>NC_050075.1:16982139-17607139 GCF_009764565.3 Dermochelys coriacea
TTACAGAGCAGTAAACCTTTGAAATGGATTCTTGTGAGGGTTACCACTGGAAGTAAAATTTATTCAAGCTGTGAAGAAGGCGACATGGAGTCTGGTGGTGAAGGAAGCGCCATGTCTTTCCTCCCCAACTTGTGTTTACTGAAAGGCAAATTGTTGTGTTTCCTGCCATCTCCTCCCACTGCTGTCCTGATGGTCCTATTTATTCCTTATATATAAACTGAAGTAAATACACATTACTTTGTTTAGGATAGACCTGTTTATCAACCCCCAAACATACCTGGTTTACACACATTTTAGTCATAATTCTAGTATGTATCCATAACTTGATAGCTGCTGCGTACGTACATCATGCAAGAACATTAATGATCTGTGAGTTATTAGTTTTCAAATGATACTTCACTTCACAACACATATTTTGTACAAAGATTATTATAATATTGTGTAGGCCAGGGTATGAATACTTGGGTGCTTAGTGTCAGAAAATCACAGTTGAAGTAAAATAGCATCGTTTCCTATCCATGAATAAAAGATACAAGTGATCTCAAACAGATGCAAAGGGCAAGAAAAACAAAACTGATGCTTGAACTAATTCAGATGGAAAGATTCTCATTCCCCTCCACCTTACAACAATGAGGAAGAAATCACTGGGCTGATTTGTATGCATCCTTAAGTTCATGTGCAGTTCTGCTGTAGTGTTGGTTTGGTGATGCAGACTAAGGCTATCATTCAAACAGAAGTACGTCCAAGAAAGGTAAGTAGGACACTTAAAAAACAAGAAACAAAAACAAAAACAAACAAAGAATTGAGAATTACCTGAGAATTACCAGAATGAAAAGCAAAATCTAAACATTTTTCTTTGTGAGCAAAATAATTATTCTAGACGACGAGTGATTTATTGCAAGATACAGTGTTGATCCTGGAACCTATTACAGGTTAATTTCCCCAATGCAGACAAAGTCTAAGCTTTCTTTTTCCCCTTCTACTTTTTTTTTTTTTTTTTTTTTTAAAAAGTGCCTTGTGATGGACTACCCACGTTAGGAGCTGTCCTTGTTTAACATTTACCTGCTCGTGAGAGCCCTGTGAAGTTGTGTGCTATTGGGATGGGAGTAACAGTAGGCCATGGTTACTGCACATGATTCAGGAGTTTTACACTTTTAGCTTTAAGACAGTATTATGTGTTCATGGGACAATCTCAGCCAGAAATAAATTCTGACTCTGTTTATATAGTTCACAGTAAATCACAATAAATAGATCATCAGGTATGATCTTAGAATTCGATGAATTAATGCAGTTAACTTGTATTCTTCCCACTAGCTTTAAAATTGCAGTTTCATTTCATATTCAGAACAAAAGCATCTTTTTTCAGAAGCAACTTAATATGCTCTATTTTCCACTAGCTACGTGTACTGGATTTTTGTTTTGCTTTGTGTTTTTCTTTGTGGCAAGGACTTAACACAGCAAACTAAAGTAGTACACCTACCATGAAACCACAACACTGTAATAAAAAGTTAAATGTTGGGTTTCCCTAAAAGTCGTAACTACTAGTGGCTCAAACATAGTTTTGTTTTCTACTCTTTTGCATTTCCCTCCTTTCAAGTGAGCCCTCACTTTTTAAACTTGAATACAGAAGTAATCAATTTAAGGTGCATTTTTAAATTTCCATTTTTGTAGATATTTGTTGACTCGCTACTCACATTCTTTAAGGTTTTGGGAGATGTCCTAGGCTATGGCTACACTAGACAGCTTACAGCAGCAAAGCTGCACGTCTACCATTGACCTAATTAAGCCACACTCAACGAAGCTATGTTGGTGGGAGAAGCACTTTCACCAACACAGTACTGTCCATACTGGTGCTTAGGTCAGTGTAATTTATGTCGCTCGGGGGTGGTTTATTCACACCCCCGAGCAATGTAAGCTATACTGACATAAGTGACAGTGTAGACATAGCCCTAGTTGTATATTTAAGTAGGGTATCTCCCAAGATTTTAGAAAGTGTGAGGAGCAAGTCAACAAATACCTCGTGGACTCTAAGGTGCTCATCACTACAGTATCCGAGTGCTTCACAAATGACTTTTTTCACAACATATCTGAGACGAGTGGGTTCTCTTATTTGGAAAGAATGCAGGATTTCTATTTGAAAGAAGTTTTAGGAGACAGAGGGGAAACTCTTGCGAAATGTAATGCTAGAGAAGAGACTGGCCAGGAGCAATGTTAAATAATCCCAAATTGTCCCCAGGACTGGTCTAATCTAGGTCAGCTAAGGAAAGGGGGAACCAGCCCATTTCCTCTTTCCACACCATACTGCAAGAGTTGAGTGCATTTCTGTTCTGAAGGTTGTGACAAACTTGAACAGAGTCAAATTTAATGCTTTACTATAGGAAATATTTGCACTGATTGCAAGCAGTAGGATTTTTACAACCTTTACATTTTATCACAAAAGTTTTATTAGCAGTGTAGTGCATCATATATAAAATGCTTTAGTTAGAAAATATTTGAATAGTACTGTCTCCTCTAAATTGTAGAAAGTTAATTCATTTCAAATGTTCTACTAGATAACTAATTTTCAGGCAGATGGTATTTTGAAAATAGGTTCTTACTGAAGGCTGAGAAGTCAGAATTGGATGCCTGCTTGCCAATTAATTTGAGGAGGCTTAAATACGTGTGCAAGTTGATGGGAAATAGGTACTTGCCAGGAGCAGCAATGTGAAAATTCCCCAACTGAAAGAGAAAGATATATTTTGGGAGTTATGCAGCTAAACCATAACAGATGGGATTAGAAAATATGTTTGTTGGGGTGGAAGAGGAGGGATTCAGCTAATGAATTTTTCAACAAATCATGGCTGTTTATAAAGGAAGAGTTTTCTTCCATCTCTTGTGCATTTTAGACCAACACAGAAGCGGTATATAATTTTAGGTAGCAAAAGAAAAGACCGTATTAATTTATGGTTTAGCATTTTATATTGTCTAAGCAAATAGGAATATATAGAAAGCATAATTAAAGGTTATTTTCCAAAGGAAAAAAAATCATCAAAAGAGTTAGAAAGGATAATGGTCAACACAAAGGAAACATCACTGTCCTCCTGTAAACTTTGATTTGACCATCATTTGCTTAGTGATCTAGGGAATCAGAACAGATGCTAAAGTTTCTTTGCTTATATTATTCCAATAAACACTGTTTGGTTAATCTATACTGTCTTCTATGATTTCTTCCTACATTGTTCTCAATTTTAAACCACTGTCTTCTGACCAATACAATTTTAATATTCTCCATTGTCTCACTGAGATTAGTGGAAAGATTTCCATTAACTTCAATCAAGCCCATAAGGTCAGCCATTTGCAGGGCATAGCTATATGCAAAGAGAAATAAAAAATGGACTGTTGGAATGGATTTGGTCTTTATCATCACAAAGCTGGAGCTATGGTGTGTAAATTTCAGAGTTCCACATTCAAAACTCAGTCCTACATCCTGCATTTAATTCAGAGTTGACACTGTCTCTTTTCCTAGCAGATTCCTTCCCCACTATGGGTTTCAATAATAAACACACAATTATGCTGGTATCACAATTTAAATAGTTGCTTTTTTGGTTCAGAACCAAAGACCTCCAATGGTCTTAGGTTAGCAGGTTCATGTCAAAAGAAAAAAAAGGAGTCAGGATCAGAGTTATAACCAATTTATTTGTGCCTGAAATGTAAGTGATTCCTCACTTAAACTTCTGTATTAAAATATTATATAAGTAGGAGAAATTCATATGCCGCTGGAAGAAAGAAACTCCAGTTTTAAGAGTATTTAAAAATTCAAACAAAAATACATTATTATAAATTGCTGAAACCAAGAATTTGATAATATATGTAAATAATATTTCCTCTAAGAAGTCAACACTACATATTAATTTCTTACCTAAATTAGAGAAGGATTGATTTCAAGCAGATTAAAATAAAGAAGGTAACTCAAAAGACATTGAAGTTTTACTCTTAAAAGCAACTAAAAAAATGCACCATAGAGTAGAACCTCAGAGTTAGGAACACCTTGAGACTGGTTTCAGAGTAGCAGCCGTGTTAGTCTGTATTCGCAAAAAGAAAAGGAGTACTTGTGGCACCTTAGAGACTAACAAATTTATTAGAGCATAAGCTTTCGTGAGCTACAGCTCAAATGTATCCGATGAAGTGAGCTGTAGCTCACAAAAGCTTATGCTCTAATAAATTTGTTAGTCTCTAAGGTGCCACAAGTACTCCTTTTCACCTTGAGACTGGAGGTTGTTCATAACTCTGAACTGTTAAATGAAACAAGCACAGGAACAGTTTCCTCACATTGGAAAGCAAATCTTTTTAAAAAAAACTTTCCCTTTTTTTAAAAAATAGTTTATGTTTAAACACTGCACTGTACTGTAATTGCTTTTTTTTCGAGGGGGGAGGGGGGTCCCTCTGGCACAATCTGATTGCATACTTCTGTTTCCAAGTGAGCTGTATGGTTGACCGGTCAGTTCGTAAGTCTGGTGTTTGTAACTCTGAGGTTCTACTGTATTTGTTGTCTCTCAATGACTTCCTACATCATCATCATTCTAAATTTGAAATTGAAGGCATCAGGAAACCACTCAAGAATTTTAAATACAGAAAAGTTATGTAATAATTACATAATTCCTACACTCATGGTCCCTTTCTTTTAACAGTTTCTACAGAGTATTGTGGGATTATCTCTGATACCTCAACTAAATTTTTGTATCCACAGGGAGTGTATGTCACTGTTTAGATTCCTATTCTTCGAAAACAAGGAGGTCTCTCCACTCTCCAGTATATGGGGGGAGAGGGGAATAATCCACATGCAGTAAAGATGGATATACCTCCATAATGTTCCTGATTCTGCCCACATTAGTTACTGCTATGGAACAATTTTCTAAGGAAAGCAACAGAGTGGAGCTCTGCATATTCTTTAGAAGACAGGAAAATGAGAGTATTGTACTATGTCTTGTTATTACATCATAACTTCACTTTAAATGGTGGTGTAGCTTGTATTAAGACAGCACAGCACACGGGGTGGATTAGCAGACTCAGGAGGTCCTTTACAACCCTGTCATTTACATATATTTTCTTCCTTGACTAGGGTGACCATATAGCAAGTGTGAAAAATCAGGACACTTTTCTTTTTGGGGAGAGGGGATATTATTGCATATACAAAATAAAGCCTCTAACACTGGGACAGCCCCGATACTATTGAAACATCTGGTCACCCTATCCTTGAGGCTGGTATAGCTTCTTGAACTTTGAGACCGAACATTTTTTCCTTACCACTAGCCGATAATTTTTCTGAGGTTCCAAAAAATTGTGTTTATGGACAGTGGACAATGGATAGCCTATTAATAAAACTAGCTTTAAAGTATAATATGCTCAGAAGTACAGTTGAAAGATATCCTCTCTCTTTAACTGAGAGTTATTTATTAAAATAAATTTTACAATGGTCTGAGGTTCAGTAAATTTTCTCAGTATAGAAATTATGAAATGTAAGTGCTAATATGTGAGCATTATTATTATTTGTATTATTGTAGTGCTTAGGGAGCCCCAGTCATAGATCAGGACCCCATTGTGCTAGGCGCTGTACTAACACCGGACAAAAAGTCCTGTGATATTAACAGCAGCCTAAGGGCAGAGGGGAAGGTGCACTCAGATATCTGGTAATAAACTGGCATAACCAGTTCAAGTGTACCACAATTCCTTAATGTCTGATAAGTGTCATGCAAGGTGTCAATGAAAAACTCATAACTCACTGTTTATTAATACTGTCACATAGGTGCAAGCAACTGATGAAAAGTTATGGATATAAACTGAAGTTATAATTTTAAAAATATGTTTGCCAGCCAAACAGGAGTTACCCCACTCTAGACAAAGGAATGCAATTTCCCCACCGGGGAGTTACTTCCAAAGTACTTTGAAAGACAATGAGAATGTATTTATGTATCGCATAAACAGATCCATCAAATTAAAAAGAGATGGAGGCAAACCTCATACTATCATGGCAGGGAAAGAGATTAGATGTCATTGTCAATGTTCATTCAATTGCACCAGAGGGGGCAGGAATTAAATAATTAGTATGTTATCAGACAACCCCAGCAGGAAACTTCCTTCACCAGAAGACCCCATGTCACCTTCCTCATGGCTTGAATGAACTTTATCGAGGGGTAACCCTCAGAAGAATCCATTTAAAAAGTTCACTGAACTATAAACTTTGAATTTCTTTGCCCCTCTTTTTATCTATCTTTACCTAAGACAACAAAAAGTATCAGCCCTTTCACTCTGGGGGACAGTTCCTGATCCAGGAGGTCAGTCAGTCATCTTGATGGAAAAATAGGTAGGATTTCATCTTGAACCAAGTCTAGCTTGTTAAGTTTCTCTTGTAACCATTCTGACAGTATTCCTTATATTTGTACTCACTTAAAATCTCTTTCTTTGGAATTAAATAAGATTGTTTTATTTTTATTCTGGTTTTATACCAATCCAGCATTATGTTTGAACTGAAGTGTTTAGTAACTCCAGTTAAAGTAACAAACTGGGGGATACTGCTTTAAAAGGAGCAACGAACTTTAATATTCCTCTGATTGTTCCAGGACATTTCAGAACACACATTTTTGAGGAAATTCAGGTCATGGGAGACTGTGTGGAGTCTTATTTTTTTTCAAATGAAAGGTTAACCTACTAATTATGAATAACCAGTTTTTCCTTGTAAGAATTATGAAATTCACAAAATGTTCGATATGGTCATTCAATATTCAGCTTGCTAATATTTTAGTAAAAATTGTAAATCCACTCCTCACTGTAACTGTTATGAAGCTAAGAATGTAAACTGGGACTCCCTAATCCTTGAAATCTAATCTAAGTTTTCCAGCATTCAAACAGTATTTTTGGATACTAAGTATGGGATCCCTCAAGTTCTTAAATATTTATTCTCTGTTTAGGAAGAACAATTGGCATAGCCTTTTCTGTTGCATGAAGTATGGCTATGCCAATTGTCTCTAGGTAAAAAAAATTCCCACTTAAAACTAAAGGAGAAAGTAAACATTATCATGAAGAGAAAAGGAGTACTTGTGGCACCTTAGAGACTAACAAATTTATTAGAGCATAAGCTTTCGTGAGCTACAGCTCACTTCATCGGATGCATTCGATGAAGTGAGCTGTAGCTCACGAAAGCTTATGCTCTAATAAATTTGTTAGTCTCTAAGGTGCCACAAGTACTCCTTTTCTTTTTGCGAATACAGACTAACACGGCTGCTACTCTGAAACCTGTGATTATCATGAAGCACATTCAACCCTACTATATAAGGCATTTTATACGTACCTCAAACTAACACTGGCCACAAAACTTGGTGCTACTTTACAAGTGAATTGATGGATCTGATGTAGACAAAAGTAACTTTTACCAAAGGAAGTTGATATAGTCCTGGCAGATGCAAAGGGCAACATAGATAGGCCCTCTGGAGAGTTTTTCCATGAATTTCAATGGGAGCAGAATAGGACCATATATGTTCCTTTGCTATCTACTTACTGACACCGTTTTAATTTACTTAATATTTTAGAGAACTAGGCCACTAATCTCCTATATTCTAGAAAATATTAGAGGTTTACGCAGCAAGACTGTAAACAGCAGTTTGACCTAATTTTTTAAAAATTAGGAATTACCTTTGTATAAGCCAGTGGTCCCCAAACTGTGAGGTGCCCTATGCCACCCTCCCCCCCCAGGAGACTTGGAGGAACATTTGGGGGAGGGGGTGCAGCAGGGCCTGGGCCAGCCCCCACAGAGAGTGGGGAGGGAGTGCCACCCAGCCCCACTCTGCCCACAACTCCACTCCTGGCCCTGGTCCCGACCGTGGCCCCACTCCTGACCACAGTCCCAGTTGCAGCTCTGGCCCCGGACCACTTCCAGCCATGGGAGCAGAACCACAGCCATGAGTGGTGCTAGTGCTGCAGGTGGAGTCACAGTCAGGAACCTGGGGCCATGAGAAGGAGGGGACCAAGGTGGAGCTGTGGGCAGATCAGGGCTGGGTGGCGCTCCCTCCCCGCCCAGCTGCAGCACTGGCCCCACTCCCGGCCGTGGTTTCTCTCCCAGCCCCCCGCTGCAGCTCTGGCCCCGGCCCCCCATCACGCCATAGCGGCTCTGGCCCTGGCCATGGCCACGGGACCCCAGCCTAGCACCCGATCGCAGCTATAGCCCTTAACATATTTGAAGATTTACCAGATCTCTCTCCCCAGACCCCGTCTTCTTTTCTCAAGAATAAACACGCCCAGATTTTTTTTTAACCTTCCCTCATAGTTCAGATATTCTAAACCTTTTATGATTTTTCTTGCTCTACTCTAGATCCTCTCCAATGTATCCACATCTTTCTTAAAGTGTGGAACCCAGAAATGGACACAGTACTCTAGCTGAAGCCTTACCAGTGGCAATCAGAGTGTGATATTTACCTCCCTTGTCTTACATACAACACTCCTGTTAATATACCCTATAATGATATTAGCTCTTTTAGCAACTGCATCACAGTGTTGGTACATATCCCATTTGTGACCCACTAGAACCCTACGATCCTTTTCAGCAGTACTGTTAGTCAGTTATTCCTCATTTTGTAGTTGGGCATTTGATTTTTCCTTCCTAAGTGAATGACTTTGAACTTGTCTTTACTGAATTTCATCTACTTGATTTCATACGAATTCTCCAATTTGTCAAGGTCTTTCTGAATTCTAATAATGTGCTTTCGACCCCTCCCAGTTTGGGTCATCTGCAAATTTCATAAGCATTCTCTCTACTCCATTATTCAAGTCATTAATGAAACTACTGACTAGTACCGGACCTATGACTGGCTCCTGAGGGACTCCACAAGATATGCCCTCCCAGTTTGACAGCAAACTATTGATAACTGAGTATGGTCTTTTAACTAGCTGTGCATCGACCTTACTAGACCACATTTTTGTAGTTTGCTTATGAGAATGTGTTGTGGGCTTCTGTCAAAAGTCTTACTAAAAATCAAGATTTATGACAAAGGCATTGTAAACATATATTCCACTCCTAAATGATCAGATGATTTCTATACTACATCATCCTTTAATGACAGATCATTCTTTAGACAGCCAGCATCTTCATTTAATTAATTTCCCCTCTAAAGCCATACTACACATCATCTGCTCTTAGAAAACTGAGAATGAACTTAAATTTAACAGCTGACTCAAGACAACACAGGATCCAAGTTCCTACACAGCATCATAACTCATGTCGATTTCAGTTTACCTTGGTAGAAAATCAAATAAGTGAAGTGATAATTGTTTTTACAGAGCTGTTCTATCCAGCACGCTGGACCTGTTACTAGATAATGGCAAACATATGGTTCCAAATAACGTTGGTAACAGTTCTCCTCCTATGGAGAGTTCCGTTGAAAGATCATCATATTAACATCCACTTTTACAGAGCACCTCCATCAATTCTTTTTGGGGTAATGGGAGTGTTGGATAGTTCCATTTTTTTATACTAGTAATCTGAACATGTTTTTCAGTGACTATTAAATCTACTAGTAGGCCCATGTCAACTGGGCTCTTCAACTGGAGTAATGACAAATACAGAAACTACGTCCTCTACTTTTTTTTAGTTTAACTATGAAACAAATGAGGGAACAGTACATACTCATGCTGGCCTTTTGAAATTGAGAAAAAATGGTCATTAATTCCAAACCATTTTAGCAAGTATACCTCCAAACATGCTCAATTCCATCATCTTTGTATCCATTATGAATCTATTTAGCTCTGCCGTTTTGAAAAATATAGATGCAGATTAACTCCTCTTCTTCCCTATCATAGTTATTAAGTGTGCTGTTCATCCTTACATTTGTAGATCACCAAAAAGGAAAATTATTTAACTACAAAAGCCAACTTCCATAATTAGTGGATTACCAATTAATTTTTACGGATCCAATACTGCCACCTTCATTCATGATGAGTAGGTAATACCTTACTTAGAAAGAAGTTTTACTGGTGACAGAATCTGGCCTTCTTGGATGCAAAAGTAAAAAAACATAAATCTCAACTATGAAACTGGAATGATATTTCACTTGCTTTAGCTGACACAGTTTTTGGACTTTAAAGCAAATAGCTGATTTTTACTAATGAAAATTTGAGGAACAGAAGGCAAACTTATGATCTTGACATGAATTTGAATTACAGAAATTAGATATGAAAAACAGCTAGGTCATTTAATCCACCTACTGTCAAAGCAAAATAGCCCTCTACTACATTTTTTTCAGAATTTTGTCCAATTTTAAATATAGTTGTACAAATGTAGCATCCAAACATAAATTCACAAAAATTACGACGACTCAGGCAGACTGAAAACTTTTAAGTAGACATCTTTCAAAATTCAGGTTCAACATGACTTTTAGCCCAAGATTAAAATTAAATTGTAAGAGCCATGGCATGCTGGGGGAGGAGGTTGTTCATCCTGATGACATGCACTAAGAGCATGCAATGCTGCTTTTGAATATAATGAGCAATGGAAGAAAAACAAGATCATTGTAAGACTGTGATATTCTGCACACAGTCAAACCACTTCATGCTCAGGATTTGGTTCTGTCAAACTCTTGGAGTTGGTAGTAGCAGAGCTTTTATCCTGGTGCTGTTGTCATGGTCTGTCATGTCTGGTTGCCCCTTTATTTCACTCTGCCTCCTTGGGACTGGGGAGACATAAAAGTGTTTTATTTTGGGGGACCCAACCCCTTTCCCTGGGACTCGTCCAACAGATGCTTCCTGGGGCATGGGTGACTTAAGAAAATCTAGTTCTTTTTCTGTCCCCTGTGGTCCATATATCATGGCTCATCCACCTTCACTACTGTTGGAGAATTTGGCCCTCAACCACTGGACCCGTTGTTGGCCTTTGCTCATTACCCTGAGCACGGGCCCTTATTTGATATTACCAACTGGAGTCCACTGGACTGGGTACTCGCGTGGGTAGGGACAACAGCAGCCTGAAGTAGAGCATCTTACACCACTACCATTTGCTACCCTGAAGCAGTAATAATATTCTAATTTGATGTCCCTTAGTGACTCAGATTTGGTTATCTCAGGCTAGTCGTCCTTTGAAGCTACATAACTATCAGTTCCTTTACTATTTACATAATGAAATTAACTAAATGAAACCAACTCACAGCTTGCTTCTAGAAGGATGTCTTTGCAGCTCAGGAATGAGGTCATTTACACAGTAATATTGGATTGTCTGTATGGCTGCCTCAGTCTTCTACAATTCCAAGAGCATGGCTGGTCTGCCACAAAAGCAGCCATAAAGGAGGAATTAAGCTCTACATACAACATGTTAAAGTTACATTCTCACTACTCTATCCAATGTACTTTAAGGTTGTTCTCCCAGGTGAGCAAACAGGAATAATATATGACTCCAACCAGTTATACATGGGATGCCATTATCCAAACATTTTCAGGCTGTCCATGGGAAATAAAACCAGCACAAACAAACAACGCTGCATGCAAAAGATGTAGGAGTAGCAAGATAAAGGAGAAACTGATCACATAGCCTAGGGGAGAAGGGATGATCTTTTAAACTAATATTGTTGCTTATTTGTACATTCTTGGTACTAAACTTGCCAAAAGTGTCTTTGGAGAGTTCTGGTATCTGACTGCAGAATTAAATATTTCTATAGTTGAGATTTTTGAATGAATTCCATATTTAAATTTTGGTAGAACACACGATGGCCATTTCCCCTGCATAGTTGTTATACCTTAAAATAAAATAATTCAGTACGTATTTACACAACTCACATTAGGACATCCATTTACTATTTTGTAGCTTGAGTTTGATTGTTGCACATCAGTTTTAAAAGGGAATTGAAAGTATTTGTATCTGCTAAGGCCATTGCCAAGACTGTGCACTACTCCTGAAGCAGCTGACATGACTCACCTAAAATAGCATACTTTAAAAAAAATATTTATTATTTGTATTATAGGACTTAAGTCCCCCAGTCTAGGGCCAGAACCCCATTCTGCTAGGCACTTTACATGCACTGAACAAAAAAGTCCCTGCCCCCAAAGAGCTTACAAACTAAATAGACAAGAGAGAGACAGGGTGGGGGAAAAGAAGGATAACACACAAACAGAGTGAATAATGTGATGATGGCAAACAGTATGTTAGTTCCACGTTTCTCTTTTTTTCCCCTCTTTTAGGTGGGTATATTGAGGAGGGGACAAGCTAAATAAAAAAAATGGGAAATAAGAGGGGACAGGGAAGAAGGGATGGAGGGGCAGAGGGGACAGGGTAGGGAAGAAGAGGTAAGAGGGGCAGGAGTGGAGTGATGCTGAGGTGAAGAGACTGAGGGAGACAAAGAGTTGGACCTAACAGCCAATCAGCACAGGACAGAGAAAGTACAGTAAAAACAAGAGAAAGTTCTTCAAGGACATACAAAGAGCTATATTCACTGCACTACTTTAGTTGTTAATGGTGCAACCCTCTGCTGCATTTAGAGGATGGCAAGTGAAGGAGGAAATGATTTTCATATTTTCTTTGAAAATATATGAAGCAACAGGATCTTGTGGTTAAAGCATGAAAATGGAAGTCATGAGATCAAAGGTTCTTGCCCCAGCTCTGCCACAGAGTTTCTATGTGACCCTGGGCAAGTGAATTACTCTCTCATGCCTGCTTTACAGACTGATAAACTGGTGGAAAAATCTCTCGGGAGGTGTGTTGTGAAGCTTAACTCATTAAAGTTCATGAAGTACTTTAAGATCCTTAGATGAAAAACTTCACAGAACTGACATGTATTAGGTCAATGATATCAAACAGATTTTCTTGAAACTTTTAAGTCTACACTTATATTCTGTTATGGATTTTAGCTCTTTATGCCTTAAAAGATTTTCAGTTATCTACTGAAACTTTTAATATCCTAGGTTTCAGAGTAGCAGCAGTGTTAGCCTGTATCGCAAAAAGAAAAGGAGGACTTGTGGCACCTTAGAGACTAACAAATTTATTTGAGTATAAGCTTTCGTAAGCCAGAGCTCACTTCATCGGATGCGTTCATTTTTACAATGTCCAGTGCATTTAAATGCTATTAGCAATGGATTTGGAAGATGGCACTAGTAAACAAAACAGAAAATATGGCACTAAAACTAAAAAACCTGTAATTATCTATGGTATCTAAGTAAGTCTCATCATTATTAGAACATAATTGCAGAAATTAATTTAAAAAAAACTTAAGAAGTTGACACATTTGTCTCACAATATTTGTAAAAAAAGAATTGCAGCAAACTACTGATTACTGCAGTTTCAAATAGTAAATAATACCACATACAGTATTACAGAGCAGCCTGTTGCTATCAGAAATAAAGTAAACCTAGTGCAGTACTTGGGGGAGCATGATGATAGTGTCTCCCCTTAAATTAAAGAGACTTAAAGGCTGGCACAATGAAACAAAGATGCCTTACACTCTGCTCCATACTAGTGACTTTTTTTGTTTATTTTGAACCTCCAACCCTCAGTAAACAGTGACACGCAGTAGCTGTTTAGTGTACATGGACATCTGATACCCACATGAGTGGATGATGGTTAAGGAATTTAGCAATCACGTTTAGTGTGTCAGTTTTGTTTGGTACAGACTGTGTGGAGTAACTCTGGACTCAACACTTTACAACCACAGAACCATCTGATACCGAGGACAAAGCTTTGTTTTATTTCCCATCACCCACACAGTTATTTTGGTCTAGAGTTAGTTTGTGACATGTAGCATAGCTAAATATCTTGAAAAGGCATTAATATGTATCACAGTTCTGCATGCCAATATACAGGCAACTGTAAGGTTTTCTCTGAATGTCAATTTTGAATGTCAGGTTAGAGATGGTTGTGCAGTATATGTGATATGCAGCACTTAATTGGCATCACAGAGACTTGGAGGGATAAATCTCATAACTGGAATACTAGTAGAGACCATAATAACTTGTTCAGCAATGTTTTCTCTGTAATGTAAACAAACAGGTTTGCTTACAAAAAACTGTGTGGGAACTTGTAACTGTTGACAATACACTGCTGCTCATAGGCCTCAGAGAGAAAGCAAGGCATAGGTGATGACAACCTTTGTGCAGACAGACTTGCTGGGGATATCCACAGTGTAAGGCAGGGAGCTGTTCACACACAGACCCCAGTCAGTAGGAAGAAAGTCAGGGGTCTCTGCCCAAGAGAGATAGCACCTAGGAACCAGACACCTTAACCCAGGGTCCTCCGGAGACCACAGAGGGAGAATATAGGAGCAGTTATCCTCAAACTGTGACATCACTATCCCCAATTTACAGTTGGGTAAACTGGGGCACAGAAGGTGAAGTGACTTGCCCAAGCAAGCCAATGGCAGATGAGATTTTAAAAGTATTTCATGGATTTTTTAGAAAAATTAATATGCATGCAAATATTTCAATGTTAAGTTTCACAAAGTGTAATTTTATACATGTAACAATTATTCAGTATATGAACTTTGAAATGAAACAAATGTATAGAAGCCCCAAACTTGCATTAGGCTCAGCTAGCAAGGATTTCTATGCTTTACAGTGTTTCCATCAATTCTGCAGTTAACACCCTGGAGGCAGAGGCCTACACACATGTGGAGCCCATTGTAAGTTCAGGCCCATTGTTTGTCTGCCATATGTTTTCTGTATAGGACTGAGAAAGCAACATGATTATACTAGAGGGTTTGGAAACATCACTGGATCATTGGTAAACAGGCTTTCAATATTTACCAGCTGAAAAATTAAATGATTTCTCTCTCTCTTTTTTTTTTTTTTTTAAATTCCCTCCTATCTTTGTGGGGGTGAGAAAATCTTTCAGAATTCTGAAATGAGAGCAACAAGAGAGGAAAATCTCAGCTTCATAGTTGGGCCAACTGCCAACTCCTAACCAAGGGAACTGAGTTTGTTTGTGATCACAAATGTGTATGTATATTCTGCACTGTCCCTCCTCTCTGCCTAACTATTGAATACAAGGAGGGTATTGAGATGTATAAGAAACTGGTCTCACTGAAATTTTTAGCAGAAGCATCCATTTGAATAATTAAAAATAGATACAGAATGGTGGACAAAAGTTTGCTGAAATAAGAAAAATGAAAACCCATAATTTAGTTTCACCTATGGCATAATAAGTTCTATATAACTTAATATTTAGAATGTTGATTTATAAAGAGCAGTTTCAACACTTGTGGCCCAGTTTTCTAAAGTGCTGAGCAATGGGAGCTATGCGTACTCAGAACCTGTGGAAATCAACCTTGGGGTTTCAATGTAACATTCTCTACTTAAGTAATCAAGTAATAATGACAAACTATGCAGAAAGTCTATTCAAACCAGCATTCCTATCTGATACTGCATATTCCACATGCAGTGGTTTTGTGATGCACTGCTCATTTGTGACCTGGGTTTATACCAAACTAAGAAACTGCACATTGACTTGAATACTGCCACACTGTGAAAGGCAACTGCTTCATCTTCCTGAATGGTAGAATGTTATTAAAAGGCATGCAACTAGAAATTTGAAGTCCCTAAAAACTTAAAGCAACTGTATAGTAAATTGTTCCCTGTGAACTGCTAAACCGCTTCAGATTAAGTTTTCTATGACCATAATGCATAAATATAAGCACGATCACCAGCTGTTTGACACACAAAAAGTAACTGTAAAAATCCATCACATAGAAAGAAGATAGGTTACAGAGTAGCAGCCGTGTACTGTACTATTGCAAAATCAAATTGTGAAGTGGAGTTTTCTAACTAAATTATATAGCAATGCACTTAGCTCACAAAGGTATACTACTAAAGCATACTGCTTTCGGACACATCCAGCACCTTGATTTTGGAATGGCAATTACTTAAAGAGGAAGCGAACACTTATATAGCTTAAGCGCACAATCTGACCTGACCTTTTGCTTTTCCCCTTCATATATCTTAGTAAATATCAAAGTATCTTTAAAAAAAAACACTGCCACCACTAGATGAAGTAGTGCCTTACCGATGACTAATTCCTTTCATTCTACGAAGATGCCCAGAGCAGGTCTACACTTGAAACACTGCTGTGACTCAGCTGCACCAGTGCAGCGCTTCTCACATCGGCTTAGTTAATCCACTCTGAGAGAGGCAATAGCTATGTCGATGGGAGAAGCCCTCCTGTCGACATAACTCTGTCTGCACCAGGGAGTAGATCAGTATATCTGCACCACTCGGGGTGTGGATTTTTCACACCCTTGAGCGACTTAGTTATACCAATGTAAGTTTATGGGTCCAGGTTTCAGCCATTTGTCAGTCTCATCCCCACCCCCAAATCCAAAGAAAACGAGTTAACTATGTCTACACTTAAAACACTAAGGGCCTCTCCCAACAGCACAGGTAGTCCACCTCTCCAGGAAGCGATAGCTAGGTTGACAGAAGAATTCTTCCACCTACCTAGCACTGTCTACTCTGGGGGTTAGGTCAGTACAGCTATCTCTCTCATGGACATGGATTTTTCACACCCCGAGTGATGTAGTTACACAGAAGTAAATTCCTAGTGTAGACCAGGCGTAAAGACTGTCTACAAAAAGAAAAAAAAGAGGGGACGGGGGAAACTGGTGTGTGGCAGAAAGTAATGTGTATGTTATGCAATAAATGGGGAGCAGCACTCTGGGAGTCCTGACATACCCTTACAGTTGTTACAAGAGCTATCAGTCTCTGCTTGGAGTCTGATGGAGAACAGAAAAGCTTATTAAAAATACCTAAGCAAGGTTTGATTGGATAGTGCACTTGTCTGGCTATGCCAGAAGGAGGACAGAAGGCACTGGATATGGATTAATTAGGCCACAATTTTATTCCTAAATATCTGGGAATATGCAGCAGATAAAATCGTACAATGCAGGTAATTCCATAATCATTTACATATGCTCAAGGAGCTGCCGACAACCCTTCCCCATTACCCATCCTGGTCCCCCAGCATCCCACTGCTGCCTCTCCCAACCCTTAAATGAGGATTATGGGAGGCTATAAAGGAGGTGTGGGGTTGACTCCTTGCCATACCAGTCAGAGGAGCCACAAATCCCCCATCATCACACCATTTCCAGTCCTTTAAAGAATCTCCCTTTTAAATCCCTTCCCAATCTATTTTAGCTGATCACCATATCCAATCCCTACTAAGTACCTGCACTGGACATCTGCCCCAAGCTTACATAATGAATTGCAAGATCACAGCCTAACCCTCCTTTCATTCTTTGCCCCTGCCCCTCAAACCCCAACCCTTGCCATGGCCAATATGGCAGTGAAGAAAAAATTCTTTCTCAGCCCCCCAAGAAAGGAGTGACTAGCAAAATGCCCAAAGCAAATCGTAACAAAAACCTGGTGTTTCAAATACTTCCATGTGCAGGAGGGCGGGTGCTGCACAGCCTGTTCAGGTGAAAAGAGGGCTTTCACTGTCCAGACATAGACATAAATAGTCCTCCTCTCTCTGATCACCTGCTGGTGGGATGGATCAGTGTCCCCACATGGACCTGGGATGCAGCTGCCTCCATGTTGCAATTAACTCACTAGTTCTCTAGCTGTCCTTAAAGGGGGCAACACACCTTCTGCTCTCTAATCACCCTTAAAGGAGCAACAATTGTCCCAACCGCTTAATGTGGGGTACGGTCATTCTGCCAAACTGGAAGGAGAGATGTTTAATAAACCAAAGTTTCCTAAAAGTATTTTTAAAGAAAAAATCATTTTAAGAAGCTCTAGGTTATGAACTGTGATGTACTGAATGCACACCTTCATGTGTAGATGATTAATAAAATATGAATTATTACACCGTAACTCAATTGATGTGTCACCACTTAGTTACAAAATATGGAAGATAAAATCATTTCCACTTCTATGGAATGACCATAAAGGACTGATCTGGGGCTCTGGCAGATCTGAAATCAGGCACTGTTTCTAGTTCTTGAATCTACATTATTTAACCTGCACTCCAGCAGTGAAATCCTGATCCCACTAAAGTCAATGCACCAATTATTTTAATGGGGCAGGTATTTCACTCCAGGATTTATTTTCTACTTATTTTACTTCCTTGAAAAGAATAAGCTAGAGGGTGTCTTCAACCCATGCCTATATGGCAGAACAATAAACCGTACACTTTCAATGGTCACTAACCTGCAACTGATTGGTATAATCCTATATTCATGTTTAATATGGGCGTTGGCAGATGGGGGAGCAGCTCCCTGAACAGGGATCCTGCCTCCTGAAGCTGAGGAGTGATGGGTGCGGATAGTGGGGGTTGGGGGGAGGGTAGGGAATTTGCAGAGCTTCCTGCAGCAGGGGGAGAAATCTGGGGGTAGGTCTGACCCGGTCCCGGATGCCATGCAAGGGAAGAGGAAGTCCCATCCTCCCCATCCCAGCCAGGACTAGCAGCTGAGCCTAGCACAGCATAGGAGCTACCTCCTGGGTCTTCCTCAGTCACCTGATCCACAGTGATTTACCTCTCTACTGGCTACCCTGGGCACCCAAAACATACTGCTGGGGAGGGTCACATGACCACCCTTGTGGCTTCCCTTTGCTTCCCCGTCAGAAAGTCATTTTTGACTCTGAGGTCTCAGAAAAGTTGAAAATAGATTTCTTCTGATGAAAGGCACAAAACCAAAGTAGCAATTTAAAAAATAAATATATATTTTAATATCACTGACACTATAACAGCTTGTCGCTCTTAAATTCTGATGTATGTTAAAAATTAATGTTTCAGCATCCCATTAACTTAAAAGTGAGACCTTGATAAACATAGGTTGATTCTGGAGGTCTTTAACATACAATTCAATACAGACAACCAAGAATGTAATTATTTGACAGAAATCTTCAATGTAAACATTTAAGAGAGTTTAAATTGGCTTTTAAAGTTTTTTTTCTCTTCTGGATTTTCACGTGAGAACTGCAGCGAATGATGCCTAAGAACTTGTGCAAATAGCCCTTTGGTTAACACTATATACTACCTAAAAAACGACCACTGGTCAGATAAATATATATCAGTATCCCGGGCCTAGTATGCTGTTTTCCAGTTCCTGTAGAAATGAAAGAATTCCCATAGAAACCTTTGTGGTAAAGTTAGAACAAACAGATGTACTGCCAAGGGACTTCTTCCCATTTTTTTGATCAAGGTAACATTGGATCTTCATGGAAAAGATAAAATAGGGAAAAAATATCTAGAAGGCTGAGTATGTGTGAGAGAAGGAGAAATAAATGCCTCATGTACTAAGCAGCATTTTAGAAACCATTCACCACAACACTGCTTTCTTAAACATTTATTTAAATAAAAGATTATAAACACCACTAGTGATGCAGAAACATGAAAGAAATGTATCTATCAAGAAACTGACATCCTCCCCTTCCTTCAGTCCATTAACTCATCTCCTCATAACTACCATTTTGATTTTAAAATCAACCATTGTGATTTCTCTATATAGCATACACTATACACACTAACTAGGTTTCTGATTTTGCAGAATTACTTTCCTAAGAGTCATCTGAGAGAGGTTGAGATGAAGTCAAAGCCTTGACATTCCAGCTACAGTGAGGACCTGAAGAGGACTAACAGAATTTAAATCTTCTGACACACCAGATATTCCAGCTGTGCTGATTCATTTCCCCGACATTGGGGTGTGGTTACTCCCAGAACACAACATTGATAACTGTATCAATTCTTGAAATACTTATGAACATTTTAGTAACTTAAACCAATGTTGTAACATAAATGGATTTCTCATTAAAGTGAAGAGAGTAAGAAATACTCTGTCATGAAGATCGTTGAAATAACCCATATATTAAACCATACAGTCTCTTATTACTTTAGGGTGCAATAGAATTTCCATTCTGATGCATGCACTGTCAAGATTTGTGAGACAAAGGCTGGAAAACCAAAAAGACAAACTCTGTCTCTCAATCTGCTGCACAGTGGAAAGGAAGTTTTGATTCTAACTTGAAATTATGGAACATGGTTATACCTCCTGTTTGCAAGTCAACAGATAGTTTTATTCACCCAGAACAGAGGATTTTTCACACCCAGCTTCACAATCATGCTGCAGCCTGCCTTTTCTTCTTTAGCTAGTAATAAATCCATTTCAGAACACCATAGTTGAATACTGGATGACCTTTCTGAATGAGAGAGCACCATGGAGAAATCCAAATATACCAACTCATACTAATATTTCTTTTTCTGTATTGGCTTCGCTCATCTGGAACACAGGTCACATCTAGCAGAGCCCACAAATCCCAAGTGGGACTACAATATTCAAAAAATTGGACCAAGCTGCCTTGGATTACAGCCTCAAGATTCTGCAACTAGTTGACACAGCTAAAAAAATACTGACACTTGAAGGAGTGGACTCACCGCCAGGTGGCAGCCTAGCAAAATCTCTTACTGCACAGGAAATGATCATTGCTTTGGCGGAATGTGGCTTGACTCCCAGCGAACTGAAGACGACTTTGGCTATGAACACTGGCAACCCTACTGACAACTTAGAGAAGGAGACTAAGGAGAGGGGTTCAAAATTAGAAGAAAAACAGCCAATGGAGAATCAAAATTAAGGCCTATGACTGGTATGAGACCTAGCGGCCAGGCTTAGCATTGCACAAAATTTAGAGGCCACCGCATCAGAACCTATCAATAGATTCCCTATATACACCACTGCTAACCTCTACCAATAATGCCAGACCCTCATGATTCTAAGTGTTGCTTCTCTCTCAAACTCCTTATGAAAGAATTTCAGTACTTGAGAAATAGGATAGGGCCCGCCTTGAGAAATAAAAAAGATACCCAGAAAGACAACTTTCCCCAAATTCAATTTAAATAATCCTCTCAGTATTTAAAATACTTTCAGGAACATTTTGATGACCTGGCACTCCAGGAATTTCCTCTCACATACAAGTTTTAAATTGCAGCTAGTCCAATACACCAAGAGCTACCAGCCCTAATGCTAGAGGATATGGAAGTCAGGAGCAGGAACAGGTCTCTGCCATCACAGTCAAAAACTGATACAAGACAGAGATACAAGACAATAAAAATCTTCAGCTACAGTCAGGAGCTATGGTGACCAGCAATCCTTTGACTGACTGGACCTTCCTCAGGACTTGACGTCAAAGGCAATGCTTACACATGGCCTTCCTTTCTAGTGGATGGAAAAAGATATCCTCATGGTCAGGAGCAAAAAACAGCAGATTTTTCCTTGAACCTGAATGCCACACTCCTGGATTTTCCTGCTGTGGCTGCAAACAAACAACAAAAGCCAAACAAACCACATTGCCTGAATCAGGGCATCATAGTTCTTAGTCCCAGACAGCCAGAAGTGTTCCTGCATAGTGAGAAGTGTCCTCCCCCTCTGGGGAACCCAAGCACTCTTCAGGAGAGGAGTGCCTGCCCTGAGCCTACGCCAATAGTGTATGAAGAGAAGAGCATCTCCTAGCTCTCAAGGTGGATAAATACAAGTTACCTCTCTCGACACTAGAGCTGATGAGACGGACAGGAAACAGAAGAAGCAAAGACCATGGGACCTGAAAGGGAATAGTGCCTCCTGTTGTCATCGCACCTGAAACCATTTCCTAGTAGTGCAGTCCTCTAAAGGAGGGAAACAAGTAATCATTATTACCCCCTCCACCTGCCTCTTCAAAAAGGCACCAGTTTAAGTCACCTCAACGGATTTCTCCTCTTGATAGGATGAAGTGCCTAGTCTGGTGATCCTGCACATTTCTACCATGTTATTTCAGAGGGTCTTTGAAAATCAGAAGCTCCCCTCAGCAGTAGAGGAGTAGAACGTTCAGAAGAAACTAGATAAGCAAAGCTAATTGCCACATGTGTTTGGTGAGAAAGGTGATGCAAAAATCTTCCCAGTTTAAATTGGTAGACCTACTCATTAATTGTCCTACATATTGATTAAAGACACAGGAATTGCCATATCAAGGCAGATCAGTGGTCCATTTAGTCTAGTTTCTCCTTTCCCACAACTGCCCATGCCAAGTGCTTCAGAGGAAGTGCAATTAATCCTGTATTAGGCAATTATAGAGTAGATTTTCCTGAAGTACAGATTCTTATAAACCTTCAAAAATTAGGTATTCGTTTAAGCCCTGAAGAAAGATTTGTTTAATCTGAGCCACATCTACATTCTTTGTTATAGCAAAAATACAAATTTCTGCAGAATTCATTTTTGATTAATTATCATAATACATAAAAACTAATATCAAAAGAGAACAGTTTTTTTGTTTTGAATGCAGAAGAATCATGAACTGGAATTCAAATAAAGGTTCAATTTATCATTGTAAACATTTTTATGTGTACGATTTCCATTTGCTTTCTCCAAGATATTAAAAAAAAAACTATGCAGGTTAAAACTATAAACTGGAGTCTTGACAGTGTTTAGGGGTGTACATAAATGATACTGCATTAAACTTCATGAATAACTGGTATCTATTATAAAACCAATATTATAAAACCAGTGCAGTTAACCATAAATCACAAATGTGCAGCTAACAGCAAGGCAGAAGACACTTTCTCAAAGGCATCAGTCCTTTGAGAGATACTGTGGTACCTATTTAAACCAGGGAGTTGCCAATTTTTAAAATGATCACATCCCTTTTATTCTAGATTGTTGTCCTTCCTTACATCAATTTAAGATCACCACCTGAAAGAGGTATTAACTGGCGTGCTAATTTCTAGAATAAAAATTACATCTATGTACTTTAAGTCCATTCTAACTAATAATGATCTCCAGTCTGTGTCTTGCAAATTCTTCGTCTTAACAAATGCTTAGCTTTACCTCCAATTTATGACACTCTTAAAATGCCATCTACGAAGTGCAAAGTGCATTTTTTAAATGCCTTTAAAAAATAATAGCTCACCTTTAAAAGATCATTTTGGTTTAAATATCATTGTTTTCATGGGTCCTCAAATAGGCAGATTATTTTGAGTGTATATTTTAAAGTACATTTCTGTGTGCCCCATACCAGCTACAAGTCCAATACTTAAACAATCAGAAGGTTAGTTCAATATCTCTGCAAGTCAGTGATCGGTAATGGAGGAAGCTGAAAAACTGCTTTTCATCCATGTGCTATTTATCTCAAGCTCTCCTGACGAATGACAACACTGGATATGTTTCAGAGTAGCAGCCGTGTTAGTCTGTATTCGCAAAAAGAAAAGGAGTACTTGTGGCACCTTAGAGACTGACAAATTTATTTGAGCATAAGCTTTCGTGAGCTACAGCTCACTTCATCGGATGCATTTGGTGGAAAATACAGAGGGGAGATTGATATACTCCCCTCTGTATTTTCTACCAAATGAATCCGATGAAGTGAGCTGTAGCTCACGAAAGCTTATGCTCAAATAAATTTGTCAGTCTCTAAGGTGCCACAAGTACTCCTTTTCTTTTTGCGAACACTGGATATATCTGCTGAAAGAGAGACCTCTAGTTAAGTGCTGGTATATTGGTGGCATTGAGAAACATGGGGAGGCTAACAATGTATGCTGAAATGGAGTTGAGATAAAATTAAGCTCTCAAGGATTCCACACACGGGTTCTTGGTGGAGAGAAGATGTTACCCACCAAAACATATTGGAATTTGTCCAAGAGACAATGAACCCGATGCTACAATGTCCACTCCTGATAAATCCTGAAGTGAGTTTGCAGCACCCTGTGACAGACTGGGGTGAAGACTGATGTCTGATATATCCAACAGTGTAATCATGGATGCTCATCCTCTGCCCATAACGATAAAGAGATCCACCACCAGTGCCACTAAAGCCACCGAGTGGCATATTCCATACTGTACAAAGAGTGTTGACAGCTGAAATCTGCCCTATCTAACAATGAACATTCTAGGAAGGACCATCAAGTCACAAACTATTAAAAACTGATTTTATAATCTTGACAAAAAAGACTAGGGTCAAATAAGTTACAAGAGCACAGAATTAAGTAATTTATTTTTGAGGAGCTGGGGGAATAATTATACAAGAACAGCCCGACTGGGTCAGAACAGTCCATCTACCACAGCTCGAGCTGTGAAATTGATAAGAATGACAGTAAAAAACAGCCAGCCAATGTAAATAACGCAGTGTCTACACAGACACTGTGTCGCTCTAATTACACTGACATAAGACCTATGCCTCTCATGGAAATGGAGCTATTATGTTGGTGTAGTATGGCACTTAGGGCTTGTCTACACTTACTGGAGGATCGATGCGTGGTGATCGATGCATCAGCGGTCGATTTAGTCCATTAAATCGACCTCGGATCACTCTCCTGTCAACTCCAGTACTCCACCTGAACAAGAAGTGCAAGGGGAGTCAATGGGAGAGCATCCCCCATCGACACAGCATAGTGTGGACCCCGTGGTAAGTAGATATAAGTACGTCAACTTCAGCTACGTTATTCACGTAGCAGAAGTTGCACAACTTAGACTGATCTCCCCGCATCGCATAAACGAGGCCTTACGTCGGTGGGAGCAAGGCTGTAGTTTAGACTCTTGACATAAGGCAGCTTACATCAACCCAATTCTGTAGGATAGATCAGGCTACATTAAAGTAATCATATCTACTTTTAGACAGTATTTATACATGTTAAATATTTCATCAGGAAAAAAATCAGTAAGTGGAATATCTGGTTTCCCAAGGCAAAACAAGAGCAAAACAGCAATATCCATCTCTAGGCAAATATCTAATACAAAAGAAAAAATAATCAAGGTCTATTTTTGTTGTTGCAAGTTTTAAAACCTCCTTTCTCTAGCACAGGCTGATACAGTGTTAGTTTTAATATACGATCATCAGAGTTTTCCATATATGCTTCACAGTTCCAATCAACATGTGACAAATCATTTTGTGGACAACTGGCCATTTCAACAGTAGCTTTCACATCTTGGTGAACAAATGAAGTTTTACATTTTTAAATTCTGCTTCTGATCATAAAACAGATTGAAAGTTAAGCCTCTACAAGGGACATTTTGTTATGAGACACAGTAATTGCTAAACAGTTAAAAGACAGAAACAGTGAGAAGGCTTATCCAAAACCCTTGGAGATTAAGTGCCTGTTACACATTTATATTTTTCCTGCTAAGGGTGCAACTGGAAGCATTATTTTTAACAGTTATGAATTAAGAGTTTAACCAATGAACGAACAGTTATCCTATCCAGACAGTATTTTATTAGCTGTAGCCAAACAAAGAATAACTAAAAGCATCTGTTTTTAAAAAGATGTCTTATTACCATTTGAAAAGTTGGAATCAAGAGTAATCTTTATAACAAGTTTGGAATTCAAAACTTGGGTCAGGATTCAGAGTTATTCAGAGTTTAAACTGACATGCTCACTAGGATAGGGGACAGGCCCTTTTCCTTCCCGGTGTAACTGACTTCTGCTTTTACTAGCAGACATGAGCTATCTAAATAATTAATAGTGTCACTAGTGGTTTAATTTTTTTTCAAGACAGACTCATATTTAACATATGCACAAGACATTAGCCAAAAATGTGTTCATTGAAAAATTATATTTAAACCATCACCAGCCATTCCTTGTGGTGTTTTTCTTGACACAAATATAACTAAAGTAGTACTGCCCTGAAGGAAAAAAGGGTGAAGCACTTAGCCAAACAGCACAAGAACCACATAATTTTTACTTTAATCTTCATCAGGGATGGTCCACTGGTGTTATTTCTCTGAAAAGCAACTGAATAGACCAGTGGTTCCCAAACTTGTTCCGCCGCTTGTGCAGGGAAAGCCCCTGGCGGGCCAGGCCAGTTTGTTTACCTGCAGTGTCTGCAGACTCGGCCGATTGCGGCTCCCACTGGCAGCGGTTCGCTGCTCCAGGCCAGTGGGGGCTTCTGGAAGCGGTGGCCAGTATGTCCCTTGGCCAGCGCCGCTTTCAGCAGCTCCCATTGGCCTGGAGCAATGAACCGCAGCCAGTGGGAGCTGCGATCGGCTGAACCTGAGGATGCGGCAAATAAACAAACCGGCTCGGCAGGGGCTTTTCCTGCACAAGTGGCGGAACAAATTTGGGAACCACTGGAATAGACTAAAAATAAATCTAAACAGAGACAAAACTGTAAGAGAAAGTGATTTTGCCCTAAAAGAGAAATACTAAATACTCTATGCTGTCGTACTCCATGTTAAGTGAGAAACAAGAGAGATGACTACTAGCTATTCTCAAATTTGTAGTTTTCTTTTTCGTTATGTGGAAGAGATGCTAGTTTATTCTCCTCTCAATGAGTACATGTCGTTCATTAGCTTTAATTTACTGTACCAGGAGAAGGTGCTGCTGAAACCAGGTATGCCAGCTTTATGACACCTGGGGATTCCCCAGGAAGACTCAGACAGTCTGTGCAGTGGGGCCTATCACAAAGGAACCACACTGGGGGCCAGGATCTGGCCTATAGCTTCCAAAACTCAGTGAAAGATACTTCAGAATATAAGTCCTACCTACTTTCAAAATAAAATACTGATTGGCATATTAATGGGTAATACTTTAGCAAAACGCAAATTCCACCACCCTTATGCACATTTGATAATATCTTTCTTCTGAGACTATTCTCAGAATAAGGTACTAGTCAACATGAATAAGAGTGGCAGAATCTGCCTCAGATTACTCAGGCATAAAATATACGAACGCTATGGGCTGACCTTATTCAAATTCATGTTTACTGTATACAAATTAACAGTACATTAAGTGTTTTAACTAAACATAATACCTTAAATTCTGCCTGTTACAAATGGTGCGGTTTTATACTGCATAATATTAACCAACACCACCAAAACTAGTTTTAGGCCCTCGTTTTAATGTGATTTAAAAATACTCTTCTTTATTAAAAAAAAAAAAAAAAAAAAAAAAAAAAGGTGAACCCAAAGACAATCACTCTGCTCATTTTCTGAGTAAGAGTGGAAGTAAAAAAAAACCCAGTATATTGAATGCCATATTATTTATTTTTAAATTAAGTCGAATGGTGTCAGGTGAGGCAAATTTGAAAAACTTCCCTGGACTTCTAGATGTTTTTCTGTAAGAGAATGTAAAAGAGGACTTTGTAATTCATACAAAAGTGATTAGTTAAGAATTTTAGATATGATCTTTTTAATTCTGCTGCAAATAGCACTAAATAATTGACAACTTATTTTTGGTTACTCTTAAATAAAGGGAAAATAAATCACAGTGATTTTAGAAATCCACATGTTATCTGAAGAATACACATGAAAAATTATAGGAAAAGTAGAGGCAGAGGCTTGTCTTCATCTATCAGACAATTAAATTGCAGCGTAAAAGGCAGCAATCTTTAATATATTAATTTTACACACACACTTGTAACTGCTGCTTCACACAATGTACTTATACAGTTTTTCAAAAAAATCAATAGGATTTGATTAAATTGTAGTTTCCCCAGCTGAAGAGTAAAACTAAGCAGTAAAAGTTCAATCTACTATTTAAAAATGATTAAAGTATAAACAACACAGCATGATCAGATTGTTTTCTATAATTAAAAGTAGGTTTAAACAGAGATCACTGTACTAGAAAATCATGTAGACTGTAACAAATCTAGTCAGGCCTATACAGCTTTTCATATAAACCTACCCAGCTCTCCTCCTAGTACAACTGGGTATTTCAAGCACAGGGAGATAAAAATGGATTAAATCTTGCATAACTGATCATTTAATGTAAATGCCCTGAGTTTCATAATATTTTAAGTCATGTGCTATAGAAAACATTCCTGATACAATCCCTTTTTGCCAAAAATGCCACACTATTTTTTAAAAATATAAATATAGTAGTATTCCACCAAATTCACATAATCAAGACAAAAACTGTAGTCCTAAAAGTATTCTCACACACTGCAATAAATCTATTCTTTCAACAAGTTTACTTCTGTATAAAAGGATACATTTCAGCATGTATGCCATACAACCAACACACTGCGAACTCAGTCATGTTACAGTTTCGCTGTATTCACTGAAGGAGCTAAATCAATAGTGGGTTTAGGTTTAAAAAATGAGGTGGGGAAGGATAATCTTTATCATCCATAAAGAATTAGCCAAAGGAACCTCACAAGTAGGAATGTCGTTCAAGTCTTTAAACTATTTAATTTCCCCCCTGATCCTCCCACCCCACACTTTTAGAATCTGTCCAACAGCCTACTTTCATTTTTAATTCAAACATCCCAGAATCTATGAGGCTGCTGACATCAATATCACCACAAATTAGCTCTGACACAGTGGAGTTCACCTATGCCTTCTATGAGAAAATAGTGAGTTGTGCTTAGATCCTGTGGATCATATTTTCCCCTATCAAGCACATCACTGTAAGTACTTGGATTTCTATATACTGCAGGCTATATAAATAAAATGTTGAAAACCCAGTGAGCCACCAAGTACTCAGTTAAAGATGTTTTTAGTTCTCTCTTTAGCACTAATTACTCTAACAGCCCCTCACATATTGTGAAACTACTTTCCTGAAACAATTAGCTTTGAAGAGTAAGGCAGCTAGCAGCAGAACCTAGGTACCAAAAAGACAGACAGCAGTTGATAGGTATAAGGGAGGAGGCAGAGAAAATTCATTTCAGAAGACTCGCTAGAGATCCACATGAGAACAGGTCAGTTTCTTTTTTTTTTTTCCCCCCTTACCTGAAGTCAGGTGATTCAGCCCTCTCCCAATTACTCCTTCCTTTTCCAATATCTACATGGATTTTTTTTGTTTTTGTTTGTTTGTTTTTGGAGGCAACACCTCTTGACTGCAACTGACCAGAGAAACTGTGCCTAATGAGATATACATTTCCATTTTTTCCTTCTTCGTTTATGGTCTTTGGCCTCTTTTCTCCTTTTTTACCTTTCCCATTACCCATTATCCCCTAATGTCTTCTAGCATTGGACATATTAGCAGATCCAGGGCATAACAACAAAAGCACTACCAACGTTAGGACCAGCAAGGCCTGAAAAAGTGTACACAACTTTCTAGCTCCAGGCCTACTACACAGGATGAAACACTAAACCATACTATGTCCCACAGAGCCGAATCTGCATCTGAGAGGAATAGCACAGTTATGTAGTGGATTTAATTGTAACATTGCCAATGTAATGGTTTTGGAAGTTAATTTTTTACTAGGGCAGGATGAACTATATGAAGTATTTATTAGTAGTTGTGCAGAAAGTTTCACTGGTATTTATGGCATATATTTGAACCAGTCACACATCACAAAATGCATTATTCAGTGAAGTTAACTGAAAAACATATTTAGTGAATACTATTCACCCAACCAAATACTATTACCTCAACCATGTTTAATACATTTCCCCCCAGATTTCACCTCCCTTTTTCTGTAAGAGACCAAGGTGCATCTTCTCAATTGCCTATATCCATTTCCTCTTTCTTTTCAACTGATTCCTCCACTTCAGCATGATTTCTGACTCTTCCACTGCAACTAATACCTACAGCTCATCTTTCTTGATGTTCAGAAATTTCATAAGCAGCAGAGGAGTGAAAGTGAGGAGAGATTAATAAGACTAGGACTTTTCAGCTTGGAAAAGAGACAACTAAGCGGAGAGATGATAGAGGTCTATAAAATCATGACCAGTGTGGAGAAAATAAATAAGGAAGTGTTATTTACTCCTTCTCAGAACACAAGAACTAGGGGTCACCAAATGAAATTAATAGGCAGCAGGTTTAAAACTAACAAAAGGAAATATTTCTTCACATAATGCACAGTCAACCTGTGGAACTCTTTGCCAGGGGATGGTGTGAAGGCCAAGATTATAACAGGGTTCAAAAAAGTACTAGATTCATTTATGGAGGATAGGTTCACTAATGGATATTAGCCATAATGGGCAGGAATGGTGTCCCTATCTTCTGTTTGCCAGAAGCTGGAAATGGGCAACTGGGGATGGAAGACTTGATGATTACCTGTTCTGTTCATTCCCTCTGAAGTACCTGGCACTGGCCACTGTTGGAAGACAGGATACTACTGGACTTTGGTCTGCCCCAGTACGGCCGTTCTTATGACTTGTCAGTTTTCCTGCTTCCGCAAGCCTTCTGAACATCAGTAGCTGAAAAGCTGCTGTGCTACAGCTTGGGAAGCTTTGAGGAGTAGCAGAAGCAAAGGAGCACACTGTCTGCAGGCTGAGGAATACAGTACTGCATCAGTTACACCCAGTTCACATTTGGAAGACTATTTTCATAACCATAAGGTTTAGAATTTTCTTAATTTAAAGTTAAGATTCTGCAGAAAACTGACAGCATTCACCTTCAAAAGCTTTATACTCAACATGGGCAAATGGACTTTTCCAAGTCCTGATTACCACTGATCCCCCTGTAAGAAAGTATACTAAGAGGTTGAAATATTTTTAAAATTGCCTTACACCAATTCAAGACTGCAAGCCTAGGGACCAAGTCAGCATTAAGTGTTTTCATTAAACAACATCATTAAATACCATTTGACCAGAAGAGAAGCTTAACTTTCCTTCCCACATATGTTTAATCAATACTTAACAGATTAACTATGCCACAAACAAAGAGGACCTGTCTACACAAGACCCTATGCCAGCATAACCCTCTAGTGAATCATAGAATATCAGGGTTGGAAGGGATCTCAGGAGGTCATCTAGTCCAACCCCCTGCTCAAAGCAGGACCAATCCCCAATTTTTGCCCCAGATCCCTAAATGGCCCTTCAAGGATTGAACTCAAAACCCTGGGTTTAGCAGGCCAATGCTCAAACCACTGAGCTATCCCTCCCCTACATGCAGCATACATCAATAGAAGGTGTTTGTCTGCCGGTGTAGGAACATCACCTCATCAAATGACATTAACTATGCCAAAAGAATCACTCTTCTGTCAGCATAGCTGCGGCTACACTGTAAAGTGAGCTGTAGCTCACGAAAGCTTATGCTCAAATAAATCTGTTAGTCTCTAAGGTGCCACAAGTACTCCTTTTCTTTTTGCGAATACAGACTAACACGGCTGCTACTCTGAAAACTGTGTTTTTTGTCGCACAGCTATGTCACTAGGGTTGTGTAGTCTTTTCACATCCATGACTGACAAAGTGATGCTGGTATAAGTTTTAAAAGTAGACCAAGCCATAGACTAAAATACTGACAAAGCACTTTTTTGGAACACAAGTTTAGCTATTCTCCTCTTCCACCCCATCAACATAGTAAGTACAGTCAAAATTCCAACCTTGATCTAAAGGAACCAGATTCTCTAGAAATAAGGAGAGTAAAAGCTTCTTGGCAACTATTTCTGTGACAGGTGACCAGCCTCGCTATATTTTTTTTACCTTTGGCAAGTCTTGTCTATAAAGTATCAATTTTTAAACCAGCAAAAGCTTGGACTACACACCTATGTCAACACTTAAGAAACAGAATTTCTATTATTTTAACAGCACTGTGCCTAAAACTCATTAGAGACTAAAGGACAATTTTAAAAAACAAAACAGTGAAACAGTCTCATTTTCAATTGAAAAACAAAACAAAACACAGTAAAGACCATATTTCTGGGAATGGATTCACAATTTTAGTAGTCTATTTAAAATCAGAGTAAGAAAGCATTTTATCCTTACCTCCCCCCAGACTGCATCTGGATGTTTGAGGTTTACTGACAAAAATCCAGCTACTGATTTCAAAAGTTCCCTTTCCCTTCTCTGTCTGAATTAAATTCATTTGGGGGGAAATTCCTCATCTCAAAGTACGAAGAAAAAAAGAGTTAATGACAGGTAAGGAAGTTCTGTGGGAAGTGAGAATGTCAGCACTTTTAAATAAACCATTTGTCATTTGAACAATGATGGATTACCAGTTTTGTTCTAAAGATGTCACTGGTCACGGCTAATGTCTGGCTACAACCCTATAGCTTTTTTCTGGCAGGGTGGATAACAAAAACGATAATTTATTTTAAAAAATTGATTTCTTATTAAATTAAATACAAGTTAATTTAACTATTTAAAATTAAATTTGAAAGTGACAACCTATATTAAGGCCTACATCTATTCAAATCATTTAAATTAAGTACAAAAAATATTAAGGAGTAGGTTTGCTGCCAAATTTTAAAGAAAGTCAGACCACTGAACTGGAACCAGAGTTTGCTGAAGTGCTAAATCAGCTTTCAACAGCAGTAGCCTCTTCTGCAGGTCCAGAGAGACTATTCAGTTTAATCAGCTAGTTCGATTCAATGACTAGTTCATGTAAAGTTAAGAAACCAACTGGGAGTTGAAAAAGCAGAAAAATGGTTTTCCTCTTCCAAACTATGAATAAAAACTAGGTGTGAGAGGATGAGCTCTACTAGTTTTAAAATCCTGAAGAACATGGTGATCAGAAACAATCAGTTTAGGTCACAAACTACAGATTATACTTTGTTTAATAAACCAGTTTGTTTTAAATGCATGTTGTTAAACTTTTTTTTCTTATGTATGTATGAACACTTTTAAGGTAGTTTTATTTAAAAAAAAAATTAAAATGCCACTTTAGGGCATTTTTAACTGAATTTGAATTTCCATCCAAATTAGCTTCTGTGATAGATGTGCATCCTCCTGGTTAGCAAAAAGCAGGATGGATAAAAATCAATGATTTTTTTTTTAATCAGATTTTTTTGATAAAATGCTTTTTGACAAAAAAAACCTATCTAAAGATAGTTTTAATTAAGATACATTATAGCTCAAAGATATCTAATCATGGAATAGGGATTATAAATTCTAATTCTATAGTATGAGACAATATATTCATGTAATGATTAAGAAAAGTTTTGTAAATAAGTTCCAATAGTTCATGGATTAGGGACCCAATCTTATGGAGTTCCAGGGGCTTCTCTATAGATTATTTAGGTTAATCTTTCTATCTACCTTTCTAGACTCAGACTAGAAGATATCATCAGAGATGCTTAGTTCTGCATTTCTCAAACTGTGGATTTGTGTCTCCAGATATAACATGCTTGTTAACAGCAAAAAATATTTTAAAATAAATAAATAAATAAATAATAGAGGTGAGAAATAACAGACCTCAACCCTATTATCCCTCTGCAAATTTGTGTACCCTTACCCTTAATCCCTTAAAAGTGCAAAGTTTCAAAAAGTTCAATGAATAGAAGATTGTTTGGGGAGGAATAGATCTGGACAAGGAGAAGAAGTCTGGAGATAAATGTGAGAAGGGAGGGACAGGCAGTAGAAACAAAAGTTAAACTGTTTGAGCAGCATATTCCAGAAGTCTTGAGGTCTTTCTGAGTGTAGCCTTCATTGATTTGAGGTCTACCATACCATTCTCTCACTAAAAGGAAAAACCTATAATGGCAGCAGGCCGTAAAAGAGACCCAGTTTGGGAATATTTTAATGAAGTTCTTCTACCTGTGGGTAAGACAGGCATGCATGCAAAATGCAAAAAGTGAAACAAAGAAATGCAAGGCCTGGTTGCCGAATGAAACAACATCATGAGAAGTGTTCCTTCTCAGAAGGAAGCTGCCATGAAGATGATGAAAGGAACATGTCTGAACATGCAGGCTCTTCAGATTGGTAACAACCAACAAGAATGCACTTTTATATAGAAATCCATGATTAAATTCAATCTTCCTAACTAGTGATTTAAATCATGATTTAAATCAATTTGATTTAAATCAAATCCACCCTGGCAAAAAGAAGCACCAAATTTATTGTGAAGGCTATATTTAGTTCCAAACAACATGTTTTAATGGTTCCAACGAAGGAGAATCAACCTCTCTTCAGGCAAATAACTAGACAGTACAAATGCAAAATCCAATTAAAATCAGTGATTTAAAATCACTTTGATTTAGCTCAATCCACCCTGTCTTCTGTTATGGGTCCCATCCGTCAAGGGGCTCCACTGGAGCTTTGTATGGAGTTTGATTAGTGAAATACAGTATTTCCCAATGGAAAATTTTAAACACATTGCTCAAGTCTGCCTCATAATAGCAACAGCAACAAATATGAAATGCTGCTCTTTTTAGTTAATTTGGACTAGATACATTCTACACACAAATTACTAGAAAAGAACATTAAAGCAGCTAACCTAGTGACAAAAATATAATACATAAAAACGGTGAAATAAATACATCCAACTAATGCATTTCTCATTAACATATTTAAATGTGAACTATTCATAACAACCAAACTGTAGTCATTCTTAACTTCACCCTGTAATATAAAAGTGAAAAAAAAAATCCACTAATGATGCAGAAAAAAAAGGGTGGTCTGACAATGTACACAGCGTTAATTTATAGATTATTATTTCCATGTGGATCTTTACAGTGGGATTTTTCTACACTTGTCTACTGAAGTTAAAATCTCAAATTTGAAAGCTTTGTTTTTCTTATTTGATTACATATTGGTTTTATAATGGTTACCATAAAATGCAACATATGATCATTTTTAACGTGCAAGGAAATTAGAAGTCTTAGGGGCTACCACCACAAAATACTTTAATTAAACTTATCAAAAGGAATAATACAAATATTCCTCTAAATATTCAAAGTTCAGTATTTCCATTCTGGTATAATTCTAGTTCTCTGAAATTTCTATAATTCAGGTTCTGTACGCTACAAATTGCTGTAAATCTCTAACAAAGAAAAAGACATTTATGATTTTAAAAAAATCCAGAACTGCCAAGGTATTCCAGGAACAAAGTTGGTAAAAGGGTCACTTCCTGAAGCATCTATACATTCTTGAAAAACCAAAAAAACTATGATAAGCAATTTATAATAAGTCTATTTCATTGTGAATGGAAAAGGTGTAGCTTTGAAAGCTGTATTTGTACACCAGTAAGATCTCCAGCCACTAACTTGTAACTAGCAGAAAACTAACACAGTATTAAAATCAAAAATTAAAAAAAAAAAAAAAATCAGAAATATGGTTTTCTTCATAAAAAGTATTAGAGGGGTAGCCGTGTTTGCCACTTTTACTGATCCAGATTAAGAGTCCTGTGGCACCTTTTAGACTAACAAGACGTATTGGAGCATAAGCTTTCGTGGGTGAATACCCACTTCATCAGTATTCACCCACGAAAGCTCAGGCTCCAATACATCTGTTAGTCTATAAGGTGCCACAGGACTCTTTGGAGCTTTCATAAAAAGTGTTTATGCATAAAGCCAATGGTTGTAGATTTCTAAAACAGACTACAGAAAAACTCAGTGAAAGCTGACAATTCATTGAGACAGATACCTCAAGCAAATGTTCCTATGAATACATACTATGTAAGAAATAAAGAACTACAGAAGCCATACCACTTAAAGATAGGTGTTCCTACAAAGGTTAGGTCAAGCACCTGTGCTGTGAATGGGTAAGGAGGAAACGGATGGCTGCTCACTGAAAAAATTTGGGAAAAAATTGGCACTACCATACGTCTCTCATCCAGGAGTGGAATGTGTTATTTCCCAGCCATTACAGACCTTAATTCAAGAATACAGATAATTTTTTTTAAATGGCCATCGCAAAATAACTTTTGGAGTGTTAGTATCAATTTTAACAAAATGATTATTTTTATTTGTGAATCAAAATGTTCCCCTGATTCAGTTCCATAGTTAAATTTGCAAACCTGGATTGCCAGATGCAGCTGAATCTTACTGCAAATATCTTTACCTCAGGGGTGGGCAAACTTTTTGGCCCGAGGGCCACATTGGGGTTGCAAAACTGTATGGAGGACCGGGTAGGGAAGGCTGTGCCTCCCCAAACAGCCTGGCCCCACACCCTATCTGACCCCTCCCACTTCCCACCCCCTGACTGCCCCCCTCAGAACCCCCAAGCCATCCAACCTCCCTGCTCTTTGTCCCCTTACTGCCCCCTCCTGGGACCCCCACCCCCCGGATTCCACCCCCTAGCCAATGCCCCTTGCTCCCTGTCCCCTGACTGCCCCAACCCCTATCCACATGACTGCTCCCTGACTGACCCCCTGGGACTCCCATGCCTTTCCAACCCTCCCTGTTCCCCGTCCCCCGACTGCCCACCCCAGAATCTCCGCCCCATCCAACTGCCCCCTTACAGGCCCCCCAGGACTCCCACACCTATCCAACCGCCCCCTGCTCCCTGTCTGCTTCCCAGGACCTCCTGGCCCCCTTACCAGAGCAGCATGTCTGGCAGCTGCACCACCCGGCCAGAGCCAGACACACTGCCGCGCTGCCCCGCAGGAGCGTGCAGCCCGGTCGCCCACAGGGCTGCCCTCAAGGCGGCATGGCTACGGGGAAGGGGCCACAGTGGGGGAGGGGCCGGAGGCTAGCCTCCCCGGCCAGGAGCTCAAGGGCCAGGCAAGATGGTCCCACGAGCCGGACGTGGCCCGCAGGCCATAGTTTGCCAACTTCTACCTTATTTTTTATATGTTGCTATTAAACAAACAACTGCTATGGATTTCAAACTTGGAATTTTGCTGTCCTGTGTACTGTACAATAAATACAATACCAAGATAAACCTAGTTCAACTTAAAATCTAACTCTACAAACTTTCCCAGCAAGCAAATTATTTTTGTGATGAACATTCAGAGTAATACTGAAAAGAAAGAAGAGAGGATATAATTATTAAACCCCTAATTCCTGAAAGTAAAATGGCTTTTCCATATGCTTACAAATTGGTCTGAATCATTTTGTGTAGTAGATCTCTATTGAGTCTTCATATTTTCCCCTTATGTAATCTATTATAGTGTGCTTTATAAACAGGATGCCAGTAATTTTCTTACACCCACAGATGAACAAATAAAATTACTTTTCTTCTATACTGTGTACGTGAAATGAAGTCTGCTATGAAAACCATAGGTTACAAATGACAGAGAAAAGATGACCAACTTTAAAGAAAAGTCAGCTCATTTAAATTACAATGCTGAATAGCTATATTTCTAATATTTTAATAAAATTAAAAATAAAACTACTCTTACCTCAAATAGCCATTAGAGAAAACAGGTCTGCCAGAAAAGTTCAGGTTTCCCAAGGGGGTCATATTGTCATCCCCAGATCCCTGGCACCTATTCCAATTTTCTGAACCAGCAGGAAGAGATGGAATGACATTAAAAACTGGTTTCTGATCCTGCTGTTGAGAGAGAGCTGCGGTATTCAAGTCATAATGATATAACTGTCCTCCAGAAGTACTGACACCATGGACAGAAATGGCAGACATTTTATTACCCATTAGGTTAGACCCAGAAAAATTAGCTTGACAATAAACTGGGCCCATTTTCTCTTGTTTTATTACCCCGGGGGTGCAGAGTTCAATGAAGTCTTCCTTTTCTGTCTTCACTTGAGGCATCTGCATTTTGGGGCTGGGTGAAAGATCTCCACGCTCATTAATTTGAGGCTTAGTGTCTGGTAAAATGGGAGGCTTGCAATCTTCACTTGCATTTCCTTCAAGGAGAAATGCCTCATCTGCAGTCATAGGAGACAACAAATCCCCTTCATCTAGCAATGGGTCCAGTCTCCAGGGGCTCCCATTTGGTTCCTTACCTGGTGACACTGGTGGCAATTCTAAATCCTGCAGAATATCAAAGGTGCTTTGGTCTTCAGAAAACAATTTCAAGTTGCCACCATTAGTGCCAGCCTGGCCTATAGGGAGACTGCTGTTAGCCATAATTGGGAAATCTTGCTCAAGGGGCACCCCGACAGATATTGTCCCCTTTGAGCCCTCTGCCAGGCTTGAGGACTTGTTCAAGCTTGCAATGCTTTCTTCCAAGAGCCTGAAGTCTGTTTCCCCAGAAGAGATGCCAATTTGGCTCTGCTGTGGAAATCCAAGTTCGTTTCCCATCACTTTTGACTCTGTCTCCCCCATATAGAGTCCCATTGAAAGCAACACTGCCTTTGAAAGATCCGGCTGAGGCGCATTGCTTACTAGTCCTTTTGAGAAGTCACCCAAAACAGACTGCTGTTTAGAATCCGACTGAGAAGACGCAGGCAGGGGAGATGTAGATGCAGGAGCCCTGACAGTAGCTCCACCCCTGAAGGTTGGATGAAAGTCCATCACAGTCCTTCCTTTGTCGCTGAAGTGCACATTTTTTCCTGCTTCCTCCCCATCCGAGGGGCTTAGTGATTCTTTGGGGTCCATTATTTTAACACTGGCTATTAAAAGAAGAAAGATATTTGTGCAGTTAGCACAGTAGTAAATGTTTTTCACAACACAAGAAACCCAGATTAGCAGCATGGTGAATCTAGTTTAGCCACAGCAGACTGATTTTACACAAGCCTAACATTTCTTGATGTCAGTGAACAAATTTGATTGCTGGTAACTACAACATTGACTATATTTAAAAGCTTTTTTGAACTCTGGTTCTGTGGTAATAGCAGGCAAACTGACTTTTCCCCCTGCCCTCCCTCAGGATTAATTTTTCACAATTCCACCTATCTCATCTGTCCAATTGAAGGAATATCAGATTAATAATGTCTTTAATTACGTTAAAATTGCTTATGTGTGTTTTTTTAAAACCGTAATTAGGCTTGCAATGCACTTTTCTTTGTTAGAAGACAATATATTATTACAACCTCCCTTTCCAAATCAATCTCTCCTTTTTCTGGAGAATTCAGATGCATCTGCTGGCATGGGTAAATCAATGTTAGAATTCTCCAACTGCTTCCCCACAAATTCCCCACTGCCTGACTAGACACACAACCCAATTGTATTACTACCACTCTCTGATCCACTACTGTAACCTTCCACCAGAAATTATATATATATTTAAATAAAAATATATATAAAAATAAAAGATGGAAAGTTTGCTAACTTCTGATCAGATGATCACTGCTCCCAAAGAGTTCTCAAATGTAATTTATACACCCTGAAATCTGAAAACAAAATGGAAGCTTTAAAAAAAAAATACAACCCTCATTTCCTGATCTTCCAAAAAAACATCTAAAGGAAAAATAAAGTCTTATTTTGATTATGTCCAACACTACTATGTAAATTTCAACCATGCATACTTCCTTCCTTAAAATTTGTGCTTATGATCAGTTTCATTGCCGTTCACTTAAGGTGTTGAAATAATTAGCATAGTATGGTCTCTTAAAGTGTCCATAATAAATTTACATCCAGCTTAATTTTAAACCCTCCTCACTTTGGGGCCCATGCTGATCAGGAAAATAAGACACCCTGCTACGGCTGTATGAAGAAGCTCATGCTTTCTGTACACAAAAAGTTCAGATGGCAATCAACAATCAATAGTGTCTCTTATGTGCAAAAATATTTTCAAATGTCAATTTAAGGCAACATGGATTAAAATGTAATTGTATGGATGAACCCTCCCGCCCCAGAAGTTTAAAAGCATGAGCTTTCCTATGCCCCAAATAAAGTTAACATAAAGCATTAAAATACGATTAACATTGCACAGAAGAATCTTCTAGCTTCCCCTCTCCTTGCAGGGTGTTTAGGTGAGAACAGGTACGTACATACGTACACACACACACACACACACACACACACACACACAAATGCTGCCTATTGTATTTCCACGCCGCTTTCCTGACAGCTGCCACTGAACTCGAAACCAAAACAGCGAGTGCAAAATTGAAACTAGTCCTTCAGTAACATCCTCTCTTTTAAAGTTGCAAGCGACACTGAAATATTATTCGGCCATTTAAGCAGGTTCTGGTGGTGGTGGGAAGTGTGGGGGGAGCAGAAGAGGTGGGCTAGGGGGAGCAGGAGAGACCTGGAGTTACTGCATTTCACAAGTTTCAGAGTAGCAGCCGTGTTAGTCTGTATTCGCAAAAAGAAAAGGAGGACTTGTGGCACCTTAGAGACTAACACATTTATTAGAGCATAAGCTTTCGTGAGCTAATGCATCCGATGAAGTGAGCTGTAGCTCACGAAAGCTTATGCTCTAATAAATCTGTTAGTCTCTAAAGTGCCACAAGTCCTCCTTTTCTTTTTACATTTCACAAGTTTGCAAAAACCCAATGTCATAACGCAGTAAACGTCCAAAATAACCAGCATGCCAAAAAAAAAAAACTAGCTGCACGATTCGATTTAACTGGAAGGAAGAGGGATGCGGGGGGGGGGGGGGAAGAAATCCGCTAATATTTATGTTCGTTGAACTGAAATGAATCCTCCTTTACGAAGAGCAGTTTTCAGAGGCGAAAGGTGTGGAGGAGACCTGTTGAGCTTTCTCCTGGCACGCCCACTTCTGCCAAACGCCACCAGAGATTGCTACAAAAGTCGCCAACTCGGGCGCTTTCCAGCCCCTCTTCCCTGTCTTTGCCGCCCAACCCCAGAAAAAGATCAAGCCACCAGCCACGTTTGTTGGTTGGAAGGGAATTCTTCATCGATCCCAAGAGCGCCGAGCAATAAAAATATACCAATAAAACCAAACAGAGCGGAGGGGAATCACCCCCCCCCCCGCAATCCTCAGGGAGGAAATAACTCGCACAAATACAAAACCATCTGCTGTATTCAAGAAGCATTTAAATCGGCCTCTTAAAGGGGCCGGATCGGGCACGGCCGAGTCCCCCCACTTGTCCCACCTCCAGATTGAAGGATAACGATTTACGGTAAAGGTTTCAGAGGAGCAGCCGGGTTAGTCTGTATTCGCAAAAAGAAAAGGAGGACTTGTGGCACCTTAGAGACTAACAAATTTATTAGAGCATAAGCTTTCGTGAGCTACAGCTCACTTCATCGGATGCATTTGGTGAAGTGAGCTGTAGCTCACGAAAGCTTATGCTCTAATAAATTTGTTAGTCTCTAAGGTGCCACGATTTACGGTAAAGCGGCCCAAAGGAAAGGAAAGGAAAGGGAAGGAAAGGGACGGGGTTCCCCGCCCCAGCCCCGCCCCATGCCCTGACAGGCTCGGGGGGAGACAGGGGGGGCCCGCTTGGCGGAACTACCCCCCCCCTTCTGCCCGAGGACGCGACTCCCCACAGTTCCCAAAAAGTTTGGGGGGGGGGGTCACCCAAACGGGAGGCACTCCTCCCTCCGCGGCTCGGAGCCCCCCGGTCAAACTCCCCTTACCTTGTCCGGGAGCGGACGAGGGAGAGAGGGGGGGGGGGCGCCGCTGGCTCCTCTAGCCACCCACGTCCATGGCTCCCGCCGCGGCGGCGATCGGGGGGAGGAATAAACAAGCGGCGAGGGGCGAGCGGCGGCACAGCCGCTCCGGCGAGGGGAGAGCCCGAAATCCTCCCCCTCCCCGGCCCGAGCAGCCCCGCGCCCGCGTCTGCCCAGGCACCTTCCTCAGCCGCCGCGGGCGGCGCTCGGCAGCCTTCGCCCGCTCCCGTCTGCGCCTCGCGCCCGGACGGACCGTCCCTCCTCGCCCCAGGCGGCCCGCGACGCTCGGCCCCGCCACAAAATGGAGGACGGCGGCGGCCGCCTCCTCCCAGACGGGCGGCGGCGGGAGCGCACTCGGGGCAGGGAGGCAGCGCGGCGCTCGCTCGGCGGAGAGGGGCCGTCCGCGCTCGCTCGGCCCCGCGGGGCTGAGCCGGGGAAGGACACGGGCGGGCGGGGGGGGAGGGATGGTGCAACCTGTTGGCTGAGCCGGCTGTCAGCCGTGCCCCAGCCGCCCTCCCTCGCTCCCCCTCCCGGCTCCTACCCCCGCCCCGCCGCGACAAACCGCCCCCCCCCCTCCTGCGAGCTGCTTTTCCCCAAGTTCCTTCCCGCGGCTTCCTTCTCCTCGCTCCCCTTCCGACCCTGCCCCCTCCCGCTGTTGGGACGGGGCCTCCGAGTCCTCGGCGCTGGCGGGGCGGGGGCGGGGCTGGCCTGGCGCGGGGGGGGGACAAGGCTGCTGGCGCGGGGGCTGAGGCGGAGCTGGCCTGGCGCAGGGCTCGGGCTGGGTTGGGCAGCCCCTGGTTGGTCACTGCGGGGGGGGGAAGCCACCGGCGGCCCCGTTTCTTCCCCTTTCCACTTGATCGTTTCCTGAGCTAAGGAGGGAGCCCGGGGGAGCGGCCGGGCTGCTGCTCCTGGGTCTGCGCCGTGGCGACGCCCGCCCGCCCGAGAGGTGGCTGGAGACGCCCGCTCCTAGGGGAGGTGGCAGAGACTCCGTTTTTTTTTTGCGTGGGGTGGGGAAGAAGGTTGCAAGCGGCTTATATACAACCCCCCCCCCCTTTTTTTTTTTGCACTGGGGAAGGCTGCCTGGTGATCACTTCTTTCTCTCCCTGTTACACTGGGGAAGGTTTTATCTCTCTCCATTACTGTGTTTCCAGCATGCCTGTCACCAGGGTAGCTGTAGAGCCTTGCGCGGATACAGAATTTGGATCCGCATCCAATCCGCAAAAATGAGCCGCGGATTTGCAGCGCTCGGGGTAGCTGAACGTTAGAACCTCTGCTCTGTGTTCCTCATTAATCAGCTGCTTTGGGTAAGGTTGATCGCTCCTTGCTCTTTCACATATTCTCTCTCACACGCATCCCTGGTTGTGGCTGCCCTGTCCTCTGATCCTATCTCACCAGCTGTTGCACCGGTTGTTCCAACCCTTCTCTTCCCCTCCCTGCCACTGTTCCTCAGACTTCTGTCTTCAGTCCCCTCCTCTTCTTCTTCCAGTTTTTCCCTGGGCAAACTCATCCATTCCTATGGTTTCAACTATAATCTCAATGCTAAGGGCAACCAAATCTCTCTCTCTCTCTCTCTCTCTCTCTGCCACTACTGTCTCGCTGACATCTGGTCCTGGATGCTGCACCATCATCAGACCTCTCAGCTTAAACAGATTTTCTGTTCAAGTTAATTTTTTGTTTGTCTTCTGGACAGCTCCCACTTCTTCCTATTGGAGCTACCAGTCAAGCCTGTCCCTGGCAGCGTATTAACAGATCTTGTGGGGACAGGGAAATCATTTTTCTTCAAAATAGCAGCATTACCTCTCCTCCATGCTCCTGGTAGCAAGGGGCAGCATTGAAGAGAGAGCCCAGAATAGGCAGTGCAATGGGGTAAATTTGGGGACAATTCTGGGATACTAAAACTTGAACTGAAGAGAATGAGAGTCCAAATCTTGGAGGGGGGATGTATGGGGCATAAAACATGGAGGAGGAAGATAAAAAATGATGCATGAAGGGTAAGATTAGGGGAGGGAAGAGAGTGGTGAAGAGCATGGAGAGAAAGGAGATGGGGGGAGACACCGAGGACCTGCCCCCTCATAAGCAGTGGCAGTTTAACCATTCTCATCAAGCAGGATTGCTCCCTTCCTACTAGAAATGGCCCCACCCTTTACAGAATCATTCTCTCCCTTCTCTGGGATCCTACAGATGTCCCTTTGAGTTGGGGCTCAGAACAGTTGTGGGGGGCAGGGCTGAAATGAAGCAAGACACTGTCCTCTCACTTTAGCACTGTCTTCTGTAGGCTGGCCACATTTCTGCATTGAAATCCCTGGGAATTTATATGGTTCATGTGGGAGTTGATGAACAGCTGCAGGAGGGCTTAGCAATGGCAATAGGAGGGAGCAATGATGAAGTGTAAAGACAGCAGTTGTCACTTTTTTCCACAGATCCCTTGTGCATTCCCTGGATATGTATGTTTGGGAGGCCTTATATCTGCAAACTCTGCAGGGCTCCAAACACCATTGCCTTCATGGAATGCACAGCAGGAATTGCCAAGAGGGGAAACTATGATTTAGGTAGATTTTTCCACAGGAGTGGATGGTCTGTACACTACTTTCACTGAAGTAGCTATAACAAATTCTGAACAGATGAACTAAGATAGTGGAGAGTAAAACAGTGAAGGGATACTGCTCAAATAGTAAAAAAATAACAAAACATACAAGGATATGCCTTTCAAATTAGCAGCTAAAGTTTATTCACCTTGTTATGGGGATCACAGAATTTGGAGTCCAGCTAGACCATCAAGTTCATCCCACTGCAAAGGCAGGACACAGGCTGATAGGAAACTGCAAAAGAAAAACAAAGATTAAAGAAAAACACTGACGCTAAACACAATATCCCAAGAGTATACTGGCCCCTGAGAAGTAAGAGATGATAGGAAATAGGTTGCCTCTTTGGGTGTGTAAGGCAGGTGATCCTCTTTTTCTGGTGGACTTGCTATAATTTCTGGGGATGACTAATACATTTGTGTGTGTGAAAAAGCAGCAGTTTTCTAGCTATGAAGATGACAATCAAACTAACAGAGACAATTGATCATAGTCTTCAAAAGTGATTAATAAGTACTATGCACACTCTGAAAAATAGGGCTTCTTTAAATTGTTTTACGTTAGGCACATAAAATCGGTAGTCATCTTGAAAATCTTTGCCATACTTCTGTCTTTCTATCTAGGTCCTTAAGAACCATGGTACCTGGGCACCTGTAATTCTTTACTAATATTGTTAGTATCCCTTCCTGAGCTTGCTGATGTTAAATAAAAAGGAATGTTTATTATAGTATGTTGAAAAGGATTCAGTTAAAAAAACAGATTAAGATCTGCAGGCCCATGTGGTTCAGGACATCTCTGCCCACCATTTTTAGATTTTAAAACTCTGATTTTCATTTTTAGCAGAAAATGAGAGACTTGGTCATTTACTCTTCGGAAGCTGACCTTTAAATAAAGCATTCTGCTCTCATGCCTCCACAGGGGATAACAGAGATATAGGAATATTTGTGTGCATATTGTAAGTGAGAAAACCATCTTAATCTATTCTGATTTCTCTAGAAAAGTGATGGTTAAGTCTGTGAGCATGGGTGACTAATGACTTTTCTTTTAGCAGGGGAAAAAATGGAGGAAAATACTGAAATGATGCTTGGATTTGAATTGTACTGTTCACAAGCAAAACGTGTCGGGCATTGTAAGCACTAGTTGTAGTAATATTTGAATTAAAGTTGTTTAACGTATGAGGCCATAAAGCACAGAAATATTTGTCTCCTCTGCGCTTTTAGATGTTGGGGGGGGCATATATGGGGGTGGAGGGTTTCTTAGCTAAAAATTGACAAGCAGCTAAATGCTCTGAACTCTTAAAAACAGACGATTTTTATTTCAAATGTTTTGAATGTTACATTTTCAAAGAGGATATTAATACGTATCTAAATATGCAGTGTAAATGCATACAATGAGTCAATTTCACATTAATTTACATCACTGTTATTGGACAAAGGCACTTTAAAACCTAGAGACATTTCTGTATAATCATCTTTATCCTAAAAACTATTTTGGACTGCCAAATATGAAATGACATTGCAGTGCAGGCCTTTACGCTTTTTGGAAATGATGCAATGGATCTGTAACCTAAAATGCAACACATGCCCCATACTTTCCGCCAGCAAAAAAACTGGTGGGAATGGAAGATCAAAGTTACAATATCCATGAGTATTGGAGTGTTACCAGGTGCTCAGAGGTGACCAGACACTCAGATATTATGATGGGTTATATGAGAACCTAGAATATAAGTCACAGAAGAGGCTATGTGAAGCACTAAAATTCTTGGGGGAAATCAGAGGTCATTGCCGTTAATCATCTGGGTCTTCACACAGAAGGCCTACTTCAATTTGCTGATGTGTTGATACCCTGCTATATGCACTGTACTGCCTTGTCCTACACAGAGATCCATCTCTGAAAAACCAGAGTCCAAATGTACAGAGTAGATGTATATGGGTATCTGCTAGCTTGAGGGAACTGGGACAGCATAGCACATGGCTCTACTCCTTCTCTTCAGGGCAATTTGTACCCCAGTTCCTGCTTCTTTCCACCTCCCTAAGCTGTCCAGCAAAGTACACGTTTAAAAACATCACACTAAAATGCTCTTTCAGCTGGTTTTGCTCTGTAGTGTGTAGGACATTCCTTCTGAAATGAATAGTAAAAATACCATATACTAATATTTCATTGTTTATCCAGAAGAAACAAATTTTAACTTGCTTACAGAATATATAGGAGCATCACTCAGCAACAGTATACAATACTGTAGGACAGTGAGCAAAGAATAACTTTCTCATTTTAAAATGAAGAGGACATTTAGGTAGATCTGAATGTAATTTCCTGAAATATAATATGATCAGCATAGCAAGGCATTACCTTGCAAAGTGGTGCAATGCCTTGCTTATTACCTTTTAAACATCAGCGTATTTGTTATCAGATCACTATTCATAAAGCTCACAATTTGCTAGAAAGTTGTAAATCCACAGCAAAAGCAGAAATTCATGTTTGTTTTAGGTGAAATATTAAGTTCATATTGCTCATTGTCCTAGTGTCACTGCAGTGCACATGCATTCATTCAGATTTTTAAATTAACACATTTTTAACAGATTTGGATACAATAGAGCAGATGAAAAATTCATTGCATCTCCACTTGGATATATCTACTTCTGTTTCCAGTGTATAATGGTGCTAGGAAAAATTATTATAGACTCAGGGTTCTGCTAGCTACAACTGCTACTGAGACTGAGCTAGTGCAGAGCCCACAGCTTCATGCACAGGAGGCCTTCCAGAGTGGTGGAAGTATAAAGATATCATACTTCCTTATCTTGCTTACCTGGCTTCTTGCCTCATTAACATAAGTGATCCAATGTGATTGAGCAAAATGATGCATGAGCTGTCCCTTTGATCTTCTTCAAAGCGCTGCACAGAAGTTTCTTAGGCCAGGTTTAAGCTAGAAAAATGTGTTAGCTAATGCATTTTGACTTGCACTTTAACACACTAGTGTAGATTGGGTGGTCATGGTCAACCTTAGGTTAAACCTTGTCTTCCCTAATGTATAAAAATGTAATACATTAGACTGGATGTCTTTTTAAAAGCTATGCTCTAGCTCAATGAGAAGTTAGAGATTGATGGAGGAATCACTGGATCACATCTATGGAGTGCATTATGCTGGTAGCCAGACTAGATGATTAAAATGGTCCCCTCCGGCCTTAAAATCTGTTAAACACAATTTCAGACACTTCCTATTGTCTAGTGAGGTGTGACAGCGTACAGAGTATGTTTGTGCAGTGTATGTGAATGGTGATTACAGCAGATTCTGATCTCTAGATAACGCAGAAAGGCTTGGGTTTCTTGAAGTGTAAACCACCTAGAAGTGATTCTAATGACTAAAAACAATATTCTATTTTTGGTACCACTTTACCACCTCTAATCTACACTCAAACTGAAAATATATGCAAGTGTCTTGTGGTCAGATTAGTAACAATATTATTCTTACATTTTAGAAATGTATATAGCATGCTGACCAATCCTGCACTGAACCACTTCCTAATACTACTCTATCAAACCTGACCCAGAGGACTGCCTATCCTAGCATTACCACCACTGTTACCACTACTGGAGCTGCACTGATGGCCGGACTATGGTGGGAAATTTGAGGGGGGGAAATCCAGTATAGATGAGGCAACCAGAGCAAATATGCAGTTCTAACTGTGCATCTGTTCAGTCCTTGGTTTCTCTGTTCAGTTCAGATTGCCCATGTGGGTGCCAATGCATTTAATCTGGGATACTTTCTTTCTGATGTGAATGCCGGTCTTCTAGGAGCTGTACTAAGACCACTAATTCATTTCACGTAGGCCACAGAAAAGCTATTATATTCTGGTTATTTACTATGAACCTAAACAGAAGGCATACTGGTGATATTTGCGCATTTGATTTTAAATCCCCAGGTGGAATTCATGGTGTACATGTACCCTAAGTCCTCTGCGTGCTCACTGTATCAAATCTATACAATAACACTTTTCGTACAAATGTCTTGTGTTATTTTATAAAAGAATGACATATAAAAGTAATTTAAAAGGTTAAACTAAAAGGAGTATGTTTTTGTTCATAAAACTTTTCCAAAGGCAGAACAGCAACCACAAGTGGATAAGGAGTTAAATCAGAATAAGAGGGAAAAGCGCTTTCCACAGGCTTAGAAGTTTTAATTTGAGGAGGATGTAAATGGCTTGGGGAAAAAGAAAAGTAAAAAACAGAAGCAAGATCACAGAGATCCAATGTGGCTTCCCCATGAAGTGTCCTCATATGAAATCAAATTCTGCTCTCAGTTACACCAGGAAAACTACACTGACATCACTGAAGAATTTGGCCTAGTGTCTTTAAAAGTCAATCCATAGCTCTATGTGAGAGAACTGGAAACCTCTCAAAACTGATGTAATGTTGTGTGGGGCCCACTTCTGGTGAATATCCAAAAATATTAATATCAAGTGAATGCAAACTTATTCCATGAGCTGCTACAGTATTCCACAAATCAGAATGATTTGCAGTTGTCAAGACATTGGCCTAAAAAAAAAAAAGTATCAATAAGTAATGAAACATTCCTTGAGGCGCTAAAACTCACAGTATAACAATAGTTCAAGGATAGTGATTGGTAATGTTAACAGCCTAATAAGGGTATTAAACAAAAATTCATTATGTAATGTATGGATGTAGATAGTATTTAATCTAGAGAGTCATTTGACCATTTAAGATATAGTTGTGATCTACAGAGAAAAAGATGTGTGCATTTACAATATTCTAGAATGAACATCAGAAAGGCCTTTCTGCCAGCACTGAAGGACTTTCTTGTGGACCACCAGGAACAAAACAAAAATATTGTAAATCTGTGTTTTCTGGGCATTATTTTGGGCTCTATCACAGATCATAATACACATAATTTTGAAGTTTAAAAATGTATAATGTGAATGGAAACAGATGTAGATAAGCGGACCCAGAGTTTTAATAGGAAAAAATGTAGCACCCACACTAGACGTATGGAAAACCAACAGTAGTAAAATGTTGCCATGTAAATAAGTTTAAATACTGAAGGAAAATTCCTTAGTTACAGACTGTTGACAGGGAGTTATAAGAGTAAAACTGACAAATGGGTCACAGATATGGAGGCCACTGAAGACAGAACTAAATCATTCTTAGTGCTAGAAGTAGGATAGAAAAAACCTGATTGAAGTTTTTCACATAAATCATTTGCTGAAATGCTCATGAAACAAGATAGCAATGATCTTCTCCAAAACCTTCATGAAATCAGAGAATGGATTGGCAGCTCGCAATTAATTGGGGTGGGGGTCAAGTTTCAGATGATATAGGGTCTACTTTGTTCAGATAGGACCAAAGAGTATATTAAGTAAGAGATCGATTTAACAGTATTTCAGGTTACAACGGTTAAAGCACTCAGATAAGCCATGGATGACATTCCTGACTTCTGCAGTAATTAATAAAGGTAATGTGAATGAAAAATCAGATGCTGAATAACAAGAACTACACACCAACATAAAAGGAATAGGAAATGAACACATGGTGACTGAATACACATACTGGTCATTTTGTCAAAACAACAGCAGAAGCAGCATAAAACAAACAAAAACTTACTAATTAAATATTTGCAGATATCAGGAATTATGAGAGTACTATTCAGAATTTTAGAAAATGAAGAGCTTGAACTTGGAAGCAGATTAATAATTGTACTAGATCATATCCAAAAATAATAAAATCAATCACATTTTCCTTAGAACATTTTGATAATACTTCCAAACAGAATGGGGAAGGTAATATAAGTAGCTTTCCACTAATTCTCCAGGCCACCCAGCAGCTTCTTAAAAACAAAACAAAACAACTTTACATTCAGTTGAGTACCAAGGACTGCTAGTAGTAGACCTAAGGCTTTGCAAGAGGGATAGTACTTGAAAGCAAAGTGAAAATAAAAATTATGAAAATGAGAGTTACGCAAATTTGCTGCCTCTCCATGAAAGGCAGTGAATCACACAATTTTTAATGCTTTACACAAGCAATAATCGTCAAGGTCACAGCTGTTTTACAAAGAGGTCAATTGTATTTCCTGTCGGTTTGTAAGTGCCTTAGGTCAATTCTCAAATAAACATCATGTCCTTCAGCCAGTCATTGTCATGCATCAGTAGCTTTCCAGGTGAGCCAGAATGGAAAAAGAATGTTCCCCAGCAGCTGTTTTCACAAGCACAGTAACAAGTATCCTTAAGAATCTCCAATCCTGCAAGCTCCTTCACATGCATTGTCTTCTGGGTAACTTCAGTGGGGCTCTGTGGTGGCATAGGGGTCTTGCAGTGCATATGAGCCTGTAAGATCAGGACCATAGTGTCCCAACAGAAGGTCTGTCATAGTGTCTGAGGAAGGAATGGCAACCCTCGGTCCTCTCCTTCATCCTCTTCAGGCTAGTACAAATCCATTTTACTTTACTACTTCCTCAACGTCTTCCCTGTTCTTACTCCCTTCCACTGGTCCTAATATCCTTCTGCCTCAGTTAGATTTATCCATTGCCCCCACCTGCACCCACTTTGTGCTTCTCTATTACTCCCCCCCCCCCCCCGCCCCCAAGATGTTCCCTCTTATGTCTGTTGGTTTGCTCCATCTTGCATCTCTGGATTAAAATTCCTGTTCTGCCCTACAAACTTCACCTTCCCTAGAACCTCCTTTCCAACAGAGCTCTGTAGTCTGCTCTCTCTGCCCCCCCAGCATGCTGGAGCCTTAGGTATCCTTAAGGCTCACTCAGCTCCAAATGAAATTAAGAGTCTTTCCATGGACTTTAATGGGAGATGAATTGGGGCCTTCAATAGAAGTCTGGCATTGAACTCAACCAGCTAAATGGAGGTAAAACAGGTTAGCCTGGACCTATACTAGGGAAAGGGCTGTGATTAGATTGGGTTATCCAACACATGCTACACTTAAAAAAGAAAAGGAGCAAAAGAGTGAAGTAAGTGTGTGTGCGCACGTATGCCAGATAGCTGTGCTGCTGTGAAGGATCCAGTTCTGTGAGCGACTGAACCCTTTTCAATGGCAGGATCAGGCATGAATAGAAGAGTGAGATTACAGGAAAAGGAAATTGCTCATCAGAGACAGGAAAATGTGCACAATGAAACTTAAAATCTCATCATATAATCAAATACAAAATGCAAGTAATGCCAAGAGCCTGCATATGTTGAGCCACCAAATTCATCATAGCCTTATAGTGAACAAAATGCAAGTTCATACCTGGCTAATGAACCAAAACATAGGGCCAGTGTAACTTGACAGATCCATTGACTCCAATGAAGCTGTGCCTAGTTACGCCAGCGAGAATTTGGCCCATATTGTTTACTGGAGCAACAAGAACAATGCTGAGTGCTGAATCTAGCAGTCACTAGGATTTGCATTGTAAAAACATTGAGGTGTTTTTGTTTGTTTGCACTTCTTTTGTAAATATACAAGACATCTCAGCTGTGTTGGAGATTATCTTGAACAGGTTTAAGTTCTACTGAAGAGGCTTTCTGAAGAGTCGGATATAGTACAATAATAAATGGTTGAAATGCTGTGACAAATAAGACAATAGAAATGCTTTATAAAGAAATTGGTGGAAACTTAACTGGTTTAATTGAGGAGGAGGAGCAGCAGCATTTTGAAGAAGGCATTAGGGATGAAGTCACATACACCAGTGCACACAAATAACTTTGTTGTTTTTAAGTTTTGTGGAAACATCTGGCAACAACATGCAGCAAAGAGGAAACTTTTCTGTTTTGTGCATCAATATCTTGCTGTGAAGAGAAGAAAACTTTAGCTAATTACAGGATGCCTGCACAAGAACCACCACCTTTATGTTTCACAACTAATTTTTCCTGTGATTCAATGTCTAATATAAAATTGGTAGGGTGTAATGTGGGGAAAGCGTTGGATAGAATACTGTGCAAGAGAGATGAAACTCAGCTATTGGCAAAGGGGCCATACAAGGATCTTTGTGCTGCAGACCCCCTGCCTCTTCCCCCCATCAATACTGTATTTGGCAGGGCAAGGAATGAATTGGCTATGCACCGAGGCTTTCATACCCCCTGCATGTTCTCTTCCAGCTTTGAATACGCTGGTATTGAGGGGAGTGCTGAGAGAGGGGCCAATGATCCAGAGGCCAGGAACATCTGCATAAAAGAGATACATATATAGACATATGTTAGAAGTTGTACAGCACCCAACAAAAATAGCATTTGAATATTTTTATATGCTTCTGTGGAAGACTCTGCAATACTTTAGTAAGAACAGTGTTGTAACAGGAGCAATAAAATGGAATTCCAAAACAGCAATGATGTTAATACAATGGACATTTGAATTCATAGATTCTAAGCCAGAAGGGATCATTATGTTCATTTAGTCTGATTTCCTGTATAACACAAGCCAGAGCACTTCCAAAATAATTCCTAGAGCAGAGCTTTTAGAAAAACATCCAATCTTGATTTTAAAATTGTCAGTGATGGAGAATCTACTACAACCCTTGGTAAATTGTTCCAATGGTTAATTACACTCACTGCCAAAAAAATGTATGCCTTCACAGTCTGAATTTGTCTAGCTTCACCTTCCAGCCATTGGATTGTGTTATATCTTTGTCTGCTAGATTGAAGAAACCATTATTAAATATTTGTTCCCTGTGTAGATATTTATAGACTAACCAAGTCACCCCTTAACCTCCTCTTTGTTAATCAATATACATTTGTATATTGTAGTGTAATCCTCATGTGAATGATAAATTTCAGGAATATGGAACACAATAGATGTTTACTTGTTTTATTTTAAAATGACTCCTATCTTTCTGAGTTAGTAATTTCAGGAAAAGTTTAAGAAATTTGGAACTGTCACATTAAAGTAGAATTCTAAGAGAGTAATTTGCTAATGAAAAGGAATTCAGAAACCAACACTATGCAGTTTTAAAATTCAGGTTCATAAGTAATATGTAGGAGAGGAAAAAGCAAGTGAGAGAAAATATTGTGATCACTGTGTGTTTTCTGAAATGCCAGATAACTTTTAAAAACATCTTTCTCTACTCAAAATAGGAAAGAGCTATGTAATGTCTTTGAATATTTAAAAAAAAAATCTCCAAATTTTAAAACTGCAATAAACCATTACTGATTTAGGTCCTGATCCACTGCAACACCGAAAGACCTTGGTCATCGGTGGGTGGGATCGAACCTGGGATCTTTGGAGCAAAATGCATGAGTCTACTCCATGAGCTAAAAGCCACATGGCCCTTAGTTAAGGCTGTAGCAGACTCATTAATCTCTAGGTGGTCTCGGTGCCACTAGAGGGGACATAGCAGCACACCCAGGAGATGTGTGGGTTACACAACCACCTGTGGAGTCAATGAACAGACTTCTATTAACATATAGCATTATGGATCAGGCCCTTCATACAAAGAGAACTTATCTTTTTTAAAAAACTCAGACCCAAACAATACAATTCTATTCTACAAAGAGTGAAGTAAACAGCAAACAGATGGGAGCTGAAACTTAAAACAAATTTTCCTACAAACAACAAGAAAGCACAGTATAAAATGAATTTAATACAAATCCCTTATCTACTGGATCTTTATATAAAGCTTTGGGGGGGAAATCCTCTGTTTATAGAGGGCCTTCCTTTTATATCCTGTTTTCTGTGTTACTCCTCCACTGTGTTTTATTACTTGGACATTTACAAAAATATAACTTTGATGGACCATCAGTTTTAAAACAGGTGTACTTGGTGACTTTAGTGGGGAGCTCTTCTTAAAAGTCAGGACTTGACAGAGTCCTTGATTTTTAGGATTACATCTGTTGCTTTTGCTTATTGTCATCTGATGTTGGAGGCTGATATCACAGTTGGTTGGTAGAGAAATGATTATGACAGAAAGATTTAACTTGAGACGGGAAGTAAGCAGGAGAAGAAATAAAAGCAAAATAATTATGTTGCATCAGTACTGAAGGAATTAAAAGATGACCTAGATAATAAAACACTGCTAAGTTCTTTGGGGCAGAGACCATCTTTTTGTTCTGTGCTTGCACAGCGACTAGCATAATGGGATCTTGGTCTGTGACTGGGGCTCCTAGACATTACCTAGGTAATACCAACAACAAATAAATAATAATCACACCAGTGTCAGAACCTGTTTCTAAATCACTGTTTTAAAAAATGTCACAGTCATCAGCATCTTTCCATGTACAGACTCAAAGGAATATATGATTCCTATTCTACATCCGTTAGTACCCTCCAGATCTCTCACTGACTTCAGTAGCAATCTGGGGTTCCATAAAAAGGCAGAAGGCATTATCCTGCAAAATGCTGACCACCCTGAACTCCCATTGACTTAAATGGGAGTTGAGGTCAGTCAGTATCTTGCAGAATCAGACTCTCAGGAGGTAAATTATTTACAGCCGGACCAGATCAGAGTTTTCTCTATTTTTTTTTATTTTGACTTTCTCTTGTTCCAACAGCTTAATTTACCTATTGGTAATTTATATCGTAACAGTGGCATTAAACTATTCCCAGAGTTACAATTCAAATACATTCTGCTCAACAGCTTGCTATAATCACATATGTGTAATTTGAATGCTTTTTAAAAACCTGAATGCAGGAATAAAGAATCCCTCTGTCCTTAAACCCAGAGTCAGACATTCCAGTTTCCATCTCAGATGCTCAAGCTAGTACAATTTGTAAATACCTCATCATACAGAATTATGGTAAAGACTGCTTTGAAAGAATAAAGCAAAATCAGTTAGAGCCTTTTGTGCAATGAGAGTGGCCAAACATCTATTAAGATGCACAAAGATCTTCCACGGATATCTGTGCCACAGCCATTTAGCTTGAAATTTTTAATAAAAATCAAACTGCTTCCAACAAGTGTTGGCAGCCTACATAGCACAGAGGCACATTAATCCACATCTCTGGCACTGCCTGAAAATGCCCCGCCTACTCTGGAAAGGGGCCTGATAGACTCAACCTACTTCTGAATTTAGACCATCAAGCACACATGCTGCTTAATATATTCTTCTGCTAAATCTGAAGTGCTGGACCATGCTAGGAAAGTCTGGCTTTTAAGGGATTCTACAGCCTCCCTCATAAGACTCATATCTTGACCTAAAATTTTTAAATCAGGGCTAAGAATAGACTAGTGATACTGCTATATATGAGATAGATCTAACCTTTAGTATTGGTATTGCCATAGGGCCTAGGGACCCCATTGTGCTAGGTGCTGAGATTGAGAAAGGGTTTCTCAGCAAAACTGCTATTTTCAAGCAGTCATAAATTTGTCAGAAAACAGTTATTTCAAGCTGAAAATTTATATTCATGGTCTCAGTGATTTTTTTGGGGAGGGGGAGAGGACAAGATTTGCATTTAATATTTGCAGGGCTCAGGGAACTCAAAAATAACTTCATTTTAAACTCTGAAACTTAGCATGTCAGTTTCCAAAGAAAACTAATTTATTTTACCCTTTCCTCGCCTCCCCCTTTTTTTTTTGCAGTGGGGCAAGGAGGAGGGAGTGGAACTATTCAAATTGACAGGGTTTTTCACTAGTATAAATGATATATGTAATATGGTCATTTTGGGGCAAATCCTGCAGCTCCCTACACAAGTGTGAACTACTCAGGGGAAACCACTGTATGCAGGAGGCACATCCCTGTTTTGTTCTCTAACATGGCGTGATACTTGTGTATCCCTGTCCAAATACATATGCACAGACTGGCATATATATTACAAGGATAACAGAGGCAAACCAGAGAATGAAGGTCATATTCTGTCCTGACTTAGGCCTTGATTCAGCAAGGCACGTAAGCATGTGCCAAATATTGAGTACTTTAGTGTCATGACTTTAGTGGAATACTCAGTTGTTTCAATTAGGCACCATCCTGAATCAGTGCCTTAGATCTCAAAGAAGGGCAAGATATTGCAGAGAGCTTTACACCACATAGCAACCTGCATCCAAATTACAAAGGGACAATAATGACAGATGGGGGCAGAAATAAAACCCCAAATATTGTGAAACCCCATTGCGAGTGGACTGTACCTACTTCTGAGAGATACTTGTAAGACATTAGGAGTAAAACATTAGGCTGAGACTTGGGAGATGTGTGTTCAAGATAGTTAGCCTCTTTGCCTCCGATTCCCATCTATACAATGGGGATAATACTTGCCTTCCTCATCTGCTAGGTCACTCCAAACCTTGACTCTGGGAGCCAGCCTTACCCTGCTCTGCAGTGAGAACCCCCACTCCTGGGCTGTTCATGCACAGCCTCTGGCATGTAAGTTGGTCCTTGGACTGTGCAACTGAACGACACTAGCCAATATCTCTGGTCCCAGACACAATCCTAGGAACCTCTGTCTTGCAGTGTCCAGTTATGCCGATTGGACGCTGCAAGCTTATATGAGTTCATCAGTTTAACAAAGAAATTGATATGTACCAGGCTTGTTATCCTAAGGGGAGCCTCTGAAACACTTAAAACCAAATGCACTGCTTCAGGTAAAACAAACACACAGACTTATAAACTATTAAGATAGATTTTAAGTGATTATAAGTCAAAGCACAATAAGTCAAATTTGGTCAATGAAATAAAAGCAAAACACATTCTAAGATGATCTTAACACTTTCAATGCCCTTACAAATTTAGATGCTTCTCACCACAGGTTGGCTGGTTGCCCTTCAGCCAGGCTCTCCACTTTTATCAACACTTCAGTTGCTTGGTGTGGTGTCTGTAGATGTAGGTGGAAGAGAGAGGCAGAGCATGGCAAACGTCTCTCCCTTTTATCGTGTTCTTCTTCCCTCTTGGCTTTGCCTGCCCGCCCTTCAGAGTCAGGTGAGCATTATCTCATTGCAGTCCCAAACTGGCCAAAGGAAGGAGGTGACTCACTCGAGAGTCCAACAGATCCTTTTGTTGCTGCCTAAGCCAGCGTGCTTTGTTCCTGTGAGGCTGGGCTGGGTTTGTCCCATACCTGCCCTGAACTGCATCTCTGCTCTTGGAGAGTTTTTGCCTGGGCTTATTTTAAACCATAAGGATACCTCATAACTACATATATGAAATTATAACCTATAACATTACTATAACAACAATGCTCAGTGCATCATGAGCCTTCCGAAGACACCCAACATGACAAACTTTGCATTGGATACCACACAATCATTTTACAAGGATGAACATGGGCGTGCTGGGTGTTCCCCTGAGGTACAGAACATCATAGAGGGTTTTTCCCCCAGTTAGAAAAAATCAATTTTTTTAATCAAGATGTTTGAAAAAACATAACGCTTTTTCCATTTTTTTTCATGAAACATACTTAAACATTTCCCAACAAGGTCTATTCATGGGGGGAAAAAAAGGTGGTCAACTGTGAGATAATTTAACAAGAAACAGCAACATACATTTTAAAAGCACAGCATAAAACAAAACAGGAAAAAATATAAACAGAGAATGAAAGCATCATGCTTAAAATATTATACATACAGTTCTCTCCCCCACTCACGATTGTGAACTTTGCAACACAGTCATATCATGACACACAGGTAAAAGACATTTTTTTCCCAGTGAAATCAAACATTTTTTGGTTCTGAGTAGGATTTTGAAGCACCAATTTAAAAAAGGCAGACAATTTAATTGCTAGCCCTTGAACTCATCTATTTTCAGCAACAACAACAACAAAGTCTTACAAACTACTGACAATAGGAAAAGTGATTACTATACAAATGTTGGAGACTGAGTGGAGAGGGGAAAAATAAAACAGCAGACTTCAAATTGTGGCTGCATGCCAGACAGCAAAGAAGGAAATCTATGAATTCAAGGTCTCCATATCTGTTATTTTCCTTTGCTAATACTTCCACCAGGAAAACAGTGCAAAAATCAACTATCACCCAGCAAAGATATCTCTACTTGGGGAGAAGTGTGGGAGGGGAATTGTGGGAAAGACAGGAAGAATCCAGCAGTGGAATTTAAATGAAATATCAGTCTTTTCCTTCTATCAAAATGCTTGTGCACACATCACCACATCCTTGGGCATACATCTCAAGGAAATCATTTACATAAATACAAGGGATCACACCGCCTAATACTATCTTCAATTTGTGTCAAATGTCAGCAAACAAAGCAAGCACAACTCAGAGGGGGAGAAAATATCCATTAATATTTTATTGTATGGGAAGAGCTGCTTATTGCATACTTTGTAAGTACTGCAACAGAAGCCAACAACAACATAAAAAATACTGTACTAGACGACTAGTGCCATGTCCCCAGTAAGGAAGGGATTAACTCCAGCTTTTCTTCCCTTCTCTCTACACACACTGATACAAGTAGGTGCTCAGGGCATGCATATGGGATGGACTTTACACCCTGATTCAGAGGTCTGTGCGAACTTGAGACCGACGGTGATTTTTGTGGCTGTTTATTTTTGCTTGTTATAATTTGTTTTAAAGTATAATTATAAAGATTTGCTTCTTCTGAAGCATCCTTGCTGATTACTGCAGTCTTCTTTCTCCTGGATAACACCACTAGTTTACAGTAACCATTTTCTCTCCATGTTGTATCATCATATGATAGCAGTGAAAGCACTTGTGCTGCCTCCCATGAGAAAAGGTTGGTAGCAGAAGAGATTACTGTGAGGGACCCATCATTTTGCAATTCACTTCCCCCCTCCCTGGTTTGAAATAGATTGAATTCAGGGACTTTCATGGCACCCTGCAAAGCCTGTATTTTTCCCTAGGCATTTGAAAAGGAGTCTGGGGGTGTAATTCAAGATTTTGAGTCTCCTGGTTTGCATGTAGCAGATTATATTCAATCATACTGCTGCATTTCAGTTATGTTTGGGCATTTATTTTTCTGGTACTTTTAAGTTATATCAAGGGTGCCAAGAGCATATGGATACATGCTGGTTTTGCGTGTGTGCATATGTGTGTGTGTGTATATACACTTATCTAAATAAATACATTACTGCAAAATATGCAGGACCAGATTCTCAGGTGGCATAAATCTGTGAAGCACCACTGAAGTCAACATAGCCATGTAGATTTACACCAGCAGAAGATTTGTCCCCAAATGCGGATACCAGGGATTCTGAACTCCTTATTCATTGACACCAACTGGAATTTTATCTGAGTACAGACTGAAGTAGCAGGACTCCTTATTTAGGCTAATGGTCCAACTGAAGTCCATTGCATTACTCTGCTGAGGAAGGGTTTGCAGGAGTTGGCTCTTGATGTCAGTGTTAAACTTTTCCAAAAAAGATTACTATTAAAGAAAATATTGCTCCATTGTTTTTCCATGCATTATGTGAAACATATTGGTTAATTTTCATGTAACAGAAGGTTGCACCCATTCTGTCACAATGTGAGAGGTTATGTAAGGGGAAAGCGCTGCAGGGGAAATGATTTATGAGGCTACAGTAACAGCAGAAAGGTCCTGAGCTATTATTTGCAGTGAATTATTGTAAACACTTCCTGCATAAAGATCTCTGGGCTGCGAACACTACACAAACTAACAAAAACCACTGTGCTATATATTATTGCATCCTTTACTTCAGATGGGATATCAAAGCTTGTGCATCTCTTAATTTGCAAAGACTGTCAGATCACCATTTACCTACAGAAGATTATTAAATACAAACCAAAGTATTTAAATCTCTTGTTTCCACAGCACTACTCTTTTACGGGTATATTGATGGTATCAATCCTCTGTCACCTGGATCTACTGTTGGCCACTTCAAATTATTCAGCGAGTGCTCTCACCCTGCATTTGATTTAGCTGGAGAAGCAAAGGGAAATACTGACTGCCTTATTTCTGCTCCAGACCATATTGGAATTGACAAGTTTGGAATTGACAAGTGCAAAATAAAATGAAGCTAAGAGAAAAATACATGAAAAACTGACAGAATTAAGGATATTTTTAAGTGATTGGTCTCTAGGAGATTTGCTCTGCTCTGTCCAGCAAATATAAAATAACTATGAAGTCGTTTCCAGAAAATTAAGAATAGTAATTATAGAGCACTTTCCATGTTCAGTGCACTGTACAGATATTAGCTTCCTTTAGCAATGGGAAACACCCAATGACTTCAGAGGGAGCAGAATCAAACCCTTAAACCTCTCAATAGCACCTTGAATATATTCCCATTTTACAAGTGGGGAAACTGAGGTACAGAGTGCTGAGTTTTCAGCTGCAACCACACTGTGCATGGGTGTTTGGGGGAAGGGAGAGAGGGTAAAGATATTTACCAATTTTATATAGCTGATTGTGGATCCAGCTTGACACAATGTGTAATTTAGAGTAGACTCGTAATGCCTTCAAGGGGGTGTTCCAGCATCGCTGGAGATCAATAGCACTCAATATGCCTCCCCCAGCTCTACATCACTTGGCAATTCTCCTGCACTGGGGAACAGTGTAATACCAGTGATCCTATTCCTGACCTCGAACCACTAGATTGCACCTCCTTTCAGACATGGTTTTACCCATTTTTTTTATGGTTAATGGGCCTATAAATTCAGTTACTGCACACTTAACACACATTCTTGGCCTGATTGTTCACCACCCTGTACCAAGTGAGTAAAAACTCAGTGTGAAATATGACCATTCTAGTTTGGTACCATGATACATTCACTTTGCATCTATACATTGTCAGCAATGACTGCACAAAGTGTACCACAGTGGAGTACCAAGCCTATTGCCCTCCATGGAAGTTATGGGTATGCAAGTGCTGCAAGATCAGGCCCTGGACTGCTAATGAAACATTGTAGATGGATGAATAAGTTAATATAGCAATAGAGAGAGGGAGGTGAAGAGAAAACATATGTTTGAAGAGAAGGTTAACAAGTGGATACTGACTCATCAATTAGCTCTGAAGTAATTTGTTTCAATTTTGGAAAACAAATGATGCAGATTAAAAAAAAGAGGAGAGACTACTCCATGCAGAATGAATGTTTTAAGCTTATCCCAGCACAGGAGGAAGTTGAAGAAAGAATTGTTTAAAAATGCAGGGAATATGGTGAATGGGTATGGCCGGAGAGTGGGAGTCAATATTGCTGGGTTCTTTTCTTAGCCAGGTTGTTGACTTTCTGAAGAGTCCTAATTGTCTCAGGAGCTTAAATCCATTTTCAAAAGAGATTTAAGCACTTAGGCTCCAAAGTCAGTCAGGTGCTTTAAAAAAATTTACCTTTAGCCTCTCTATCCCTTAGTTTCCTCTTTTATAAACCTTATTCACTACACAGGGCTGATACAAGGTTTCATTCAGTAATGTTTGTAAAGCACTGGGAGATCCTCAGATGGAAGGAACCAGAGAAGTATTATTAATAGTGATAATTATTAATACTAATTGTTGAGATTTTTTTTGTCTCTTGTTCAGATGGGGGAAGGAAGAGTCTGCAAACAGCTGGCATATAAATTCTGATTTCTATGCAGAGGTCTGTAGATTTGAACATATTGCACCAATGGTCCCTTTATGCTTGTATGAAAGATCAGGGCACGCTCTCCATATTACTACATAATGAGGCCCAAGACTTGAAGTGATTGCAAAAGTCATTAATTTAAAATCTCTTTACCAGAACACTACTTGGTACAGTTCAACATAACAGCTCTTGAAAAACAGGGGTTAAGAGACAAGAAAATTAGATGCCTGGCGATGGCAAAAGCCTGCATCTCTCAGATTAGTCTGACTAGTAACTAACTGAAGGTTGCAAGGACTTCCAGTTGCCTATTAATGCTGTCAGCTCTTATGAGAGAGGTGTCTCTTTAATTCCTCCTGAATGGTAGGTCTTAAAATGGTAAATGTAGTGCTGCTTAGCAGCTGAAAGGCACCTTTTTAATACAGTTTGTTTTAGTGAAACACACATACAAACTGATTTTGGGTGCCCAACCAGCTGCTACAATATTTGAGAGTATAGAATGCAGTCTCCTATTCATCCTGTATGAAAGTGAAAGCAAGCTGAACGACTCCTTTTGTACTCATCCTTAGTCTAGAAGTAATGTAGATTAAACCCCTGTCCCTCCCTATAGAGAGAATGTCCTTCCTGGTCTAAATGCTGTCTACAATTTGAGAAATTACCTTTCAACATGACACATTGTATAGTATAACGTTCAACTGTTATATCCCAAAATAATGGCATTCTTCTCTGGCCATTTATAAAGAAAGGGCCTTGTTACATTTGAATCCCAAATAAAGTATACAACATATCCAAGGCAAACTGCTTGGGCTAGATAACAGAAATGGGTTACATTTACTTAGAAAGCAAATGTATTCAAAGCACATGGTATGCTGTTGGCATTATATAAACACTTAATAATAACTGGCTAGTAGTACAGAAACATATCAATGTACAAATTCAGTTAAGAAGGCAAAATAACAATATAATCTGAATCACTGAGAAAGCCTAACACATTCTAGCCCTCAGTTCAGAATTTGTTTGAATTAGATGAGTAGCTATAATCAGATTTAAGGTAGACTCCATAAACTTAACAGATATGAATGAAATAGATAATGATTTTCATTCTTGATTATGACAGGTTTCACAGTAGCAGCTGTATTAGTCTGTATCCATAAAAAGAAGAGTACTTGTGGCACCCTAGAGACTAACAAATTTATTAGAGCATAAGCTTTTGTGAGCTACAGCTCACTTCATCGGATGCATACAGTGGAAAATATAGTGTGACCAGGGTTAGGAATGGAAGATAGGTGTGTAATGAAAATAGTTGGCTAATGCATTTGCAGCTTGTCCGATGAAGATTAACACGTTTTTAAAATTCTCTTTTCTTTAGCGAGGTTAAGGAGGAGTGTCTTCAAATCGATCTGAACAGAGATACAGAAACTGACAACCTCAAACACACATTTCTTTCCATAGCTGCTTGATCCATAATTTAATCAGTAACTGAGTTTTGTAACTTGCTTGTCAAAAGGTAAAACACCTACCATGTAGAAGTAATGCCACAGTAATTCCTTAACGTGAGTGAATGCTAAACCACTAACCAGAATATATAGGCCTGTGGGTATTCATTCACATGCATAACAGCTAGAAACTTAATTTAGAAAGTTTGAATTGACAGAGTGAATAATGTCAGGAGGATCTAGGTGCCGAGACGAAAAGCCTACCACTCTCCCCTTCCATCTAAAAAAAAATATAATAAGGATATTCCAAATGCAGTGGATTCAGGCCAATGTAGCTGAGCCATCTTTATAGATTTACTTTTGACCTCTTAAATTATTGACTTCCACTTCAGGAATGCAGAAGCATTAGACTGAGTGATTTGTTAGATTAATTAACTAGACTCTTAAATTGTAGCCCTCACCATTAGTAATCAGCTATTTTAATCCTTTTAGTTCAGATTTGAAGGGTGCAGGTGTGGTTTAGAGGTCACTTTGACTTTCTATATTTTACTTTTTGCTGTGACCAAAGTCACTTGTGTACAAGAAGTGACACCAAATACTTTACAACTTCAAAACAAGGCTACAGATCTCAATAATAAATAACACCAGAGGCAAAAATAGGTTAAGAGGCAAAGGTAAGGGTGAAAAGATGGGACAGATCCTCAGATGGGGTAAATCAACATAGCTTTAGGGAAAATATGGAGCTATGTCAATTTACACAAGCTTGAGGATCTGGCCTGATGTTTTTAATCTGAGTTTAAAAATGAAATGGAGAATTAGTGAAGCACAGAGGTGTTTGAAGTCTATTCCAGATTACAGGAATTGCACAGGAGAAGACTTTTGCATCAATAGTGGCAAGACTGGTAAAGGACTGAGGAGGCAGGTGCTAGACAGATAGAAGAGCAGGAAAGTTATTACAAAGAGAAGGCGCATAAGTAATATTTGCCTGCATGGAGGTGATATAATCCTTCATACTATCACTTATGGTCTTTGCAGCTGGAGCTAGGAATGTTCAATCACATTATTTACTGAACTTGTTCCTAGTTTATTTGGAGTAAGACACCCCTATAGACAAACACTACTAAAATCAGGTTAGAAGCATGCTCAAAGACTTGTGAGGAGAGTTAGTGTCTTGCACCCTTTCCCTCTGGCCAACACATAGAGCATCACTGATAGACTCTGGAAGAGACATTTATAACTCTCCCCAACCCTCACAGCCGGTTGTGACAATGTAGGGCCTTTGAGGGAATGAAATTTTTAAGAGATATTCTGAGAGATATTTTTAGCAGCTAGATCTGAACTCCATGACTTACACATATCTTTATGATAAGGTTGAAACAAATCCAAATCTCAAAAACAAACACTCCCAAGTGTGAGGGAAGTTCAGAGGTGGATTTGAACTCGGTAGTTCAGCCCTATCTCTTATACTATTGTTATGAGAGACAGTTTGATCCTCTTGTAGTAAAGCCTAATGAGCACTAGATAACTGATTATCATCAATACTTTATGTGGCTGGGCTCAGTCCTTACTCTTAACCAGTAATGCATGAACTCTGCAACTCTGAAGGCCATTATGGATAACTTGCCAGAAGGCTGCATTTAATTTGCATACAAAATCAACTTAAAAAAAAAAGAAAAGAAAAACAATAGAAGAAAATGGCCGTAATATTTGGTCATTCTTTGGTTGGCACAAGGCGCAGAAATTGCTTGTTCCTTAGCATTAGTCCTTCAGATGATTAGCTTTGCGCTCACCCTGCAGTTACATAGCAATTGATTGCATTTGACCTTCAGGCCACATGTTGGTCACCAAAGCAAGTGGGCTTCTGGCTGTAGTGGGACCAAGGAAGTCATACTATATGAAGTTTTTTTCCACCAAATGCATCCGATGAAGTGAGCTGTAGCTCACGAAAGCTTATGCTCTAATAAATTTGTTAGTCTCTAAGGTGCCACCGGTACTCCTTTTCTTTTTGCGAATACAGACTAACATGGCTGCTACTCTGAAATATATGAAGTTTGATGCTGCCTTCAGATTTATGCAGTGCTTGGATTCTGTCAGTACAGGGCTGCATCAGTGCCTCTCTCAAAAGCTGTTTGTTCTCTAGAATCCCATTCTCTTTCACTATTTTTTTTTTAAATTAAGTCTCTAGCTGTTGTGGTGCAAGGAAAATCTTTTTTTAAAGTAAACCAATGTAACTAGTTCGGACATGTCTGTGTGAGTCTTCAGAGGGCCTGGAACAATCTTTCTGAGTGAGCCCCATCTCAGTGAGGAGTTAATATGGATGCCCAATTGTAATAGGTTGTACCTCTCTGGTGCCCCCTTGAGGGATGAGGGGAGAACATCTCTTGTCTTGGACACCCTTCTCTGGACAACGGCTTGACTGTAGTCTGGGTTCCAGACTTGAGGTACAGGTCTCTGGCTATACCTCTTAGGGAGTCTGCCTGTGTGTGTGTGTGTGTGTGTGTGTGTGTGTGTGTGTTAAAGGAGTCCAAAAGGAAAATGGCAGAATACCTCCATGGCCCTCGAAAAGAGCTGGAGCCCTGCAGCCTCACATACGGCAAAGGCCAATAGTCCTGGGGAAGGAGGATTGGGCTCCTTAGCTCTTGCGTGTCCAAGGCTGAGTCCCGGCACTCCAAAAATAAAAGCAAGGAAAAGCTGGTCTCTCTGCTTCCTCAGAAGGCTCAGGCAGCTGGTGATCTCAGTTTCTCCAGTAGACAGCTCCTAGGACCAGGAAGCTCTGTGCACTAGTTCTGTGTGCTCCTGAAAGCCACCCAGTCTGAGCCAGGATCCTCCCTTTTAAGGACCTCCCATTCTCCAGGACTTACAGATGCAGCAGGTGGGGTTGATTGAGCCTAGAGGCGCTCTTTGACCTCTTCTTAACTGAGGCAGGGAGCTGCCCCACCACTTCAGTGATAATATAATAATCAAAATTGTTAACGATTTCATTTCTCAGGTAATAAAGGAAAGGGATGTTCACAAATCTAAAGAGTTTACTGTGAGTAAAGTCTCATGGTGCCACAAGTGAGTGGCATTCGGAGATCTCTTTGCCCCCCTCCCTCCTCTCACACTCACCATCAACAAAAAGCCAAATCCAATGAGCCTAGCAGAGCCCAGAGGCACATTAAAGCTCCACTGAGAAGGAGCCATGTTCAAGGAGTCCAGCAAAACTCAGAGTTGTTAGATATTTTCAACATCTCTCTGTACAATCCATCGTGAGCAGCATCTCATTTTGGCAATTCCTATATATGGAGTTTGGATGAGTACCACCACCTCACCACCTTTTCTTCTTCGCTCCCCTGCCTCCTCTGATTAGCCACATGAATGCATAGCTTGTGAAGTCAGCTCCTGTGTTCAACTACACACACACCAACCATGATTCTGACGTCTGATCTATACAGATGGGCCCCTGCGCCACATTGGCTCCCATTGACTTAATCAGGATTTTGTGCCACTACAGCTGTCTGTCTGCATGTATCAAATTGCAGGATTAGACAATGGGTGTATAATATATTGTAGCAATGCAACCTTGTGTGTTTGTGGATAGGACTAAGCCATGCATTTTTGGATTATTATGCTCTTTTATGTCATTAGTGTATTTTACCTATTATACATTTACAGATGTGTAATTTTTGGAGGGCATTCATAACTGCTGCAAAAATTAGATGTGTTCTATGCAGTAAGTTATATAGATTTTTTAAAATCATATATCACTCATCATTTCACTTTGTTTAAGACTGACTTGCTTACGTTCAGTTGTGGAAAGGAATTGTCATCAATACTTATTTTATAAACATGACCATAGTAGTAAGGTAGGTGGTGGGTTAACTTTTTTTAAAACTGTAATTCTGCACTGTGCTTTTTATTCTATTTAGTTAATTTATTTTAGAATACTTAAGATTTGGGTGAAAAGGGAATGTAGAGACAGATATGTTGGTTTGCTTGCTCAGCCAGACATGGATGGAATCAATTTTCAGAGTCCCTTACTCTCAGCACTGAAAAGTTTCTGAATGTATTTGCTTATTTACTTGAAGGAACCTTGCCAGATCTTCTAAAATTACACAGAATTTATTGGCATTACTAAAGTTTATTTAAAATAATGTTATATGGGCATTGTATTGTTTGCATGTGACTATGCTATTTTCAAGATGCCATGCTTAATGTAATTATTAATCACATTTGCTGTTTCCTGGGTCCCTCCTTGCAAAAGTAAGCTGTTGCATCTCATGAAGCTATATACTAGTTAGCAAAAGTTAGGGGAGAAAAAAGGCTTTATCCACACACATTTTCCTAAAGCTCTTTCATTTGACCAGAGGGCAAACTGCCCAAGAAAGTTGGTGATGAAGTCATTCCCATCCCTTCCAAAGTAGGTTTTTCATCTCTTGAATCACCAGTGCTGAATGAAGCTGTGATGGGTTATGCTCCTTAGGAAGCCACCTGATGTGCTGAGATACCACTGAGTCTACCTGTTCTGCCAGCATGGGTCCCCTTTAACCTGTCTTGCTGAGCCAGGCTATTAAAGCCTCCTCTAACACAGACACATAGGCACGGCCACACCCAACAAGGAAAAACACCTGAAAGCAAGAACTGAACTGTGGAGAATATCTTCCTCCACACTGAGGGAGGAGGTAGATTTCATAATATATCTTTGGATCTGCATTACAAGGGAGGTGGACACATGAGTGCTGAAGCAAGTCCCTTAAGATGATCTGCAGCTGGGTGTGGCCCTGCCTCTGTGTGTGTGTGTTAGAGGAGCCTTTAATAGCCTGACTCAGCAAGATAGGGTAAAGGGAGGCCTATGCTGGCAGAACAGGTAGGCTCAGTGTTATCTTAGCATATCATGTGGCATCCCAAGGGGTCCACCCTGTCACAAAAGGGCCTGAATGTTATTTCACTACCACTTCCTTAAAACATGCCTCTTTTCGATCATAGAGGGCCATAACAAATTATGCCATTGCTGAATAAGGAAGACATACCTCCATGCATGATTACCATTCCTACTTATTCTCTTTGGCCATCTTGCTCTCAAGATGTGCAGTAAGTGACAAGAACCATTGAATTAAACACACCGGAAAGCCAAAGAAAATGCAAGACCGCTCTGCATCCAGCCCATTCTGCATGCTAACCCCAGCACTTAATTTAGTTAGCTCTCATGAAATTGTGCTCACTGATTGGGAAAAGTAGATGCATATTGGCTGAGTTGAAGGCCTCAACTATTCCCAAATGTTGTCTTAGCTAAACAGAACACAATCTGCAATGCCTCTCTCACTTTGTCCATTTCACAGATATACTTCCTTCCTGTTGAACTGACTACTTCTTCAGATAGTATCACTTCATAGAAAACAATGTTGATAGACATATTGTTTTGAGTCATGTGACAACTAAATGAAGACTTAAGACTCATTTTGCCACTGTCACTAAAGAGCTGGAACAGACTTCTTTACCCAGTGAAACCATGCACTTCATGAGCCCCAGAACTTCCTGATTTAGAAGCACTAACTGGGCACTGATGGGAGTAGGTCCAGTGAAGTCAAATCTTGAGAGGTGCTATACATCTGCAATTCAAACAGACTTTAATGGAAACTGAAGGTGCATTGCACTTCTCAGCATTTGACCTAGAATTCTTCCCATCTCTTTATAGCTCTTTACACCAATATTCCACATAAGGATGGACTACAAGCTGTCAGAAACAGTATCCCTAATAAGGCCATGGTACACCTGATGGCTGAGCTTTGTGACTTTGTCCTCACCCACAACCATTTCAGATTTTGGGACAACTTATACCTTCAAATCAGCAGCACTGCTATGGGTACCCGCATGGCCCCACAGTATGCCAACGTTTTTATGGCTGACTTAGAACAACGCTTCCACAGCTCTTGTCCCCTACCGCCCCTCCTCTACTTGCGCATATTGATGACATCTTCATCATATAGACCCATGGGAAGGAGGCCCTTGAAGAATTCCACCTGGATTTCAACAATTTCCACCCCACCATCAACCTCAGCCTGGACCAGTCCACACAAGGATATAGGTCAGGAGAGTGGGTGGGTGAGATTCTGTGGCCTGTGTTGTGCAGGAAGTCAGACTAGACGATCATAATGGTCCCTTCTGACCTTAAAGTCTATGAGTCTGTAAGAGATCCACTTCCTGGACACTACAGTGCCAATAAGTGATGGTCACATAAACACCACCCTATACCAGAAACCTACTGACCGCTATTCCTACCTACATGCCTCCAGCTTCCATCCAGGACACATCACATGATCCATTGTCCACAGCCAAGCCCTAAGATACAACCGAATTTGCTCCAATCCCTCAGACAGAGACAAACACCTACAAGATCTTTATCAAGCATTCTTAAAACTACAATGCCCACCTGGGGAAGTAATGAAACAGATTGACAGAGTGAGACGGGTACCCTACTATAGGACACCTACTATAGGACAGGCCTAACAAGGAAAATAACAGAACACCACTGGCCATCACAGTACAGCCCCCAGTGAAAACCTCTCCAGTGCATCATCAACGATCTACAACCTATCCTGGAAAACGATTCCTCACTCTCACAGACCTTGGGAGGCAGGCCAGTCCTCTCTTACAGACAACCCCCCAACCTGAAGCAAATACTCACCAGCAACTACACACCACACCACAGAAACACTAACCCAGGAACTAATCCCTGTAACAAACCCCATTGCCTACTCTGTCCCCAAATCTACTTTAGCGACACCATCAGAGGACCCAACCATATCAGCCACACCATTAGGGGTTCATTCACCTGCACATCTACTAATGTGATATATGCCATCATGTGCCAGCAATGCCCCTCTGCCACGTGCATTGGCCAAACCGGACAGTCTCTACGTAAAAGAATAAATGGACACAAATCACACATCCGGAATGGTAACATACAAAAGCCAGTAGGAGAACACTTCAATCTCCCTGGACGTTCAATAACAGATTTAAAAGTAGCCATCCTTCAACAAAAAAACTTCAAAAACAGCCTTCAAAGAGAAACTGCAGAGCTACAATTCATTTGCAAATTTAACACCATTAATTTGGGCTTGAATAGGGACTGGGAGTGGCTGGCTCTCTACAAAAGCAATTTTCCCTCTCGGTATTGACACCTCCTCATCAATTATTGGGAGTGAACCACATCCGCCCTGACTGAATTGGCCTTGTCAACACTTGTTCTCCACTTGTAAGGTAACTCCCTTCTCTTGTGTCATTATATTTATGCCTGCATCTGTAATTTTCACTCCATGCATCTGAAGAAGTGGGTTTTTTTGCCCATGAAAGCTTATGCCCAAATAAGTCTGTTAGTCTTTAAGGTGCCACTAGACTCCTTGTTGTTTTTGTGGATACAGACTAACACAGCTATCCCTCTGATATTTGTTTCCATCTCTTGTTTTCCTGTGACAAGGAGGATGGGCATGGCTGTATTTTTGGTGCATCAAAAATAAAACATGAAACAATGTTCAGAGAAAGGAAGTTAAGAGTCCTAGCATAAACACTTATGCACATAAGTACCTTTATGTATGCAAATAGTCCCAGTGAGTTCAACAGGACTGCTTTCATGTATAAATATTTGCAGCATCTGGCCCTTAATTTAAACCTAAAAGCAAATAAACTATAATTTCTAAGTTATTTTTATGTCAATGTGTAAAACCAGTGTCAAAAAAAACCTCTATCAAGTAATATACTACTGCATATTTTCCAGGAATATGATCCCATGGTGATGAGATTTTCAAAGAACTTTACCCCAGACACAGTGCCATGGATGTGCAATGGATTCTCCTTGCCAGACTGTTTTTCCCCCCCAAACAGAATTCAGTTTTTAATAATGTTAGATTTGCACATGGCTGAAAATAATTGTTCTATGTCTCTGTCCGTAAATAAAAAGACTTCATTTTGCTGATGCCAAACCCATATTATTTTGGAATCTTATGTCTCACAAGCAGGCACTGAGCTGTGTCAGTATTTGCATGGTAGACCTCAGAGGAACACTAAGCGGCTGCAGGAAGTGGTAATGTTAATTCAAAAGAGGAGATTCTTCTCTTCCAATCAATACTTCCAGACCCAGTGCAACAGAAAGATAGGGAATATTGTACTGCTGGAATGGCCGTCTTCTGGATAAGATGTAAAAGTATATATGTTCATTAGAGATAGCACGACCAAGTCAAGTTTAAAGCTCTCTCAGATCTTCCAGGATGAAAGGGACTATATAATATTCTATATTTATTAACAAAAGTGTGTGTACATTATTATTAAACAGCCAAATTTCAAGATCTGTTTACCTAGCTTTTTGGAAACATTTATTTTCCCATTTTCTTCTCTGTCTGACTTAGTATGGTTCTGAGACAAACTGAGTTTGAACATTTTGGTTTCATTAATGTAACTTCTAGAGGATTATACAACCCTCCCCCTTATTTCCATAAATAAAGCATAAAGTAACACAAGATATAGACTTTATCCTATGACCAGAAGCTGTACTCAGAGACTGATATATATAATAGTGCTCAGATATCATGATGTAAATACCCAAATAAATGTTCCAGATAGCTCATATTTGAAAGTATTTTCAATGGCACTGACAGGATTAACAAGCAACATTAACCTCTGTATACCTCTGTGCAGAGGAACTTTCTTTCAGGATCCTGGGTGAAGGTAGGGAGGACTAGCGGCAGGAGCTTGGGAGCCAGGAACTGAAGCCAGTGTCAGAGCTGGTGTCGGAGTCAAGCTGAGGGTCAAAACCATAGTCTGAGTAAGGAATTGAGCTGAGGGTCAATATCAGGTATCAGGATCAGTGTTGGGGTGCCTGGGGTCATTCAGGGGTCAGGATTCAAATCAGAGCTGAGGTCCGTACTGAGAGTTCAAAGGCAGAGAGGCAGGACAGTCCTAGCAGCTAGCTAGGGATGTAGATTATTGCCTTGCTCCGCGGTTTATATAGGATCAAGGAGGCACTCAGGGATGGCTAAGAAAACTGTTAATCAGATCACTCGAGATGGAACTTCTGTGGCATTCAACCTCTGAGAATTGTGAGTCACAAGGAGCAGCCAGCTTATAGCTACTACTAGGTGGCAGTGTGAGGCTGTTGGTTGTTTGGGTACCTTACAGCGCTGGGTTCAGGTCCTGCGACTCTTCACACTTGCTGGATCAGGACCCCAGTTCTCATTCATGATGATTTATAATCACCTCTGACATAGTAGAGCTGTTCAGCTCAGCACACACAATCAATTTCAGGTTAATAAGAGTGTTCTTTTCTTCTTTTCCCAGTTTAGAAAAGAAAGACTGTAACCTTCTTAGCTGTAATAGCTGCATTATAGGCTGATAGGACTTCTCACTGGGACTATCTTTGGGCTGAAATGAAGCTGGAATGTGTTTAATGGTAAAGAAAATAAATTCCAGTGTGTATCTTGGATAAAGCAACTTTGTTTTCCAAATGGAAAACATTGCAGTCATTTCAATCTGCCACTTAACCTTAACCAATGCCATTTGACAAGCACAAACAGAAAAGAACACAGAACTGCACACATAGTACATTAGTTCTAAAAAAGGCAATTTTTTCTTCCTTAGGACTGAGTGCTCTTTGCCACTGTACAATGTGGAGAGAAGCAAAAACAAAATAAAAAGGGACACTTTGGTGGAGCAGGTGAAAGTGAAAGGTGGCTATTGTGAGGGCTGTTATATTTTTCCATCCACATAGAGTAAACATGTAGTTTTCGATCTAGATTTAGTTTATTTAGGCTGGGATTTTCAAAAGAGCCTTTTGAAAGTCCATGAGAATAGTGCACTTAATGATTTTCTGCCATTTTGAAAATTCCAGCCCTAATTTATATATATATATATTTAAAAACCTAGATGCTAGAGAGACCTAGAAAAGTCTCTCAGCATGTCACACGTGAATACATTTCCTAGCACAACATAGGAAAGTAGGAAACTGATGACTTATTAAGAATATTAAGGAAACAAACAGAACAAATACAGTCGCCATAAGATATGGCAAAATGCTAACATTGAGAGGCAAATTTGCCCCTCAAAATAGCAGCTGCCCTTGCAGACTAGCGGATGCCTTAGAAATGTAACAGTGCAGGGAAGAGAAAACAAAGTCATAATTACACAGCTACATACAATAGGTGGCACATGCCCCTGCTTCAGCATAGCTGCTGATAGACTCTTGCCCACGTAGTCACAGAATCATAGAAATGTAGAACTGGAGGGACCTCTATAAGGTTGTCTAGTCAGGTTCCCTGCACTGAGGAAGGACTAAGTATTATCTAGCATTCCTGAGAGGTATTTTTCTAAGCTGCTCTTAAAAAGCTCCAGTGACTCCAGTGAATCCAGAGATTCCACAAGCTCCTAGGTAATTTGTTTCTGTGTTTTTTACTACGCTTGACAGGAAGTTTTTCCTAATGTCTCCAACCAAAATCTCCCTTGCTGAAATTTAAGCCCGTTACTTCTTGTCCTGTTCTCAGTGGATAAGGAGAACAATTTATCACTCTCTTCTTCATAACAGTCTTTTACATACTTGAAGACTTATGTTCCCCTCTCAGTCTTTTCTTCTCCAGGCTGAACAACCCCAATTGTTTAGTTTTCCTTGTAGATCATGTTTCTAGACCTTTAATAATTTTTGTTGCTCTCCTCTGGATTTTCTCCAGTTTATTCACATCTTTCCTGAAGTGTGGTGCCCGGAACTGGACACAATACTCCAGCTGAGGCCTTATCAGTGCTGAGTGTGAGGAAGAATTACTTCTCATGTCTTGCTTACAACACTTCTGCTAATACATCCCAGAATAATGTTTGCTTTTTTTTTTTTTGGCAACAGTATTGCATTGTTGACTCATATTTCAGTTGTGATCCACTGTAGCCCCATATCCTTTTCTGCAGAACTCCTTCCTAGGCAGTCATTTCCCATTTTGTATTTGTGCAATTGATTGCTCCTTCTTACATGTAGTACTTTGCATTTGTCCTTATTGAATTTCATCCTATTTATTTCAGACAATTTCTCCAGTTTGTCCAGATCATTCTAATCGTCCTCCAAAAAGCTTGCAACCCCTTCAACTTGGTATCATCTGTACACTTTATAAGTGTACTCTCTATGTCATTATCCAAATCATTTGCAAAGATATTGAATAGAACCAGACCCAGGACAGATCCATGTGGGATCCCACTCAATAGGCCCTTCCAGCTTGACTGTGAACCATCGATAACTACTTCTGAGTATGGTTTTCCAATCAGCTGTGCATTCACTTTATAGTAGGTTTGTCTATTTCCCTAGTTTGCTTATGAGAAGGTCATGTGAGACTGTACCAGAAGCATTACTGAATTTGAGATATATCACATCCACCACTTCCCCCATCCATAAGACTTGTTACCACTGTCAAAGAAGAATATTAGGGTAGTTCGACACGATTTGTTCTTGACAAAGTCATTAGGTGCTTACAAGTTGATTGTTTAGATTATTTACTCCACTAATTTGCCAGGTACCGAAGTTAAGCTGACTGGTCTATAATTCCCTTGGTTGTCCTTATTCCCCTTTTTTATAAATAACTTGTGTTGTTGTATATGCACACCTGGGGAAATATTGCCAGAACCATGAGGAATGAGGCTAGGAAGCACTCTATATAGCATGGTTCAGGTTGAAAGGGTCCAAGGTTCTGCATCAATTCGCTTCAGAGACTAATGGTGTCCATTGTAGCATTACATAAAAACATAAGAACGCCCATACTGGGTCAGACCAAAGGTCCATCTAGCCCAGAATCCTGTTGTCCAACAGTGGCCAATTCCAAGTGCTTCAGAGGGAATGAACAGAACAGGTAATCATCAATTGATCCATCCCTTCTCACCCATTCCCAGCTTCTGGCAAACAGAGGCTAGGGACACCATCGCTGTCCATCCCAGCTAATAGCCATTTGAACCATGTTATAGTATTGGCTTTCACAACATCCTCTGGCAAAGAGGTCCACTGGTTAACTCTGCATTATGTGAACACCTACATGTCACATGGTGTGCCTGCCCTGTGATGCCCCCCCCGGCCTCCAGGACCTCCCTGCCTCAGCTTCCCTTCTCTCAGGGCCCCTTAAAAATTCCACAGCATCCAAAATTCAACAGAACCCTGCTTGGATTCTACTTCATTAAATTAAAATAAACTTGAAATAGAGTCTTTCCTCTGGGCTCAGGGATTGCACAGCCCTTCTCAATGGGGCTTGTGATCTCAGGCCTGGCCTCTTTCACCTGTCTTTCTCCCCCTGTGGATTCCGGGGGCTGCACTGCCCTATTAAGGGAATTTCTCTCTGTGAGCATCTATCTACAACTGAGCCCTGATGGCCTTTTATCTGCCCCAGGGGCTTATTACTCAATTTACTACCTAGATGGGCTTGTTCACCTTAAATCAGCTCATCATGGCTAACTTGGGCCTGGACCTTAAAGGAGCCAGCAACTCCGTGTTACTCTGCCTTTCCAAAGAGCTTTAACCCTCCACAGAAAGGGAGTTAGTGTGCAGATACTGTATTGCTAGAGGACAAAAGGGCATATTTCTAACTAAGGATGTGTCTACACTGCAGAAAAGCCAACCAACCAACAAAACCCCGAGCTATTCTTAACTTGGGTTAGCTAATTGATGTTAAAATAGTGCAGTCACAGCAATTCAGCTTTTAACTTGAGTTAGCAGCTCACGTTAAAGCCAAAGCCTTAGAGGAGCCTGGAGCTTAACTCAAACTTCTAATCTGAGTTAAAAAAAAAAACCTGCCAAGTCTTCAGTGCTATTTTAACCCATGTTAGCTAGCCCAGATTGAGACCACATCCTTTTTTTGCCATATGGACACTAAGGCAAAAGAGTTCAAGAACAAACAGATCGATTTGCAACCAAAAAGAATAAAAAGATGTTAAAACATGCAGGCACTCAGAGTGCAGGTGAAGATCTAATGGTAAATACACATTAAGAATACAATAAAGCTGCCTTTTGAGGACTCCAGGGGCCCAATTCTTATAGTCCACATCATCTGTGCCCCAGTCCAAAGGAGGTGCAAATTGTTACCACCCTGATTTAGAAGCATTTTTCATTCACTTTTTAGTCATTTTTGCCCTGGTATAGAGGACTTAATTAGGTACATGCCAATGGAGAATCTAATCCTGAATGTGCACTAACAGAGAAGAGCCAGAAATTTAACCAAAAATTCCCAAAGTGCATTGAATAGCCTGACTAAAAACCCCTTCCCCTCTCACTAGCACAATTTTCATTCTCTTGGCTTTTGTTAAGGTATCATTCGACTAGTTCTCCATCATCATCAAGACTTTCAAGCTGAATTTCTAGCATAAAACACAAGCAGAGAAAAACCTCTTTTCTTAGAAGGGAGAAAAAAAATCCCCTTTCAGGCCTTCTTTATACAGCATAAAGACATTAAAAAGGGCACAAGCTATTTTGTTCTTTTGCAGATCTCCTTTATGATATTAAGACAGCATTTTCTTATTTTGGAAGACTCAATGACATAAACATAGGCTTTCTTCTAGGAAATGAAGGCTTTTTTCTATGAAATTTCTCTCTAAAGAAATGAAGGTGGAACTGACTATAAAGAAAACAAAACACTCTGCAGAACTACTTCTGGGACACTAGGGCTCGTCTTCACTACGGATGTAAGTTGATCTGAATAACGTAACTGCAATCGACGTAGCATATTGTGTTGAATATATTTTTATGTGTTTGTGTTATTTCTTGGACTTATCCCGGGGTCCTCACTGCAATGCATCAATGACAGATGCTATCCGGTCGACTTCCCTTACTCTTCTCGGAGATCTGGAGTACCTGGTTGACTGGAGAGCACTCTGCTGTCGATTTAGCGGGTCTTTACTAGACCCGCTAAATCGATCCCTGCTGCATCGATTGCAGCAGCATCAATCTCCCCGTTGTGAAGACCAGTGGGTCAAATTATTCTCACATCAGGAAAGAGATAAATGATCAAAAATTTCTACCGGTTTTAATTGTGAGACCATTGCTTGGAAAGAAGTAACACTTCAGTTTAATGGTTGCCTGTCAACGGGAATGAATATTTTTAGGCATGCTAAAGATAGTACACAGTGCTGCAAACAAGTCACTTTTAGAGTCATAGATTATAAAGCCAGAAGGGACCATTGTGACCATCTAGTCTGACCTCCTGTATAACACAATTCAAAGAAGTCTTATGGCCTAATTCCTGTTCGAACTAGAGAATTTTTTTTAATCAAATCTTGATTCAAATTTTTCCAGAAATGGTGAATCCACCACAACCATGGTTAAGTTGTTTCATATCCTCATTGTTAATATTTTGTGTCTTATTTCTAGTCCAAATTTGTGTCACTTCAAAGTCCAGCCACTGGAGCTTGTTATATCTTTGTCTACTAGTCTGAAGAACTATCTATTATCAAAACTTAAGACTACTACAGTAAATCCATTTACTAGCCCATTTCATTTTAAATTATATAGATGATGATTAAGTCATTTAGAACAAACTGTGCAACCCACAGAATACATTTTATTCATTTAAAGTGCATTAAAATTTTTCTATGCTGTGAACATTTTGCAAATCATTTGTAAATTACACATTCCCATATCCTAATAGATCTTTGAAATAATATAACCACCATTTGTAACTCAGTTCTGCTAGTGTAGCAGTTACAGTAAACTACTACCCACAAAAAGAAAAGGAGTACTTGTGGCACCTTAGAGACTAACAAATTTACTACCCACAAAGATAGTACCATACCTGAGACAATGATTTCTTTATAACCTTCTGAGCAGTGGTGTACGTGAGTTCTATATATCTGATGTTTGTTGTTGCTGTTGGAAAATCTGGACACCAAGGAGCTAGTTAAATTGATTTTTTAAATATATATAAATTAGATTGAAAAAAAAATTTGTGACCTAAAAGAGCAAATTTAGAAGGATTTTACAGTGTTACTTGTTACAATTTTGACAAACCACTCTACTTTCTTTATTCACAACCATTCAAAACTAAGGTAGCAGTACAACTTCCTTTCTTGCTGTTACCAATTAAGTTTGCATTGGGTAATAGACCAGAAATTCCTCCCATCCATATGTAGAGCCCCCTCTCCACCTGGTCACCTCCTTTAATGCCCTTCCGCTTGCAGATTTTGATGGACAGATCTGGGTTCTTTTGGATCCTTCCACCCACTCAGCAGGGTGTATCTTCTTTCTTTTTTTTCTTATGAAATTATTTGGCAGTGCCTCAACCCCCCCTCGCTCCTTCCTGGCAGGGTCACCAGGGCAGCTTGGGTGGAAAATTCTAACTACAGAATAATCCCCACTTACTTGCCAGATAGTTGGAAACTTCCAAGAAATAACACAAACACATAAAAATATATTCAACACAATAATTATATTAACACAAATACAACATAAGAGGATAAAACACTATTTTTAGGGTCACCGGTGCCCACACTGCAAATGTAACTTGATGTAGCAAATGTAAAATTAGTGTCCCGTTGGTACGGGTACTTTGCTGGGGCCCTTGATGACCTATAACCACAAAATTCTTCTCTGCAGTTGTTTAGCAGTGTGGCTGACTGGGTTTAGTACAGCCAGAAGGACTCACAAGTGGGAGAAAGTGGTACATCCCTCCATAGATGTAATATGCAGCAGGTTATAAAATCCTCAAACCCTTACTCCCAGGCTTGAGGACATGGTTCAGGGAGTAGGAGGTCCCCAAAACAAATTCCCTGACTAACTAACTAAAAGATGGTGCACTCACAAACTCCATGAATGAGCCTCAGGTTCGAAGATGACTCTGGACTCCTCAGTCACTGCAGAGGGGCTGATCTCTGCTGACAGGGATCCTCCTCAGGCAGGAATCAGGCTGCGTCGGTCCCAGGATTTCCCCTCACCATAAAGGGGTGCAGGGCTCCAGGTGTAGGTTACCCAATTACACTAACATCCAAATGGTAGCCTCCTGGCCGAGCCTCCAGTCATACACTTTGCAGGCAGCTTCCCTGGACTAGCAGTCAGAACAGAGCTGACCATGTGGTGACTGGTCTCACCTAGGGAGCTGGAGGGCGAACTTAGCCTGGCTGGGAAGTTTCCCAGCAAAGGCTAGAAATTGGGAATCATCAGTGGGGAAGAAAAAAACCTGCTGAGGGATCTGCTGCAGATCCTCAGCGTTCTGTTTTCAGGGGGAACCCTGCAGGCAGGCCTGGGACTCACCAGCTCCCCACACAGCCAGTCCTGCCCTTTCACTGGCTCCAGACTGACTCCAAAATGGCTTCTCCCTGGGAGGGCCTCTAACTCCCTATTGGTTGCTGGGAGGACTCTGATTCTGCCTTGGGTCTTCCAACCTACCCGGGACAGTGCGCTTCTCCCTGAGCTGCCAGCGGACAGAGTCCCAGGAATCTATGTCATCTCCCTGGGGGTTACCCATATATTAATAACACTGAGTCAGAAACATATCAGGCTGAGGGCCTACTTCTGTCTTTTGTGTCTCTGATGCTGGTTCTGCGGCAGGCAGCTCCTCCGGGGAAGCATCAAAAAGCTCCTTCAAGTCGGGACCCACAATGTGCTGCAGCTGCTCCAGTGGCAAAGCCTCCTCAGAGACTGATTTGGGCTCAAGAGTCACTTTGTCAGCCTCATTTGGTGTTGGCTGGCTCCCCTCCAGACCTATACTGGATTCAGAGGAGAAAGGTCACTGTCCCAGCTGACCAGGCTGTAGGGAAGAGCTGGTGGCTCAGTGCACAACACAATACCCAGCACACGGTCAAACTCCTCATTAAAAGAGCATTAGGATGATGGCAAGTTCTCAGAGGTGTGGTTCTCATCCATGGCTTTCCAGTGTCAGTCTCGAGCCACTTAGTCTGCTCCCTGCACTGGTCACTGGTCCAGTGAATCCCAAATGCTGCCAGCTTCTTCGCTATTAGCAAGTACGTCTGGGCATTCCTGGAACTCCTGCTAAAATCAAACTATTTGCTCACCTTACACCAGCAATTAACCAGAATCTGGCTGTGCTCCTATTACCAGCTAGCAGCATGCTTGGCAAAGAATTTCTTCATGGTGGTGGCCATTTCACATGCAGGAGAAGGTTCACTTTGCTTGCAACTCAGCAGTCAGAACAAAACGGAGTTAAATGCTGAGCAGCTGTACTTGAACCAGAGGGGTTGCTTTCTTTCCTGGGAATTGATTGGGCAATCTTTGGATAGAAAGGACAAAGGGCACTGTCCCATGGGATTGTGGGATAACAGCAATGGACTCTCAGGATCCAAGTCTGTGGGGCCCGGACCCGAGTTGTGCCCACACTACAAAGTGATGGAGTTTGGGCCCAAACCCCCAGGAGACTTGAGCTCAAACCCCTCCATCCCTGTGGGATCTTGGGGCCCGGGTCCAGGCCTGAGTTAGACAGAACTGTGTGTAGACAGAACAGGATTTGCACATGAGTCTGAATCTGAGCCCAGGCTTATCTTGCAGTGTAGACAGAACCTCACTCACAAAGGATCCATTCTGATTTCCACCTTCAATCTTAATTCCCTAAAACATTTAAAGAAAGGTTTCTTTCAATGCTCTGGACATGTTTTCTGAAAGGTAGGGCTTAAAAAAACCTCAAGTAGTCTTACTTTATTTTTCTTCCTGCCTTTTTAATTTCCTTTTTAAATCTCAAGCACATCTTCCATTTCCCTAAAGGAAACACATTCATGCTGATTAGAAACCTTCTCCTCCCCCCTGCGACACTTGTCACAAAGTGTAATCACAATGTAATCACAAGCAAATTGCACAATTTTTTATTCCACGTTTTATGCCTTAAATTCGGCTTATGCGCTCCGTCAGGTCAGTGGACAGCCCCTGTCCACCAGTGTTTTTGTCAGAAAATTGGTTGTGCTGCAGATGCTTTCGTTTACACTTTTTCAATAATACAATAGGTAGTCACATTGCATGGGTTGATTTGTGTAACTCCTTTTAACTGAAAATGGGCATGGCAGGAGAAGGACTAATGCAAGATGGTTTTTCCCAGAGTAACAGTCTGATGATCCTACAGTCAACTGATAATCTTTTAAATTCAATGAAAGAGGATTTGTTCAGCAGGTTATTTAATACATTAAATACATTATTTAATACACATTTAATATTATTAAATATAACAGTTATGTTCAGTGTGATAAATAAATGCACAGGAAGATACAAGAGCTTAACTCCCTCTCCTTCTGGAGATCATTTCCCCCCTTCTTTCTATTCTCAATGCTGTGATCCCAGTCTTTTAAGGATGGATTTTCTCTTCATCTGAACTGTAAGGTTTGATGCATGCTTCTACCCACATAACTATGTCTATCAGGAATGTGGAAAAAACGACAAGCGATATGGCTATGCGGACAAAACCCCCAGTGTAGATGCAGCTATGACAATAGAAGAGTGCTTCTGTTGGCATAGCTAATATTGTTCAGGGAGGTGATATTCCCATCCTGGCAGAAAAACTTCTGTCAACATACACTGCATCTATTCTAGGGGGCTGTGCCGACAAAGGTTTGTCTACACTGCAGAGCCTAAGCCAGGCATAGCATGAAATGTCCCTCACCTTCATAAGGGGCCTGATTAATCATGATGAGCAGCAGTACCTTCACAAGCTATTCTTTGACTGACTTTGATGGCACTACTTGTCATGTTTACAGGTGGCAGAACTGAGCTCCAATACAGTAATATATGCTAAATACCTTATTAAATATACAAACACCCTCACAACTTCTTCATTTGGGCCTCCTATTTATTCCCTGTGTATTCTCTCTACCTACCTACACAAATTCTGGATGTGCCATAGTTATCTTTGACCTGCAGCAATCAAAGTGAAGTAACTGCCTATATGGCTGAAAAGATGATGCAAACTGCACGTTTACTTTCCCTCAAATATTGAATATTGAGCCTTGGAGTATGAAGATTGATGAAAAACCTCAGAATCCTGAGTGACACTGGATTGGGCACATCCCAAAATGGAAAAGTTTGATTTGCAGATATATTATGCACCTCTTAGCATATCTTCAAAAAAATTCTCATCAGTGGGCTCCTAGAATGTTGTACACATCACTAAACCGCCACAACAATAGGACACAATTGTTGGTTCTCTGCTCCAAAGATCCATTTTTTACTTAGTTCACATCTGTGAGGTCTGAAGAAAACTGTTTTTGTATAGTATTCAAATATTCCTGGAAAACCTGCAGATCCCATTGCACAATAGTTTCTAGTTTCCAGAAACTATCTGCCACTAATAAGATAAGAGCTTGCTTAATGGTTCTGCTGGGGTTGTTACTTTTGTCTAACTAGTTAGTGAACATAACACAGCTGAAACATTATTCCTTCTCCTTGCAATGAAGTTGCTTAATCAGGTTAAATGTCTCCTTTAAGCCCGCATCCCTCCAACAATTCCCCTCCAAATCGTCAGCCATTTTTTACCTCATTTCATGGACATTGTTCTTCAGTTCTTTTTAGGAAAGAAGCAGAACTACAAATCTGGCTTGATCTCCTGTTTGGTTTTCCTTTTTTATTTTCCCCAGAGAGGCAGTTTCTCTAATGATAAGAGACTTCTATTGTTGTGCTACACTTGTCTCACCTCCGGCAATCCCCTATAATTTTCAGCAAGATAAACCCTATCTCAGGCAAAAAGATGCAACCTTAGGCAAAACCACATTATTCAAAAAAAACCCCCAAAACAAACAGTACGTGCTTGAAAACTAAATACATTGTATAGCACTGCAATAGCAGTATAATCTTTAGACAACAGCACTGCCCTGAATAATGAAATTAAATGTAAATGAAACCCTGATCTTGCTGACACATACGGGCTGATTCAGATCTCACAACACAGAAAATAACGATAAATTTCACAGGAGGCAATAGTGTTACACTGCTAGAAAGCTGGTGTAAGCACATACAGAACCAACATCCACGATTCACAAAAAGCAGTAAACTGGCAAAGAGAGCTTTTCGTAGCAGATATTTCCAGATCAGATAGTAATGTTATCTGCCCAGTCAGTCCAAGTCCCTCCCTTGCCCTCCCCCCATTCCACATCTGATCTCAGTCTTTAGCCACCAGATTCCTTGTTTCTGTTCCACCCCACACTCCTGCTTCCCAGTTTCCATGCCTAGCCAGTCATAGTCTTCTCCCCGCTCCAGCTCCCAGTCTTCCTGACCTCCCTTACTCCCTTCCCTAGAGTCTTTGTCTCAACCCACTCCCTCTGCTATCTTCCAGGGCCAGTTCTTGTCCCTTCGGCATTCCAGTCAGGCATACTCCTCCTCCAGGCAGCCTAGGTGCCAGGCGTTGGAGTACTAAGGGCACACGAGACACAATATCCCTTCATACGAGCACCACAGAAGTAATTGCAGGGAAAGTCCTGCTCAGCTCCTGAAACCACAGGATGGAGCATGCTCAGCACCAGCACTATCTCTGGAGAATTTCATTGCCAAACTCTAATAAGTTGTGTGCAGTGTTGCTGTAGCCGTATTGGTCCCAGGATATTAGAGACAAGGTGGGTGAGGTAATATCGTTTGTTGGACCAACTTCTGTGGGTGATTGTAGCTCAAAAGCTTGTCTCTCTCACGAACAGAAGATGTTCCAGTAAAAGCTATTACCTCGCCCATTTTGTCTCTCTAAACTCTAATAAGTCACTACTGAGCATGTGCAAACTGAAATTTTTCAAAGGCTTATAATTTTGCCAGATTTGGGCAGTTTCTCAAGGGAAAAGCAAAAAGCACATTCCTGACTTCAAGGCAACACTCCTGCCAAATAAAGTCCCTCCTTCAAAGCAAAGGCGCACTAGAGATTCTCCATGAATATTTTTTTAACATAACCAAATGACATTTTTTCTTAATCTTGTTCTTGAAAATGGTTGAACCATTTTTGCTGAAGCTTTCCAGAAAAATTCAGCTTGAGCTGAATACCCAACACGGAAAGTTTCAGCCTGAGCAGTTCCATTTAGCAAACTTATAAGCGACTGGATCTTATGTAAAGTGTGGAGCAACCCTAATTATGGGTATTGTTACCTGCTCCACCTATTATAGTCATGGTCCTTTTTACCTCCAGCCCATCAGGAGGTGGGTAGAGGAACCCAGGCCCTCCCTCTCCACTGGGTTCTGATCCAGGGCCCAAAGGTAGGCAGCTGAGATCTGCAACCTCGAATGGTACGTGGCTGCCTCACTTCCTATTGGCCTCCCCATGCAAGAGGGAAGAGTGAAGGCTTGCAAAGAAAATAAATCAAAGAAGAAGTCTCAGACCTTGCAAATGTCCAGAGTCCTTTTCCTTCAGTAGGCCAGGTAGACCATCAATAATCAGAGGCCGCAGCATCTGGGCCTCCCATGGTGCTTCTTCTGGCTGCCTGCAAGTGAGTTACTCTTCTTTCCCTTTAAACTCCTCCTCTATCCTGTGCAGGCTTTGCCGGTGTGGTGGGGCAGAGTTTCTTAGATCCAAAGGAACTCCTTAACCCCTTCCTCTCTAGTGTGAGATTGGTACACCTGCCACACATATGCACTGACAAGAATTTAAAAAAGTTAGCATCTTTTAGATAAAGTTTTTAGATTTACAAAGGAAAACAAGAAGTCATACATGAAGGGAACTACAAAGAGCAATGACTCATAGTGAGATGTTTAAAAGTATAGAAGGATGTGTTAAAGGAAAGGACTGTGAGTCAGGGAATCTGAGTTCTGTTCTTGGTTCTGCCACAGTCTTGCTGTGTGAACTTGCTCCAGTCCCCATGCTGCAGATCTCCAGTTGTAAAATGGGGACAATGCATACCTCACAGGATTTGGAGGCTTATATATAAACTGCTTAAGACATTCTCAAATAGAAGGCACTATAGAAATGCAAAATACTATGTGACAAGGCAACCTCAGAGAGCAAGGAGAAAAAAACTAGTTACTTTTACTGGCTGTCTTATACCCCATCCCATGGGCTGCTGGGGCAGGGGGAAGGGGGGAGGTGGGAAGAGAACATAACTAGTTCACTGGACAGAAACAATGAAATTATAATTAATTAATTAATTAATGTGAAATGAAATAGTTCACAATGTCTATAAGTAACTAGTAAGTTAATTGTTTAACTGATCTTTTTGGGCCTTCGTAAATGATTTAGGGCAACAGCAAATAAAAGGGCAAGATAAGCAACACACACACACACACACACACACACACACACACAGACAGAGGTGTATCCGGATATATGTTTTCAATATATATTGAAATACATTCACCAAAAGGAGTCAATGTGATTTTAGAACTGATGATGAAGCAGAAAAGAAAATCCTAAATCTAGTTAAGGAGATACTCTGTGCCACTATCAAGAATGAGCTAAAAATAGATAACCTTGAATAAGCAGCGCTGCAACCTGCGGACACTACTGGATCTAGCAAAAGGACAATAATGAAACCTGTAGTGATGGGTGGAAAACAACACCTGCAGTAATTCTGTGCAATAAACAGAGGAAAGCCTTTAAAGGATGAAAGGATATATATATAGGGAAGTACAAAGCGAATATATATATAGGGAATGATAGGGAAGTTACAAAGCTTGAGGCGTTTCAATTAAATGCAAATCAGAAAATAGTTTTAGAATCCATTGACCTTGAACACATTCAGCATTGATGGCATAACAATAAAGAGAATGTGATGGTCCTCTTTAGTCTGTTGGTTCAGCATGGAAAATGTCATTGTTATCTCTTTTGTGGATTCGGGAGTGACTCTGAAGTCTAAGCCTTGCATGTCGTGAGCAGACAGGACAGACAAAGTCATTGGGTGAGTGTCTTGGTTCGCTATGCACAATGGTATGAGCTTCCCTGCAGCTAACATCAATTATGTCTCTTCAAAGGCTGAAAAGATCTGAGTGGTGTGTGGTGCCCATGTGATCTATTGAGACAGACCCCCCCATCTCAAGCACATCTGGTTTTATGCACCAAAGTGTATGCTGATTCTAATGCTGTCCTTGTAGTGCTTTCTGGGGAGGCCTTGATTCCAGTTGTCCTTTGGCCAATTCTCCACAGAAAATTTTTCCAGGGATTTGATATTCAGGTATCCATGTGTGTCCCAAACCCAGTGTAGTTGGGCTTTTATCAGCATGGCCTCGATGCTGGTGGGATTTGACTTTTGGAGAACCTCCAGGTTGGTAATTTTGTCTTGCCAAGCGGATCCCCTAATGGTGCTCAGAGCCCGCATATGGAGGCCTCTAGCTGTTGATATGCCATTTGTATGGTGTCCAGGTCTCACAGCCATAGAGGAGAGATGTGAGCCAAAAGCATTTGTAAAGTTTTATTTTTGTTGAAGGGTTATGTTGTGGGATTTCAGGACTTCATTGCATAGCTTTCCTAGTGACTGAGAAGCCTTCTGTATCCTGTTTGTGATCTCGTTGTCAAGAGATCCATCATTGGAGATGTTGCTGCTAAGATAGGTAAATTATCAACTTGCTTTAGTTGGATTCCACTAATGGAGATGCTAGAGAATCTGGATAGAGTGGTGAAGATGATTGATTCACACACCACAGGTTTCTTCAAGCTGATTGTGAGGCCAAACCATTTTGAGGGTTCAGCAAAGCGATCTACGTGCACTGGATCTCCCTCTGGTGTGCTAGGAGGGCACAATCATCCGCAAAGAGTGCTTCTCTTATTAGTAATTGACGTTGAACAAATTAGGAAATGATGACAATAATAATAAAAAGAATGTGATGGCATGAGTCAGAAAACATCGGTTTCTGGATGTGGGCTTCTTGCTCTGATCATTTATGTAAATGTATATTTTGTACTCAAAATGTACTAAAGTATTTTCAAACTACCACAGATTTAAAAGTCACACAAGTCTAGTCGGAAATATCAGCACAGTTCCTACATGTTTGGAAATAGTAAAAGCCAGATTTCAAGAGTCAAGGCATGCCAATTTAATGAGCAAAATGCATGTGCAATTGAGAATCTATCTGTGCAAGCAATTACAACCGCATATGCAAATTAGGCAACTGCATGCACAAATAACTGGATCTGATTATATGCATATCTGAATTTCCATTTTGCATATGTAATTAGTTATACATGCACTCGTGCTTCTTAAACTTTAAAAAACTGGACCTTAAATTTATAACAATGAGCTATAAGCTTCTCACCATGTAGATTTTCTGTGCTTACAACTCTACATTTAGCAATGGTCAGCATGCACACTTACCCCACTTTTACTTTCATATGACATTTGACTGTATTGGAACATTTTAAAAAGATTTGTGAAAGTTTCCAGTAAAAAAAGTCAAGTTTTGTTAAAAAAAAATTTTCATTGAAAATTTTTTGACAAGCTGTAACTGAGAGCAGAAGGGGTTAAGTAGATTTTTAAAGGAAGTCTGCAAGGTGTCTCAGTTGTGACAGTTTAAATCTCTGGCAAAAACAGTTCATTGCTGTTAAAGTTAATTAGCGGATTTAAGCAGATTTATCTAAGAATGCCAAATTTAAGATTATCTCAGGCTATTGGGCTATTATTTTATACATGGTATAGTTCTTTGCATTGAGAAAGAAATATAAAACAAAAGTGCTATTGGTGTAAATACTTGTATATCATTTGTAAATTTATGTAGATAAAGTATTATCTTCCTTTTCCAGCTTGGGTAAGTGGACACTTTTCATTGCTAAACCTATGAGAGAAGGGAGTAAAATCAGCTTCAAAAGGGCCTTGTCTAAATTTAATATATAATCTAGTATGCCTTTTCAACCAAAAGGGACTTTGAACATATCTTAGTAAAAAGAAATTACTGCAGCCTTGAGCAGCAATAACTTATGCACCAACAACTAACATGGGTTATATGCATTTATTTTTCCTGCGATTCCATAAAACGTGTATATTTGCCATGGCAACCTCTTCATAACATGTCAATATTCCATTGCTGAGATATAGAACTCCTCCAAAGAAACCGTCTCAAAGGTCATTGGGGCTGCTAAACCTTTACAGACACAGTGTGTGTGATTTAGTGAAAAAAGGATTTGTTTTTGAAAATATACCGAAAAGACTTAGATATGCTCACTAGAAAAATAGAATTAATTTTTTTAAAATACTTATTAGGGAGATGGTAGTTAAGAGCTCTTGTATGGCAAAAGTTACCCTCATGCCATTCTTTGTATTCTTGCTTTTTATATATATCTTTCGTGGTGATATGAAAACACTTATAAAACATGAATTCTTTTAGGCAAAAGATGTATTTAAAAATGCAGAATGTTAAACTGAACAGGTAACTTCATATTTAGATTATGTAAATAATATCTATTGTAATTCATAGAAGCCCACCTAAGGGAGCAGAGGGGTGGGAGAGGAGGAGGCCCTAGGCTGAAATGTCAGTCATTTTGGCCAGTTCTCTCAACTAATCTCTAATGTGTTAATCTATCTCTCTATCTAAATTCTAAAGCTATTCTATTGCGATACAGAATGCTATACAGAAATTAGGAATACAGAACCAAAATTCTCCTGTCTTTCCTCATTTTAAGCTACTCCCCAAGAAGGGCTCTTCATGGTTTATTGTCTTCCCTGAGGATTATTGTTGGGATTCTCCATAGCTTCATTACTGTGGGAAGATCTGTGCAGAAATATGGGTCTTGCCTCATCCTCTGAAGCTGAAGACTCGAGTTCCACATCCAAGGACCCTTCATGGAGAATACCTTGCCCTTGGCCAATGTGGGTTTCAACTGTGGACCTTCAGTTTAGTTGCTCCTCTTGATTGCAGATCTGCAATTAGGAGGAGAGATTGAGATCACCATGAAGATACCTCAACCCTAGCCCATGTGCTCTAAACAAAGTAAGGCTGTTAAAGCTATATATTATATTGAAAGTGCTTTATACGTTTTTCTCTTTCTGACACTTGTTAATTTCTCTCGTAATTTAGAATATACAAGTATTGCAGCTCACAAATTCCTCTATCGAAGGAAATCAGAACATTAAGAAATCTGACATGCTATCAAATGATCTGTAAGATCTAGACACAATGAGGCTAGCCAAGGGCAGCTACTTAGCCTTAACTCTGAACTCCATTGCTGAAATCCAATGTAATTAAGGTAGTTCCTTCATAACCTTTCCATGAAAAAACAAAGATGCCTTTGTGAACCCTTTGAGCAGTGATAAAAACCAGGGTAAATTATTTTTCAACGAACCAGATAGATAGTTTCAGGATTGCACCAACATCATACACCTACACAATTTAGGGTGACCATATTTTCCCAAAGGAAAAACGGGACTCCCCATGCGGCTGGCCCGAGGTCCCCCTCTCTGCCTGCATGCGAGGCTGGCCCAAGACCCTCCCCGACCCCCCATCTGCCCACAGGGCCGACCTGAGACACCTCCTGCCCATGCCGCCTGCCTGCCCAGCCCAAGACTGCCTGCTACCTGCTCATGCATGGGGCTGGCCTGGCCTGAGCTGCTCTCCTGAGTCCTCCCTCCAACACAGGGCTGGAATTGCCACTTGCGCTCCCCCTCCCCATGTTCCTCTGTGCCCCGCTATAGGTTGCACTCCATTTTTTTGGCAAAGTTGTGCATTTGTCCTGTTTGCTCTTGCCATCTGATGATCAGTTGGCAAGAGCAAACAGGACAAATGCCCAGTTTTTCAAAAGAAAAGTCAGTACAGCTGGGACAGGGCTTAAAAAAGGGACTGTCCTGGCCAAAACAGGATGTATGGTCAGCCTAACACAATTGGACAAAGAAGGCAGCTTCCTGAAATATGAAATGGGCCTGGTTCTCCTCTCCACACTCTGGCAGTGTAAAGTAACCATAAAGTGGGTATAAGTTACATTCACACCTGCAGTAAGGCCGCTTTATACTGCTCTGGAAGAACAGAGGGCTAACAGTGGAAAAACTTTAAACATCAGGACTTTGAAAAAGATTTATTTTCCTGGGCAGTGCGAGGAAGATGGGAAAGACTGATGATGGTAAACTATTTTCAATATCTCCTGGCACAAACTGTACCCCACAGAGCTAGCATTAGCATTTTATTTTACTAAATAGTAACGCAAAGGAACCTACAAGCCTGTATCCTGTAAGACATTCACTTAAGCAGTTAGCATAAGCCTTTGAGGACTGTGAACTCTGGCACAGATAAATGGCCTGACAGTCACCCTGAGTTTTGGGTTCCCGGGAAAGTGTGTTTAAGGGGGAAGTTTATACCGGGTAACCGCATGTGAGGCCAATAATATAATGGACATTTGCTCACCTCATGCAACCTCCACATACTTTGGCACTGTCAAGGTTCACTGCTCAAATGAAGCTTATTCTGTGGAACAGCAGATTTGTAGCAAGCAAGGATTGAGACGCATTGGCAGAGTGTCATGAGGAAGCCTACTCCATATACCGTGCAGGCGGTATGTGCCTGTAATTAATACAAAAGAGTCTATTTTCATGAGCATTAAAAGTAACCAACCCCAGCATCACAAACAAAATTAAAGACTAACACATTTATTTGAGCATAAGCTTTCGTGACTAACAGCTCACTTCATCGGATGCTTATGCTCAAATAAATTTGTTAGTCTCTACGGTGCCACGAATACTCCTTTTCTTTTTGCGAACACAGACTAACATGGCTGCTACTCTGAAACCAAACAAAATGAAGATATATATATATGCAGCTCTAAACCTAATGCATTACATATCTCTCTGTGGTCCAGTTTTCCGAAGGCTGTAATCTCTCCAGAAGAACAGATTGTAAATCCTTTATTCATACAGATAGTGGCTCATCTGAGTAGCCCCATTCATGTACAGTAATCTACCATAAAGCTTGTCTACACTGTGCATTAGTTCTCACTAGAGGGATGTAAAGTCTAGTGTGCACTGCACTATCATGCACTAACTGGCCTTCATGACTGCTGTGCAGTAGAAGTCCCTAGTCTGCAATAATGTCGTACTGTTTTGAAATGGGAACTACATTAAAGCACAATGAAGAACTTCTAATGTGCGGCAGCAGAGTCTACATGAACAAGTTAGCAATGACCCCCCAGTGTGCACTAGAATATACACCCCTATAGGCAAATTAATACACAGTGTAGAGATGCCCACAAGAGAGTTGTTAAATGATGAAGGTCCAGCCAATAGTAACCTACTAAATAACCTACTGATTAGGGGATTCAATGCAATAGAATGACAAGAATTATTGTTGAAGTTGCACCCCATGGTGATGTCTCAGTGCAGGGCATAATCCTCCTCACTTGAATGGGACTATATAGATGAACAATTGTTCAATGATGCGATGAAAGGTTTTGCAAGCTTTCCTCTCTCTTAGGAAGTTTTAGCTTTCAGAAGGAAACATCATAACATACAGCCAGTTGCTAAATATTTCAAGCACAATGGGTCTCAGAACTGACAATTGAATGGCATGCAAGCTTGTTAATTATATCTGGCCATTCAAATTAATTGAGTGACCTAGTCAATAAGCTATTACCTAAAATGCTATCTGGCTGGACTTCACCATTATTTACCAACAACTGTACCGAACATTCACTTTGGACCCAAAAGGGAACATAAATTTATGCAGAAAAGATTTAGTGGAGAACTTAACATTTCAAATTATTTTTTATGTTGAGTTCACATGTCCGGTAATAGCCAGTGGAATATGTGGGTTCAATTCAAAAAGGTTGTGGGGTGAAATACTGATTTTAATGAAGTCAATAAGGAGTTTTGACTTCAATGGACCAGGATTTCACCTGTATCTTAAAGTTTATGCATGAAAGATAATGTTATGAAGAGATTATTAGTAAAGACTGATCTACAGATCCTGGGGATACCTGAAGCACAAACTCTTCCAAATATCTTGTACTTTATGAACACTCCAGGAGTATTGAGATTACTCTTATGTGAAACCTCTGGAAGGCTGTATGTTCCTGGAAAGTTGTACTGTATCACAATATTGACCATTAATCATCATTGTCTGCTACTAAATGTAATTCCCAAATATACTACTTTCATTGGGCAGTACTGAGAACTATGGGGAGAATCCACACAAGAGGTAGTTGGGCGGGCAGAATAACCCAACTGTAGTTGCACCTCTGTGCATAGTCTGTTTGGACAATCTGTTCTCATTAGGCAGGATTATTTTAGATTCAACTCCAACTAACAGCTTCTCAAGTGACAGAAACATCCTGTCAACCTGGGCATACAAACAGTGTATAAATGATTACTACTTGTTGAGTCCCGACCATGTGTTTAGCACTATCCAGAACACATAGCTGGGGAATAAGGACATGAACCTGCAAAAAACCTCAGTCATGTGAGACTTCAGACAGAGGGACCAGTTGCCTGAGTAGGGATAATTTATGTGAGTAGAGTTTTCAGGAGTGGATATACTCAAACACTCTGTGCCTTACAGATTGTAGACCCCGAGATTCAATCATGAGCAGGGCCGGTGGTACTCCCACAGTATAGATGCATTATAATTATATCGTATTAGATCTTGCTTTCCAAGAGAAAAACACAGTAAAATCCTTTTCAGTGACTGCATGAAGAACAATCTTGTTGGTTGGCTGGTTTGCTTTTTTAAGGAAACTTCTAGCATTACCAAGGCAAATAGCAATAGCAAAAGAACCTGTCAGACAAAGATGCAATTCTCTTCTCTCCTATATTACATTTAAAAATGCTATTTAAATCTAAACAAATTAAATCTAAACAAATTAATGATAAACAACCAGGCCTGTTAGAATGATGTTTTTGTTCAACAAGATATATTTAATAAAAGCCTTACAAAGAAATTCTGCTCTTTTCATGTTGATAAAATAAATACTTGTGAGTCAGTGTGATCATTACTTTGATGCTGAACAGAGGTAAGCAATTACTAGTGGCAATGGAAAAGGCACCTACTGTATCATGTCTTCCAGTGTTAATTCACAGGAGTGAACAAAGAAGATACATGCCATGGGATTCTTTAGATCTGAAAATAACATTACTGCGTAATGAAAACATAAGTATGTCAGTTGAAAGAGTCATACAGTGAGAGCTTTTGTGGTTTTAAGAGTAAGTCTAAGAAAACTATAAGCTGTAAGAAGACATTTCCACCTCTTGAACATTGTAAATCACTCTGACTATGAAACACTGGCACACATGTAAGCTACATTTCATCATGACAGGTTTCAGAGTAGCAGCCGTGTTAGTCTGTATCGCAAAAAGAAAAGGAGTACTTGTGGCACCTTAGAGACTAACAAATTTATTAGAGCATAAGCTTTCGTGAGCTACAGCTCACTTCATCGGATGCATTTGGTGGAAAAAACAGAGGAGAGATTTATATACACACACAGAGAGAACATGAAACAATGGGTTTATCATACACACTGTAAGGAGAGTGATCACTTAAGATAAGCCATCACCAGCAGCAGGGGGGGGGAAAGGAGGAAAACCTTTCATGGTGACAAGCAAGGTAGGCTAATTCCAGCAGTTAAACAAGAATATCAGAGGAACAGTGGGGGGTGTGGGGGGAGCTTTCCACATTCCCAAGTGTATCCAAATACACAGGTGGGAATTTTCTCAGATGCTTATGGAAGTATTGCTCAGAAGCTAATACTGCAGGACTTTATCAGTGAAACTCTTGTTCCATAGACTTCAACAGGAATCTTATCTGAACATGGACTGGGTAGTAAATGATAGCTTTAGATTAAGAGTGACTAAGAAGGAAAAATTAACATCCTTTACATTTATGAAGATAAACTCTGTGCACGAGGGAGAAAGAGTAACAGAATAATGGGGGTAACGTGCCTTAAAAAATATATATATATATATATATATTATATACACACATATATATATATATAACCAGATTGTATCACCCTGGCTGAAGTTGAGTAGCACCTTATTCCGCATATAGTGCCATTGATTTCAGAGGGACAGTTTGCAAAGCTAGGTACTACTTAGTTGAGGCAGGGTTGCAGAATATAAGCCCCGAAGTGCTATGCTTTGGGTAAGTATTTAAACTGTTGGAAACAACAAAAACACTGCACACAGGTGTCAGATTAGTTTGTTGATGTGTCACCTTACATGGATACAGAGCATCAAGGTAATAATTCTTGTCACCCAGTAAATACTTGTTCGACATGATACTGTTCAGGACAGATGCTTGAGGTATGCAAGGATCAGACAGCATTAACAGCAGCCAGCCAGTGCAAGTCATTTCTGTAAGCAACTGGCAGAAAGGTATGTGTGTAATGGGAATGGTGTGCAACTGCAAAAAGGGAAAAAAGGAAACTTGTTGGAACATGATAAACCAAAAATGCTGCTTCTATTTGGCTAGAACTAGTAAATGTGGATCCAAAAAACGCTGGATAGGAATCAGTCTATGTTTTGTACATTGAAAATATTTGTTTTTTTTGCATTGTATTTTCTCCCCCTCAATCCCCCCGCACAACACTCCCTCCACTATGAAAGTCTAATCTGAAATCTATTGTTTACATCTATTTTCTGGAATCTTTGCTACACACATATACACCCACTTTTGTACATTCACATTGGTGCGTAATTGTGGAGTTGCTTGCACATGCTATGCATGTATGAGCACTGGGCAACTGACATAGAAATTATATTTATTCAGGATTTAAAAAACAAAACAAAACATGGATTTATGAATAAAAAATATAGATCAAATTTTGGCTCCCACAACCAAATTAGTGTCCTTTAAAATAATTTATCGGTCAGTAGCCTTGGGCATAATATTAAATCCAGTACTTGGAAGGGCATTTTAAATTGTACTTGAAGAAGAAAATTGCATCCATTTTGCTCAGTCTAACAGTATGACAGTTCAGAGGGAAATAAATTCAGATATATAGAATGCCTGCCCAAATACAAACTTTAGATATTGAAACCTGCACAATTACACCATTTATACATGTGACTAGAAAAACTTTTGGAAAGGTTTTCACAAGACTGAACAACTTGGGGCATGCAACATGGTAATTTCCCTTGAGTTATAAACTGGTGAATTGTGTGTCATGTATTATTAGTGCAATGTGAAATGTTTACTGCATTTCACTTGAACAGGAAATGCTAAAAGAATGATAGATTTCAGAGTAGCAGCCCTGTTAGTCTGTATCCGTATAAAGAAAAGGAGTACTTGTAGCATGCTGTATGGAGTGGAAATCTATCAGCTTCATGAAAAACTCGTAATGCTCTAGTAAATTTGTTAGTTTGTAAGGTGTCACAAGTACTCCTTTTCTTTTTAAAAGAATGATGTGTGACAAAGTTCCTCCTCTTGGTGGGTCTTGCGCTTATTGGCGGATTTGCTCGCCTTGGAGCTTCAACGGCATCCCTTAGTTTTTGCCATTTTTGCAAACCCACAGTCCAGATCAACTCCTCCTGTGTCTGACCAGGAGTTGGGAAGTTTGTGGGGAACCCGGGCCCACCCTCTACTCTGGGTTCCAGCCCAGGGCCCTGTGGAATGCAGCTGTCTAGAGTGCCTCCTGGAACAGCTGTGCGACAGCTGCAACTCCTCATGGCCTCCTCCCAACACCTTCTCTATCCTCACCATAGGACCTTCCTCCTGGTGTCTGATAATGCTTGTACTCCTCAGTCCTCCAACAGTATGCGTTCTCACTCTCAGCTCCTAGCACCTCTTGCTCCCAGCTCCTTACACATGCACCACAAACTGAAGAGAGCTCCTTTTTAAACCCAGGTGCCCTGATTAGCCTGCCTTAATTGATTCTAGCAGCTTCTTGATTGGCTGCAGGTGTTCTAATCAGCCTGTCTGTCTTAATTGTCTCCAGAAGGTTCCTGATTGTTCTGGAACCTTCCCTGTTACCTTACCCAGGGGAAAGGGACCTATTTAATCTGGGGCTAATATATCTGCCTTCTATTACTCTCCTGTAGCCATCTGGCCCGACCCTATCATAGATGACACTCTTCACATTTAGCAGGGACTGTTAAGCAGATGACGTTTGAAGAAGGAACCCTTCCATCTGCCAACTAATCACTACCCTACATGGAAATAAGTTTGAGGAAGTTTTGTGTGCTAGCCCAGTAGGAGACAAATGTGAACATCTTTTTGCCTGGACCTAGTTTAGAGACCGCTGGAGATAGTGTAATTGCAAATGACAATGTAGATCTTTTATGCAGGGCAAAATCATCTTTATGTATCAGGCAAAATCATGACAGCAAAGAAACTGCTGGAATGTGCTTATTCAAGGTCTAATTCTACAAGATGCTGAGACCCTTCAGCACCCATTGGTTCAGTGGAAGCTGAAGGCATTTCACACATTAAAGTAGGTGCTCAGAATCTCACAGGATTCAGATCTTAGTTGCTGTGCATCCTATTCAATTAACTAGTAGCATTTGGTACAAGGGCACAAGTTTAGGGCCTGATTTTGCTTAAGACCCATTTCATAATTAGAACCAGCTTCAGTCTAACCATTTACTTTAAAACCAGATTTTGTGCTGTGAGCCAAATCCTGTCCTCTACTACACTGATGGGGGAAAGAGGACATTGGGAGATGTATTCCCCTTCTCCTCCACCACACACTGTAAGAGCACTTAAGAGTGCCCTGGGATGAGGGAAGCATATACTGCCTGGCCAGATTAATATAAGGCATGGGTTGCTATCTTGGTGCACAAGCAAGTGCTTTGGTTTTCTCCACATAAGCTGTGGAGAGAAGCAGGCAATAAACTTTGTACAGTAACAAGTGCACCCCATCAAGCATGCTTTCCCCCACCCTCCATGGTCTGTACTTGGATGCATTGCCATGGTGGCTCTTTTTCCAACACTCCATCCTCTCATTCCATCCAATGCAGCTCCAAATAGTATGGGCAGGATTTTCCCCTGTATGTGTAAGAACCATGGAAGCTGTTATCTAAACCTTGCTTTGATGCAGTGGTTCTGGCACAATTTTTATAGTAGGGGTGCTGAAGCCATTGTAACCCCTATATATGATGGAAAGCTTGTCAAGTCAGGGGGTGTGGCAGCACCTATGGTTTGATGTGTTTTTTGATTATTTTGAACTTTATCTTATTCCACTTATTCTTTTTTCTCCATTCTGAAGTTATCTGAGTAATCTGGTACGAGATCAAAAATGTGCTCCAGATGTATTATACCAGTGGTGGGTGATGAGATCTTTCTATATTACATATGTTTACGTTTTAGTGTATTTATTCCTTTGCTAGCCCATTGGAACCTGTCCAGATTCCACTAGCTGCTCCACAGAGGGCTAGAGGAGGGCCAGTGAAATGCAATACATTGTTGGTCACTGCCAACATATTTAAACATTTTGTTTATTGAGTAATTTATCTTTGGCACATTAGGAGGTCATTAAAGAGAACTGTGCTAGAGAGGAATAATTGCTGTTCCCGTGATTAAGTTGAAATGAATGCAAATGTATGATTAACAGGACAGGGTATTTATATAATATTCTCATCATATAAATAGAGTTTCTGTGTATAATACTAAGTGCAGAGCGTATGAATCATTCATATTGTTTGTGTAACTGAGTGAATTTTGGCTCCTTCTGTATTATCATCACTGAGGAAACGGACTGGAATTGGGGGAACTATTTGTAACAAATCTGACACAGGGGAATTTAATGATTATTTTCCATTAGAAGCCATAATCCAAAAAAGGTTTTTATTCAAAATTACATCAGAAGAGTAACCATTTCCAGCAGGAGCATAAGATAAAATGTGGTTTTAATATTAGTGTATGGAGTTCTTTGTTCCCTCAGCAATAATGAGTCTTAAATCCTTACTTGGGTTTAATTCCTTTTTGATGTCAATAGGAGTCTGTCTCTGCTCAGATAGAACTATCAACCTAGAAAGAACCCCATGGTTTGGCCATATAAATATAACAAATGATTATAGATAGGGGTGTGTCATAAATAGAAAGGGAAGGGTAACCACCTTTTTGTATACAGTGCTATAAAATCCCTCCTGACCGGAGACAAAATCCTTCCACCTGTAAAGGGTTAAGAAGTTAAGGTAACCTTGCTATCATCTGACCCAAAATGACCAATGAGGGGACAAGATACTTTCAAATCTGGACTCGTGGTGGGGGGAAAGGCTTTTGTTTGTCTGTCTGTATGATGACTCTGCCGGGAACAGATCAAGAAAGCAAGCAATTCAATTCCTATAATGTTAGTAAGTAATCTAGCTAGAAAATGCATTAGATTTTCTTTTGTTTTTTGGCTTGTGAAATTCACTGTGCTGGAGGAAATGTGTATTCCTGTTTTTGAGTCTTTTTGTAACTTAAGGTTTTGCTAGAGGGATTTTCTATATTTTGAATCTGACTGCCTGTGAGATTTTCTTCCATTCTAATCTTACAGAGTGTTTCTTTTATCTTTGTTTTGTTCTTCTAATAAAGTTCTGATTTTTAGGAATCTGATTGTGTTTTTTGGGTCTTAAAAATCCAAGGGGTTTGTGTTCATCTTGTTTATTCTCAAGCCTCCCCAGGAAAAGGGGTGTAAGAGCTTGGGGGGGATAGCTGGGGGAAGAGGAACTCCAAGTGGTCCTTTTCCCTGGTTCTTTGTTAAAACACTTGGTGGGTGGCAGCGTTTTACCTAATCCAAGGGCAAAGACTTTGTGCCTTGGGGAAGTTTTAACCTAAACTGGTAGAAATAAGCTTAGGGGGTCTTTCATGTGGGTCCCCACATCTGTCCCCTAGAGTTCAGAGTGGGGAAGGAACCGTGACAGGGCCAAACAAAAAATCCTTTTCCAGACTCCCCTGAACTTTTGGGGAGTTTACATTTGGATAAATTGAGGTCCACCTCTAGAAAACTACAAAACCACCCTTCAGAATCCCAAAGCACTTCCCAAGCTGTGAACCAACCAAATCCCATGATGGTAAGTGCTGTGCGAGGAAGGGGGGATGCTGTCTGGAACCCCTTCCACTCTGGTGCTGAATGCAGGAGATACCACTGTGCCTTTAGAATGGCACAGAAAACACCCAGCTAGAGTATTCAACAGGTGTAACAACTAGCAGTTGGCCTTTAGGTGGAGGTGTTTCAGTGTGGTAGGTAGCCCCTGTGGCTAGCATTCTGCTGAGCACTAGGCACCAATGGCTGATGCATGGAAGAGGCTGCCTATACCCAATCCATGCTAATTCACTTGCAGAGTACAGGGCAGAAAAGAGACAAGGACCCATTTTTTCAGCATTCATATTTGGATGGAGATCGAAACGTCTCTCAAAGAATCACACAACCTGTTAGTGAAATGCAGCCACTTCAAGGGGAGGTGGGAGACAGCTACTACATAGGATATTGTTCACCAGCGGAAAAGCAGGAATATAGGTGGCTTGCCCTTAAGCTGTGAGGCTGGGGGCTAGCCAACCCTGATTACTAAAATGGCAAATCTGGGTTGGATCAGGTAATTCCCTTGCATGCGTCTGCAGCAAAGGGAGAAGATTAGGAAATGACAAGCAGTAGGAAAGACTCCTGCAGGGAAGACCTAGGTACCAGGCTGTTTGGAAGTTGGAACCAGAAACCTGAGGCTCCAACTCTGGAGGACCCGGGAATGACTCGACAAAACAGGAAAGGCCCCAAACCAGAAGGCCTTGGAGTAGGGTGAATTGGAGATTGCTGGGAGTGAGTAGGCTCCAGCAGAAAGATGTGGGGGTTTCTTACTGAGACTACAGGCATTAAAAGCCTGGGAGTGGCCCAACGAGAGGGTAAATCCAAACCCATCCCAAGGCACATTGAGCTTTATTTTATGTGGATCCCCCAGAAGAGGGGTTAAGGGACAAGAAAAGTCTGTGTGGAGTTTTAGAAGCCTGTCGAGGGGCGCACAGGAAGTGGCTGACCCCACTACAGGGAGAATTTTAAAATGAGGGACAGTGGGGCAAGTTCTTGCATTACTGAAAAATGCCTTGGGATCCTAAACATCTATGACCCCATGTTGAAAGATCTAATCTGAAATACACCTACAGTATAACCTACCTAGAACGCTTATCTAATGGCTGAGCTGACTCCGGTTAGCTAGGAATCAGTGATTACAAGAGTCCAGGTGTTTCAGAGATGATGCTTTCACCATTAAGCAACCTCTGATCTAGAGAAGTTTTTGCCATATAAATAAATATCTTAAGTTAAGTCCCAACAAATCTTCACAAATACTCTATCCATAAATTCATCAACATAAAAATCCAGAGGGGGGAAATAATTCTGTAGTCCATGTATTCATGCAGTATAGATAAATGGGCTGCAAATATGAGTTTGAGTCGTTATACTTGGAATTTCATAGGCTAGTATTCCCAAGCAGCACCCATGTTATTTCTAGGGAAATGCATTGTCCTGGAACTAGTGAATGAACCTCTGTACCTGCAGTCAAAAGGATCATATTGACAGGACCAACAGAGAAAACCAGAGTTAAGGAGGAGGAGGAGGAACTAATGTCCTATAAATATAACTAAACTGGGTTATCTATTGGTAGTTGAAGGACATTGTTTTAAATGAAACAGGAACCTCCACATACTTATATCATTTTGAACTCTACTAAATGAATTCGATCTTTGAGCCCTAGTTCAGCAAAGCACTTAAGCACATGACGAGCAATTTTAACATGTGCATTACTGAGTGGCTTCCCTCTCCTGGCTTCTGGTCATGTGTCTGCTTCAGTTTCCTCTTGGATGGGGGGACTTGCTGTCTCTCCCTGCTGGTCCTCCAGCTCCCAGTTCTGTTGGGTTGATGAGGCGACTTTACACAAGGGGTGCAATTTTGTGAGTTAGCCTGAGTGCTACCAAAACAAGTCCACAAACAAGTTTTTCACCCCACTTTTTCAGGCTTACCCTCCTCCAGCTAGATAGGTTCTTTACCCTTCTCTAAGGCTCATTAGCCCAAGGACTCCATATTCCCTTCCTGCAGGGGTATCAGCTCGCTCTTTTCCTGGAGGCACCCTTGAGATGAAGGGGAATTTCCACACTCCCACCTCCAGATGGCATTGTAGGGGAAGACAGATCCTCTCTCTACCCTGTGTTTCATTCCAATGACTGTGGCAAACACAACCGTTCTACTTACTCGGATCAGTTGCTTTACCTTCCTGGACCACGGCCATGTACTGGATGAAGTAAAAACAGTTGATTGTGTGTTACAGGCTGACTGGACTGGTTCCCCAAAGTTCTGAGTGGCCTTGATGTACTGCAGACACAGCTGTGACATTACTAAATGACTATGGGTTTGTTGTTACAATATTTTATGGTTTACTTGTAAAAGAATCAGACACATTAAAAAAATCCTTGAATGAGAAACCTTAATCATAAAAGGAAACATAGCTGTAAACTCAATGAATTTCTCTAATTTCAATCAGAATATGTTTTACAGTCTCATAGTTTCCCTATTCTGGCTATTTTGTTTGGAAACAGTGCATAGTTGTGGTGATGTCATCTTGAATAGCACCCACATCACATATTTGTCACATATTTCCAAAACACAGCTAATAAGTATAAAGCATTATCCTACAGCTAGAGGGACACATAAGCCTGATCCAATTTAAATATTGGTCGGAAAACCTATTAAACCCAACTGACTTACTCTGTTAATTGACCAAAGTTATTTTAGCTTTGGCCCTGCTCCTGTTCCTAGTGCAAGAAATGGAAGTTGTGTCACCGAGAGCCGTGACAGTAGGGGAGATACTAGGGCCCCAGTTCAGGAAAGCACTTAAGCACTTGCTAATTCCATCCATCAGGAAAGCCCTAAGCATGTACTTAAGTCCCATCATATGCTTTAATAGCATGTTTAAGTGCTTTACTGAGCAGGGCTACTTTCCTTAAAACTCTAGCAACTTACATTTTTTTATCTGTTATTTGACTCTAATGGAGGAGCATGGGATATATAAATCAATGCAGAAATTACCTTTACAACTGAGACATGCATGAGGAATGATTTTGATACAATTCAGTATTAAGTGAATTACACTTTTCAGAGTTAAGAGGGCTGTAATAATTAGAAGGGGAGAATTCCATCCATCACTGCTGTAATAGACTAAAGGAATGAATGTTTGTGTTCCACTGGAACATATTACTTATGTTAAAGAATATCCAGAAATATTTAAGACAATATGGGATACATATATATGGCCTTGAATATGTTTAAGTATATGTTTGAATTTACTGACAATTAATAGACTCTACAGTTACATGGATTTATAATTTTTTTAACTTGTGTAGAAGGATTTCTATAAATATCTGTTTTCTTGCTGTTTTATAGCAATTAATATTTAAAAGGTATGAAACCAGACAAATATTTTAGAAACTATCCAACACAAAGATTTCAATGTATATGCACCTTTGTTACAGTGCTGTTGATAAGGAATAGCTGGTGGAACAAGATAGTGGTGTCCAATGGGCTACAGGTGCCTCTGCTAAAACAGTTCTGTACCCAGAGAGCCTCATCATGATTTACTGTAGGGGCAGTCCACTTCCATTCCCTTCAAATGGAAAAGTGGCAATTCATTGAGGGGTTGGTTTGCTGGAATTAAGGAATTTTTTAATATATATTTTAAGAGAACTGCAACACTGGATCTGAACACAAGTGGACGTTGGGGATGTTTAGGTCCACATCCTGATATGGAGTCAAAGTTCACTGTTTTAATTAGAGCTGGTCTGAAAGTGTTTTTCCCTTCTGTGCAAACTGTTGATAAAACAAGAGCCCTGCAAGTGGCACCATGTCTTGATTTTCTTCTTCCAGAGCAACCAGTAATTCCATACCAGCCTTTTGAACATAAATAACTCTTTGCAGGGTTAATTTACTACAAGAGTCCCCCAACCATAATCCAGAATTCCCCAGCACAGTCCAAACAGTACATTCAATCTTCAGAACACACCAAGTACAGATCAGGTATCTCTGATCCCACTTGGACTCTCAGATATGACTTTGCTATCGTTCACCCTGCCTCACCCCAGCTCCCACAGCTGGGATGCTTCCAGGGGTGGCAGGTGTGTATAATTTTTGGTGGTGCCCAGAATAGGTCCAAGTCCCTCCCTCTCCCCCCGACACATCTGCCTAAGACTCTGGGAGGGAGTTTGGGTGCAGGAGGGGTGCGGGCTCTTGAAGGGAGTTTGGGTGCGGGAGGGGGTTTGAGATATGGGCTCTGGGTTGGGGTAGGGGGTTGGCATGTGGGAGGGGATAAGGGCTGCAGGCTCTGGGAGGGAGTTTGGGTGCAGGAGGGGTGAGGGGTTGGGCTCTGGGAGGGAGTTTGGGTGCGGGAGGGATGAGGGGTGCAGGCTCTGGGAGGGAGTTTGGGTGTAGGAGGGGTCGGGCTCTGAGAGGGAGCTTGGGTGTGGGAGGGGTGAGGGGTTGGGCTCTGGGAGGGAGTTTGGATGCGGGCTTTGGGCTGGGGCAGGGGGCTGGGGTGCAGGAGGGGGTGCGGGCTCTGGGATGGTATTTGGGTGTGGGGTGCAGACTCTAGGCTGGGTCAGGGCATTAGGGTTTCATAGATTCATAGATACTAAGGTCAGAAGGGACCATTCTGATCATCTAGTCTGACCTCCTGCACAGCGCAGGCCACAGAATCTCACCCACCCTCTCCTATGAAAAACCTCACCTATGTCTGAGCTATTAAAGTCCTCAAATCATGGTTTAAAGACTTCAAGGAGCAGAGAAGCCTCCCTCAAGTCACCCATGCCCCATGCTACAGAGGAAGGCGAAAAACCTCCAGGGCCTCTCCAATCTGCCCTGGAGGAAAATTCCTTCCCGACCCCAAATATGGCGATCAGCTAAACCCTGAGCATATGGGCAAGATTCACCAGCCAGATACCATAGAAAATTCTTTCCTGGGTAACTCAGATCCCATCCATCTAATATCCCATCTCAGGGGATTAGTTCTATTTACCCTGAATATTTAAAGATCAATTAATTACCAAAATCCCATTATCCCATCATACCATCTCCTCCATAAACTTATCGAGTAGAATCTTAAAACCAGATAGATCTTTTGCCCCCATTGCTTCCCTTGGAAGGCTATTCCAAAACTTCACTCCTCTGATGGTTAAAAACCTTTGTCTAATTTCAAGTCTAAACTTCCTGGTGGCCAGTTTATACCCATTTGTTCTTGTGTCCACATTGGTGCTGAGCTGAAATAATTCCTCTCCCTCTCCTGTATTTATCCCTCTGATATATTTATAGAGAGCAATCGTATCTCCCCTCAACCTTCTTTTAGTTAGGCTAAACAAGCCAAGCTCCTTAAGTCTCCTTTCATAAGACAAGTTTTCCATTCCTCGGATCATCCTAGTAGCCCTTCTCTATACCTGCTCCAGTTTGAATTCATCCTTTTTAAACATGGGAGACCAGAACTGCACACTGTATTCTAGGTGAGGTCTCACCAGTGCCTTGTACAATGGTACTAAAACCTCCTTATCCCTACTGGAAATGCCTCTCCTGATGCATGTGCAGGAGGGTGTCAGGGGGTCGGTGCTTACCTCAGGCGGCTCCTGAAAGCGACCTGCTCACTGCTCTGGCAGTAGCTTCTAGGGTGGCGGGGCCGGGGGGGTGGTCTCTGCGTGCCGCTGCTCGCAGACACCACCCCTGCAGTTCCCATTGGGCAGAGTTCCTGGCCAATGGGAGGGACTGCGGAGATGGTGCTCGGGGCAGGGACAGCACGCGGAGACATCCACCGCTGGGGCTGCAGGGACATGCTGCACCGCCAGTGGTAGCAGCAGAGGCCGGGGACTCTCAGGCCCTTTTAAATTTTGTGGGGGCGGCAGGCAGGGCTGGGGGAAAGACCTGGCCCTGAACATTGGTGGAGCTGAGCTCCTGGACCCTGAATATTCCGGGAGTGTGGGCACCAGAGGCTCATATAACTCGCCACCCCTGGATGCTTTTTCACTGTGTTTTATCCTCAGATACATCAGCGGGCCTACTCTTCCATCATTCCCCCGCTCTGAGCCCTCTGGCTTCAGCTCTCTGGCTCAGAATGCTAGTGGGCATCTCCCTCTCCTGCTCCCAGCCCTCTCTGGCTATGGCTGTCTTGCCTGGAGAAGTTTGTAGGTGACAACCCCTCTACGTTCCTCCTGCTTTCCTGCTTCTGCTTTCACCAGCCTGATCTGGCTCCACTGCTCAATCAGGGAACTCTCATACTCTCTTCTTCAGGGACATCCCATCCTTGAAGTTCCCAACCAAGGTCTGTTCTTCCTCTGAGCTCTCTCTCTCTCAGGACCCGGGACTCTGAAGTATCTTGTGCCTTTGGGCTGTCTCCCATTTATAACTCCCAGAGGCATCCCTGCCTTCCTTATTATACCAAACTAGGGCCCACTTGGACAGGAACAGGAGATCTGGGCCTCATTTCATTTAAGGTCATTTTCATCTAAGCTTCCATTTACTGTGTGTTGAGAGAACGGTGGAAGGATGTCTACACTTGGAGCGAGGGGTGTGATTCCCAGCTCGCGTAGACATACTCGAGCTAGCTGTCATTGAGCCTGCGCACTAAAAATAGTGGTGCAGCTGTGATAGCACAGGCAGTGGGGCGTGGCGCCGTGGGTTAGGTGGCCTAAGTATATTCGCGCCTGGACCCCATGCTGCTGCAGCTACGCTATTATTTTTAGCGAGATACTCAATGAGAGCTAATGCAAGGACATCTACGCGAGCTGGGAATCACAGCCCTAGGTCCAAGTGTTGACCTAACCTATGGGAGGCATTGTGCAGTGCTGTATCAGCTCATAGCTAGATGAGCCCTTCTTCTCTTGCAGTTTATCTTTGTGTTATGTCCATATTTGGAGTACTGGCACAGACAATTCTTTCCTGCTGTACCTGATCAGCATTGTGTCTTTCAGGGTGGAAGAGATGCTAATGGAAGTACTACTTAAGTAGCAGGATTGCACTTTAGTTATTTGGGGGGGTATTTGTAATGGTATCTTTATCATTTTTGTTTCTCTCATGTCCCACTCCCAATCATAAAGTGAATTCCCTTCTCTCTCTCTCATTTTTATTGTTTTGTTTTTTCAATAAAAAGATACACTAATATTGGTCCTTTTTTGTGCATATATGAACATCTCTCTCGGGCTGGGAAAGTAGGGTTGAGGGCATTAGACTGGAGAGAGACAGGTACGAATGGTAGGTAGATGAGCAGTGAATTAGAACAGCTGGGGAGTAAAGCCACCCTTAATAGAGTCCTGGATGTGGATCTAGTCTTAACAGCAGTCAGGAGGCCAGATTCATAAGGACATATGTCTGGCAAGTTTGCGAGACTCATTTATAAACCAATGTGGGTCACACACATCCCTATTGTATGAATGGATTTCTTAATTTTGCTTAAGGGTGGATTCTACCATTAAAAACTTACAGATCATTTTTTAAATCTAATATCTCCACCCTTTCCCTCATTCCTGAGCAGATAAAAAGCAGCCTTCCTTGGTATAACTAAGTCATAGAAAAAAATAAAACCTTTGTCTCCATAGGCACTCTGTCTTCACTCTCTTGGCTTCATCAAGGTTTCTGCTTTCTAGGGGTGTTGCGCACTACAGCCAGATTTTATACACTCATTTTGAACAGCTGGCTCTATTCTCACATAGGGCCCTATCTACACTAAGGACCTTCCAGCGGCACAGCTGTACTGATACAGCTGCGTCGTTGTAAGATCTCCCATGTTGTCGCTCTCTGCCGACGAGAGAGAGCTCTCCTGTTGACTCAACAAGCAATTGTAGCTATGTCAGCAGGAGAACGTCTTCCACCATCACAGTGCTGTGCACACGGGCATCTCTGTCAGTGTAATTTACGTCCCTCAGGTGTGTGTGTGTGTGTCTGTTTTTCACAGACCTGGGCGACATAAGTCACACTGACAAAAGTGCTAGGAGAGACATAGGAGTAGTTAAGGCTAAGTTGGTTCAGCAGTAGATCTACGTCCCATCTACCATTGGCATGGAGATTACCCCCAACATTTTATATCTTGTAGAATGGCCATGCACAGTGAGGTTGCCAGACAGGAGAATGCTGAGGAACTCAAGATGGCTCACTTCACCCTATTGCAGCACACAGTCTTGCACCTATCACAGTGGAGGAACAAACCTATTTATGCACCGTTTCTTTCCTGCTCGTGGTTATGCAATGCTTCTTGTTTACAGAGCACAAACTGTTCTAACAAACAATTAAAATAGAATATAGAACATGGCTACAAACCCCTGAATATTCCTATTCACAGAAGAGAGCTACAGTTATCAAAAAAGAACGTGGCATTGATGGCATTATCTAACTAAAGTGAATATATTCACTGATAGAAGGTGAATCTCCATCCTGAACTGGCTGAAACCTTGTTTGCAAATTGTCCTGTTACACCTTGGTATTGAAGGAGTCTGACGCAAACATGTGATGTTATGTACTCTACCTGAAATCTCGAGATGCAGCATGGTGAGTTAAGGACAGCTTTCCCCCTAATAATCTTAGTGTTTTTGTCACTGTTTTCTTTAAATTTGCTAATGTGGATAGAAGTGGCTTATGGAATATAGACAAGTACTTGAAATAATACGTTTGAGTAAAGTGGAAGACACAAGAAGGGTCTATGGAAGTCAATGGAAAGACTCCTATCGACCTCAGAGGGCACTGGATCAAGACAGTCTTTCACTGAGTGCTTCACGTCATAGTGTAGGAAAATATGGTGCTCTTTGGATAAACGTTAATTGAAGGGTGACATGAACAGTTGCATGACAGATAAATTTAATGGTCACTAACATTCTAAATTTTGACCAAATTTAAATTTTGTAAAGGAAGTTTTTATTAAGACAAAGAACAATGTTCCCACAATAAAAATTCTGATGAATCTGATATTTAAAATAAAACCCCAACCCTTCTCCAATCCCCCGCAATATCTGAAACCCAAACTCTGCAGCACCAAAAGTGAAACTGCCTAGTAGCAAAACCAAAATATCCTTAATTGGTTTTCACTGTCCACACTCAGTTGTTATTCAATAATATACGTAAATACATTTGTTTGCATGATTTTTAACTAGAAATGTCTGATTAAATTAGCTAACATACTCAGACATGCCAGGAACAGGAATAGACTTTTAGCATCATATCCTTTAGGGAATTCTCAATGCTCACTCCTATAATGCTCAGAATCACAGTGACTGCCCAGGATGATTGGATCATGGATAGGTTGGCTGAGAGATACAACTGATTTTAAAATTACCCATTACAAGAAACTGCTAAACTAGTATCCATTTTCTGAAACTATTAAGGTTTCTCTTAAACTTGAATCTGATAAGAGGCTTTTACTCATTTGTTCATACCTTTAGACAAGCAAAAAGATAACCAGCCCTTTTATGAAAACAACTATGAAAATGTGGAACTGAATATTTTGGCGTTCTCATGAAAAAAGATATGCTGTGGAAATGCCTTTCCACCCTAACACATGTACATGCATCTCAATGTTCATTTTTGTGTGTGTGTGTGTGTGTGTGTGAGAGAGATACAAACATTTTCGTCCTGTAGGATATTTGTGAGAAATTGAAATAAATTTACAGTGCCACTTTCTCTTGTTTTGAATGGCACAATCAGCATAGCCTTGGCCTAAAACTGGTTTAAATGACCCAGGGATGATCACCAGTGGAAGAGCGAGCCTGTAGTTGTGCAGTGCTTCTGTAGGCCTCTTCTATCGCTCTGTCTCCCTGCTGCCTGCACAGTAGGAGAAAAGAGGCATCACTAGAGGAAAGGGATTGCTGCCTGTAGGGTAGGCCAAAAAATAAGATATCCATGACCCAAAAATTGTTGAGGTTTTGATATTTGTTTCTATTCCACAATGGAAAGAAGACTAGACTTTTCAAAAAATTCCCAGTAGCCCAGAGGTTAGGGCATGTGCTTTAGACGTGGGACTCCCAAGTTTCAGTCACTGCTGCTCTGCTCTGTTCCGCATCACAGCTGAGTGCCCTAAACACTGGGCTACTGGCTATTTTCTCTCTCTCTCTCCTCCACCCTGCCCTCCCCCGCCCAACCTACCCTGGGGTCTGAGAAACTTTCCCAACATATTTTTGTCAAAAACGAAACGTTGCCACAGATAGTTCTAGTTTTGACAAATTGACATTTTCTGTCAAAAATCCTTTTTTTGAAAAATTCCCAACAAGTTTTGCCACATTTGCATTGTCAGTCCCCTGTGGCCTTTGCACACCAGAATATGTTAGAGCAGCAAACCAGCCCAGTATAGAGCAGCCCCAGGATTAGGAAAGTGCAGAGATGAGCTCTAAGTCACTTTGAATAGCATCTCCTGACTTGTACTCTGTGCAGATGAGCTGCATCCCAAGGTTTAACATGTACATTCCGAAGTTGGCATAGGGACAATGCTTCATTCCATTATGTCAAAATCACGGCACCTATGCATTTTGCCCACTTAAGTCCCATTGACTTCAATGAGATTTAACTGTGATGAGTGCACACCTCTTGAATAGGGATACTTTTCTGAATTGAGGCCTTACTTTTCACAGTTCTGTAATATATAGTCTCAGTGTTCTGCAAATAGATGCCCCAGTGTAGTATGTCTCTGCATGTCATCACAGTCTCAAATCACAAAACCGTAAGCAAACGAACATACTGTTTTTCCCAGTTTTGTAGGTTGTTTCATTAACTCGTTAAGCAATATTTGTAACAAGCACACCACAGATCATCTCAGAATGGTCTTCACAGTTTGACAAAATGACTAGCCCCTTCAATACAGGAATCATGAGCCTGATCATCGACTGTGATGAACCCATCAGATGTGTCAGTTTGATCAACTGAGTAATGACCTCAAGAATCTCATAAGTGATTGTGCATTGTGAAGGCCAAGACTATAACAGGGTTCAAAAAAGAATTAGATCAATTCATGGAGGATAGGTCCATCAATGGCAATTAGCAAGGATGGGCAGGGATGGTGTTCCTAGCCTCTGTTTGCCAGAAGCTGGGAAGGGGTGACAGGGGATGGATCACTTGATCATTATCTGTTCTGTTCATTCCCTCTGGGGCACCTGGCACAGTCCACTGTCGGAAGACAGGATACTGGGCTAGATGGACCTTTGATCTGACCCGTATGGCCGTTCTTATGTTTATGTTCATGCCAGATCCTCAGCTGATGTAGTTAGCAGAGCTATGCCAGTCTACAAGAGATCATCTTGACTTCAATAGACCTATACTGATTTATACCAGTGGAGGCTCTGGCCCAATTGATATAATGTATTCATGGACATTTGAGAAGAATGTTAAGTTTCAATAAATCAGTAGTACTTTCATGGTTTCATGAAGTAGTTTACATCTGATTGGTGTAATATCTACAGCATTAGGGAAAGATCTAAGAGAGGAATTTTCAGCAAACAAAATTGTCAATGTCATCAGGTACAGGAGACTTCAGGATAGATATACTTTATTAAGATCCTGTCGGTGTGGGTGGAACCCACTCCACTAGGTAGAGCAGGGAATAGAACCCAGGAGCCCAGCCTCCCTAACCCCTGGTCTAACCACTAGCATAGGGAAAAATGACTGATAATAGAAGAGAAAGGAGCATTTGCCCCAGAGAAGAAAATGTAGAGGAAGTTAGAGAGAACCAAGAGGGACTCAGTGGAATTCAGAGGAGCAGATCCTCTGCTGTGGTAAATTTTCATAGTTCCACTGAGGATCTACTCCAGAAATTGGATTTTAACCCTAATTCCCGCCTTCAATATATGGATAAAAAGATAAACATAAGATTTTTAAACAGTTTAAAAATGATGACAATGATTAAGATGAATCAATATTCAACTGCATTGGGAAAGCTGTATCTTGGTTCTCAAATCCACAAACTTTGGAAACTCACTTCTTGAGGCTTCAAGTATTACTAACCATGGTTGGGCTTTGCAGAATAGGAGGGGGAAGCATTCCTGGAAGGAGGGAGGGATTAAGATATGAGAAGAATTTTTACAGTAAGATTTTTGCTAACTCAAAGAATGTTGACATTTTCCAGGCTCTCTTGCAAGGGCTTAATCCTGTAAACTGCTGAATGCCTAACAGAGGTACTGTGAGTGCCCTCAATTCCTTTGGGCACTCAGCACCACATAAGATCAGCCTCACAAGAATTCTCCTGGAGGACATTCAGTGTAGAGCATGTGTTCATGTCTGCAGTTGCCAAAGGGTGAAGTAATTTTGGGAGGAATTTTGTTTAGCCAGGGAAGATTTCTGGAAATATTTACAGGTCAGCGATTGTATGTTTAAATTTTTTGACAAAAAAGAAAGTAATTGCCTGTGGCCTGAGCTTGAAGAACTTTGTAAATATTTCTTCAGCTTTTCCACCCCCATCAGGCTTTTATTATACTGTCTTGATGGGCAAAGACAAATCCCCCAAGTTAGAGAGAGCTTGGGAGTTGGACTTGCATATGGAATTTTTCTCTGTTGAATAGAAAGCTGAAATTTCTTTTCAGTCTAAACCAGACAGGGAGAGAAAGTTGCTTTTATTAAACATAAGCATAAAACTAAACAAGTTGTTTCTTGGAGATAAGCAATCAGATCCCATCTTTTATGTAGCAATGCAGAAATGTCAGTTGTGAAAAAAATTGTAAAAAAAATTGGTTTGTCAGACCTGTCAACTCCACTCTGATGCAAGAATGGAAGTAAAGATAGTCATTGTAGGCTCTTCTGGGTAAGAAGCATGTCTGGAAGATTAGCTGTCCCCATATACCTCAGACAGTGTTCAAAGCCTTGAAGCCAAACTACCCCAAGGGGCTGGAATCTTGGCAAATTGTTCTGTACATTTGCTGAAGTTGTGTGAACCCAAATCAGGAGGTTTCCCCCAGCATCCTGCTGTTGACTCCTCATTCCATAACTGTGCAGCTCACGTTGCCCCCTGGAGTTTGACTTCATACCCCATATTGGCAAAACAAGCCTAGAGAGAGCTCAGAAAGTTTCCACATGCCCCAGTTTCCCAATAGGTAACAGCATGCACAATGAGCACTTATGGGCAGGTGCTGAGAATCCAGGTGATGGGCACTGTATAAGAACTTAGTATTTGGGTATCTCAGTTTTGTCTGATCTGCGATTTTCAACCTATTGGATACGTGTAGCATTTATACAATTGTCACTTTACACTCTCCTTCCCCACAAAATTACCTAATATTTAGCTCTTGACAAACACTTTCCAGGGTGCAGCTCAAATATAACTTAAGTAATTCTCACAACATCTCTTTGCAGGAGGTAAGTAGGCACTTTGGTTAAAATCCAGGCCCCACTGAAGTCAATAGCCACTTCAGTGGGGCTAGGATTTCACCCTTTATTCTTATGTTCATGGCTTATAACCAAGAGGGGTTGGGATACAGGACCCCTGTCTTAGACAAGTCACATAGCCTCCTTCCCTCAGTGTCCCCCTTTGTGAAATGAGATTAATACTTTACTTCATCACAGGGTGAGGGGTGGGGGAAGGGATGGTGGTGATTTAAGTTAATTTTTGTTTGTAATGCAATTGTTTGAAATCCTTGGATGAAAATGATAGTAAGTACTAAAAAAACTCAGATGTTCCTACATATCTTTCTGGGCTTCTGTACTCTGAATGTGAGAGGGAGTTGCTCAAATAGAAGAGGCAGAAAGGATCTTGTTTTACTCATACTATTTGGTGAAAAGGCATGGATGAAAAGCATAGCTTACTTGGGAGGAAAAAAAGACATTCTTCACTTTATCTACAATCAAAAACACTGTATTCCTGCACAAACATGTCTTTACCTTGTGACGCCAGATTGCTGATAACTGGAAAAGTGCCAGAAAACCAGTTTTGTGTGCATGCGTGTGCGTTATTGAAATATGTACTTCCAGTTAACTGATCTGGGGCAGCTTCAGAGGGATCGAGCAGATATAGCATGGGCCTGAGAGCCAGGAACCCCTAAGTTCTAAATAATTACTCAATCTATGGCCTTGGGCAAGTCACTAACCCTCTCTGTACCTCCACTTATGCATAAGAAAAATGGGGGAGAATGTTTATGTCACAAGGATGTTGTGAGGAGCTACTAGTTAATATATGTAAATCACTTTATTCATGCTGAGTATTGAGTGATAGGTTCCTTTAAACAGCAACATGAAAATGGTGGTATTTGAATATAGACTTAATTAATTAGTAAACCTCAGTGAGCTGTAGCTCACGAAAGCTTATGCTCTAATAAATTTGTTAGTCTCTAAGGTGCCACGGGTACTCCTTTTCTTTTTGCGAATACAGACTAACACGGCTGCTACTCTGAAACCAGACATTTTATGGCATCTACTTGATCCATTCTGGATTAGTAAGAAATCCATGAGATTGATGACCAATTCCCAGAGATACAGACAAATCATGGCAAAGTAATAGTCTTTGGCAGATCCAGTTACATTATTCCTGGAGCTATCTACAGTACTTCTGGAGGTGTTACTTCTGGGAATTAAGCTCAGATCTGACTCCCCATATAGTCACATACCCTTAGGGAATTAGGCTAGTTAGGTACTGGACCAAAAATAGCTATACAGTAGCATCCTGATTATTCAAATAGCTTGGGCAACACCAGATTTGTTTGCTTAACTGTGAGTTTGTATGTACTGGGAGTCAATGACATGAGATTGGGAAGATTTGAAGTCTGGAGGTTCATAGACTAGTAATTATGACCCTACTGGATTTCAGTTCTGGCTTATCTCAGGAGAATGAATTCACTATGAGGAGACCACCCATCCAAATATGGCTGTTCACAAATATTATAATCATGCAGGTATATCCTGTTTTTTAAAATTGGGTTTAATAGAATTTGTCTTTTTTTGTCTACCCCAGATTCTTCATAGCAAAAACCAAATGTGCTTCCAACGGAGAGACCAGGGTCCAGTTAGGATTTACCATTTAAGTTGTGTACTTGACAATTTCAGTGCAACCCCTTTCCTTTGAGCATCCTGTGTACTTATTCTAGACACTTTACATGACATTTAACACCATGGAAATGCCTTCACCAACGATCCCACCTCTCTTCCTTGAAAATCACCTATGTGAAATCTTCCTACATTAACCTGTCCATTGACTGTCTCCAAGCAGTGCTCAGACAGGAAAAGAAAGTGATGATAGCTCCCCTCTCATCAACCTTCCCCTCCCACACATTATAACTAGCATTAGTAGTTGCAACATGTGAATATATCATAGCCAGATTTACCCATTCGATCTGAACACTAGTCTTATATTGGAACAACTATTCTACATATTAGATTTGAGTTAGACTGAATGCTGCTCACAGCAGGTGCCCATCTCCTATGTATTTTCCAATATGCTATGAATAAATAAATAATAGTAACAATAAGGAACAGGTTTTATTACCTGGCAAAATTATCTGAAGACAATTGTCTCTTTTATGGATAACCTGCCTTCTTTCACTTTGGGCTCTCATCCCAAGCAGTTACTGCTTCCTCATCCTTGTTTACTTGTGCCACTACACACATTTGGGCAAAGCAATAAGGAGAAACCTCCTGAATTTTTCATGTGAAAAGAGAATTCTATGGTGGCAGAATTCCTGATATCATTGACAGAGAGGGGTGGAAGGGAAGAGAATTCCATATTGTAGTTCTGTAAGGACATTTGGGAAATACATACAAGAGGAGAAGTTTTGTCTTGAGTACAATAATTCTGTAAATTCAAATATAAAAGACAGTGGATAAAAATAGGTCTGTACCTATTACACTGAAGTTGGACTAATTGAAAATGGAAGTTTTGTTGAAGTCATATTGGGGTGGCTCCTGGGATGATAAAAAGAGATTTTTACATCAACTTATTGCTTCTGTATCTAGAACTTCCAAGTGCCTAGAACACCTAGACTGGGACTGCTTGAACCATGAATTCCTTGATTTGAGATTAGCTAAGAAAGGCATGAAGACCTGTCATCTTGTTATACAGGGAGAAGGGCAAAAGAAAAGAACAGCTCTCCACCAATGTTGTGTTCCTTTGTAATGAACCAACATCAAGAAGCAAGGAATGCTAAGTGTGATGGCCCCAAGGAATGTAAATATTTAAAACCAAAGGTGACGCAATCACTCTTGGTACCTGGTACACCCTCCTCAGTTCTTCTCTTTCAGCTCCAGGATTGTCACTCACCTGCTCTTGGATGGGCAGAGTCCGGTGATTCTAACTGCACCCCTTCCAGGGTAAAGAAAATGTCCAACAAAAGAAAACCTCCAGGAGCCTCCACGCTGATTCCAGTTTCAATAATCCTCCCATCCAACGTAGTGGGGGGGGGGTGCTCTTCACACTGCCTTCCCAGGTGGCAACAGAAAGGGAGGAACTATGGCCACCCTTTTACAGATCCCCATCATTTTATAAGAGAGGGGAGAGTGGGCAGGGCATGTGAGGGTTTCAAGTCTCTGGAATTCACTTCTCCCCTCCCCCCACATCCCCTGGCACTTTGTTCCAAAATAGCCCATATTTGGTGACCTTCCGGGCGCACTACAAAAGACATCTGTTTGGTAGTTTTCTTGGGGTGAGTATGCTTCCCACAAGGATGAAGAGATGGAAAGGGGCTTCTCACAGACAGAGTCCTGCTGAAATGATTATTTTAATGCTGCTGGGATTTCATTGCATTTATTATGGTGTTAGTGATTTGTTAGGGTGCCCAGGGCCTTGGCTAGGCAGTTTTAAAATTTTGTTAAATCTAAACAAACAAACAAACAAACAAATCAATAAAGACAGGCTGTTAGCCTGGGGAGCCTGTATCCTGGGCTACCTGTTCTCAAATGCATGACTCAGGACCTTCTGCCTCCAAGCTGTCTCTCCCAATAGGTAAGCCCCTCCCTTTGGGTCCTTCTGTGCTCAGTCTCTTCCAGGGCTGTTTCCCTGAGCTCTTCCCTGGCTTCTCCCTGGTCCACTGCAGAAAACCTCCCAGTACTTTCTGCTGTCCTCCTCCCTCTATTACAGGAGGTCCTTCTTGCTCCCTACAGGTCTCTTCCCTTTTGAGCTTACTCCTTGGCCTTTTATCGCTGACCCTTCCCAGCCATGTGACCACTCTGAGTGCCTCTGTCATTATGCAGTTATGGCCTTTCCTGGGCAGAAGAGTTAACTCTTTCTCTGCTAGTCTAGGGACAGCATCTGTATACCTTGTCACAGAGAACAATTTTCTCCATAAACAATGTTGAGGGGTGGAGTGGGGATATTTCCAGTCAGAATTTACTTTTAATGTAGATTAAAAGAAGTACAAAACTAAAAAGAATAGAGGTAAAGTCCCACTTCAGGAATATGCAGTGTTGGTCTCCTTTGGAACAGTCTGCACTGAAGTTAACACACAATGGCTGCCACTTTCAGAATACAGCAGAGGTTTTAGAGATTAGAAGATATGGAATACAGAAGAAGAATCGTCACAGTTCCATAGATACAAACACCAGACCAACGTTTTTGGCCCGCTCACCACCAGGGATATTGTGTAAAGAAAAAAATGAAAATGTAAAATCAGAAACCACCACATTTTAGATTGATGTAAAATCCTGTTTATTGCCCGAAGTTCCTTTCTAAAGGCTTATCAAAAATATTTATAGGATAAATGCGAAAATAAAAACAATCACAAGTATAATTCTGATGAGAGTGAGCAGGAGAAGCCAAAATGTAGAAGATGTGGGATTGACAGACTAAGCTAATATCGCAACTGTTGTCGTCATATTAAAATGATCTCAGAGGACTAGATTATTAAACCAACTGTGGTGTGAAATCAAATTTTGTCATTTATAAAGGAAAAAAAATGTTCCTGGCATACAGACAGCTAGTTATGCATGAGTGTAATACATACAAACCACAATGTTAGAAAAGTCCCGAGAGCCAATCATTCTGCAAATATAACTTATTCAATATATTCAAATGACCCCCCCATATTTTACCACACTTCCCAATCATTTATTGCCATAGCTTTCTTTAGGGGGGACTTTTTCCCCTAGCTAACTTTCATCATCATTTAGTGACATGAAAGTCATTAATATAGGCTAAAAATCATTGCCCACATGGCTGTCAGCAACTGTAAAGAGTAGACATTTGCTGCCACAAACAATTTAATCATAATTATCCTTTAGCAAATGGCTGAGTTCTGAACATAGTCAGAATGTTTTCACCTTTCCCTGAAAAACTGTGTAATTCAGCTAAACGACTGGCTTCTAACACTGCACTAAAGATTTTCATAATACATGGTAGGGAAAGTGCTTCAAGTGAAAGTTCCTTTTTACACCATTTCACCATTTAATAGTTTGAACCAAAAAAAGGACCACCTGGGGGATACAACCCCTTTGGCATTCTCTACCTGGTGTTGAATACAGCCATCTAGCCACATTTCTATCAAACTTCCAAAACACAACGGCCAAAGTTCCTTTACCACTGGCCCTGCTTTTTATTCTGACAGCTTTGGTCAGAACTTCACCATGATTGGTCAGGGCATGCCAGTGAGATCATGTCACCCCATTATCCATGTTTCCCTCCTCACTGAGCCCATCAATATTATTCAAACTATTGGTCCTAATGGTGCTGCTCAGTGTGAGGCATGTTATGATGTACATGTTACAACTAATAGGTTTAATAATCTGGTCCTCTGAGATCATTTTAATATGATAACAGTTGTGGTATTAGCTTAGTCTGTCAATCCCACAGCTCCTACATTTTAGCTCTTCCTGCTCAAGCTCATCAGAATTATACTTGTGATTGTTTTTATCTTAGCATTTATCCTATAAATATTTTACAAAGTAGAATTTCTAGCAGGTAGAGAAAGGAGGAGGAGTCACCAAAGGAGAAAATTGAGTGATCCAAGGGAGGGCAGCCACACAGATTTCAGTAATGAGAGATCTGAAACAGGGTGATAATCGGAATCATTAGGAGAAGCTGCTGTAAGGGGATGAGTCATCCCTGAACTAGAGCCTGATTAAGCCCCATGCACTGATATGTCATTCCTGTGCTAGGCTCCAGCCAATCCACAAGCCAGGAATTGGTCTGGTGACTCTAAGGGCAGGTACATAAACCTCACAGGAGGAACAGCAGCTCAGTCTGCTCAATGTCACTTCAGGGCTTGGAACTTTCCATTGCTTGATAGTGACAGCTGCCTCAAGCCTTCCTCTCACTCTTGCATCACTCCAGCCCTGTTCTGGACTCCTGCTGCTGACCCCCTGGCTCTGACCAGTACATATGACCATCCCCGTCACAGTTGTTGACAGCTGCCTCTTTGCTGTCCTTCAAGGAGGCATTTAGAAACACTTTCAGGAAATGTCCCAACACCTCCCCTGTTGGCTTTCCCCATCCAGGAAAGATTTGGAATGTATTGACTCATAGATTGTAAGGTAAGAAGGGACCATCATGATCATCTGTGTAAATCATAGAACGTTCAGAAGGTCAGGATGCACCAGCTGGTGAAACTCAAGAAAAGAAAAATCTACATGTGTCCACCCAAGAACTGATTCCATTCTCATGGAGGCAGACAGCTCATTCTGAATCACAGTGATCTTATTGCTACAATTATAAATACTGAATAGTTATCCGATGCAAATAACTTAGATTAACCAGATTGTTTATTATCCAGCATAGCTGCTGTGCTCAGAATTTTACAGATACTTCACTTTGCTTCCTAAACAGCCTAATATTTGAAAAACACTTTATGCCACAGTCAGTCCATCTCAGAACAAGATTTCAGTCACTAATCATCTCTCTCATTTCAAGTGTCATGGCTCATCTGAATCCCATGATGTCATGGGAGGATGAAGCCGAGGAAGAGATTATTTGGAAGCCAGGGTGTGTCAATGATCAATGACAAGAGATCATTCTACCCAGCCATCAATAGACCATTCGGGCAGTAAACCAATATTCTTCCCCAGAACCCTCTAAGCCCCATCAGGTTCCATTAACCTCAGTGGTAGAACATTAGGTCTTTTACCCAACAAGAAAACTGTTGATCTTAAAATGAATGGGGTAATGGTTTGACATAACAAGAGCACAATCTGCATCCTTCTTTCTCTCATTCCCATCCCAAAACAAGATCCAAAGAGTGGCCACCTATGTAAATTAAGCCTGAGGCAGTACTATCCTGGTCATGAGATCCTGAGCTTATCCATGATTGCCATTGTACACATGAAGTCACCCCCTAAACAATTAGCTCAGATGACTCCAAGCACACTGTGCTGCAAGGTTACTTTACAACAATACAAGTTCTATCTTAATCCCATGCTGGGACTCAGGTCCCTGGAAACCATTGCAAACTGCATGTCCTTAATACACACATTGTGAGTGAAATCCTGGCGATGCTGAACTCAGAGGTGAAAATCCCATTGACTCCAACACATCCATTAATGGAGAAGATGCCCTCTAGTGACAGTGCTACTGCCACACCATTTCCCTATCCCTGTGTTATTTCATGTTGAACAGAATGTCCAGTTGAGCAGTAATGATCTGTGCACCTTATCTATCCAGGTTTCTGCTATATATGCAAATTCAGGGTCATCATCCTTAATAAAGGTTGTATCAATAGATAATGCAGGAAAAATGCAATAATTTGGATACATCTGAACATGCCCCTGCCAGATTCCTGCCTGAAAACAAGTGATTTGGATAGCCTTTGTACCCACTTCATTCTCACATGTAGAATAAAAATATGGACTTGAATTTTGGCTATATAACTTATGAGCATCTGACCTGAATTATCAGTGTTGAAGAATGGGTGGGGATATTTGGGTAATTCTTCATTACTTAAAGGTAAAGTGAGCTAATAGATATTTTACCTGCTAATATGATCTGGAATGTTGCTTCCCCAGTTATCTCAGATGCCAAACACGAGTGAAATGAGGATTATATTGTTTGATTTTATTTGTATTGTCCCAGCTTGGAAAGGAAAATTTCTCTCAGAAGTGCTCCTAAAAGGAAAGCCAAGTTGGCCTGTGAAATACCAAAGTCTATGAAAGGGCTAAAATGCTCTTGCTATTCTAGCATTCCCCTTAGAAGCACATTTATAAGTGAACATGCAAATAATGTATGTTCCTCTTGTGGTTATAATTAATATATTTGGGAAGGGAATCAACATATATTTTTATAACACTGAACCTTTATGTGAAGTTAAGTCATTTTTTAAAAAAAAGTTAACTGTAAAAAAATAAAGAATAACGATCAGGCCATATTTATGAAGACAACACCAAGCTGATTTTCATGAAACTTACTGTGGTCCAAATTTTCAACAGAAGCCTCTAATTTTGGGGGCCCAACATGAGAGCTCTTGGGACTATTTTTCAGAGGAGCTAAGTACTTGAAAAGCCAACTAACTTCAGAGGGAGCTGCAGGCTGCTCAGCACATTTAAAAATCAGGCCCAATGTGTCTCAAGCTGGGCATTTGGATCTCAAGGCACCCCAAGTTAGAGGTTGCCAACTTGGTATTGAGCAAATTGTTCAAAGCTTTGGCTACAATGTTATTGTAGGTTGGTCTGGCTGAACATATTGCATAGTACTAGTGAGAGAGCCAGAATGAAGAGTCAGTGATCGTGCACAGGCCTGCACTCGTGCTGTGAGATCATAACTGTGTCTAACTAAAACCATCATTTGTTCACTTATGAGAGTTAATTTCTAGATGGTGAAATCAGGCTCCTATTGCAGTTCATGGGAATTTTGCCGGTGAGTTCAATGGGGCCAGGATTTCACCCACAATGTATAAATTAAGCACTTGCAGTTTGCAGAGGCTTCAAACCAACCTTTTCCTTTATTTTAGTTTCCTTGAGATTTGCATGCTGCAGTTTCATTAAGTAAAACTCCACATGTAGCATTGCAGATTCACAGTGGTGATACTTGAGATGAGATTCGACCTGCTGATGAGTTAGCAACATCCTTTATTATATTAAGTGATTTCAACAGGTCAGTGAAGCAGCTGGTAAAAATCCTAGGGAAATGTGATATTTCTTCTTCATTCTATATAGCAGAAACATGTGCGTGTGTGTGTGTGTGTATTGTGACAAAGTTCCTCGTGTGCCTTGGTGGGTCCTGCGCTTATTGGCTGATTTGCTCACCTCAGAGATTCACGGCAGCCCTCAGTTTGGCCACTTTTGCTAGTGGCTCAAACCTGCCCTTCACTCAGCTAACCTCATTACTGGCCAACATGGGGAAAAGGAAGGAGGATAATCCCCACAGTCTCTGCTAATCCACCTAGTGGGGCGGGGGACAGGCCAGGGACCTTCCCCTCTGGTAGGACCCACAGTATCCAATAGGGAGTTGGGGGGATAAGGGGAAGCCGGGCCCACCCTCTACTCCAGGTTCCAGCCCAGGGCCCTGTGGATTGCAGCTGTCTATAGTATCTCCTGCAACAGCTGCGTGACAGCTACAACTCCCTGGGATACTTCCCCATGGCCTCCTCCCAACACCTTCTTTGTCCTCACCACTAGACCTTCCTTCTGATGTCTGATAACACTTGTAATTCTCAGTCCTCCAGCAGTACGCCTACTCACTCTCAGCTTCTTGCGCGCCTCTTGCGTCCAGCTCTTCGCATGCCCCTCACTGACTGAAGTGAGATCCTTTTTAAACCAGGTGCCCTGATTAGCCTGCCTGTCTTAATTGATTCTAGCAGCTTCTTAATTGGCTCCAGGTTCCTAATTAGCCTGTCTGCCTTACTTGGTTCCAGCAAGTTCCTGATTGTTCTGGAACCGCCCCAGTTACCTTATCCAGGGAAAAGGGACCTGCTTAATATGGGGCTAATACACCTGCTTTCTATCATTCTCCTGTAGCCATCTGGTCCAACCCTGTCACACACACGCACACACACACACACACGATTCAGAAAACAGAATCCATGAGGAACAAAAGGTGCAGAGTGGAACTTTTTATAATATTTATTATATTTGTATTAATATTTTAATTTGACAAAATACCATAGTTGTACAGCAGGAAGGATTAACAGTACTGTTCTATTAGCTAGTTATAGCACAGGGAGGCTTTACACAAAAAATGCTTATCTGTTCTCATGGTAGTTTTTGCCTATTGTTTCTTTTCTTCTTCTAGTGGATATACATCCCCCATTTCTCTACCCCCAAAGTGAGTCTTTGAAGGCTAGAAGTCATAGCAACAAGTTTGCCAGCCCTATATTTCATGCATACGTGTATGAACACACCTGGCTTTCTAGCACCCTGGAACATATTTGTCAAAAAAGGAACATCTAATATAAAAATTTTATGCATCAATGGGCTTATTTTCCAACTAATTTATGAAATAGGGGTTTTTTTTCCCCTACACTAATGGCCATCCAAAGTCCATCAAAATCAGTTGAAAGACTCCCATTGACTTCAAAGCCTGGTGGGCTTTGAATCATTCCCTAAGTGCCATTTTATAGTGTGCCACATTCAGATGTGTTTTGAACTTGTAACAAAGCACAAGTGCCACTTCTCTTTAGCAACGTAAGCGTAGAGCTCTAGAAGAGGTGGAATTTGTCAATAACCAAGCAAAGAAAAAGTGTTTGTCATATGCTTGTTTTGTAGTATTACACAGTCATTCCTATTAAATTCCTGTGTTCCTATTATATTCTCAGCCTATCGTTATTAGTTGGTTTACGTCAGTTGTACATCTGCAATCCTTAATTTTGTAGCACTCAGGATCTCAATAATTTATTTTTCAGCCAACTGCTTAAATGACTCATCAACAGGAAACATGGCTTAAAAAAAAGTCAACAAAAAGATACATTTATGTTGGGGATAGGAGGCTGTAGGATTTGCTAGGAACAAGATCACTTTTCAGAAAGAAGGATGTTTACCTACATTTTCTCTGTTGCTACGGTAACTGAGAGAGAGTATTGTTGTTTTGTTTTTAATTAAACTTTTTAGCATTCATCTCAGCCACAGTATTGACTTTTTAGTATATGAATATTAAAGTGCACATATACTTTATACTCCACATTCTGCATTTATTCACTGTGACATCCAGGATTCTCTCCAGCAAACTGTGTTGTACATTTTCAACAGCATCCTGCTACACTTCAGAAAAGACAAGGGAGGCAGAGGAAAACATTGCCTTAACCCACTGTGTCCTGAAATTTGTATGTGCTCAGCTCAGACTACATATCTTCATTGATAATTATACTTCTCACTCATATTCTGCAGCAGCCAGTGATTTCTAAACGCTATGCGAATGTTAATTCTCGCAACACCCCTGTGCGATAGCCAAGTGTAATCTCCACTTTAGAGATAGGGAGACTCATTGCCAGAGGTTAAATATATGTGCTCAGACACCATATTAATGTGCTCCATGTAACAACTAACATGTCATTGTTAGAGCCCAGAATAGAACTCAGGAATCCTGACTTCTGGTCTCCTATAGTAACTACTATACTGTGGGAATTTAAGAATTGCCATACTTAATTAGGCCAGATGTCCATTCATCCATCTGACAATGGCCTGTACCAGATGCTTCAGAAGAAGGTGTCAGAAACCCACAGTCGACAGATGTGGGATAACCTGCCCCAATATTAAGTGTCATTCTGACCTCTAATAGTCAGAGATTGGCTTGGTAATTCTGGATATTCTTGTGGGGCCAGATTTTAAAAGGCATTTAGGTGTCGAAATAAAGCAGATAAGCATCCAATGGGATTTTCAAAAGTGCCTGGGCAGCTAAGGGAGTTAGGAGTTTGAAAATCCTACCAAGTGCCTATCTGGATCTTTAGGCACCCAAATGAACCTATAGTTCATTATCTGTATAAAATAAACTATGCTCCTTTTTCTTATTATAAGGCTTACCTTCCCAAGAAATTACTTTTCACTTGATAAGTACTAACAATATGTTCAATGCTGTACAAGATATAAAAGAAGATGCAGTCTCTGCAACAATGAGCTTACGAGCTATTGCAGACAGACAACAAAGCATGCATTGGGAGACCCAGATGATGATGATAACTTAGGTCTTGATCCTACAATGTGATGTGTGTGGTTGGACCACTGAGCCTGTACAGCATCCCACTGAAGTCAATAGGGCCCTGAATAGATGCAGAGGTCTGCCTGTGTGCAGGACTGGGGCATTAGTACTGTTTTTTTCAGATGGTGGGATCACTGATAGCTTTTACATGAGAACATCGGGCTTTTATTAATAAGGTAATATATTGCTATCTGGCTAAGCTGACTACACATTGTGTGTAAAGGTTAATTAAAACAGGTAGCGAAGCTTACAATAGGATCTATGTGATTTAATTTACATTACAGTTTTTTCTTTGAACATGTTGCATACTATTGAGAAACCAGTAAAATACCTGCCTCTAAATAAATAAAAATAATAACATAATAAATTGGGCCAATTACCCCCCCCAAAGAATCCATTATACCATCACTACCAGCCATTATTATTCTTCCTTTCAGCAAAACCTGGCTTGAGTGTTGAAAAACATGTCTTATATGGCCTCATGCAAGGTAATATAAAATAACTGACTAGATCTGAGTAAAGAGTAACTGATATTATTTGTATATTATTCAGAATGACTGGGCCATTATTCTAATATTTTCTGTCCTATTTGATATTCTGGAGATTGGCAGAGGAAGGTGCATTTACAACCACAAGAAATGGTATGAACCATTTCCCCAAGCTATTCCATTTCCCCTCCTTCTTCCCTCTTTTTAACGAGCTTTATTGAAATGTAATTCCATTCACACTTGATAGATACTACATTTCACTATGAAAACACACAGCAATGGCAGGCAGAAAGTAGAGCACTCTCTGGGCCAATATTTACCGCTACTGATTTGGCAATGGTGATGTCATAAGGAGAGGCCCCTTTGTGAATATTTTCTTGTGGCCATTCTTAATGAGGGAGAAAAGAAATGTTGGTAAAGAAATCAACTACAGAACTTCAAAGCCTAGTAAGTATTGGAAACTCACTAGAGAATTCCAGTAAATCAGTATACATTTACTGAACTTATGGAAGGATTTATTTAATTGGCTATTACAATATATTGTAAGTATAAGTCACAAATAAGCAGAGCTGGGCAAATGCTGCAACATTTTGCCATGAATATTCACTTAAAAGGAAAATTTGCCCTGTGTTTGTGCTCATTTGGGTGTTTGTTTTTAACAAATAGCTTGGCGAGTGAGTACACTGGCAAGGATGTTTGTAGAAACAAATGTTAGAGAAGGTTTACAAAAAGAATGTCTTCAACTTATGAACTTAAATATTTTGCCAAAATCTTGATTTTCAGAGTTATGGTCAACCAATTAGGGATCAGAAGCAATGCCATGTGATCCGCATGTCCAATCAAAACTAACCAACTCAGTTTAAGGACAATCTATAGGATAAAATGTTCAAGCTGTTTTAAAAAATGATCGAAGTCCCAATCCTGTAAAATATTCAGCATAGAAGGACCCTGTGCCTATGTGGATCGTCTTCATTGGTGATCCACTGGGATGCCGGGCTCTGCCCACACACCCGAAGTCTTAAAACTGGTGTTGAAAGCTCATCAAAGTCAAAGTCTCTCCCTGGATAATCTGCAAATTGACAAAAGGGCTAAAGTTGTTGAATAAATTATATGCTATGAATAGTTCACCCTGCTCAGACCTTTCTCTGACTTCCCTTTTTCAACAATTTCACAATGAAATTGTTAGTATTTTATTGAAAGTTAAGGATTGAAGTAGACCCACACTCCTAAAATAGTTCTCCGGTCCTGATCTCAACTCCTTGACACCTCCTAGCACCCATGTTAGTCCTAGCCCGGGGCTGCCTGTCAGACCAAATTGTCTGCAGTTCAGACCCTCCTGCCTTTCTCAATCCGGACCCTAGCCCAGGTCAACTCTTGCCTCCAGCCCTTTCTGTTGCCTGGGGCCACCTGCTTGCCCCAGCCCCACATAGGAGTCCTGGGGCCATCCACCATTCCCAATTTAACCCTGGCCTCCTTCTGCTTTCACCTCTACCCTTACCCAAACTCTACATGCCAGTTTCAACCTTAAACCTTTCCCAGAGCATCTGTTGGATCAAAATCCAGCCTTTGTATGGGGACTGCCTGCTGACCCCAACCATAATTTTACCCTCATGTCACCTCTTGACTTCATCTGTATTTCTAGCATAGGGTTGCCAGCCAGTTGTAGCTCCAGTCATATCACTAGCCTGGGGTTAGACATCAGCCCAAACCCAACCCTTTCCTGGGCTGCATCCTAGCCCCAGCCCTAATGCTAGTCTGGGGCCACTTTTGCCAGGCCCAACCCTAACATTAGCCCTTTGCATCTCCTGGTTTCAATGCTAGACCTGGCCCATGGTTACCTCTCAGACCAACGCAATATGTAATTTGGAGCAACCTGCCAGCCTGAAACATAACCTTGTCTGTGGACACTGGCTGGCCCAAGCCTCAAACATGAGCTCCTTCTCGGTAAGGACTCAGCTATGCAGAACAGTCTATAGAATATTCAGAGTACAATCGGTAATTCTGCGCTTGTGCCTACTGAAAGCAAGCCAACAATCCCTCCCTACCATGTATCTCCTATTGTCATTGTCCCTAGCCTTACTCAAACCTCCATAGCCTTTTTAGAGGATCAGCTTCACAGTGTGAGAGGGAACACTCTACATCATTCATGTACAGATGGAGGAGTATGATCCTGGTGGTACTTCCACTCGGAGTCATCACCAGTCTTACTCTGCAGAAAGGTTTTTTACCATTAGATTAGCCTTGCAAAATTCTACTCACCCACTCACTCAGCCCGGGTGTGTAACTTTTGGTTTGGTTTTGTTTTTTTGTAGGTGAATATAATATTGTTTCTTCACTCTCATCTACAGGACAAGTGAATAGGTTTTGTTTCTGAATTGGTTAATTTTCATGATGGCAGTTAAGTCTGCATCACAGTCTGTGCCTAGTCATTTTATTAGTTAAAAGGTCCATAAACCTGGAAATCCTGGATGCCCCATCATCTCAGGCATTGGCACCCTGACAGCAGGAATGTCTGGCTATGTAGACTCCCTCCTCAGGCCCTACGTTACCAGCACTCCCAGCTATCTTCGAGACACCACTGACTTCCTGAGGAAACTACAATCCATTGGTGATCTTCCTAAAAGCACCATCCTAGTCACTATGGATGTAGAAGCCCTCTACACCAACATTCCACACAAAGATGGACTACAAGCCGTCACGAACAGTATCCCCGATAATGTCACAGCTAACCTGGAGGCTGAACTTTGTGACTTTGTCCTCACCCATAACTATTTCACTTTTGGGGACAATATATACCTTCAAATCAGCGGCACTGCGATAGGTACCCGCATGGCCCCACAGTATGCCAACATTTTTATGGCTGACTTAGAACAACGCTTCCTCAGCTCTCGTCCCCTAATGCCCCTACTCTACTTGCGCTACATTGATGACATCTTCATCATCTGGACCCATGGAAAAGAAGCCCTTGAGGAATTCCACCATGATTTCAACAATTTCCATCTCACCATCAACCTCAGCCTGGACCAGTCCACACAAGGGATCCACTTCCTGGACACTACGGTGCTAATACGCGATGGTCACATAAACACCACCCTATATCAGAAACCTACTGACCGCTATTCCTACCTACATGCCTCTAGCTTTCATCCAGATCATACCACACGATCCATTGTCTACAGCCAAGCTCTACGATATAACCGCATTTGCTCCAACCCCTCAGACAGAGACAAACACCTACAAGATCTCTATCATGCATTCTTACAACTACAATACCCACCTGCTGAAGTGAAGAAACAGATTGACAGAGCCAGAAGAGTACCCAGAAGTCACCTACTACAGGACAGGCCCAACAAAGAAAATAACAGAACGGCACTAGCCATCACCTTCAGCCCCCAACTAAAACCTCTCCAACGCATCATCAAGGATCTACAACCTATCCTGAAGGATGACCCATCACTCTCACAGATCTTGGGAGACAGGCCAGTCCTTGCTTACAGACAGCCCCCCAACCTGAAGCAAATACTCACCAGCAACCACACACCACACAACAGAACCACTAACCCAGGAACCTATCCTTGCAACAAAGCCCGTTGCCAACTCTGTCCACATATCTATTCAGGGGACACCCTCATAGGGCCTAATCACATCAGCCACACTATCAGAGGCTCGTTCACTTGCGCATCTACCAATGTGATATATGCCATCATGTGCCAGCAATGCCCCTCTGCCATGTACATTGGTCAAACTGGACAGTCTCTACGTAAAAGAATAAATGGACACAAATCAGACATCAAGAATTATAACATTCAAAAACCAGTCGGAGAACACTTCAATCTCTCTGGTCACTCGATTACAGACCTGAGAGTGACTATCCTTCAACAAAAAAACTTCAAAAACAGACTCCAATGAGAGACTGCTGAATTGGAATTAATTTGCAAACTGGATACAATTAACTTAGGCTTGAATAGAGACTGGGAATGGATGAGTCATTACACAAAGTAAAACTATTTCCCCATGTTATTTCTCCCCCCATCACCCCACCCCCCACTGTTCCTCAGATGTTTTTGTTAACTGCTGGAAATGGCCTACTTTGCTTGTCACCATGAAAGATTTTCCTCCTCCTCCCCCCCCCCCCGCTGCTGGTGATGGCTCATCTTAAGTGATCAGTCTCCTTCCAGTGGGTATGATAAAACCCTATGTTTCATGTTCTCTGTGTGTGTATATAAATCTCCCCACTGTATTTTCCACTGAATGCATCCGATGAAGTGAGCTGTAGCTCACGAAAGCTTATGCTCAAATAAATTTGTTAGTCTCTAAAGTGCCACAAGTACTCCTTTTCTTTTTGCGAATACAGACTAACACGGCTGCTACTCTGAAACCTGTCATTCTAGGATGATGACCTTTGGTCCTTTATTCACTGACTTTAAGGCCAGTAGGCTGTTACATTGACACAGGTAATATCTACTGCATCAGCCCTTCTTGCTTCCTCCATGATATGCTATAGAAATTCCTAACAGATTTGGCAGGTAAAGTTTTCTGCTTTATTAAAAAAATTTGGATTATTTTTTTAAAAATCAGCTGAAACTCCTTCAGCTGTTGTGTGACATCATCCTCTATTAATTTCTGTAGTCTCATTTACCACTGAGATCACCCCTACTTGTGTATGATTTCCTGACTCCTTTCCAGTTTATTTTTTTTTAAAAATTGGGGTTAGATATTTGCTCCCCTCTAATCCCTCAATACTCCTCTTCAACGAGCTGTTAGAGAGTTGATAATACAATATGGATGCTTTTTAAGAAACACTTCTGATTAAGATATGAGTATGGCTGTGTGTTGAGAGTTCATGTTCTCTTGTTTTTCCTCTATCTGAAGTCATAACAAATTCTATGTTTGTGATGTTATAGTTGGTTCCTGTGTAAATGAGTATGATGTCACAAACAGTGGATTATGACTTTCAGTGAAGACCAAGTAGCAAGAGTGGAGGTAGTGTTTTCAAAATTACATTTCTTCTGGGCCAGCCCTTGTGATTTGCATCGACTTCCCAGTATTTGTGCCTCAGGATCCCAAGTCTATCTCTATATTGATCCTTGGCTGCTTGGATCTCAGCCTTGCTAGTCTTGTTATGATGTATATCAGCTGGGCAATCCACTATTTGATTTTCTCCAGGTCATTACAAAAGATCATATTATGCATCCGAGTATGAAATTGCTCTCAATCAGGGACTATACTTCTGTTTGTATAACACCAAGCACCTTATTGGTGCTAAACAAATAAGTGCTAATAACATTCCCTTCCTAAGTCTAATTACTTCTGACATCTAGACATAAGCTGGTGTCGAGACATGAGCTGAATGTGTTCTTTGGAATCCTAGTACTGTGCTTGACGGTCTACCCTTGATGGTCTACCCAATGTTGCAAACCTATGAATCCGGCTATCACATACTTTGTCCTACTACTAAGGTGGCCATGTTATCTTCTTACTCTCTATTTGCTGTCATTCAGCCCCATACTTTGATCACTGCATTCTAGACTATAGCTTCCCTCTTTCCCTTCGTGTGGTACATTCAAAGTCACCAAGGGACTTGCTGATGAACTCCCTCCCCCAATTTTCCTTAATACTTCTTAATGTTACCAATCCACTTCCATTTTCTCCCTGTGGTTCTTATGCTCCATGAAACAATACATCATGCCCTGAATGCATAAAATCAGCTTTCAGAGATTACCAGTATCTAATTAGTATCTAATCCCACTTAGATACAGTGTAAATTAAGTATATTAGAAACAGTCACTCTTAAGGAGGTGCTTGTGCAAACACGCAGAGAAGCTCCTAAGTTGAACCCAGGTCCCAAAGTATTATTTCCCACAAAGAGTGATTTCAGCATTTAAATTCAGAGATTCAATTAAATATTTAGACTTGAAATCAGACGAAGGTTTTTAACCATCAGAGGAGTGAAGTTTTGGAATAGCCTTCCAAGGGAAGCAGTGGTGGCAAAAGATCTATCTGGTTTTAAGATTCTACTTGATAAGTTTATGGAGGAGATGGTATGATGGGATAATGGGATTTTGGTAAGTAATTGATCTTTAAATATTCAGGGTAAATAGGCCAAATCCCCTGAGATGGGATATTAGATGGATGGGATCTGAGTTACCCAGGAAAGAATTTTCTGCAGTATGTGGCTGGTGAATCTTGCCCATACGCTCAGGGTTTAGCTGATCGCCATATTTGGGGTCGGGAAGGAATTTTCCTCCAGGGCAGATTGGAGAGGCCCTGGAGGTTTTTCGCCTTCCTCTGTAGCATGGGGCATGGTTGACTTGAGGGAGGCTTCTCTGCTCCTTGAAGTCTTTAAACCATGATTTAAGGACTTCAATAGCTCAGACGTGGGTGAGGTTTTTCATAGGAGTGGGTGGGTGAGATTCTGTGGCCTGCACTATGCAGGAGGTCAGACTAGATGATCAGAATGGTCCCTTCTGACCTTAGTATCTATGAATCTATGAATCTATGAAAATATTTGTCCACACACAGACTCCCAGCAGAGAATAGCCACAAACAGAAGCACCAAAACATAAACCCATAAAGCCCACAAGCAGCACCCCCCCAAAACAAAACATTCATAGACCAAAGTAAAAGGTAGTAGGATATGTATTCCTGGGCATGATCATTCCCTCCATAGGCTGGCAGGAATAACATTGGGGAAGCATATCCAGTCCTTGAAATCCCCAGAAATCCTTGGAAGGGAGTGTTTGGTTTGTCTCAACAGTGCCCCAGCATTAAATTAGCAATTCTGACAGTCTTCAAAGGGAACCCTTCCAGTCTTCTTCATCTGGAAGCATGGTGACTGCACTGCACCAATAGAGTGGGGCTGCATAAGGGGGAGTAAAAAGAAGGGAATCCTCAGCTCTCTCACAGGAATTTAAAGTAACTCCCCATCTCAGAGATAGTAAGTAACTTAGCAAGATAAATACAACACTATATAGATATAGTGTAGATATAGACAAGATATCCTCCTTGGCTTTCTATTTATGTAAGAGAGAAAATGCTACAGCTATATGGGGAAATTGTTTCCAGGCAGTGGGTAGAGGCTGACCTAACATTGCAGTTGCTAGTCCAGTACTATGTAAGGCCTCAATTTGCCATTGCCCTTGAGCCTTGAGTTGAGCAAATGCATTCATAGGCAGTTATATTGGCCTGTGGTGCCCATGCTCCACCAATATTCAGGAATATGGGCCCAGCTCCACCAATAATTGGGCTTATATTTTCAGAGCCATCCCGTCCATAGGATGGACAGGGCAACTGCCCCAGGCCCTGTGCTTTGGGGGTCCCTGTGCTTAAGGGGGACGTGAGGTCCAGGGAGGCCTGGGGAGCTGGTGGGGGGCCTGGTGCCAGCAGCAGTGAGCAACCTGGCCCCAGCCCACTCCACCCTGTCCCGCCTCTTCCCACCCCTGCTCTTCCCCGCCCCCTCCTCACACCTTCCCCCAACCCCCACCCTGGCTCTTCCCCCCCTGCTCCACCCTGCCCCCTCTCCACCCCATTCCACCTGTTCCCCCAAACCCCCACCTTGCCTCTTTCCAGCTTCTGCCTCCTCCCCCAAGTGACACCAGGAGCTGGTGGGGTGGATAGGGGTGGACTGGGGCCAGGTCGCTCACTGCTGCCAGTGCCAGGCCCCCCGCTAGTCCCCCAGGTTGCCCTGGACCTTGTGTTCCCTTGAATTGTAGGGCGCCCCAAAGTGCGGGGCCCAGGGTGTTTATCCTGGTCCGTCCTATGGATTGGATGGCTCTGCTTGGAGCCATTCTGGGCACCACCAAAAATTATACAAACCTGGCACTCATGAATGCATTATATATGGGCGATACTGTCCACAGTAAATGGTTTGGAAACCCCATTATATGTTGGTGAGTCTCAGCGGAATTGGGTGCAAGGCAAGTTGAATGACTCACTCTAAGTATTTTGGCAGTACTTGCGGATAGCGTGTATTTGTACTCTGCCCATCTGTAATGAAAATACGCCAGAGATGGACGGATAACAGACAAGGAAAACAAAATAGGTATGTTTATCGAGTGTCTGTTCCACAGTAATAAGGTTGAAAGTACAGAAGTTATTTACGAAGTTCCTTACAGTAAAAAAAAGCAACTTGCTTTTCATTAAAAAACAAAGAGTCAATCAAATTAAAACTAAAAGGAAAATCAACTGTAAAAGACAAAGGTTTAAGAGGAACAAAGTGGCACTTGGGTAACATTAACTTAGTATTCACCTGAATTTAGGGGTGAAAAAAACCCAACATGTATAAGGCCAGATCATCAGCCCCTGTCCTACAGTGCAAAACATCCAGAAAGGTGCCCTCATGGGGCAGCTGGAGATTCTCCTGCTGTAGGGAAACCCCAAGCATCATAAAGCTGGTGGAGCAAACTCTATGCCACTCACTCCTGGCTCCCACCAGAGGGGGTGGCGCAAGTGCACGTGGAGGCATAGCAAGGGTGCTCCAGTGATCCCTGGCTGGTGAAATGTTCACGTCGGTAGTGTAACTTAGAGCAGCCCTAGTGGCTTAGAGTCTCCTTTCTATCCATCCCTGAGTCCTGCACCAACACAGCTCAGCCAGACCCAGGAATCTGGCCCATATTATCAGTCTTTATGACAGAGTGGTCCAGATTCTGATCTCATTGACATTGGTGCAAATCAGAAGTAAAGCCCCCATTGAAAGTGGAATTATACTAATATCAAATCCAGTCTAAGTTAGATCAAACTCAGACTTTATATGCCCAGAACATGTGAGGAAAATAAATTATTCATGCTGTGGACAGTGGCACACTGGTCAGTGGACCATTAAAATATCAACATTTGTCAACAGTTGTCGTGGTTTTTCCTGGAAAAAGTATAGTGAAAATCTGTTGAAGCTTAGCTATCTCTGTGTAGCAAATATTACCAAATACCGAGATCTGAATGGTGCTGATGAATCCAAGGAGGCCGGTCCTGATGGGGACTCTGCGGAGGAGGGCCGCTCATCTCCACACTGCATAGAGTAACTAGACATAGTTATAACCATCAAGATGCTGCAATTTTGCTGTCAATTTCATTAGTGCTAGGCTAATGCAGCAACAATGCTAACAGATTGTCACTCTCAGAAGCTGTTAACGTGGACAGTGGGACTTATAAAGCCATGACTGAAATTAATGACAGGAAGGCTAAACAAAACAAACAAAAAATGGTTGCCATGACAGTAACTGTAAAAGAGATAGCTCAGCTTCAAAACAAGTAGTTAGATAGGACATGGAAAACACAAAGCAGAAGGCATTTTGAGTGTATAAATCCCAGTTTGTGGTTGCAGAAGTCTCTTCAGCTCGTGTTGTACTAACAAATGGACAGGAATTTGAGACAAACCTCAGCTGTGTCTGACATAATAGTAATGTTGGCTTCCTGCTGCAAACCGTGGCTACACTGAGAGCTTCCCCTGTACCATACCACAGAATATATGGCAGCATAAAACAGCAAGATTTAGGGCAAGGACTGATGGATTTAATTAAGGGAAGATTGTGACATGCTCTTAAGACATAGCACATGGATAGAGAGGCCTCCAAAGCAAGCCATTGTCTGGGGTGGAGGGAAAGTAGTGGACAGGAGAAGGGAATGGGCAGACTCTTAGTTCTGTGCCCAACCATCAACATGTCAGCCAGTGCACTTGAGCTTTGTGGAAGTGGGTGAATGGTGAAGTAATCTGCTACAGGTATTATCAGTGCAGCATCTTAAACACTGCTTAGATATTAGACAAATCCTCTTTGGCTATGCAGTTGTGCCTCATTATGGTCCATTTCTGTACTTCCCTAGTTGTCTTCATCTTGGAAACTATTCATTATTGGCTATAAGTCAAGGACATTATTTTAAAAATCTGTGGATAGCTGGGCGTTGGTTTGCCTTCTCCTGGAAGTATAAGAACATAGAAGAATGACAATACTGGGTCAGATGAAAGGTCCATCTAGCCCAGCATCCTGTCTTCTAACAATGGCCAATGCCAGGTACTGCAGAAGGAATGAACAGAACAGGTAATGATCAAGTGTCCATTCCCAGCTTCTGGCAAACAGAGCCTAGGGACACCATCCCTACCCATTCTGGCTAATAGCCATTGATGGACCTATCCTCCATGAACTTATCTAGTTCTTTTTTGAACCCTGTTATAGTCTTGGCCTTCACAACACCCTCCGGCAAGGAGTTCCACAAGTTGACTGTGCGTTGTGTGAAAAAATACTTCCTTTTGTTTGTTTTAAACCTGCAGCCTATTAAGTACTACATGGATCTTCATATGAAGACCCTGTCAACTGAAAGCCTACTCACTAAAAGACAGAAATATACCTCTCATTCTTTATGATCTTATGCTATACCCAAAAAGAAAAGGAGTACTTGTGGCACCTTAGAGACTAACAAATTTATTAGAGCATAAGCTTTCTTATGCTATACCCAGTAACAGATTACTTCCCTCCCTGGAGCAAGGAGTTATGGAATCACAATTCCCTTCTGCTCCTGGGGCAACTCAGCTACATACTGTCCCTTGCTCAAAGCAGATTGTAATTTAACTATGTAGCTGTATGAAATTCATCAGTTCCATGGTCCAATCCTGTATTTTTTACCACAATGGGAAGCCAATGGAAGTCTTGGGGTACATAAAAATGCAGAATCATGCCCCTATGAGGAAATCAGAAGCTCAGTCTGTGAAACACATACAACCAAATGAGTCAAAGGAAGCTTTCTTTGTGCAATTCTTTAGTACTCAAAATGGGTGGGATCTGCAGTGCATTTATGACCAATTGTCTGTTACCCATTTATATTTCAAGCCAAGCAGTCCAATGGCTCATCTGTAAAAATTGTTCAAATGCAGAACCAGGTATTTCTTTAACTGAGATGAACTGGTATTTATTAGAGAATAGCTGATGGGGGAAAATGACCGGAGTACTTTATTTTGAATGTACCAATAAATCTTCCATTTATATAGGCAGACACAGGAAAACAGAAGTTGTTCAAACACAACAGTTTAGAACAGGAAGTAAAGAAAAATACAGTCTCCAAGTGAAAGTGCTGGGGAGAGCGGGAGGGTATTGGAGGTAACCAGAATGCTATTAATCAAACTGGAAGTTGGCCAATAGTTTTATGTTTGTTTTCCCATTTGTGTTTTGGCACCTGAAAATCCCTTTAAGGACCCACTGGGTTTTTTGGTGCAAATTATAATTGTTGCTCTTGCAAACCAGCACTCATCTTATTTAGTATAAAGAGATCTTTTTTTCCTCCTTCCCCATAAAGAGTAGGGAGGAAGTTGCAGCTGACATCACACAGAAGGGAACAATACAGTTTGTAGTGAGCATTATACTGCTAAATAAGATAGGAACACAGTTTGTGGTAGGGACCTGCTTAGCCCACACAATCTGATTTTACTTGTAAAGCTGTTAGGCATTGAGGCCAACGCGTATCTGCATTAACCTCCATTGATTAGGCCCTATATCCAGCTCCATTACAACTTCACTATTCTGGTATAAATCCTGGTCCCAATGAAGTCAGTGAGAGGTTAGTCATCAACTTCAGTGGGATGAGGATTTGGTCCTATGTGCTCCATTGTAATCTTGAAGCTCTCCAACTGTGGATGGAAGAATTGTGGAGAGGATAGCAGAGATACAGTGTGAGGTGGAGGATGAAAAACCTTTGATAGCATGGGAAGATTTTAATAATGTCTATTTAATTTCCTATATTTACCAACCATATGGTCTAATAGGACATAATGGGAAGACTGGATTTAGTCATTTGCTTCATTATTAGGTCTTTATGTACTTCTGTCAACTCCAAAATACTCATTACATGTAATTAGGAAGATTAGAGTATACAAAACAATGATGCAGCTCAACAAGAGCCAGTGGAAAAAATAGCCCACTTAGAATACAGTCTCAGAAATGCTGGACAGAGGAGGGGCACTACTTGAAAAGGAGAAAGACGGGGTTGGTGGTTAATAATGAGGGCTAGAGTTTGAAGTGGAAAAGGTTCAATGTGATTATTCTGCCTCCTCGCAAAATGAACCTGGTGTTTATTTAGATGTTTGGAGTAATGTTAGTACGAATTTCCCAAAAATCTGACACATACTAAATGGGATAGTTAATTTCAGAATGTTATAGAAGAATTTAAAAATGACATGGAGATATAGGTGGTTGTCTAAATGAGACAAATTGTGACTGTTCAAAGGATATAAAACAGTCTGGTCATTTATGCAGAAGAACTAATTGCCATATAAGAGGGCTGATGATATAAAACCTAATAAGCTAGTATTTCAATCTCATTTCCTTAAGCGTGCTCCAATTTATTAGATCAAAAATACCAAATTGTAGATTAGATTTAAGGTGAAATAAGATTTCTGTATTTGATAGTAGTTCATGTTAGGATCCAGGAACTAGATAAGGTGAGAACTAAAAGGATTAAGTGGGATGAAAAGTTGGAAAGACAGAGGGGCATTTGAGAAAGTTTCTTTTAACAACATGGCTACCTGGTAAAAACTGGGAGATAAAGACAAGAAAGGAAAATGAGACTGGAACTGCATAACAAAGAAAGATGATAATGAAAAGCATAACATAATGATGATAGTGTGCTACTAGGAGCCAGTGATCTGGGATCTCTTCCCAGCTATACTATCAACTCTATGACTGTGGATAAAAACAGGATCAGTTTCCCCTTCTGTAAGTAGATACAATTACAGTGTAACTAGGTGTGTGTACAAGACATTCAAATAAAACTGCTCCAGTTTGATTCACAGCTGTTTGTGGGACCCTATACTTGTCCAAAAATCACACAGCAGGTCAGAGTCAGGAATAGAATGTAGGATTCATGATTCCCACTTTAGTGTTGTATCTACTGAACCATGTAGCCTCACAAGAACACAGGTAGGTAGGTCAATTAATTGTTTGTCAAGACACTTTGGGATCCTTGGATAGATGGTGTTATGGGATTATTATTCATTATGAATACAAAAGTTATTCACAAGATCTATATGGGAAAATGAGAGTCATCGTCTTCTGTATTAGTCACTGCTTAATTACAGCTTCATTCAAAATCATTGATACAAAGGAATAAGCCCGTACAGTTACTATAATGCAGCATGCTGTTTCCTTTGCCCCTTCATCATATGATTGTAAGAGAGTGGCTTGCCCTTGGGCTGGAGAGCCTGGGGCTAAGCCAACCCTGATTACAGAATGAGCCCCACCTGCAGGGAATCAGGCAATTGCTTATAAAGAGCAGGAGGTGGCTGCTGTAAAGGCAAGGCAAGGCAAGGTTGGGCTGGAATGGAGAGTGTAGAGGGTGAGAGGCTCCTGCAAGAAGAAAGACCCTGAGACCCAGGGAATTGCTGCAGCTAGGAAGGACTGGGAATAGCCTGTCCAGAGCAGGGGAGTTTGGGCTGCACCTGGCTGGAGGGAAGAATTATGTGTTTAGTTTTGAACTTCAAGTTAATAAATCAGACCCTACGATGGGCTGTTGTGACTGGACTGGAAAAGGGCTGTGTGGAGTTCATTTGGGGATTCAAGAATGGAAATTGATGTGAGGGGCTGTCCTGAAGTCACTAGGCCCTGGGGCCGCTACTCATATTCTGGACAACGTGTGTCAACTTCATGAGAGCAAATGGAAGCTGCGGGGGGGGGGAGGCAAGAATGTAATGGCATAAAAAGGAGATGATTAGTAGATGAAGATGCACTAGTCAAGGTGAGAGTTTACCATATAAGCAAAGTGGAGGATGCATTGATGATTTAGAAGTGCATGAAAGGTCATGCAAATGGCACCCAAGAGCTAGGTTCTGACAGGTTTTTGAATAATTACTGTTATAAGTGTCCGTGCCCACCTACCAGTCTCCTCTACTGGATAGAATCTGAACGGCTCATCTAGAGACTTTAGGGTGGGATGATTAGATTTTTATCATAAATATTGATTTCACCACACACAAACTGATTAAGTGTGTTCATGGATAATAATCAAATGTATAGATAGGCAAGGTAAGGAAAATGCTGCTTGAGAACTGAGTTTGTTTAAAGAATATTTATTTTGTATTTGATGTGACATTGACCATTTGTATTTTAAAGGTTATAACTTTAAGCTTTAACTTTTTGAAACTTAGCATGTGTGGTTACTAAATATTATTGTCTGACCCCTCCTCCCACAATTGTAAAAATTACAAAAACAGAAAAAAATGCATAAAACCAAACATTGATAGCTGCTGTAATTATTAAAAATAAAAAATGTTGAACTCTGCCAACCCTGCTTATACTTTAATAGTGTATAATCTATCTAGAGATGATACTTATATGCGTCCTACTACCTGAGTGTCCATCTTTCAATATATATATATATATATCCTCCCAATACCCCTGGGAGAAAAGGAAGCATTTATAGATGGAAAACTGAAGCCCAAGTGTCTTGTGCAAGGTCACATAGGAAGTATATGGTAGAGGAGGGACTTGAACTCTGGGCTTTTATGTCCCAGCCTATTGCCCTACCACTAGACCACCCTTCCGTTGGAAGACCCTCCTTTACTCAAGGGGTGAGGACCTAGGCTCCATGATCTCTCCCTGCTTTTGCTGTGCAATTCCTATCTGTCATAGATGTTCATAATGTCTGACTATCCTGAATAATTGAGGCTGACCACTGAAATCTGGGTGCTTAGAAAGATCTCTTTTCTAAAGACTCCACTTAGCTTGATGCCTTATGTAGAGTGAGGTGAAGGAGACATGTATGGCGTGTGTGTAGAGAAATGTCAGCTTATTGTGGCTGCCCAACCTACAACATTGCAACACATCCACAATGGCAGTCCTTAAAACATAGAATTCTTCCAAAATTTAAATGTACAGAGACACAGTGTTTCCGCAAATTTGTCACACTCAAACCCCTATCTGAGAAATATAGTCAATGAAGAGATTAACCAAAGAAGTTTTGCAGACACAGAAGAATCCTGAGTTTTCACTGCATCTGTTCACATACTAATTGGGCAGATTAGATATATCGATCACTAAAAATGTTTAGGTACAGATGCAGTGAGGAAAGTTAGATATCTGAAGACAGAAGTCGACAAAGGCTTGAATACGAAATCTAACTAGGACAAAACAGACAAATCCAGTGCAGTATATATTTAGGCTACAAGAAACACTAACAGGCAGTTTTCAGAGTAGCAGCCGTGTTAGTCTGTATTCGCAAAAAGAAAAGGAGTACTTGTGGCACCTTAGAGACTAACAAATTTATTAGAGCATAAGCTTTCGTGAGCTACAGCTCACTTCATCGGATGCATTTGGTGGAAAAAACAGAGGAGAGATTTATATACACACACACAGAGAACATGAAACAATGGGTTTATCATACACACTGTAAGGAGAGTGATCACTTAAGATAAGCCATCACCAGCAGCGGGGGGGGGGGAAAGGAGGAAAACCTTTCATGGTGACAAGCAAGGTAGGCTAATTCCAGCAGTTAACAAGAATATCAGAGGAACAGTGGGGGGTGGGGTGGGAGGGAGAAATACCATGGGGAAATAGTTTTACTTTGTGTAATGACTCATCCATTCCCAGTCTCTATTCAAGCCTAAGTTAATTGTATCCAGTTTGCAAATTAATTCCAATTCAGCAGTCTCTCGGAGTCTGTTTTTGAAGCTTTTTTGTTGAAGTATAGCCAGTCTTAGGTCTGTGATCGAGTGACCAGAGAGATTGAAGTGTTCTCCAACTGGTTTTTGAATGTTATAATTCTTGACATCTGATTTGTGTCCATTCATTCTTTTACGTAGAGACTGTCCAGTTTGGCCAATGTACATGGCAGAGGGGCATTGCTGGCACATGATGGCATATATCACATTGGTAGATGCGCAAGTGAACGAGCCTCTGATAGTGTGGCTGATGTGATTAGGCCCTATGATGGTATCCCCTGAATAGATATGTGGACAGAGTTGGCAACGGGCTTTGTTGCAAGGATAGGTTCCTGGGTTAGTGGTTCTGTTGTGTGGTGTTTGGTTGCTGGTGAGTATTTGCTTCAAATTGGGGGGCTGTCTGTAAGCAAGGACTGGTCTGTCTCCCAAGATCTGAGAGAGCGATGGCTTGTCCTTCAGGATAGGTTGTAGATCCTTGATGATGCGTTGGAGAGGTTTTAGTTGGGGGCTGAAGGTGATGGCTAGTGGCGTTCTGTTGTTTTCTTTGTTGGGCCTGTCCTGTAGTAGGTGACTTCTGGGTACTCTTCTGGCTCTGTCAATCTGTTTCTTCACTTCAGCAGGTAGGTATTGTAGTTGTAGGAATGCATGATAGAGATCTTGTAGGTGTTTGTCTCTGTCTGAGGGGTTGGAGCAAATGCGGTTATATCGTAGCGCTTGGCTGTAGACAATGGATTGAGTGGTATGATCTGGATGAAAGCTAGAGGCATGTAGGTAGGAATAGCGGTCAGTAGGTTTCCGATATAGGGTGGTGTTTATGTGACCATCGCTTATTAGCACCGTAGTGTCCAGGAAGTGGATCTCTTGTGTGGACTGGTCCAGGCTGAGGTTGATGGTGGGATGGAAATTGTTGAAATCATGGTGGAATTCCTCAAGAGCTTCTTTTCCATGGGTCCAGATGATGAAGATGTCATCAATGTAGCGCAAGTAGAGTAGGGGCATTAGGGGACGAGAGCTGAGGAAGCGTTGTATGCCAACATTTTTATGGCTGACTTAGAACAACGCTTCCTCAGCTCTCGTCCCCTAATGCCCCTACTCTACTTGCGCTACATTGATGACATCTTCATCATCTGGACCCATGGAAAAGAAGCTCTTGAGGAATTCCACCATGATTTCAACAATTTCCATCCCACCATCAACCTCAGCCTGGACCAGTCCACACAAGAGATCCACTTCCTGGACACTACGGTGCTAATAAGCGATGGTCACATAAACACCACCCTATATCAGAAACCTACTGACCGCTATTCCTACCTACATGCCTCTAGCTTTCATCCAGATCATACCACTCGATCCATTGTCTACAGCCAAGCGCTACGATATAACCGCATTTGCTCCAACCCCTCAGACAGAGACAAACACCTACAAGATCTCTATCATGCATTCCTACAACTACAATACCCACCTGCTGAAGTGAAGAAACAGATTGACAGAGCCAGAAGAGTACCCAGAAGTCACCTACTACAGGACAGGCCCAACAAAGAAAACAACAGAACGCCACTAGCCATCACCTTCAGCCCCCAACTAAAACCTCTCCAACGCATCATCAAGGATCTACAACCTATCCTGAAGGACGAGCCATCGCTCTCTCAGATCTTGGGAGACAGACCAGTCCTTGCTTACAGACAGCCCCCCAATCTGAAGCAAATACTCACCAGCAACCACACACCACACAACAGAACCACTAACCCAGGAACCTATCCTTGCAACAAAGCCCGTTGCCAACTCTGTCCACATATCTATTCAGGGGATACCATCATAGGGCCTAATCACATCAGCCACACTATCAGAGGCTCGTTCACCTGCGCATCTACCAATGTGATATATGCCATCATGTGCCAGCAATGCCCCTCTGCCATGTATATTGGCCAAACTGGACAGTCTCTACGTAAAAGAATGAATGGACACAAATCAGACGTCAAGAATTATAACATTCAAAAACCAGTTGGAGAACACTTCAATCTCTCTGGTCACTCGATCACAGACCTAAGAGTGGCTATACTTCAACAAAAAAGCTTCAAAAACAGACTCCAACGAGAGACTGCTGAATTGGAATTAATTTGCAAACTGGATACAATTAACTTAGGCTTGAATAGAGACTGAGAATGGATGAGTCATTACACAAAGTAAAACTATTTCCCCATGGTATTTCTCCCTCCCACCCCACCCCCCACTGTTCCTCTGATATTCTTGTTAACTGCTGGAATTAGCCTACCTGCTTGTCACCATGAAAGGTTTTCCTCCTTTCCCCCCCCTGCTGTTGGTGATGGCTTATCTTAAGTGATCACTCTCCTTACAGTGTGTATGATAAACCCATTGTTTCATGTTCTCTGTGTGTGTGTGTGTATATATAAATCTCTCCTCTGTTTTTTCCACCAAATGCATCCGATGAAGTGAGCTGTAGCTCACGAAAGCTTATGCTCTAATAAATTTGTTAGTCTCTAAGGTGCCACAAGTACTCCTTTTCTTTTAACAGGCAGTTGGTTTTGAGCAGTTTCATAGATGGCTCTATTCATGTTGTGCTTTTAGCATATACAAAAGACATGCCTGGAGAGCTTTCAAGGTTTTTTCTAGTTGATTTGCCGTGAGTTGCAACGTCAGAACAATTTCAAATTTGAAAGAAAGAACAAAAGAAAAAGAGCTGAGAACACAGGGTAGAGTAGGGGACATTTTATAATGAACCAAAGTAGCAAATACCTGAATATGAAAGAGCACAAACCCAGCTTGTTTGTAATGGACAGTCCATCCAATTGGTTTCTGCGGCTACAATCCCATATCAAATTAGTGTTCAACTGATACACAAATGCAACATTAATATGTGATTATTGTGAAATATTTGCTTACAGATGGCTTCAGCTTCTAATACCTTTTTACAGTCAGGACACAGTGCGCAAGATACTTCTAAGCGGCACACGTAAAAACATGTACAGAAATGTATTCAGGTTCCAAAGAAGCACCCCTTTACTCTGAAAATGAGAAATGAAGAGGATTTTAAAATTCCAGTTCTGGCCAGGAAACCTCTAACTAGTATATCTATAAGGACTCATAATAATGACCAGATGTTTCAACTTGGCCTAGATAAATTAAATGAGAGAGAACAGCCAGTCCTCTTTCATGCACAAAAGTCAGATGCCAACTAGTAATGAAGAATGATGATTAAAAAGCAAATCTCTGGTTTTATCTAAAATTTAAAATTAGGAACCAAACCAAAATGAGTGGTAAGTTCTAGGTCAAATGTTTTGTCAGTTAGTTTAGGTCAGGTTACAGAAGTGGGAATAAAATGCATGCAGTATATTCACTTTACATAGAATTATATTCACAGTCTCATGAAACGTACTCACTCTTGCAGAGTTGTTTTTCCAAGATCTTTCCCAAGTCCTCAGTACTGTTTGACAACCCTCTGTGAGACTGTGTACTATGGACAATTGTTCCTTCCTGTTTCAAATACCCTTATGACTGATCCTGCTTTTGGATCCCTACTCCCTCAAACTATGGAAATTTTAAAAAAATATGCAACTTCAATTATTCAACAAAATAGCATTTTCTATAACCTTAGCTTTATGACTGAATATTTCTGATAAAAATAATTTACAATAATAAAAGGGGAACGATAAATATGCATGGACTGGAGGTCTTAAGTGAGGGACGTCCTTAAAAGATTGTGTTTACAGTCATTCCCTATACATTATACTTCCCATCAATAATTTACCGTTCACAATCATCTGGATGGGAATAGTTAGAAATTCATTAAGAGATATTTAAAGACTATAGAATGAACTAGAGTAGGATGAATAATGGAAAAACATTATTCTCAGAAAACATGCTCACCATGAATATTATTTGCAGAGTGCTATTCATCCACACACAGAGCCAATCAAATAATGAAAACATTTGTGTGTGGTTATTTGATGAAAACATGACAAAATTTACAGCAATCATGTTTGATCAGCTCTCGTTTGCACTTTTATTTGGTCTCAAATACGAATATAAAACAAGCAAACAAATCATTGGAGAATTTTAAGCTCAGTAGGGATGCTCAGCCAATCACTGCAGTTGTTTGGTTGAATATTCTGAACGTACGAAGTCAAGTGCCCTGCACCAGAACTTTGGATCCCATTTTAAGATTATTAGAGGGCAGATACAGTTATGGGTCACCCTTAGGTTAAATAAGACATTTAACACATACACCTGACCTTCCTGATTTATGCTGCTGTATTATACTTAGTCTAACCTGAATTACTTGGTTACATTTCCTTGAGCTTTAGCTTCACATGAATCTCAGTTATTCTATTTTATTTTACATTTAATCTTACTTTGACACCATTTTGTATCTTTATTATGGAGCTTGTTACACAGCAAGTGAGTTAACAATATCATCATCAGAGGGAGCTTTTCTGACATAGAATAACTGTTTCATGGTAGTTATTACACACTGATGTTGTACCCTTTCTTCTGCACGGGACAACTGGAATTAGACATTTTGCATGAGAGGGGCACGAATAAAACCTTCAATCCAAAAACCACTGAATTTTGAGGAGTTCAAAATTCAGATCCTACCTTTGCTGCTTGGTTTGTCTTTGATTTATATTAATTTTGGGGACAAAATGACACAAAACACAAAACAAGTGTAGCCAGTTGTTTAACAGAGTGGGTCTGGCTGCATCAGAGAAATAGATGATGGGAATCAGTGATAGGTAGGTCTTTGGTATCTTTCTTTTGAAACATCCTTTTGAACCACTTACGTATACTTTGATCCAGTTGCTCGTTTGGGTTTTATTATCTAGTGCTCAACCTTAACTAGTAATGAGCGCCAGCAATGGGAGTGACAGATGTTCAGGGTCAGACCCAGAGGAAATGGTCAGAGATAGTAACAGTAGTGGCTGGATCTGAAACATTTTTAATTTACTTAAAAGATTCTGGTGATGTGTTATCTTGATTCCCCTCTCTCCTTTTTTTTTTAAAAAAGGCAGAATATGTGCCAGAGGATGTACAATAGCTCTAATGGAATTTATAAAAAAAAAGAAAAGGAGTACTTGTGGCACCTTAGAGACTACCAAATTTCTTTTTTGCGAATACAGACTAACACGGCTGCTACTCTGAAAAATGGAATTTATAATGTTTAACTGAAAACCTGATTCTGCTGTCCCACCAATTTTACTCAAGGATAAACTCCATTGACTTCAATTAATTTGCTCCTGATTTACAAATGTTTCCATGCAGTAGGATTGGAATCTGGTCCCAGATTTAAGTGTAGTTTGCAACAAACACATTTTTGCTTTTTTTTGGGACTGGAGACAGTAGGAATTTGAAAGAATCATCCATCACTCAACTGTAAATCTGAATTGAAGGCCTTAAGGCATGAAACTGCAGACAAACATCTTGGCTGAGTGCCACCATCACAACTCTTAGTGTAAACACTGAAAAGAGTTTTGTATTTAGCCAAAATATTAGTTTATAAATTATTTTTTTTTGCTTTAACCACATACTGTACAGTAAACTGACTGACCAAAGCATTTTGTTTGATGATAATTTTATAAAGCTCTGCTATTTATTTTGTGGATTTTAAATGTATGAATAGTTGGCCTGTAAATCCTTCTCCAGTAGACTATTTGGAGAGGAACATTACCATATGTTAGTGGAATGGCAACATCTCTTCTCCCTTCCCTTGGCTTGCCTGCACTTTCCACTTCCCTTCCTACAACTTTCTCCTCCTTCTCCCCTGTCACAGACACAGAAGTTTCTCATCTACTCTCCTCCTCTAACCCCTGTCCGTGTTATAGTGACCCCATCTCATCTTCTGATCTTCCTCTTGATCACTCTCATCCCCGCCCATACTCCTCTGGCTCATTCCCCTCCCAATACAAGAATGCTTTAAGCACTCTCATCTTAAAAACCCTACCATTGACCTCACTTGCCTCTCCAACTACTGCCCCAACTCCCAGCTCATTGAATACACTGTCTACAGTTGCTGTCTGGAATTCCTCTCCTCGAATTCCAACCTAGACTCTCTCCAATCCAGCTTCCAGCCTTTGTACTCTACTGAAGTCAGGCTTGAACAAGTCTCTAATCACCTCTTTCTAGCCAAAGCCCAGAACCACTACTCTATCCTCATCCTCCTTGATGCCTCCAAACTCCTTTGACACAGTTCAGCGTGCGCCTTTTCTTCAAATCTTGTCCTCCCATGGCTTCCCTGACTCTGTTCTCTCCTGGTGCTCCTTCTGACTTGTAACCACTCCTTCAGCAGGACCTTTAGAGAATCTTTCTCATTTCCCCCCCACCCAACTTCTCTGGGTGTTCCACAAAGCTCTGTCCTTGGTCCCCTTCTCTTGTCCCTCTACACCTCGTCTCTGGATAACCTCATCTGCAAACTTAAATATAACTATTCTCTGACTGCTGATGACTCACAGATCCACCTCTCTACACCAGACCTGTTCCCTTCTGTCCAAATGAAGAACTTGGCCTGCCTCTGTGACATCTCCCTGAAGAGTCCTATCCATCAGCACAAGCTCAACACAACTGAAACAGCACTCTTTCTTCCCCCTCATTAACTCCTTGCTCAGTCATTCTGGAACCTGCTTGTTAATCAGGCACAGATTGTGTATCATCTTTGAATCAGACTTCTCTCTGGGTCCTCACATTCAAGCTATGTCTAAGTCTTGTAGAGTCTTTCTGCATAACATCTAAGATATGGATTTTGCTATCCATCCACACAGCTAAATCTCTCATCCAGGCTCTCATCCTCTCCCATCTCGATTACAGCAACAGCATTTTCTCCGGACAAATGTAGTCTTGCCCTGCTCATCTCCATTCACAATGCTGCTCAAAGGTCATTCTCATAGCCTATTGCCTTGACCATGTCACCCCACTCTTAAAATCCCCTCCATTGGCTCCCTCTTCTCTATGGCTTCAAACGTAAGCTGTTAGTATTCATTTCCAAACCCCTTTATGGCCTATATGGCTCGTCCGACCTTTCACCTCTCATGTGCTATCAAAATATCAAATCCTACCACCAACTTCCATTACCTGCTTGTTACGTTTTGACACGGACACCTTCGTGCTTTCTCCCAAATGCCCCTCAGGCTTGGGAGGAGTAACCCATAAACATCCGCAAAGCTACCTCATTATCCTCCTTTCAAAACCCTCCTTAAAACAACCATTTGTCTACCTACAAACAACGTGACAACAGTCAGGCCACTGTTGCACTGGTACCACCATATATCATGCTGACTAATATTGTCTCATCATTTCCTTTTACGCCCTGTGAGCCTGTCTATATCCATCTGCTATAGCCTGTCTTATACTTAGATTATAAGTTCTTTGATGCAGAGAATATCTTCTTGTTCGGTGTTTGTACAGAACCCAGCGCAAAGGTGTCCTGATTCATGACGAGGGCTCTGAGGGGTTACAGAAATATGAATTATTATTAGTAGTAACAACAGAAGTCTGAGGTGGTCTCAGATTTAATGTATGCCCTTAAATGTATGACAATTTTGCCATTAATATTTCTATATCTCAAATGATACCTTCACTAACCGATTTGATTATATACAAATTTATGGAAAAGATTTTCAAATCTGTGGGATTTAGGTTAAAGTTAATGGGATTTCAAATTCCTCCTCAAGTGGTTTTGAAAAATCTCACTATGTGCTTTAGATATATTCCCAGAACAAACAATACTGTGTTAAATTGGAGAGAAGGATGATGGAATCTATCAGTAATTTGAGGTAAGAAGCCGTGGCAAGAGTCATGTCATTATCACTAAAACAAGCAATGCAAACCCAACTCCAAACCTGAAATTTAGAGATCATGTTAAAGTTAATAGAAATCAGAACATGTGAAAGGCATGAAAAATAATAGGTACGGCACCCAAGCAACCTTAATACTGTCTTGTAGTGATGCTATGATGGATAAATTTTAAAAAAACCCTACCCTAATATCTCTTTAACAATCAATTTAAATCTAAACTGGGTGTCAACTCAAATAATTCGGGCTTTTGTCTGAGTACCGATGGCAGGATTTAAGTCTCTTGGCGGATGAGGGGGGAGCCATTCTGTTGAAAAGTGCTCCATTTCCTACATTCATTTGTGACACATGATCGGGCATTCTCAAAACTGTTAGCTCGTTGGAGTTTCATCCATCTTTTTGTCAAAAGAAATTATTTTCATCCTATCTCAATCTGTTTTTTCCCCCTTCATATTTTTAATTCAGTGCTCTTCCTGGTTTAGAACATACAATGGAGATGCAAGGCCTGGAAGGCTCTTGCTATTACTGGATTCCCTGCTTTTCACAGGTTAATGGTCTGCAGGGTTGGGGAATGTTACGGCCTTATCTCTGGGAGAGCAGCCTGCTGATGCCTACAGAAAGTGAACTCATTCTCTAGGCATTCTCTCCTAGCATGCTTGGGGAAAGCCGAGAGTTCATTTTTCACAGCAGACATGGCATACAAGCATTCTGGAAATCCAATAACTTTGAGATTAGATCTTACAGTCTTATTATTTAGGTTCCCGGCCTAATCTTTTAAGAGTTTAATATCCTTTAGAACTAAAGTTGTCACCGTTCCTGAAGCAGCAGTACAGTCTCCTGTTTCATTAATTAGGTTTCTGATCTCAGATGATGACCCCACAGACCAGAGCTTTTCTTTTGCAAGACAATACCATAGATTCATTGGGCTAGATTATGCCATGCTCTCCTGTACAGAGCTGTAAGTGGGAATAAGACCACACCCATTTGCACATATTGGCCACAATTACAGCTGTTGTGACCCAGGGAGGATGTCCAATGTGATCACCCAGGAAGCTGGGGGAGAGAAGAGGTGAGCAAAATTGAGAGTAGGGCCTAGTGATGCAAACAGACAGTCCAGATAGGTACTGTGCACACTGCCCAAACCTACTTCTCTAATACTTGTTGAAGCATGACACAGCCTTCTGTGGACCATGGCTCTGTTTTTTATCTACTGCAGCTTTACTATTTAGAGGTGGTGGAAATGAAAGGTAGAAGCCAGGTATGGTTTTAATGGGCTGATTCTGCCTACTTTGTACCTGATGAGTAGTTCCTTTCACCTTGGAGTTGTCCCATGAATATGGAGTAAGAAAACATTCCATGTGAGTAACAGTGGCAGCATCTGGCCCTTAGTCTTTTTGTCAATTTTGTAGTCACTCTTTTCATTGCACCATCCAAGAAGTAGTATGTATAAAAGTGTAAAAGACTCCCCGTGCCTCACTTGTAAGCCTCCCTAGACAGAAATGATGGACATATGCTTTTCTAGAGGGAGACTCTCTCATTTGATTCTAAAATTCAAATTTTGTAAAGGTGGTTAATAACGTGCAGCAATTTGCAATTTCCAGGCACTCCGGCTGATCTATTGCATCCCTCCCCCTGTGTAACCATTATCTCAGACAGACCTGTCATTACATTCATTGGGCCAAATCAGTGCATAAGCAAAACTCCTCCTGAAGTCAATGACTGAGGACTGCTTGAATGGGTCCATTATGAGCACTGTCAAAGCCAGCGTGTTAGATACATCTCTGTGTTAAAATAAAAACTAGACCACTCATCAAAAACATGCTGCTAATTAAGGAAAGTTGTTCTGATATTTTTTTTTTTTATAAAAAAGAGCCCTGGGTTATGTTGCATGTGTATGTACCTAACTAGCAAGAAGGGGCTGTACAGTGGGAAGGGAGTTGATGGGATCTACAGTCTCCTGCTTAGCCAGATCATCAGAATTCTGTGATTCTACACCCATATACCTTTCAGAAGCAATGTCTGGGGTTTGATTTATGTGACACCATGTCTTAGTGATATTAGTGGAACCCACAAGGCTAGATCTCAGCAATCTGATTTGAAAATGAATCTAAATAGATTAATTAATAAATAGAAAACACAAATGAAAAGCCTAGAGGCTGATTTTCTGAAATATCCTCACAAGCAACAGTGCAAACTCCCTGCCAGGAATTCATGGCCGAATTCATCCTTCTAAAGCAGAGTAGTGTACTATAAGCAATAAAGCTTCAGTTGGGATTAGGTCAGATGAGGTGGAAATTAGAGAATTGGTGTTACTAACTGTCATGATTTTAATGACAGTCATAATATTTGATTATTCCCGTAATGTTCCAGCTCTTGAAATAATTTAATTACATGAGAAAAAAAATTAAATAATGAAAACAAACCCCACAAAATATGCATTGAGACCTGATGGTTGCAGAGAAAATCTTGAATATGTAAACCCTAAAGGCTCAAAACTCAGAAAGCAAATAGCAAGAGCCCCAATTTTTAAAATCTCATGATTAAGTGCTTTTCATGTAGGGCAAGGGGAAAGAAGGAGAGGATCTGACTCATGCTATTTGAACATGTGAGGTTGTCAATAATGGAAAATTTCTAACCTTAAACTCACTGAGTGACAGTAGATTTATGACGCATAACACAAAAGAACAGAGGAGATATTAACTGCCAACAGAACCTCTTAGTTAGAAATATGAGGAATTAGAGTAAAAACAAACAAAATAAGAAAACCTGCAGACATCATAAGCTTGTAAATACCATCAAGATAACCCTTTAAGGCCAAATTAGACTCATGGGTACACATGTACACTCCCACCCGTGTAGCTGTCCATTACTAGCAACAGTGGGAAATTCTTGTAAAACTTCCCTAGTGTAAACAAGACTATTTTGATCAGTACTAGAATGTAAATGTGTTTCAAAGCTATGTTCGGTGACTATATTCTTAAAACACTTTGAGTCAAACCATGTTATAAACCTCTTCAGCTGGAACTATGTTTAAAGTGAAGGTTAGATCCTCAGCAGGTATAAATCAATATAGTCCCACTGACTTCCATGGCACTACATCGATTTAGACCAGCTGAGGATCTGGTTTTGAGTTTAAACATGGCCCCCTAGTATCAATTTTGGCACACTGTGAATAGGGCCAAAAAAAATGACTGAGCAAGACAAAGTAGTGGAAATGATAACACTCCAACTATACCCACTATTGTAGTCCTTTGCATTTTACTATTAGATAGAGGAAGTGATATTAAAAGCTGGTAAATAAACCCTGTCTCCCAAGGGAATAGGCTACACATTTTCCCAGCTGGTCAAAAATAGACCCAAGCATAGCAATGGACATTTGTTTTTAAACAAAGGATTTATTTGTAAGTGGTGATGTGGTTTAGACTTATTGTTTGGAAAGACATTGGTAACTCAGTATTGATAACTATGGGGGCTGCAATTTAGGAGAGCACTTAAGCACATACTTAACTCTATTCCCATTCAGGACAGCACTTAAGTACATCCCTATGTAACCCTTCTGCCAGGTCAAGTTGATAGCAGCAAAGGCTGGGTTCGGTACATAGGGGTTCTCTCTCAACAACGCAATGCAAAACCTGCTCGAGCCCCCACCCAGTGACCTGGGAAAATCTTACACACACCCCTGCATGCCTCAAAGAGGCAATACTTCCCCTCTCGCAAGCACAGAGTCTTGGTGTAGCAGAAAATCTTTAATAAACTGAGATAAATGACATCAGTATTAAATTGGGAAAACACCACAACTAGGGTTCATAAATGAAATCATGAGCAAAGACCCACCCCAGCAAATTGGGCAGTGTCCTTTCCCTTTGGTTCTTGAGTCCAGCAACCCAAAAATCACCTAAAATCCCAAAAGTCCAACAACCCCAAAGTCTCTGTCTTTGGTCAGTGCAGCTCCAGAGTTCAAAAGTTTATCTGCAGAGTTTAACCTCCCAGCCTGGGTGGAAATGGGCAGGGAGGGTGTTAAGGGGCACCTTATGTGGTCCGAGGCCAACTTCCCTGCCTCTCCATGGAGTTCTGCTGCAGCCTTCACCTCAAGCTGCTCCACTCTGCTCCACCAGCCGTCCTGCAAGCCGCTCCGCTCCACCAGCCATCCCGTGAGCCACTTGAGCCGTCCTGCAAACTGCTCTACTCCACTCTACCAGCCATCCCATGAGCCACTCCAGCCATCCCACAAACTGCTCTGCTCCGCTAGTGGCTCTGCAATATATCTTCAAGCTCCCCCACTATGTACCATAACACTCAGTAATTTCACCTCTTAGTAATTTTAGCTCTTTAGTGATTTCAGCTTATAGTAGGGGAGCCTCAGTGCTGGTACACCATTGGCCCAAAATGAATTCAGCTCAGTAGCCTATAACTAGACCCCTAATGGAACCAAAATTAGCTCTGATATTCCACAGTGGAGAGAGAAGGCAGTGTAAGTGGTGTTCCAGGCTCAACCCACACCACCCAGTACAAATGCTTATCCCCAGCCTCTCTCAATTCACTGGGTTTTGGAACCCATGTCCCTTGTCTAACAAGTGCTACTTAGTTGATGGCGAGTCCCTCCATCATAAAACAGTTCCACTGTCTTTGAATCACACAATCAGGGTAACAACACTTTATTCTTCCTGCCCCAATCATAGAGAAACTGGGGATCCCACAGCAGCCAAAGTGACCATTTGGACTGCTGTAGGCTCATGCTAGGCGGGGTGGGTGTGCTTATGCAAACAAGATCAGCCCCTGAAGTTCTTTTCCACAATTCACCAGCAGATGTCAGGGTAGAGCTCATCCTGACTCTGCTTACACCTAAATTTGGGTGCTTTTATTTATAGGATCCTATATTAAAAGCATATATAGGCCATTGAATATTGTGGCAATAGCCTGGATGATTAGAATAACTTTTAGATAGAACAATGGTAATAATGGACATTATCAAACTCAGCAAGCCAGAAAAGACCGGGGAAACAAAAACAAAGACTTTTTGAACCAACAAATCTTGGTAATAAACAGGTAACAGGTTCAAAACAAACAGAGAAATCCAGAGAACAATCAGTCAATCAGTCTTAATACTGTTTGGTTCTGAGTCCAATGCCAAAACAAGACCAACACCACCAAACATTCTTTACTGGGTGATATACAGAGGATATTTAGGTGATTAGCTGGGAATCACAAGGTCCATCACCTCTGGAAGAAACAAAGATTAGCTATTGGGCAAATGATTGAAGGATAATATCATGCTCAAAGCATTGCTATACAAACTGCACCTCCAAAGAAACTACAACATTTTTATGGCGCCCCAAACATCTTTTATTCCTAGTAACTGGTACGTGGCACCAAGAAACCTAACTAGGAATACAGATACTGAGGTGTTATTTGTTTTCTAAAAGGAAGCAAAGAAATGTGACTTTTTAATCTAGTAAAATAGCACTTAATTCAGATTTTACTGATTTCCAATGGACTCATTTGAGATTAATGATGCTAATTGACATGTGTGATTAGTATCTGTTCCCTTTTAACTAATTAAACCTGGAAAACCTGGAAAATTTTATTTTATTTATTTAAACTTTCTGTGTAAATTCTAGCAACTCCCTAAAGAACAGAATGTCCAAGATAGATATTTGGTTAGCTACGAGGGCTTTTTTTTTATTTGGCATAATCCTTCTGGAAGTTTTTTATATCTTGTTAATTAATTGGAATGAGATGTTATATTTGTTGTCATATTTGTTGTCACTTTAAACTTGTGTGTAGGGGCTAAATCAGATAATCCAGGAGATCCTTACTAGCACCACAGGATTTGCAGTCTGTCTTTGGTTTATTATGAAATTTTTAAACTGGAAGAGTGGTCATCCAGTCTGGTATCTGGTGAGTGCCTGGATCATTTTAGATTTTATCCAGCTTTTACAATTATCACATGCAGCCATTTTGCATAAGAACAGGCAGAGCCTGACTTCCACCTTCCTATACCACTATGCTCAAGATCAACCACAAGATATGGGCTTGATGGATGAATCTCTGGGTAAAATTCTTTGGTTGGTGTTGCTAGATGATCCCAGTGGTCCCTTCTGATCATACAAATCTATGCATTACCACTTGAGGGATAGCTCTTTTGACCTATCAGATTAGAAACCACTAGTCATTCTTGAGAGGTAGGAGGTGCTTATTAATTGAGCACACAGTTTCACAAAGGATTGAAAAATATTATTGAGGACTTTGGAAAGGCCTTAGAAAAATGACACTGCAGTTTGTGGGTTTTAACATTTTTATAACCTGCAGTTTGTGGATTTTAACATTTTTATAACCTTTAGAGGTGGTGAATGGAATTTCATGCAGAGTGAAAGTGCTACAGGTGGTTTATTCCAAAACACATGGATAAGTGGAAAATCTTACAATCTGATCCTTCAACTCAAGCATCTGGCCCAATGCCAGACAATTGCTTGCTATGGTTATCAGACATGAAGACTGTATACACATATGATGCTTTTTACAGCTACTAATGGCAGCAAAAGCTGGGTCCACTCTCTGTAGAAATTTTCTCTAAAAGGAAACTATGGCTCACGCCCCTACCCAGAGCCATATTCTTAGAAAGAAAAGCACATTGAAAGACATAATCCCAAATATACATACAAAATTATGGGGTCTACATTAGTTGTTACAACTCAAGAAAGAGAACTTGGAGTCATTGTGGATAGCTCTCTGAAAACATCTGGTCGAGGTGCAGCGGAAGCTAAAAAAAAGCTAACAGTGTTAGGAACTATGAGGAAAGAGATGGAAAATAAGACAGAAAATATCATAATATCGCTATATAAATCTATGGTGTGCCCACACCTTGAAAACTAAGTGCAGTTATGGTTGCCCCATCTCAAAAAAAGACATATTGGAATTAGAAATAGTACAGAGAAAGGTCACAAAAATTATTAGAGTTATGGAATCATTTCCATATGAGGAAAGACAAAAGACTTTTCATCTTAGAAAAGAAATGATTAAAGAAAATATGATGGGGGGACATGATAGAGGACTATAAAATAATGAATGGTGTGGAGAAAATGAATAAGAGTTATTTGTCCCTTCACATAACAAAAGAACCAAGGGTCACCCAATGAAATTAATAGGCAGTGGGTTTAAAACAAACATAAGGAACTACTGCTTCACACAATGAACTGTCAACCTGTGGAATTCATTGCCAGGGGATGTTGTGAAGGCCAAAAGTATAAAAGGGTTCAAAAAAGAATTAGAGAAATTCATGGAGGATAGGTCCATCAATGACTATTAGCCAGGATAGTCAGTGATGCAACCCCATGCTGTGAGGGTCCCTAAACCTTTGACTGCCAGTAACTGGGACTGGAGGACAAGGGACACATACCTCAAAACTGCCCTGTTCATTACCTCTGAAGGAACTGGGGCAGGCCATTGTCAGAAACCACAATACTGGACTAGATGGACCATTGGTCCTGACCCAGTATGACCATTCTTATTCCTGTCTCTGGGATATTAAATAAAACCACCCCAATTACATTTGCAGACATTTTCCTCCCACTTGCAAGTACTCAAGTGTCCTTGGAAACATGGGAACACAAATATATTTTTATTTGCATAAAAGAAACTGAGAAACTTAAATCAATACACCAAGAATTCAATCAACAACCCAGTCTGAGATAATAACTATCTCGCTGTTGGAGATACAGAATTCTGTCCCACACAAAACTCACCCACCTAAAACTCCTCTGGGACATTGCACTCCATATGATTTTATGAAAATATGCTAAGGAGTGTGAATATAATATAACTGGAATATGCTTCATGCAAAAGGTCTCTTGTAAGGTATCATTACAAAGTTTATAATCTACTGAGTGTGGTCATCCTATTTGTATAAATGTATCATTCTTGTATCTGAAACTAGAAATATGAAATATAACTCTGAGGTCCTATTGTAATTATGCAAAGTATGGGCCATTAATGGTGGTTTGGAACCTTAATGGCTCCCATCAACTAGGACAATTGGTTGTAAATGGCTCTGTTTACTTGCAAGCCTTCCTGTGAGTCAGGCCAGGAAGAATGAAGGCTTGGGGTCTCACAGGACATGTGGCCATGTCACCTGGTACTGGAATCCATCTTAAACTTGGGGCTTTTCCATTTAGAAGGAGGGATGGGGACCTAGAGAGACAAAAGATTCCCACCTTGTGCCAAAACTATATAAAGGGGTGGAACAGAGCAAAGGAGGCTGCAGTCATGAGAAATCCCCTAGCTACCATCTGAGCTGGAACAAGGACTGTACAAGGGGAAGGACTGGGCCCAGACTAGGAAGGAGTCCAGTCTGTGAAAGAAGCTTATTGGAATATCTCAGAGGGTGAGATTTTATCTGTAATCAGTTCCTTAATGTATTAGGCTTAGACTTGCATGTTTTTGTTTTATTTTGCTTGGTAACTTACTTTATTCTGTCTGTTATTAATTGGAACCACTTAAATCCTACTTTTTATATTTAATAAAATCACCTTTGCTTATTATTGAACCCAGAGTTAGTGACTAATACCTGGGGGGAGAAACAGCTGTGCATATCTCTCTATCAGTATTATAGAGGGCAGACAATTTATGAGTTTACCCTGTATAAGGTTTATACAGACTATTTGGGGTTTGGATCCCATTGGGATCTGGGTATCTGGGTGCTGGATACAGGAATACCTGCTAAGTGGTTTTCATTTAAAGCCTGCAGCTTTGGGGGACATGCTTCAGACCTGGGTCTGTGTTTGCAGCAGGTTAGCGGGTCTGGCTCAACAAGGCAGGGTTCTGAAGTCCCAAGATGGCAGGGAAATCGGGCTCAGAGGTAGTCTCAGCACATCAGGTGACAGTCCCAAGGGGGTCTCTGTGACCAAACCCGTCACATCCACTTTTGGGTCAAGTTAGTTCCAATGGTAGCATCTAGTGGTGGCTCTCTTCCACTGACCGGCTCCTGTCCACAGAAAATTGGGCCCTGCTCCACTGTGCAACTGTCAGGTCCAGTCCAGCAATTTCAGCTCTGCTTCCACCAGCCTGGGTGGGCTCAGCCGTGCAATCAGCTCAGCACTGCCTTGCTGTAGATTCAGCTGTGTTCTTTCTGCTGGTGCCTGGTCTAGCCCAGCAGATTCCTCCACACAGGAAGCAGAACTTCCAGGTGGGGAACTCAGTGCAAAGCAGGTCATCCTGGATAGCACTCCCCAGCTCTGAGGTAGAACCCTTTCCCCTATTTACTTGCTGAGCCTTAGCATCCTTAACCACCCAAATGTCCATGCACTCAGGATGACCCCTCATCCAGGGCATATCCTGCACAATCTCTATGCCCTTTCATGACAAAGATAAATAGTCTATTATCACATACACTTATCAGAACATAAACAAGTTCCAAGCAAAACAACACTCAGGTGAAATGATGTGTAAACATTACAATTTATGTAAATAGAGCCGGACAGAGCTGGCTTTCCTCCTTCTCCATTCCTCTAGGTCTTCTAGCCTTCGGGCTTATTCACATGTTTTTATACTCCTGTATATGAGGTAGTAGCTTTTTATCATAAAAATGTCCACATAAAAGTTATACATTAGTATAATTTAAAAAAAATTCTGGGATGGGGAAAGTAAGGGGAGAAACAGGGAATCCTCTACAAACCTTCACTTATTTATCTTCTTGTTCCATTGAATCTTTTGGGATGATTCTTTGTCAAGACAGCACTTTTCTTCATTGCATGTCTCTCCTCTGTTACTATGCAGCCTGAAGGATGGTATCTAAACTCTAAACAGGGGTCATTGTGTCAACATAAATCTCTCTTCTATGATCTCTGGGAACAACAATGCTTCCACAGCCTAACATTAAGGTAAAACTATTTCAGAGCATTATACATGAGCAATCCACTTTAGAAATCTTATTCTGAAACTGAATGGAGCAAGCCATTCAGCCATGCAGCCTAACAGTGCTTTACCAATTATACTAATTAATAAGGGTTGTATTGTAACAGTGATTTGCAAATGGGCGATGAGGGTTTGCAATTCTTCAAGGATTAGCGAGATAAAATGTTCAGTTGCTAAGGAAGATTAGATGGAATTATCCTTTGTAGCACCCTTTAAAATGGATTAGTCACTGCTCATCATACTGGTGAAATGCATATCACAATAACAAGATGTTAGCCTGTTACAAAAAACATTAATTTTTTTTAAATGTGATAACAGACTAGAACTCAGCATTATAAATTACTAGTCAAGTGATGATGTTGATTTATTTAGTATTATACAGTAACAGGCTTTGCTAATATAAGTAAAATCAAAGGTTGTTCCTACATTTTGAGGGTCAAATATACAATAGGAAAGTCTTTCATCATCACATGATGCTTCAGATGTCTAAGAACTTCAACAGTCCATCCTTTTTCTCCTTCATACAAATGGAAAACTAGCTCCAAAATGTTTAGTAGAAGAGAGAAGCCCTGCTTGGAGAGCTGGCTTTAGCCACTTGTTCAGGCAGAAAGGGGAAAAGGACTTACGAAGAATGGAATAGAATGAAAGAGATGGAATTGTAAGAGATGCAAATTATTCATGCAGACAGAAGCAAAGGGAGGATGGATTGATGTAATACAGAGGGCAAGGACAGGTGAATGGAGTTTTAATATGGCTAATTTTTTTAAGAACTGGTTTCTAATTCCTGATTATGTATGTTCTCTATCTGTTCTGTATGTTCTGTGTCTCATATTACAGTTCTTATATTATGGGTAACTATAGTTCAGTTTCCCACTGGTAGCTGTGTCTAATAACAGAAATGCTATCATCATTGCCCAAGCATAGATGCACGTTGCACAGAAGGGCAGTTAACCACCAGACACTAAAATGTCAGTGTTCTTTCATTTCGGAGCATCTATTCAATAGGAGGAGGGAGTCTGAGAGCTGGTTGAAAAATGGGCGTGTGTGTGTGTGTGTGTGTGAGAGAGAGAGAGAGAGAGAGAGAGAGAAATGTGTCCCATTTCTTTAACCTGAAAAATTTTGATGTTTGAATTTTTTTTTTACTAGCTCTGCTGAATTTGCTGCTGTAGCTGAGAATAGTGTGAGTCTGGGCTCCACACCTTCATCCCTGCATCTCAGTCCTGCCTTAAAGCATCCTGTCTCTCCTGAGGAGTGAGCTATGCTGAACTTTGAAGTGGATTTCTAGTTTGGGCAAAAGGGGATGAGGAAGAGACATACCTGCCGCCACCAATCGCTACACTCCTTTTTGCAGCTGTGGCCAGATTTAGACAACAATAAGCTTTTCAGTAACTACCCATTGCATCACCTACCTCTGCAAGGTTGTTATCATTACTATAGCCCTGTCTGAGGACTTAAATTGGTTTGCAGGAGATAGTAGGTTATTATTCAGCATGGGCAGCAGAGTGGACATTACAAAGAGGAGCCATAGGCAGCTTAATGGAGACATGGATAAGGGCTTGCTATATGGTGTGGCAAAGCACATCAGAGGAGTGTGATGTGTATCACACTCTAACATGTTGTGCTCTACCTGTCCTATGTAGACTCTGCTGGTGTGCCCAGGTATGCGAACTAGGTATCTTCTAGAGCACACCAGCAGGATTTATACAGGGCAGTTAGAGCACAGCACGCTAGAGTGCTATACAAATTACACCCTCCTGGTGCACTTTGCCGCACCATGTAGACAAACGGTAAGTAAACAACCCGCTGCCTCACAAGCCTCTGTTGTACACCTGTTAGCTGAGGAGACAGAAGTTGCAGAGTATATACTTCTGCTATCATATACTTACCAATATTAGAGCATAGAAGGAGCTTTGGGAAGAGTCCCTCAACTGGCAGCACCACTCTGTATCTGGTCTAGAGGCCTGTGCCCTAGTCAATGGCATGGCTGTATGCTTCAGCCAGGAGCAGTATTCTGGGCTTGAATTTGTGGTGATGACTGGCATCACGTGTCTTTACCTGAGCCATCTGCCCAAGTTTATAGATGCAACTAAGCACCTAAGAGCCAGCAAGTTCTATCTGCGTCTTTACAAGAACAGGGCACAATTTTTCAATAAAAGTTTTTTGTGAATTTGATTTTGTGGGGGGCTGCTTTTCAACCAGCTTGTCAAGTGGTGGATGCTTTTGGAAAAGTCAACATTTCATCAAAACATTCTAAAAAAAGTTTGCAACATTTTTTTCTGCATTTTCAAACAGCTCTAGTCTTCACCCTCTCTCTGTATCAGTGTTCTCTGCTTTTAATCTGACATAATTGCCTTTGAATTAGTAGAGTCTGCCCTATTCCTGAACAAATTATTTAATTTTTACTGGACCCAACAGCATGAACCTATAGATCAGCCTGCAATATCTTTGTCAGAACCAGTTTATTGTATTTAATGACGCCAATATTTTTTCCACAGTTGCAGTGGCATTAACTCATACTGGAGCCAATATTCTCTAACTTGTTCGACTTTGCTGTTTACATTGGATCCACTCCCAGGTCCTGATTGTTGCTACTAACATTATAACTATGCTCATCTGATCTAAAGTTCCCTCCACGTAGCCTTAGTCCACAAATAGTGTCTCATATCTAGGTCAGTGATGCTACCTCATATTAGCCTTCTCCAAAAATATCCCCTAAACCATATCTGAGCTGGTGGCTTCTCCTCCAATAACTAATTCATCTGCTTGTACTGCTGACAGTACTTGTAACTGCACCAAACCAGCAATATCTATTCTATGCCCATGCTGTGCTTATAGAAGCAGCAATCATTTTGTAACAAATCTTTGGCCACCAAGGACTTCACGGTTATTATTGTTCTGCACATCACGACTGCTTTGGCTACCCTGACACAGTGAGGAAACACAGGCTTTTCCCTTTTCACCTCAAAGAGAATCTCCACCACCTGTCAGCAATATAGGTCATCTCTGATTTCCTCCATGTATATATATATGCAGATGTATAGAGATTAAGGGCTTCTCTACACGATGCGGCAAAGAGCTCTAGAGGGGTGAGATCTGTAGAGTACTCTAACGTGTTGAGCTCTAACTGCCCCATGTAGAACCTGCTGGTGTGCTCTAAAAGATACCTACCTCACGTTAACGTGTTCCTGTTAACATGGACTAGGTAACTTTTAGAGCAACCAGCAGGGTCTATATATATTAGAGTGATCGCCAAATCACCCACCTCTGAAGAGCTTTATCATTAAGTGCAGACAAGTCTTTTAGCCTATAGATAGGATAAATACTCCCTGTAGCCTGCTGTTACACCCTCTCTGATGTCACTATGTCCTTTCTGCTACTTTTCCCCTCAAAAAGAACTCACAATATACTTTATGCGGTTTCAATTAAAACACTCAGTAAAACCTTCCAGCAGTTATTTCCGTTGGCAGCTCATGAGATTGTCTTGGCTTTCCCCTGTAACCCCCGCCATACAGTTTAACACTGGCACACGTAAGGGCTCATTTTTCACTTGAGCAAAGAGTCTAAATACACATCACATGGTGCAAAGTCCACATTTTATCAGAATCTAAACAACATAAAATTCTGCTCTTCTCTGCAGAATGCTGAATAGTGTGTGTGTGTGTGTGTGTGTGTAGACAGAGATGTGATTAAAAAATAATGAGAGCTTCTGGGCGCTGAACTCTTTTGAAAATCTGGCCCTAAATGACTTTCCAAGATCAGATAATGACTGACAGATCTAGGATTAAAAGTCTTGCACCTGTACTACTAAATCACACCTCTCTCTCTACACACACACACACACACACACACACACACACACATACAAACGCACCCCGAAAACGATGGGAGTTGCTGGATGCTGGGCGCATTTTGAAAATCTGTTCCCCATGAGCATATTTGAGAATCTGGCCTCTCTGCCTCAAAATGGAGATGACATTTACCTACTTCACAAGAGTATGATGAATTAAATCATCAATGTTAGCAAATTGCTTTGCAGAAAGAGTGCTGAATTATTATTATAGGGGTGAGAGGTTTACAAGCTCTCAAGGGGATTGTGAGATTAGTTCTTAGATGGGCAAGGAGCTTTATATTATTGTATGGTGACCTTTGCTGAGTGATCAGAAGTGTCAGAGAAAGAGTTATATTGTCATAAGAGGATTGAGGAAAATTACTTGGGATTAAAAATAGATCTCTTGGAAGTCACACAGGCGTACCTCTGAGCACGTCTCTCATGTTCCCCAGCCTAGGCTAGGTCAATGGATTTCATGATCTGAAAAGGATCCTCTGACTAGAGCAGACCCCATCCAAAGAACAGAGCCTGGTGTCTTTTTTGCAGATTTGGGAATGCATCAAGCTAGGACAGGGTAACTGAAGTGAGAAAGCAATAATAATAGCTTTATAGATCAATTTAGTAGAGATGGAGAAAACCAGAGGTGGTTTTATTTGACATGACTTCAGGCAGGTTTTCACATTGCATTGCGTACATTCCATTTAATGCCATCCAGCACTGCAGGGGCTTGGAAAGTGGGGTGAGCTTGGGGGAGGGGGGGCTATCTCTATTAGGAAATATGAACCTTACTGTATTTCTATTATCAGTGATACTGATTTTATAGGATGTTCCTTTAAGCTTTCAAAAAGTTGTCTATGAGTTAAAAAGACAGAAAAAAGCCTTCTTCATGCCACTGAAATCACAACCTCCAAATAGTTCAGATGCCAAATATTCACTAAGTACAAAAGCCTTTTCCACAAGATTGAAATCTTTAAATAAACTTTTCAAGCTTTTTCCTGGTTCCACACCCACACACTGGTCTGGCCTTTGACCACATGTGGTTTCAGTGTCTCAAATCTGGAACTCATACATGGTTACCTGTTTTATTCTTTACAAAGGGGAAATTGCTAATGAGCAATTATATTCCAAATGGGCAGTTTTCCAGCTGGGCTGTTTGGTGTGTTGGACAAATACCAATGGTGGGTAGCCAACAGAGTGTACAATGGAGGTTTTTTGGAACATCCATCCTTGCTGTCAGGGTAAACATATTTTGCTTTTCAACAGTAAAATTTAATATTGAATGACTCTGTGCATGTTCCAGATTAGAGATGAGTGTATCAAGGTGAAGGGAAACATGTTTGGTAAGAAACCGTGTATAAAATAGATTTCAGAATTATTTGGTTTTTGATTTGCATGAACCACAACTTGAAGGAACCCGATGCAATATTTTTCAGCCAAACATACTGCTATAGATCAGGTAATAAGGCATTCGTGTTTGAGTTCTAGTTGTTGCATTAAGTTATGCTGAGACTGCGTTCACTGTTTTAGGCTAAATCATGTTGTCTGTCACTGCAATGAAAAGAAACAGGATGTGACTGAGAAAGTGTGAAGCGCATTTGTCTTGCATGAGATAGGAAGTTGAAAGTGTGCAGAATCTGGTTTGCATTTGTCTTGCCAGTGTTGGTTATGATTACGAGAAGTTGGTAATGCATCTGCCTTCTAGTTTGTTTGGAGAAGCAAATGTAGAGAATGACTAATACTTTTGCATTTTTAAAAATTAAAAGAAAAAGCTTCCAACTTACAAAGGCAATGCTTGAGAAAGTTTTAGGGTTTTTAAATGTCAAAATTAACATTAGTCCCTGCATTAGTTTTGTTGTTAGTCGATTAGTTTAAGTATCTGGTAAATCAACCTTCAAGACAACTTCTCAAAGCACTGTGCACATGTAGTCTGCACAATAAATGAGTCATTTTCTGAACACTCGAGTCTTATTCTAAGTTTGGTTAAACAGCAGTTGCTTAAACCTCATTTTGGTCTCAATCTTAGTTATGCATGTAGATGCTTGGCAACAATCCAGGCTCAGCCTAACTGGGGTGACTGGAACCATGAGTTCTTCACCATGGTCTCTAGATTCTGGCATTACTGGAGAAGTGTCTGTTCAAAGCTAATGTTAAGGACATCCCCCAAATCAGCTCGCAGTAGGCAAGGGAAGGGGCATACTCAGCATATTCTAACTCTCAGTCTTCTGGAAGGCAGAGCAATGTGCTACCATGCTGGATTAGACTTATTTTAAAAGCATACTCAGGGAGGGGGCTGTTGTCTTAATTATTTTTTCCAAAATAAATTTATTGCTGGTGCAAGTTTCCAGGCAGACAGCACTGGAGGGGAACCACAGTACGGTGGCTGTACTAAAGGCCCCTGCTCTGCCAGATGTGCCCAACCTTTTTCTGGGAGGAATCCCTTTCAGAGTGAAGGCAGTTCAGTCTACATGCTTGAGTGTCACAACAAAAGGAGCAAATCCACTGAGAACTACCATTGAGCTGATTTCACAGATGCCACCAACACCCTGAGCGAATCTCCTTCACAGTTCCCCAAGGGACCCTGTCTGCCAGTGATACTCAGCCATACAAACCTTAACTCCAGCAGATTAGAGACAAAAACCAAAATAAACTTGTCTTCTCTACATCTAACATACTACAGCGAATTCTTTCCTGTGTATCTGGCTGGTGAATCTTGCCCGAATGCTCAGGGTTTAGCTGATCACCATATTTGGGGTGGGAAAGGAATTTTCCTCCAGGGCAGATTGGAAGAGGCTCTGGAGGTTTTTTGCCTTCCTCTTCAGCGTGGGGCATGGGTCACTTGCTGGAGGATTCTCTGCTCCTTGAAGTCTTTAAACCATGATTTGAGGACTTCAGTAGCTCAGACATAGGTGAGAGGTTTATTGCAGGAGTGGGTGGGTGAGATTCCGTGGCCTACATTGTGTAGGAGGTCAGACTAGATGATCATAATGGTCCCTTCTGACCTTAATATCTATGAATCTATAACATTAGAGAGGGAACAGCTGTGTGTGGTCGGAGGAACGCCATATGTGGTGTGAATGAGAAGATAATGTATGAATAAAAACAACAACAAATGTGTCAAGTAATGTTTAAGAAAAGCTTAAGTAGAAGGCTCAGCAGAACTTGGACCATATTAGCCACTGTCCTGGTAGAAAGCAACTGCCCGTAGACTATAAGATTTAAGTCTATATTAGTGAGCAGGACAGGCTGCAACTGCCATTGGGATTCCTACCCCAGAGTGCCCCCTAGGCCACAGGCCAGACCCCACCATAGGCTTCTGCTTTGTGGTGTCCAGCTGTTCTATCATGCCAGTATAGTCAGGGGCGCAGCCAGAATTTTGCTAAGAAAGGACCCAGGTTACCTGCCTGGCCACCCCAAATTTGAGTGGTGTTGCAAACTGGCACACAAGGTCAGAACACTGCTCAAACTCGGCCCACGCCTGACAGCTCCTCCATCACACCGGCAGAGAAGGGGCTACTGTTACACCACCCTGCTCCAGTTGGGGCCAAGGGAGGGGCCCAGGCTCCCTGTCCCTTTCCACCATTATGTCCCTGAGCATGATCATAAGAGGCTCAGCCCACGTGGTAAGCCCTGGATAGATCTCACCCTCCAGGGGATGGTCAAAGACAAATAAAACAGTCCCACGGATGTGGAAAAGCTTCCTTCCTTTCCACTCTTAAGCTGTGGCCTCAGCTAGGCTCACTGACTAGTGTAAAAGAATAGTTCTTTCCTACAAGTGGATCAGGATCAGGCCTCCTTCCCTTCCTTCCTTCAGGAAGGGCTAGTGGGAAGTGGTCATCTGAGGAGTTCTTGCTTTTAGCCAGCCCTGGTTCTAGGAGCTAAGGACTGGAGACCTGCTCTCCTCTCTGGTCTTCCACCATCTGAACTGGGTTTCTCCCTCTTAAGCACCTCTCTCCGAGTCTGACCTCTTTCACAGGTGTGGCAGAGTAGGGCCACCTGATCCCACATTAGCTCATTAACCCTGTGTTGCCCAGTGTGGTGTTTGTATACCTCCATCACACCCCCATAGTCACTCCATCCTGCTGATGCAGAATTAAATCACTGCAGTGAACCAGATTCTCCTCTCAGTGTAAAATCAGGAGTAGCTTCACTGAAGTCAGTGGAGTTACACCCAGTGTAAACCTGGGGTAAGAGAGATAACAATTAGGCCCAGCGTATTTAGCCACAGGAGGCGAAACAATCCAGAGGTACTAATGAAATGTTTCTTCATTACAGATTTTTAACTAAATTTCTTTGGACAATAAGAATGTTAAAATCCAGTCTGACCCTGTTTAAAGATTCTTCTCTCCACTTCAAGCTTCATGCCTTTCACATGGCAGCTGCTTTCAGAGAGCATGAAGTTAATAGGAACAGCTTGTACATCTTAAATCCTGGTCTAAGAATGGGAAAACGCAATAACAGTGTTCACGTTAATGAATATGAATTACTAAAACTCAAGAAGAAGATGACACTAATCACTAAATCAATGTAATTTGGAGCATAATTTTGCCTGGGAATTTTTTTCCTGCTGACATGGACAGAGAAAGCTGGGTGAACAGTGTGAAAAAGATATTGGTCAGATAAATATTTTTTAAAAATCATGAAATATGTTATATTATTTAACAAATATTATGTTACCAGGCCTGGTGATAAATACTTGGAGCAAATTGTGTGGGCTTCACTTAATATGCATCTGCATTTGACACAACAAACGTTCAGGTGGCAAACCCAGGCACAAAATGGGCCCGAAGAAATGTTGTCCACAGGCCAAAGGAGGCAAAAAGACATTCCACCATCGTAGTAAGATTACCTTTCAAATACTCTTTCATAAGTCTCCTGTACCTTTGATCCCACACAAATGATCCCTCTGCATCAATGATATTTTTGTATCAGTAAATCCTCCCGTGGGTGGTAGCACTGGACAAAGTATAGCGGGGCACTTACAGAGATTTCTCATTCTCCCTAGCAGTGAAGATCTTGATCCTCTCTGCAGCAAGGGTAGCCTAGTAAATCACATAAGCAGGCTTTGGGGACAGATTTAATTTTAACTCTGAATTTTCCAGCTGTGCATGTCTAAAGATGCACATGCTTAATTTGCACATGTGGTTATAGTGCTTGCATTTACACACATATGACCTTAGTTAACTTGTCAGCTCTGTATGCAATTATCAGCATTGCACAACATGGTGCACATGCATTTTGTACAAGCAACTGAGCATCCACAATTTTTTAAAAAAATCTATGCTTGTGTTTAAGTGAATTGGAAGTGATCAGTTTAACCCATTGAGGAGCATAGCCAAGTAGCAAAGTGGAGGAGGGCCATGTCTGAAATGCTGCTGAAAGGTGCTATTCAGAGAAGCTTTCCACGAGCTATAGGAGAAAAACCAGGGCTTGAACTGGAAAAAATAAAGTATTGGTATTCTCCCAAGCTCCACCCACAAGACAACTTCTGACCTAGAGATGCCAAAGTGAGATGTCATTCACAGTACCATATTTTGAAAATCTGCACATAGACTTTGCTGGGCTCCTCAGACTTGGTTTCTCCTTAGTAGGATTCAGATACACCTATGGGCCTGGCCACATTGAGGAAGAAATACAATGTGCATCTTCTTAGAGCCCCTGTCAAGAGGTAAAGAGCTACCACAGGAAGCCATCTGCAGTGCACAACCACTTTTATTGGTCCTACAAACCCCAGGAACTATGCTACATATTCTTGAGTGCCATCTACTGGCTTATTTATAGAGCACTCCTGCAACAGCCTCAATTTCCAGAGACATAATGAAATCAGAATCTCAGCTTTCATTTAAATGCCTGCACAGGGAAGGACAGCAAGCAATGGAGAAGCTGCCTGGACCCACAATCACCACTGGTGCAGATCTGATCCCCACTACTTTGAGGTGGTAAGTGTTGGCTGGTTGTGAGGCTTGATGCCCTGCTGGCTTCTGTGGGATTTGAAGCCCCTGGGTGGGACTCAGATACACCACTCCTCTAGCCTTTTGACTCCACAGGTTATACTGGGGACAAAAAAAAAAAAGAAATGGTGGCACTCTCCCAAAGACCATCCAACATCAAACAACATTGCTCACAGTACATTATGCAGACTGTGATTCTCTTTTTTGTTCATGCTTTGATAGTAGTGAAATAGCTAATTTTAATATGAACCTTCTTATCATTGGGTATCAGTATTACCACTCTATTGAACTGAATGGGGAAGGTCACACCTCTCTGAGTTGTTGTATCCGGCTTTCTGCAGATACAAGCAGGCATCAGTGTATTGGTTCATGCTCATTTCACATTTTCTAGGTTTTTCTGTGCAACCATAAAGGCTGGAGTTGTTGTTTTTTTTTGTTTTGTTTTTTTAAATGAAACAGATTCTGGAAAACAAATTGCAGACTCATAATGAGTACAGGGTGGTCAACCCAGCCTACTTAGGACCCTAAGAAAAGTCTGGACAATAATAAGGAGCAGTTCAACTATAGGCTGAGCAAGTGCAGAATGGTGGTAGAATGTGCCTTTGGACGTTTAAAAGCTCACTGGCACTGTTTGCTGACTAGGTTAGACCTCAGCAAAACCAATATTCCAATTGTTATTATTTCTTGCTGTGTGCCCCATCATATCTGTGAGAGTAAGGGGGAGACGTTTATGGGGGGGTGGGAGGTTGAGGCAAATCGCCTGGCTGCCAATTTTGAACAGCCAGACACAAGGGCAATTAGAAGAGCCCAGGTAGGCGTGCTGTGCATCAGAGAGCCTTTGAAAACCAGTTTCATGACTGGCCAGACTACGGCGTGACAGTTGTGTGAGTTTCTCCTTGATGCAAACCCACCCCCTTTGTTGATTTTAATTCCCTGTAAGTCAACCACCCTCCCATCTTCGATCACAGCTGGCAAAGGAAATAAAGTCACTATTGTTTTGAAACCATGCATTCTTTTTTTATTAATTAAAAAAAGGGAGATAACTGATAAGATAGCCTGAATGGGGTGGGGTAGGGTGGGGTGGGGGAGGAAGGAAGGACAAGGGCACATTGCTTATTGTATCCACACTACAAATCAAAACTGTTTGAATGACAGCCTTCTGTTGCTTGGGTCATCCTCTGGAATGGAGTGGCTGGGTACCCGGAGCCTCTCCACCGTGTTCTTGGGCGTCTGGGTGAGGAGGATATGTAACTTGGGAAGAGGGCAGGCAGTTGAACAGTGGATGCAGTGGCGGTCTGTGCTCTTGTTGGTTTTCCTGTAGCTCCACCAGATGCCTATGCATGTCTGTTTGCTCCTCCATTAGCCTCAGCATTGCATCCTACCTCTTCTCATTGCACTCACTTAATGCTTTCCTGGACTCTTCCACTGAACGCCTCCATGCATTCAGCTGTGCCCTATCAGTGCCGGAGGACTGCATGAGCTCAGAAAAGATGTCATCGCGAGTGTGGGTTTTTTTTGCCTTCTAATCTGCGATAACCTCAGGGACGGAGATGTTAGGCAGAGCATAGAAATATTTGCACTTGAAGGGGGATAAAAAGGGAGAGTAAAATTTAAGATGATACATTTCTGAGAACAAAAGGGAGACTCTTTCACAGTGAATCAAGCAATTCTCAGCAGACAGCACATGTGCTTTAGGTACAAGGTCGCATTTTGCCTTTTATATTGAGCACCTGCCGGTATGGTGACACATCACACACGCCTGGGCAACAGAATTCGGTTTCCAGGCGGCCATGGTCAGCCAAAGGGTACGCGGGTTTGGCTTCCAACACTTTCATAACATGTGGGAATGTTATGCAGAAAACTGCAGCATCCTTCTTTCCCATAGCAAGCAATGCTGGTTGGGTTTGCCATTTTAAAAGGAGGGGCTGCAGTTTTCAGGTGGATGTGCAGCACACTCCTCCTCCCACCCCTCCACGTGGCTATTTGAGATGATCCCTTTTAGCCAAGCGCAAATAGCCCAGCATGAACGGGATCCTTTTACTGTTCTTTTACAAAAATTCCCCTATCTCAACCAGGTGGCCATGAATGATATCACTCTCCTGAGGCTAACACAGAAAGATAAAGACTGAATGTTGCTTGAATGCGGCCAAAACCCAGGACCATTTGCTGCTGTGCTTTATGCTACTTGATTCCAGACTACTTGCTACTGGCTTGGCATGGTAAAGTGTCCTACTGTGGAGGACAAAATAAGGCAGCCCTCCCCAGAAAACTTCAGCAAAGGCTTTCAGAGTACCTCCAGGAGAGCTTCATGGAGATGTCCCTGGAGGATTCCTGCTCCATCCGCAGACACGTTAACAGACTTTTCCAGTAGCTGTACTGGCCGCAAATGCATCCCAAGTCTTCAGGGCAAATCAAACATTAAACACTATTGCTTTTAAAGCCTGTACTGTAGTTACAAACGTGCACTCACCAGAGCTGCCATCTCCGCCTTCAGGGTCAGGGATCCCGCCTTGGGAGGGTATTGGCTCCAGGGTGATGAAAAGGTCCTGGCTGCCGGGGAGAACGGATTCACTGCTTGCCTACTGCACATTCTCCTCCTCATCCACAAAATCCTCCTCCCTGTTGTGTGAGACTCCTCGCTTGCAGGTGTCCACAGACAGTGGTGGGGTAGTGGTAGGTCCCCCTCTAGAATGCCATGCAGCTGATCATAGAAGCGGCATGTATGGGGCTCCGACCCAGAGAGACCGTTTGCCTCCTTTGTTTTTTGGTAGGCTTGCCTGAGCTCCTTGACTTTCACTCGGCACTGCTATGTTGTCCCTGTTGTAGCCTCTGTCCATCATGCCCTGTGTGATTTTGGCATATATATTAGCATTTCTTCTTTTTGATCGGTGTTCGGCCTGCACAGATTCTTCTCCCCATACAGGGAGATCCAGTGTCTCCTGTTCGCTCCATGCTGGAGCTCGTTTGCGATTCTGGGGGGACTGAATGGTCACCTGTGCTGCTGAGCTTGCCACGCTGACCAAACAGGAAATGAAATTCAAAAGTTCCCGGGGCTTTTCCTGTGTACCTGGCTAGTGCATCGGAGTTCAAAGTGCTGTCCAGAGTGGTCACATTGGAGCACTCTGGGATAGCTCCTGGAGGCCAATACCATCGATTTGCATCTGCACTACCCCAAATTTGACCCAGCAAGGTCGATTTTAGCGCTACTCCCCTCGCCGGGGAGGAGGACAGAAGTCAATTTTAAGAGCCATTTAGGTCAACAGAATGGTATTGGTTGTGTAGACGCATTCATTATAAAATCGACCTAATGCATCTAAATTCAACCTAACCCCATAGTGTAGACCAGGGCTTAGACGAATTGGTCTGAAATCAGCAAGTTGAAATTTAAAGATGAGTGCAAAGTACTTCAGTTAGGAAGGAAAAAATAAATAAATGCACAACTACAAAATGGGGAATACCTGGCTAGGAAGTAGTACTGCTGAAAAGGATCTAGTGGACAACAGATTGAATAAGAATCATGCAGCTGTGAAAAAGGTTAGTATTCTGGGATATATTAACAGGCAGGGCCAGCTCTACCGTTTTTGCCACCCCAAGCAGGGAAAAAACTGTCGCTGCTGAATTGCCACTGCGGACGGCAGAAGAGAGAGAAGCTGCCGCCGAATTGCCGCTGCGGACGGCAGAACTGAGAAGCTGCTTCCGAATTGCCGCTGCCACGGAAACTCTGCTGCCCCTTTCTGACTGCCGCCCCAAGCACCTGCTTGGAACACTGGTGCCTGGAGCCGGCCCTGTTAACAGGAGTGTGATATGTATGTCATGGGAGGTTATTGGCCTGCTCTACTCTGCACTGGTGAGGGTTGGTTGGAGTACTGTGTCCATTCTGGACACCACACTTTAGGAAAGTTATGGACAAATTGGGGAGAGAGTCTAGAGAAGAGCAAAAACAAATGATTAAAGGTTTAGAAAACCTGACCTATTAGGAAAGGTTAAAAAAACTGGGCATGTTTAGCCTGGATCATGTTATAAAGAAGACGGTGATCAATTGTACTCCTTGTCCATTGAAGGTAGGACAAGAAATAATTGGCTTAATCTGTAGCAAGGAAGAATTAAAAGTTTTTTTCCTAATATCTAATCTAACTGAACTATAAAGATAGGTAAGCACTGGAGTAGGTTTCCAAGGGAGGTTGTGGAATCCCTGTTGGAGATTTTTAAGAACATGTTAGACAAACACCCATCAGAGATGAGCTAGGTTTATGTGGTCCTACCTCCAGTCTTCCAGCCCTATATGTCTCTGATTCTAACTCCTACTGAAGACAATGGAGGTTAATGTCACTTAGGATCTCATAGGAAGTGCATAGCAACTTGAAGGGCCACACCAACAGTTTAGTGCACTAATATTCCATATCTGAACACCTGGGTTCAAGTCTTGTTTCAGGACACAAATAGCGGAGGACAAAACAGTTTCCTCTAAATCCTCATTTGCCTTCTAAACATGCACAATGGTGGTAAAGAGCAAGGTTGAGAAACCTTTACAAAGGTATGTGAGGAAGCCTGCATAGTTGCTAAGACAGTGCACTTAGTTATTCTTTTATTTGAATGAGGGACTAGTTTGTTAAATAGAGCTTGATTTAATTTGGAGGGAGAAAACCTGAATAGAAACTTATGAACAATCTGTTAAACTGAAAGATACAAAATGAAGGATTTTCTCCTGCATGTCCAATTACGATAAAAGAAGAACTTGCAGTCTGAAGAGATATTTGAAGATCTGGGTTCATGGTCATGTAGGATACAACATGCCTTTCTATTGATATTTTCTCCATTACTTAGAATCATTGTGCTGGGATATACAAAAAGGTAGAAACAGAGCTAACAGGCAGCAAAATAAAAAAGTGCCACAGCTGCTTAACGCCAATAAAATAGCTACTACTGACAAGGTTATCAAAATGTCAGATGTGCTTGACGAGCTGACATTTTTTCTTGCCTTTTTATTAAAAATCTCATTGCAAAACACAACAGTGAGCCAGGCAAGCGGAGCGAGTTTAGTATTCGCTCCCTTTTCTGACCCAATTCTTTAGAAAGTCTTTTTAATTAGTAGTCTTCAGTTTGCATCATTAGAGAAGTGAAATGCACCTGGGTTAATGGCTCCATTGATTGTTGGGTTGGATTATTTTTGCCTTTTAAAAAAAATTCTGTAGTGCTAAAAGAAATAGTGGTCTCCTGAAGCAATATTTTGAAGGGATCACTGTTTTGGAAAGTTTTGAGGCTGTGTGTAAAATTCCTCCTACAAAGTTATTTTTCCCAGTATTTTTGTTGTTGTTGTTGTTTTTAAAGGGGCTTTCATGGTTGAAAGGAAGGAACTGGTTAAAGGGGACACTGCCAAAGGTTATCCTGAAAGGTGATCTGTCAGGCTGGAGGAAAGGCACTAGTTGAGTTCCTTAGGGTCTGTCCTGGGACTAATCTCATTTAACATTTTCATTAGTGATCTTGGCACAAAAAGAAGTGTGCAAATAAAATTGGTGATGACACAAAGTTGGGAGGTATTGCCCATATGGAAAAGGTCTGGAATGTCATTAAAAGGAGATTTGGACGACTTTGAAAATTGGGATGAATAGAAATGGGATGAAATTGTGTGACAAAAGAGAAGATCTAGAGGTATTGGTTGATCACAGAAAGACTATGAGCTGCCAATCTGATATGGCTGTGAAAATGGCTAAGGTAATCCTAGGCTGCATCAGGCTAGGTATTTCCAGTAGAGATAGGGAGGAGTTACCATTATACAAGGCACTGGTGAGACCTCAACTGGAATACTGTGAGCAATTCTGGTCTTCCATGTTTAACATTGATGGATTCAAATTGGACAGGTGCAGAGAAGGGCTACTACATGATCAGAGGAATGGAGAACATTCCTCATGAGAGGAGATTTCAGGAGTTTGCTTGTTTAGCATAACAAAATGAAGGATAAGGGGAGATATAACTTCTCTCTATAAATTCATCAGAGGGATAAACATGGGGGGGAGGAGGGGAAGAGAAGGTATTTAAGTTAAAAGCTAATTCTGGCACAAAAACAAATGGATATAAACTGGCCATCATTAAGTTTAGGTTTGAAATTAGATGAAGGTTTCTAACCATCAGAAGAGTGAAGTTCAGAACAGCTTTCCAAGGGGAGTAGTGGGGGCAAAAAACCTAATTTGTTTAAAGACTGGGCTTGATAACTTTATGGAGGGGATGGTATGATGAGATTGACTAAAAGGGCATATGGCCCACCCATGACTGCTATTAGCTAATATCTTCTACAACTGGAGATTGGGGACTAGATGGGGAGGGCTCTGAGGATATGTCTACACTGCAAGTAAAAGCCTGTGGCTGGCCTGTGCCTAGTGACTCAAGTTTCCGGGGCTGTTTAACTGCAGGATATAACTGTGTGGATATTTGGGCTCGGGCTGCAGCCGAAGCTCTGGGACCCTTCCACCTCAGAGGGTCCTACAGCCCAGGTTCCAGCCCAATCCCAGAAGTCTACACTGCAATTAAATAGCTTGGCAGCCTGAGCCCTACAAGCCTGAGTCAGCTGTCATGGGCCAGCCACAGGTATCTAATTTCAGTGTACACATATCCTGAGTTCCTACAGAGAATTCTTTCCCAGATTTCTGGCTGTGGGTCTTGCGCACATGTTCAGAATCTAACTGATCGCCACAAATGGGGTCAGGAAGGAATTTCCTCCCAGGCCAGATTGGCAGAGATCATGGGGTTTTTTGCCTTCCTCTGCAGCATAAGGCCTAGGTCACTTGCTAGTTTGAACTTGAGCAAATGGATTCTCTGTAACTTGAAGTCTTTAACTCAAGTTTTAAGGACTTCAGTAAGTCAGCCAGAGATTATGGGCCTCCTACAGGAGTGGGTGGGCAATGTTCTGTGGACTGCAATGTGCAGGAGGTCAGACTAGATCAGGGATCGGCAACCTTTGGCATGCGGCCCGCCAGGCCAAGCCCCCTGGCGGGCCAGGCCAAGCCCCCTGGTGGGCCAGACTGGTTTGTTTACCTGCCGTGTCCACAGGTTCAGCCGATCACAGCTCCCATTGGCCGCAGTTTGCTTTCTCAGGCCAATGGGGACTGCAGGAAGGGGCGGCCAGCACATCCCTCAGGTCCCTGATGGTCTCTTCTGGCCTATCAGTCTATGAGACAAATTTTGTATAACATACAAAGCCAATTTCTTTCCTTATTAGGAGGCTATCTCATGAGTGAGACCAAAAGGAAAGATAAACATGTCTCATGCAGAGAATTAATGACTCTAATATGCAGAGGCTCATGGATGGGCACAGGTAATCTATCAATATATATATGGAATGTAGATGCCTGAATGTTTTGAGTCATTATATTCTGCCTTCTGAAATTGCCCATGCAGTTTCATTTGGATACAATATTCTTCACATCAAATCCTATACTTTTGTCATGTCAGCAGAGCTATGGCAATTTACAACCATTTGGAATCTGGCTTTCTATCATTTTCAACTAAAACACTCCCTGAATTACAAAATAAGGAATCTTCCCCCTGCAAAGATAACTATCATAATCACTTCCTCTGGCAATTTTGCTTTCAAAGAAAGAAGCACTGGAATGGTCATTTAACCTCCTGTGCTAAACCATCCTGCAGATAAAGGCCATGCTGATTTTGGAAACAAAAGGTCATACTTATCTTCAGACTGCCACTCCTGATCCCCGTTCTATGTCCCATGTAGTAGCTATACTAGGATCACTCCCACTGACATGGTTTAATTCATATTCAAATTCTCCCCTTCAAGTTCCTCATTAAAACTAACTTCTAATTCTTCTCTTCCACCAAAACAAAAATGGTGGGAGGGAAGAATTGGGAAAATGGGAAAACAGTAAATATACTTTCAAAAAGTCCCAATTAAAACAGCAGAATAAGACACATGCTAAATGTTGTCTATTAAGGAATTGATCCTGAGCTCTCTTGACTCCCACTGGATAAAGTGCTGGACGCAGGAACCATGCCGACGCACCATCTGGGAAGCAGCTCCCACACTTTAGGAACCATATAGAAATAATTACACACAGAAAAAAAAATTCCTGTCAGGGTTGCAAAGTTGCACGGTCAAGCACTTAAAATTTAGGAAATGGCAGAATTTAAGTTGCTGTGCCCAGGTGCCTTGTCCTAATCTATGTCTCCAACACCCAGATCCAGCTTTCGTCCTCTCTGCATTCAAATCAGACCTCTTCCCCTCCATGCTGCCTTGTGTCAATAGGGAATCATTGAGAACACAAACAAGATAGACTCTGTGCTCTCAGTTCTGGTACCTGGACCTGGCACAGCCTAGAGGTGTGATTATAGGGAAAGACCACACTGAGTATGTTCCAACTGGGGACGAGATCTTTAGGGAATTTGGCTGAAGCTCTAGCAAACCTCCACCGCATATGTGCAAACTGCAATTTTGAGGCATGTAATTTGGCCACATTTGGGTAGATTGTCCTGGGAATGACAAAAGGCATGTCCTGGCATAAAGGTCACCTCCCTGCCAAATTTCACATCCTTACTCTAAAGCATGGAAGTGCTAAAGTTTCTCAAAAGAAAAGACTGACAGAATTTTTTTTAACATGGACAAAACAAGCTATTTCCCCCTAGTCTCATTCTCAGAAACAGCCGAACCACTTCAGCTGAAGTTTTTCAGAGTAATTCAGCCTGAGGAAGAACCCAGCATGGAAAATATCTGCCCAAATCGTGAAAGCTTGGTAAAGTTTAAGAAAATGAAAACAGGGTCTTATAACAAAGTGTCAGACAACCTTAACTGTAAGCAGTGCTACCAGTGCCACCTATCACAATATGGAAGTCGTGACCACAGATTGAGGACAATAAACCGTGGGGTTTGGAATGAAAGCCTTTCAAGACCCACTCCTGCCGTGGTGCTAAGAAGTCAACCAGCTTGCGTGGATGATTTGATCAATTAAAGAAATAATAAAACAAAAAACAGACTTTCAAATGCTCTGGCACCATAAGCCTGCGCAATGCATGTAATGGCATGATTTTATATCCATTGTCTTTGTCCTCCCTCCCCAATTCCACTTCAGTTGTCTAGTCACTGTCACAATTTAATTTGAAACAAGCAACAACAAGAAAGTTCTCTGGGACAAGGCCTGTCTTCCATATGTTTGTGATAAGTGCTGAATAATGAGGCCTTAACCCTTGTTAGGGTTTTTTGCCATTTCTGTAATAAAAATAATAACTGTTTAAAAATAAAAGAAGAGACAGCTGTTTTGTTGTTTACAAATATGAAGGATGCCTCACTTTTCTGAAGCTCTGGTTCTACATTCTGGAAATATGTCCTTGGATAGACTTCTGCAATATATATAGGGAGTACAAGGCTGTGATCAAGGCAACACAATGCAGCTGGAAGAGGAGCACAGGAAAAAAAGGAAGTGAGAATATAGCACAGATTACACCCATCCATTTCTACAGTTTTCTGGCACAAATATAGAGCAAATGTCATGCAACGAGCATTTTCATTGTCTGAACAGAAATCGTTGCTGGACAGGTTCTCTTAATTGTTGCTTGTATTTTTTTATGACAGCCATCAGTAAATTGAGTTCAATGGGTTCATTCAAGAGCAAAGACTGCCCTGATTGTTCTAACCTTGCTCAAGTGTGAGTGAACACAAACACGGAAAGATTGCAAAACAAACTGCTTTAAAAAATAAGCAAACAACAACAACAACAACAAAACCTATCACACATCTGCTGCATGCCCTGGAAGTTCTTCCAAAATCTGTAGCTCCCAACAACAGATGACATTGTGCTGTTAAATAGAGTATTACAATGTTTACACTTCTTGAGTTCAGGAGCAATTGGAGCAATGACTTCAGGGGTGTTGGTGATGGAAAATGTTTGAAACTGAAAGGAAAAAAAATTCTGGCTGTTCTGTATTGTCCTTGAGGACTTTACTGTGTGCTGTCACTTTAACTGCTTAGCAACAGATTGATAATCTCTCAAATCAACCATTTCAAAGCAGCGAGCATAGTATAAAATGCTTTCTGTCCTAATTCAAGAGATGCTACTTGGGAAGCAATATAAGTATCAGTCTAAGGGTTTTTAGATGTAGTTAATTAAATTGGGGACAACAATAGCTTTTTTTTAACCCTCAAAGTCACAAGAGATCTACCAGAGATTAGCAAATTAGCAATTGCAAAAATGTAATAATCCAAAATTAAAATGAGTTGGCAAACACTGTTGCAAAGATAGATTTGTGCCGGAGGAAATGCTAAAGAAATAAGACATGGCACCTTTTAAAAAATGATTTGCAAATTTAATCCTAGTTATACTTTTTTATTTTATTTTATTTTATTTTAAATAAAAATATCATTTCTTAGTCAAGGGATCCACTTCCAATAATTCCTAGTACAGGCAGTCCTCGACTTTACGACTTTCGACTTACGACAAATGGCACTTACGATGCTTCTGAATTGACACCCTGATTCAACTTATGACAATTGGTTTTGATTTTATGATGCTCGGTCCCGCAATGAAATGGATTGCAGTTCCGAGTTACGACGTTTCAATTTATGACGCAATTTTCGGGAATCAATTGTGTCGTAAGTCTGAGGACTGCCTGTAGTTGGTTATTTTGATTTTTGCATATATTTTGGCAGTTAGGATAGGTGCTGCTATAGTTGGGTGGGGTGAAAGGAGAGGGAGTGATAGCAGTTAAAATAATGTGCGTGTATATATATTTTACAGATTATATGGCGAAGAAGCTAGATCCCTGAATTGCTCGTATCCAGACAGTCTATCATTTGGGTTTTCTAATAGAGGTGGAACATTTAAGGGATGTGAAATGTTGTTAAGGGATATTAGCTGGAATCCATTGAAATAAATTTTCAATTCTTCTTTTTTAAAATTAAGTTTTATGTTTGCAGTTTTTAAGGACCCAATAGTTATGTGGTAGTTCAAGTAAACCGCAGCCAAGAGATGGAGAGCCAACTGAAAAATTCTGTGTCCAGACAGATGGCCAATGTCATCAAACTACCACCAAAAGGGCATATCAGAGTTCAATCAACAAATACAAAAGCACTCCCTGAGTGACTCTCAAACCCACTGGTTCCTCTGTTTAAGAGAACAATTAGTCACAGCTGAGACAAGACCTGTTTCTGCATGGCTGGGTTCCTTGGAAATACAATGTGGACACTTTTAACTCTCTTCCTTCTGAAAACAAGATGAGATTATACAATTCATAATAACTGCAAGGTTTTCTCTTACATTTTGTGCTTTGGTGCTCAGATAACATGCTGACAAGAGAAGTAAAAATGCCTGGACATAATATATGTGCCCTATTCCCTTCTGTTGTGATTTCGACTTTCATAATTCCTATTGAGCTGTCCTTTTTTGCTTCAGCAAAATGCTAGATGAGTTCTGCCCTGGTTACTAAATCAATGCCACAGAGCTTCTTACTGGAACCCTCTGCTTCTGCAGCTATGTTTGTTCTTTCTGCAGGGCAGTTTGGAACACTTTTGAGGTCCTCTGAACTGAAGTTTCCCTATCAGTCAATATGGCAGTCAACCAACAAAGTAGCTATTACTCCAGGTCTCCAGGGGCTGTTACTGAACCCTCCAGGGCTGTGAGTTCACTCTTAGATGCTATAATTGTCAGTCCTTCTCTGGCAAACTGAACAGTTGCCTGGCTCCGATGTCTTTTGGGATCATTATTATCACAATAGCACCTAGAAGCACCAGTCAAGATCACACTAGAAGCCCCAGTCAAGATCACCGGTGGTAGGCACTGTACAAACTCAGAGTAGGCAAATTTCTTTCTCTGTTATTCCAGGCATTTTTACCATGTTCATTATGATGGTGTCTGGGCACCTTGCCAGATTCTAAGAGTTGGATTTAAAGGATCAGTTGCTTTATCACCATCCTGGAAGAAAATGAAGTGAGTTTTGCATTTTTTCCTGAAGTCAAGGAGGGTTTGCAGTCATTTTAACCCCTTGAAATCAATTCCAGAGCGGTGGGCCAGTTGCTTGAAAAGTTCTGTCACTGCACTCATGTATCTCACCCTCAGAGTCTCTGAGGAACTTAGTTATCCTGAAAGGTTATTGCTGCACCCAGAGACATGGCACCCAAGATAGTGCATACCAATTTCATAAAAGGCCTTGAGAATCAAGACCAACATCATGCATTTAATGAGGGGGAAGATTCTCTGCTGTGCTTGCTAGATACACCAGGGCAGGATGCTGCCAGGGAAGCACTTATGGCTTACTGATTACCTGAATCAGCCCTAGCTCCAGTGCAAGTTGGGCTTGTTCTAAACTGCTCCAGCAAGACGTGGTTCCTTAGGCACTGTATGCCAGTTGGGGGTGGCCTGAGCACATCATGCTTCAACCAGACCCCCAACCACTCTTTGCAAACACCCAACATGTCTCCCTCTGCTCCCAACATGCCCTGTGTGCTGCCTTTTATGTCTTCCAGGTATCAGGGGAGTATTAGTGACCAGCAGAGATGGGCCAAAGACAATATTCTGATCGAACTACCGTAACTCCTTTTCAACAGTGATACATTGTACATGATCATTATGGTGCTAAGCAGAGGGGTTTGGAAAAAACAACCCTTACAATACATATTAAGAATGTAGTAACATTACCACCATAAACTGTACCTGATTCTTAGAGGGATAGTCTTAGGATACCTGAAGAATATCTGTTTCAGTCTTCAGTCTCATCTGCTAATCTTCCATATGACCAGAAAGCTGGGAGAAGAGAAACTGTGCTCAAGACAATGCAGGACAGTTCATAAGCACTCTAGGGTGTTGCCATTATTCAGTGGCAAATTGACACTCAAAAGTTACTATCTGCCCATTTTTGGCATTTGTTCAGTCATATTATGGAATCTCTTTAGCTATAAGACTGGGAATATTTCCATTTCCCTGGGCAACATTCCTTCTGCCACATTTACCTAATTGCAAGGATTGTTACTAACACAAACACTTGCAGATGTAAATGACAGTGGTAGAGGTGAAGCAGTGACTGTGCATGCCTTCATATCAGACATGCCAAACCCGTGAAAAAAAACACAGAAATTGGGCTTGTTTTTGGCTTAATTGGCTTGTGAGTTGCTTGTTGGCTAGTTTTTGGCTTGTAGCTTATTGTAGCTTGTTGCTTCTTTTTTTTCGGATCAGCTTTCAGCAAGCAGGGACAAGGGGTGGGGGGGAGGGAGAGGGACAAGCGGGGCGGGGGGAGAGTCAGGGTGCACAACAGGCCCATCACAGTCCCAGACTGCACGCTGGGGGGATTTAGTCACAGAGTGTTGGGGTTCTTAGGGATTGGCTTATTTTGGCCTTATTTTTAAATGGGATTAGCTTGATTTTTGGCTTACTGTGAAAGTCGGGGTGCTTATTTACCATGTGAAAGTTGGCAGCTGTGCCTCATATTGTCCTTTATACATAGATTGCACAAATTCATTTCTCTGGATTGGGATGCAACACAGCAGTGTAAGGGAGGGGTAGACCAATCTGGATAACATTGGAATTGATTTAAACCATGGACCAAAATTTAAACCCAACTGGAAACATTTTAAAGTACCGGAAAAATAAGTTTGGTTAATGTCATCCACTGGTGAGAGTGTTTCAGGTCCCATTCTGCACTGATCCACAGAGGATCTGAGTCTGTTACAGCCCTACCTAACAAACTCATGCTGTAGTAGCCCATGGTTTTAGCTGATGGAAGTCACTGATTGAATCCCTACTTTGTTGGGCATGACGGTGACCATCATATTAACTTTCTGTATATTTTATATTCATCTATTTCTGCATTTCCTGATATGGGCCAAGATCAAAAGCAGAACTGTAGAAATACAGTTGGGGATGGGGGGAAGGGGTTGAGAGGTAGGCCTATTACATAAGCCCCACCTACATAACAGCTGGTTTGTTTTCTGAAAAGTTTGTTTTCATCACAAATGGCTCTTTTTTCAAAGTTGGAACTTTTCATGACATTTTAAACCCGCCCTGCCACCTTTTTCTTTTTGACAAATACAATAATGGAGAATGTATTTAATTTTAATTTTTTTTCATCCCCTGCCCCTCTTGGTGGCTGAATTAAGGAGAAGTGGGGAAGAGAGGGGAAAACCCAAACATTTTGTTTCAAAGTTTTATGAAAAATTTGAAATACAAAAAGGTTATGTTTGGAAACTTTTGGATTGAAAGTTACTTCAACATTTTTATAATTCTTTCCACACCATTTTCAAGAAGCTCAGATATAGCTGTTATATGACACACAGTGAACTTCCTCTCTCTGGGTTTTTCCCTCTCTGGTCCCTGCTCCCTTTTCTCACAGTTTTTAGCTTCTAATTTCCACTCTAATGTTCTTAAGTTTATTTTTCCCTTTCAGCCCCCTCTCTTACTGAGAGAGCCTGTTACCTCCATTACCGAATCACTAAAGAGGGCTTTTTGAATGGTTTTGTTAGGGTTTTTCTTAAAATTTAGACCATTTAAAAACAATATACCTGAACAAATGTAGCTGATAGATAAAATAAATCTGGTTAATAAAATCTGAAGGGTGGGTTCTCTAGTGAGTTTTGAATAGACTCTTTTACTAGTGTTTGGTTTCAGTAAACCAGTGAGCTATAGAACTTCATCTCTCTTCCCTAGTGAGATGAGTAGTACAAAAGAGTCAGTCTTTCCTTTTTCTTGACATTGTCTATTGCCAAATGAGTAGTGGTAAATATTGGCTCAGAAAGAGCTCTCTTTCTGCCTCTGGTCACTCTGTTTTAGCTGGGAAATGTAGTATCTTTCAAGTGTAACTGGGACGTCATTTCAATAAAGTTTGTTAAAAATAGATGAGGATGAAAGAAAGGGGACCAGCCAGGGGAAGTGGCTCGGACCATTTCCTGCAGTCACAGCACGCGTGTAATGTTTCTGTGGAATCGTTTTTGTCTCCAACAGTCTGGGCTGCTATGGAGGTAGCTAAACCAGGAAAAAGTCTAAGCACCATTGCACATTTATGGAGCTATATACATAGTAATGATAAAAACAAAAAAGGCACTTTCCTCACCCTTTCCCCTCAGCTATGATTATCAAAGCAGCCTAATGAAGTTAGGTGAATTGAATTCCCTTTGAATTCTAGTTGGGCATCTCCCTTAGGAGTATTTGAAAAATCCTAGCCAAGGTATATGGATAAAGTGCATAAGCACTGAAGTGCTGATGTAAAGTGCTTCACAACGGAAGCCATTTTACACTACACAACATTTGAGCTTACAGAACCCAGGAAGTACATACTACATATTCTTGTGCACCACCTAATGGCACCGTAGTCTATTAACTATATACACATCTATAGACATAGAGCACTCTTGTGACAGAACATATTTCTAATGATCATTTTAATGCTAAACATTAGATATATTAAGGGTATTTCTCTATATTGCTTCAGTGACATTGTAGTAAGCCTCATATATGTTTTAAGATCAGTATGAAGACTGGCAAATTTGTTTTTCTAAAAACGAAGCATAGGATTTCATTTACTGAATGTAAGATATTTTCAGTGAAGATATAGGGTACGGGACAGTACACTGGAGTACAGTCATTTCAACATGACATTTTTCATTAGGCTATCTAAAAGGCTGTCCTCCTGCAGCATGTGAAAAAAAAATCACCAGAGAAAAATATAATTTAACATACATCTTTTATGAATGAACATTTAACACATTAAAATTTCAACTGCCATGAATCAGCAGTGCAAACATTATAGGCTTTCAAGTAGGAAACACAGTTTAGCATTTAAACAAACTAAAAAAAAAAAAATCCAAGGATTACAAACCAGAAGCCATTCTTTGAAAGGAGTGTCTGTTTATTTGTACTTCTCATGTAGTAGCAAAATGTCTGTTCTGACTGTAATATTCACATCTTTATCCTTTACACCATATATTTTCTTGTAAAAATTTCACTAGGAAAAAATACTACATCAGTGGATTGGCTGACATGCTCTAAAAACATCCCTCTTCAAACATTACTTGCCCCTCCTCCAAATCCATATCACAACTACTGACAAAACTAAACATCTCCCACCTATTTTTGGAGGTGGGTAACTGAGCTGATAAAACCAATGCAGACTTAACAAAAAAAGATTTGTTTGAATCTATAAAGGTGTGTTTCTGGCTATAGTTATGGAACATTCATACTGGGAAGGAGAGAAAAAGCTACAGAGAAAATCCTTTGTGTAATCAGTCAATACTGGATCTGACTAGGATAGGACTTCAATTGGAGACTTCCAAGGAAAAGCCCAGGTGCTTCAGGAATAAGTGTGGGGATTTGGTAGGTAGTACTCTTGCCTCTGAGTCAATAGTAAACCACACCTCCATTGTGGTGCTACTGAAATCTAATATTGAATCCCTGATTGTCTGTGGATGTAGAAGGTCCCAGTGGTACTTTTCTTAACTGAACTTCATGATTGAGCCAAATCCCAGTTTTCAAAATTATATTCTGCCTCCATAGATTTCCCCAGCAGTTTTGATTAGAACGGGCTACATTTCAACGATGAGTAAAGTGAATAACTATGGGTAACCCCTTAAAGGGCTTGGAAGTTCATTCCACAAAAACACCCAGAAATCTTGATACTTATCTGAACTTCTTATGTTTGCATAATTAGCCTGGCAATCTCATGAGAACAGGCCATCTCATAAGACTTCTAGTACTTGCTCTTTTTAGTTGTGTTAAATGCAACAGAAAGCAATATTTTGATGCTCTGTATTAGGCTTCAGCTAATAATATCCGAAGCACTCAGAGGCATCATGAACATTTTTTTTTAAATCCAGTCACTTTCGAACTTCATACAAGGTTTAGCATGGTTTGGTTCACATTCTGGGTGAAAGTTATATCTCAAATAGGAGAAAAACTGGACATACTAATACAAAGGGGTGTTTGATATGATTCCACTCATACACTAGTATAATTCCATTTCCTTCTTCAAGTTAGTCCTGGTTTACAATTGAGTGAAGAGCTGAGCCCCTACTCTTTAAAATGCAGTCCAGATAGGCTTTATCAAAAACACACTATTTTCCCTCTCTGTAGTCTTCTATAACCTCAGCTATATTCCTTTAAATACGTGCTAATTGAATTTCAGATTAGTCACTAGTGAGAACTAAACTGAACCCATCTAATTTAAATTTAATGGTCAGAAGATTAACCACGCTGTATTAGCCAGACCTTCTAACTGCAAATGCTTTCACCAAAGCAAGCAGATTGTTGTACAGGGATATTTTTTCCTTGCTTAAAAATAAGACAGCTTCATATATCATTGCTATTAGTAAAAATGCTAACTTGGCAATATAAAATTATTAAATGTTTATTTTTCATAGCAAAAGCTGTTCTGTCATTTTAAATAGAAATGATATGAAAACCCAGTACTGGAATTTCTCTACTTAGTAATTTTTTACGTGTTCTATCAGCCTAGTAAATAAAGTCAGACTGTTGAATTATTATTAAACTATATAATTTATTAAGTGTTTTCACAGTGGAGAACTGTGCAGCCTGGAAATACTCCAGGGAGAGAGAGACATGTTTCTTCCCAAGAGAGGTGATGTCTGGGGAGCCAGAAGCCTAAGAGTACGTTCCCTTGCTGGACCATGAGGAGGAAATACAGGTGCAGTCACTCTGAATGTGACAAAAGGCCTCTCCAATATGATCTCCCTGTTCTATCCACTATATGGTTCTGCTTTTCCTAGCGGCCCTCTCCTTTAGCCCTCATGGATGTTAGGCAGAGAAGACATAGTTGCAGTGCAACTTGGTTTGCTAAGGACTTCCAAACCATGGAAAACTTGATAGGAAAGTTTAAGATGAACATGGACTGCTACACTTCAGAGACATATTCCACTAGCAGGGCAGATGAAGGTTCGAGGAGCTATAATTTGCCATAAGAAGCCTGGTAAGGAGACTCACCAAAAATGAAACTTGTGGTATTTTAGGAGGTGCATATTTACAATTACTACCATTTAAAAAAAACTCCCCACAGCTCACCTCCTCTTCCTGTTATCAGGGGAATTCTTTGTCCACTGGGCTGTATCTGCTCATTCCGTTTTAGACCACAAACCTTGTGGAGACAGGGATTTTGGTTTTGTTGATCATATTCTGCTTGTAATAAAGTGCCTCTTTCCGCTGCAATGCAATGGGTCTGATTCTCCTTTCACTTACATTGCTCTAACTTCATTGAGTTCAGTGAAGTAACTCCTGAGTCATATGAGCATATGAAAGAAGAGAATCAGGCCATACATAAATACACACACTCACACACAAGCTAAGCATTTGACTACCACTTCTCTTCTCTAAGTTTGTTCTCAGGTTGATCTTTTGGCTTTTATTGAGCTGTGTATTGATGGAATATTTCCCCTCTCCAATAGTCTGTTTTTCATTGTACAAAGCATGTTGTAAAGCAAATGGGATGGGTATAGTTTGGTTTCAGGAGTGGTCATAAGGCACACATTCAATTCTGTGGAAGGCAGAGTATTGGTTTAGTGCATTGTTAGATACAAAGTCATGTGATATGGCTTCCTTGTTTAAACCAGACACATATGTTTACCTTAAGCCTTTCTTAATGCACTCCTCACCTTAGCATCTAGGTGCCAAGTGTAGGATATATTGGCTATAAAAGCAAAATATAACCCTTGGAATTAGAACTTGGGGAGGGGGCTGCGGTGAAGGACACCCAACAAACTTAGTGTTGGTTTGAACCTGCCGCAGTCTCAGTGCCTCGAACACAGACATGCATAGGACAATGTAGTATCAACATTCTAATTATACCAGTCACATTTGCACTCCGTTTTTCTATTCCTGTATCTAGAAATGCTGAAAATTCAGCACCTGGGATTGTTTAATTCCTAAATCTCATTTAAACTATAATTGACAGTTCCTAAATAAGCACTAATACATTTTATAAGAGAAAAGCAGGAAAAACTAGTTATATGCTCCTGAAGATGAATAGATTTCAGCATTTCATACTAAAGCCTGGTAATGAGGCATGTGTCTCCTGACATCTGTAAAATAGCTCCTGGTCTACCTCTAGAGAGAAAATAATTACACCAAACCCATTATTACTTTAAGCCAATTACCTCTGATTGCAGTATTAAATATTTAGTTACACAGAAAAACCATCTCATACAGCCTCAATGACCTTGCAAGATTCATCCTACAGGAAAAGCACTGTCCTATCAAAAAAGTAGCTTAAAATCCTTTTTAAAGAAATTGAAGCTGGGGAGGGGAGGTGTAGGGAGATGGATGGAGTTATGCGCTGAATCCTGTAAGAGGGTGGCAGATTTCTCTCCCTCCCACCAACCCCTAGAGGACTTTTGGCTGGATCTGCCAGAATGATTTCTGGGGCTCACATTGCAACATGGCCCCTTCCCACTGCCTCCCACCTATGTCTTAAAGGCACTCTGTGCATATAATAAACTGGAATCTGACAGTGGCTGAATGTTGACACTGAAAGCATGCTGCTGGTTTTTGTACTGTCACAAGCTTTCCCTATGGAGATGGACTGAGGGAAGATGAGGATGTTGAGGAGGAAGGGTTATAATGTTCATTTGTGGTGGATTTGGAGTCCTTTTGTAGGCCAACTCTGCATCAATCTAGATATTTTAAAAATATTCTATGAACATCTAGAGCTTGGGCCCTTATTTAAAAAAAAAAAAGTCGTTTTGGGAAACAGAGTTAAATAGAACGAGAGTGATTTCTCTCCCCATCCCTCCAGAAAGGATTAAGAATTTATTTTTAAAACTCCAAATCTCTGTTTTGCACCAGGAGTGATAATATGAGGATTCAGTTGTAGCATGCCCAGGTTATAAACAAAATAGAATCAACCACATATTGATTCCCCTGAACGTATTTTTATTTTAGGCATTTAGAACGTCTCACACAAGGATCCATGGGTTAACTGCTGCTTGTAACTTTTTTTTTTTACAGGTATGTTTTAGATTATATACTAGGAAATATCAATCTTACAGTCACATTATTTGTTCATATAGTTACTAATCCAGACAAAAAGGCATGTCTGGGGTTGTTTCGAGCTACTCTTGGAGCATTTTTTAACTACAGGTCTCATTTTTAATAATCTGTCCCAAGATCTGCAATAAACTCTTGTGAACTCTGTTGTGGGTGGTGTCTTTTATATTCCAATATAAAGCAAAACAACCTTTTATGTAAGGACTTTCCTGCTGGAACCAAGTGCAGCTTCAAAGCTCAAAGGTGACTAGGCCCCAGTCCTTAGGGCAGCAGACCAGCCCTGGGAAGCAGAGTTATTTTAGAATTGTGCTTGCTGGTAAGATTACCTGGAGCACCCTTACAGCACCCAGGAATTGGCAGACAAAGTCCCTCCCTGGTCACATCTCCAATTTTATTGTCAATATAGGAATAGTTATCGCCAATGACATCTGGGAATTCTTATACCAAAGGAATGCTTGCGTAACTGGTCAGACCAGCTGTGCAGCTGCTTTGTGGTGGCCGGGATCTAGCCCATTATAAGACCACTGCAGTGATGGCCGGGATCTGGCCCATTATATTTAAGATTAACACTTAGAACTAGCAAAAAGAACGAGGAATACAATGCCACAAGTACTCCTCATTCTTTTTGCTGATACAGATTAACATGGCTACCACTCTGAAATTTAGAACTAGGCAGAACTTACCTATTCTTACCAGTTCTAACCTGATTTTTGGGTGTCCAGTGGAGAGCTCATCAGAACATTAAATAATAAATTTCAGTGAAACCAAAGTGTTTCACAGAGGTGTATCAGTTTCAGCAAAATTTCTATTGGCAAAAGGAAGAGAGAGACACACACTGTAACCTGGCAGTTAACACACTGGCCTAATTCAGAGCAGGGACTTAAACTTGGGTTTGGCATATCCCAAGTCAGTACCCTAACCACTAGGCTACAGACACACAGATCCCTACCTGGAAAAGCTCAGGTTTGGAACTGAAGATGGACATGTCAATAATTCCATTTTTAGTAACACATTTGAACAGTTTTGTTTTTGTCCCATTGCAGAATATATTTAAAAAAAAATAGTCATAACCTTGAAAGTTGCCACAAAACAGAACTGTCCTCTGGTCACCTCTGAGCCCCGGCTTGGTAGGGTGGTTCCCAGATCCTAGGCCATGCACCTGTACCACCCTTCTTGCTCCTAGCTAAGTGTCAAACCCTTTTGGAAAGGGAGGAGCTAAGTCCAGGAATGGATACTTTTCTCTAAGCAAGACAAGCCCTCAGAATAAGAAGCAATTCTAGGAGGAGACCCCCACATATAAGGAGTTACACATACACATAACCCAGCAACAATATACTCAGCTCCCTAAAAACCAAATACAGAGATTCATGCTCTCTAAACAGATTGAGAGTTCAAGCAGCCCATCCCAGCCTGCTGTTCCATTCAGGGTACAAACCAACTCTTTGCTGAAGTCACAGTTGCTGGCCCCTGTTTCATGGGCTTCCCAACCAGGTTCTACTACTTCTTGCTCAGGCCTTTCTGCAGGAGCTTCCAGTTCCCCTTCTCTTCTGTTTGTCTGCATAAACCCAACTGGCACCACAGCACCCAACAGAACCTCTATACCAGCTCATTGGCCCAAAATGAACCACGTGACCAATCTTTTCTCTCTGTTCTGTAGTGACATTCCTTCCATCCAGTGGTAATCAGGTGGACGGGCAGCAATTCCTTATTCTGGTTCTGGAGTAACACTCCTTTCCCATAGGGCCAGGTGATTAGCAGCCAATCTCCTATTGCCACCCTGGCCTTACAATGAGTGGAGCAGGCCTGCTGAGGGCACTGCCCTCCCTAGCCCATGAGAGCATTTCTGTGGAAGGGAGGCGCTCTGCACAAGTCCACAGCAGGTTACTTCTTAGAGTTCTGTTACTGCCTAATATGGATTTTGCTCATTTACCTTTTGGTGTTTAAAAAGCTGTAGCACGGCTGGATGTTTACAAGGCTGCCTGATATATAGCTATTGAATTCTTCAATAGGCAAGAGGGGTACTCTCATGTAACAGGATATATCAGAACCTGAAAAATAAAAGCCATCATTTTCCCACATCTCCTAATAGTTTACAAATAAAAATGATGGAAGCGTAGCTCTCTACAGTTTTTGCAGGCCAGCGGCACCCACCTACCTCCATTGAAACAGGTAATTTTCATAACACGCAGTGATCAGTATGTTTTGGTTGATTAATTTTAGCTACATCTCTTTAAGACCAGGTGATTGACAGCAGTGCACAAATCTATGCTGAGTGTAATACTTTAAAGGTGCAATTCCCCTCTGTCAAGGTTCCTTCCCCACTCTGAACTCTAGGGTACAGATGTGGGGACCTGCATGAAAACCTCCTAAGCTTACTTTTACCAGCTTAGGTTAAAACTTCCCCAAGGTACAAACTATTTTACCTTTTGCCCTTGGACTTTCGCTGCTACCACCAAACGTCTAACCGGGTTTTTTATTAGAAAAGAGGCGTTTGGAAATGTCTTTCCCCCCAAAATCCTCACCAAAACCTTGCACCCCCCTTCCTGGGGAAGGTTTGGTAAAAAACCTCACCAATTAGCATAGGTGACCACAGACCCAAACCCTTGGATCTTAAGAACAATGAAAAAGCATTCAATTTTCTTAAAAGAAGAATTTTAATAGAAGAAAAAGTAAAAAAGAATCACCTCTGTAAAATCAGGATGGTAAATACCTTACAGGATAATTAGATTCAAAACATAGAGAATCCCTCTAGGCAAAACCTTATGTTACAAAAAGACACAAAAACAGGAATATCCATTCTATTCAGCTTATTTTCTGAGCCATTTAAAGAAATCATAATCTAATGCATATCTAGCTAGATTACTTACTAAGTTCTAAGACTCCATTCCTGTTCTGTCCCCAGCAAAAGCATCACCAAGACAGACACAGACCCTTTGTTCCCCCCCCCCCCTTTGAAAGTATCTTATCTCCTCATTGTGGTCAGGTGCCAGCAAGGTTATCCTAGCTTCTTAACCCTTTACAGGTGAAAGGGTTTTTCCTCTGGCCAGGAGGGATTTTAAAGGTGTTTACCCTTCCCTTTATATTTATGACACCCTCAAAAGGTTTAACACTGTAGCAAAGCAGATCAAGCACTTTCAGTTCAGACCTAACAAGTCACTCAAATTCAACTGGATCCAAACATTTTCCTCTTTGCTTCCAGTTATTTGACCTCTCAGGAGTATCAAGGCAGCCTGTGTGGAGCTGGTTGTCCTTACTCCCCTCAAAGCTCTCATAACAGTTTGAATTGGTATTCTTTGCTCTTTTTAAAGGTGGGGAATAATTCCAGCATGATGAATAGGGATTGATAGTCATTAGTTCTTCTACACTAAGATGAGACTATTCCTATATTTATTTTCTCCCTCTTGTCATTTAATTTTGATAATAAACCAATTCTTAAATTACACCCAGTCAGCTCTCACCATCATTATTCTTCCTGCAGGGGTGCTTTCATCCTTTGCCTGTGAAATCCACTCCTGCAATGAATCAAATGAAATGAAGTGTGGCATTGGGACAGAGGTTAACATTGCATCCTTTTCTCTGGAATGGAAATGGTGAAGTTTGAGGCAAAAAACCATCAAACATCATCAGTTGCTCTCTTGCTGAAAACAAAAGAAAGCCTTTGTATATAATCCAACATGGAAGCACATTCTCTTCTCCTAATATCTCAGTGCATTTTCACATTTTAGTCTTACATGCTTAATCTTAGTGTGGTTGTAGGTATGTGTTGGGCATTATTTTTTCATTTATAGCACACATTGTCTGTTGGAGTGGTTTGTATGCCACTGTACCTTAGAATGGGTTCACATGAAAAACATTTCATAAGGTCTGCCTGTATCTAGTCTAATGAGTGGAATTTTTGCCCTGCCTCTCCTGCATGGTCCGATCACATGTATGCCAATTTGCTCTCGTGGCTGATCTTGCAGAGCTGCGGGGCAGGAGTTATGTTGGAGATAAAATCCCATTTCAGATTCCATAAACATAGCTGGCTGAATACGAGCATATGTCCATGTACATTAATCCAAACTGTTTCTTGGGTTGGGCCAAAGCTTCTGTTACTTCAAACTATAGAAGATTTCTGGTTGCTTCCTCTTTCCCCAATTCATGTTCAGCTTGCAGATGTCTGTAAATGTTTCAGCCCAAGAGTCTGTGAGTTTATCCACAATCACACACCCTTTATGATGCAGACAACACCAGCTTAATAAAAGGCCAAGGGCGCTGACAACCATGACATGACTGTGAACACTGAGTAAAATACTAGAGAATATTAAATCAACTCATGTCAAATTCATACGGGCCAGGATTCTCATGAGCCTGTTTCTTGGTGTTTATTTATCAAGATCACAGGACATTTTAATCTAAACAGTAGCTTACTGCAGTCTTCCTGGTGCATATCTTGTACATCTACTGTTAAACATCTTTGGCAAGTGGATGAACTTTTATCTTTTCCTGAGGACGTTGTTTACCATTCACTGCCTGTAGACATGATTTAGCGTCTATCAATGAGACACCGGCAGAGTAGCAACTGGAGAAGGCCAAATGAAAGCTTCAGTTTTTAATCACATTGCTACATTTAAAGTATTTAAGGTGACCTTTGAATTTAGAAGGATCAGATAATGGTTCTGGGGAAAGAACAACAAACAAAACACAACACTAGCACTAAACTTGTCTTAGTGCTGGGGAGGGAACATTACAAAAATTAAAGATTTTCAATAACATACAAAAAACCCAGATAAACCTGATTTACAATTGAAGTAAAATGTTGATTTTTAATTGTATCCATATTTTGCGTTCATGCAGAGACAAGCTTGGTTTTAATTATACTCTCTTCTGAAAGAAACCAAAACTAGGGAACTCATTTCAAAGATGGCTGAAATAGAGTAGACGCTTTACGTATGTAAAGAGACACTTGTTCTCTCAAATGCCACTCAGGAAGGCTCAAGCAAGGAAAAAAGCAAAATTCTTAATCTGGCAAAGGGAAAAAGCAATGTCCTTTGCAATTAATCAGAGAAAAGTAAACACATTTTATAGTCACCAATACAATATACGTCAAGGAAAGTATCTGATAAAATTCAGCATTGTTTGGGATATCTGACACTGTTCTCAATTAGTCTCAACTGCACAGATTATTTCCTTATAAGGTAGCTTCAGCTAAAAGGAGACTCAGAAGTGTTTTTTACAGTAGAGATTAACTACAAATGATTTAAAGTGATTATAAGGTACCTTGCATTGTTTAAAAGTGGACTTACATTTTTTACAATTTAAAAACGCATGGAGCGTGTATGAAGCACATATTCTTATAATTTGACTAGTGCTCTGATTTTTCCAAAATCAAGTATACTAAAATGGAAGATATAAGGAACATCATGCTCTTTAAAATAGTTTCAAAATATTGAAAGGATTAAGTGTCTTTAAGGCAATCATAAATCATGCAGTGCTTGGCCATGAGCAGGAGAGGATAGGTGAACAAAAACTGAGCTAATTCCTTAGTATTTGTATATTACTTTTTAAACATAAATCTCAAAGTGGTCTAACAAAAAGTGGAGAAATATTTTAGAACCAAGGCAAGTGACTTGCTCAAGGTCATACACCAACTCAGTGGCAGAGGCAAGGTTAAAATTCATGTCTCCTGTTTGCTAGCCCTTTTTGCAAGCTTTTAGATCACAGAAGACCCAGCTTTGTCATTTCATACTGAATAAAACATTTCTCATGGTCATTTGAGTGTTTATCAGTTACCGTACAAACTCTAAGAGTGTCCACGTGCAGTGGCAAGGGATAAGAAGCAATGTATCTCAATTAAAACACAAGGAGATATGCTCGTACTATGGTGTATTTACCAGAGATGCCAGAAAAGCAGGGAAATTTCTGGATGCCTAAATTCTATGGCAGGAAGTAGATCTGCTGATGGGTAGTACGACTAAGACTGCAAGCTTATCACAGTGGGGAAAAATGTCACGGATACTATGATTTACCTGTTTGTCCATGACTTGTCTTTGAGTCCATACTTTTAATAAACTCACCATGCAGTGGTGGCTCCTGCAGGGCTGGGCCTGGCTCTCCATGCCAGGTGTTGAGACTGTTCAGGTGTGGCCCGGCCATCCCTCCATCATGATGGGGGGGGTGGGAGCGCAGCTGGGCCAAATTTGAATGAATGGCAATGGGACCTGGCACATAGGGTCACAGCACAATTCAAGCTTGGCCTGGCCACCCCTGTGTCATGATGGAGGGAGTGTGGCTGAGCCAAATTTGATTAGGTGGCATTGCCACCTTGCATGTGGGCTTGCAGTGCTGCTCAGGTTTGGCCTGGCCCATCCCTTTTTTCATACAGAGGGGTGGCAGGACCAAACCTGAACAGTGCTGTGACTCTGCATGGCAGGTGACAATGCTGGAGCAGAGAGCCAGGCCAGCCCTGCAGGACAGGCGCTACCGCTGTGTGGAGTGGGAGGGCTGGATGGGCTTGCTCTCTAGCCCCTGACCACTCCCCACAACCCCTCCTCACATGTCATAGCATTTTTTAATCAAAAATATTATAGAACCCATGCCTTTAGTAAAAGTTACCATGACTGCTTCCTGATTTTTAATTTAAAATATGCCACAGTCATAACCAGGACACAATGCGGCTGAGTCGCCTGTCACTTGCAGCAGTGGAAATCAGGAGTGACTCCATTTATGTTAATAGAGTCACAGTGAGGTAAAATAGTAGGTTAATTAGACCCATTACATTTCTACCATCATATGAGGAGGTCATATGACTAAGAAAGATGAATATGAATCAGTACTGTCTGAGCAGTGATTGACTTTGGAGCACATTGTGTACTTCTCTAGATCAATTTTGATCTTATGATCAATTAAGATGATCTGAATGAGAGAATCAGTTTAGCATATTTTGCCCTCTTCAGGAGCTAGCAGAAGTGGGAACACACCTACTGAAGTCCGCATTTAGGCGCTCCTAAATAAGTGACCTAAAAGTTAGGCCATTTATTTAGAAATTTAAATATGTACTTAAAAGCCTAACTTCAGGCACCAGCTTTTTAAAATCTGGGCCCAGGTTTTCAAAGGAGACAACAGACACAGATGAGGACACACAGACACAGACAACATCAACTAGATCTTACATAGCACTTTTCATCAGAAGATCCCAAAGCACTTTACAGAGGAGGTGAGTATCATTATCCCCATTTTACAAATGGGGAAACTCTGGCCTGAGGTAGTGAAATGACTTGCCCAAGGTGACACAGCAGACCTGTGGCAGTGTCAGAAATAGAACCTAACTTTTCTAAGTGCTAGCCCAGTGTACTATCCAGTAGGCCACACTGTCACTGTAAATGGCTGGACTGATAATAAACTAGAAGTTAAGGAAATGTCTCTGGAATTGAAGGTGTATTCATTTACAGTGGCTCAAAGCCAGGCAGCTGTGCACAGAAACAAGAGAATAAACCAGAACAACAACAGGATATAACTCTCCCTCTTTTGAATACTGTATTTTTACTATCTACTAAGGCAACTCTCTGCCTATTCCTGTAGGCATCAGCCAACTATATGTGCAGACAGTGCACTCCTCAAAAGTCTAGATTGCTTAAAACTAGAAATCATTACGTTTTAAGCAAGCAAAAATGAACCCAATGCCAAGTTCTGTAACAGACGGAGATTGGCTCGCATTTTCCAAAAGGTCCAGCGTCTAAGCTGGTTATCATAAGTATTTTGGCTGATCACTAAACACAGTGTAATTTGTTGTCCTAGAGATGATTTGCAATTAAAAACTTATTAACAAAGTGCAATGATAATGAGAGGGATAAAATGCCAAGCTGTGGAATTACTTAATTATGTGAAATAGTTTTACCAAACCCCAGGCTCCATGGAACATTTTTTCCTCTCTCTAACGAACAATCAGTTCTTGTTGAATTCTAATTAGCTTCAATAATGTTGATCCCACTAAAATATTAGCGGCAGAAAATGCAAAATGAATTGTTTCCATTATACAACTGCCTTCAGGTACCAATGAGCTCTGTAAACTGCAGAATGAATTGCAGAACTTTTAAATCTCCGGCAATTAGAGAAGACAGCTGTAGATTATCTTTAAGGGACAAGAAGTCTAACTCTAAAGGTGAGGTGACACAGAGAATGATACATTGCCTACATCAATGAGTGTGATTCCTAGCTTGAGTGAACATACTTGTGCTAGCTTTGAATGAGCAAGAGCTCTAAAAATAGTAGTGTAGCTGTGGTAGCCTGGGCAACAGCAAATGCTGGCACAGGCTAGCTGCCTGAATATGTACCCACAGATTCCTGGCAGGTTTGTACTGGTAGGTGGCTAGTCCATGCTCACCACTGCTTATGCTATTGTGACTACACTACTAGTTTTAGCATGCTAGCTTGGTGAGAGCTAGTGTGAGTATATCTACTCAAGCTGGGAATCACACCCCCAGCTCCAAGTGTAGACGAAGCCACTGATATAGCAGACACATTGTGATGTCTAAGGTATCGCCCAGGGTTTGCATGTAAAGCAAACTCAGTTTGGATACTTAGGCTTGTTTTATCTGGATATAGGGCTGGAATCTAACAAGAACAGGCTTGTAGGAAATTTTCTGGCTTGATCCAGGTTGGAAGTATTTCAAAAATAGCCTCTCTTGTGGTATTTCAGAATTTTTGCTGAGATCAGAAAGTAAAGAGGCATAACAAAGTGAAAAGAAAAATCTTCCAACACCCACTCCCAAGCCTGAAAAAAAAAGAGTTGTGATTTGAGTGAAGGTTCTGGTTATTACATACACAAGATCACACCCCATTTCTTCTTGCTGGGTAGGATGAAGGGTGTCAGACTTATTATCTATCTTAGTTAGTTTCACCCCAGGATTCTAGGTATTCCCTGTTAGACCATTAGCTTAGTCCCCCTCTAAAAGATGTTCACCAGTTTTCTGTAGGAACCCAACCTGTAGTTTCTAAGTGCTTTCAAACTCAACAGGTCAGGCAGGTCGCAATAATAAATGATACTCACAACACAAAATGAAATTAATAAATTGACCCAGACTTATTTCCAAAACTGCCACATTCCCTGAAGTATTAAGAAGTTTAATTAATGTTGCAGATGTTCAGGCTAATTTAGCTATTTGCAAAAGGCAAAATTGACTAGTTGTTAAAGATGACCATGGTAGAAGTGTGTGAAATACTAAAATCAAGTTCAACAAATTCAAGTTCTGAATACTTTGGAATTTGGGCTGAGTACAAAAATGGTCCTATTTTTCAACTATAAACAATATTTTTAAACATTCAAGAACTGAACTATTGATTTTTTTCCTAGGCAAGAATATTTTTTTAAGCAAAAATAGGCAGAACTAGTAAAACAGACCTATTTATTAGCAAGTAACTATATAAATAAAACCATATGAAAACTCACAGTTTTCCTGTCTTAGATGTAAAAATACTCATTTTATTTAATTTTATGTGAAAAAGTGCAACAGCACCCCTACCAGACAGCATGAATGTGTGTGTGAATGCTTGCAGGGGAGGAGGGAGGAAGCAGCACTTTAGTGGGTTGATCTGATGGAGTGGAGATTCTCACATCTGGAAGAGTTTGATGGTAAGGGAAACAAAACAGGATCCTGGCCCTTTAAGTGTAACTCACTTCATCCACAAAGGGAAGTATGAGTGGCTCTCTTAATTCACAAAAAGAAAAGGAGTACTTGTGGCACCTTAGAGACCAACAAATTTATTAGCGCATAAACTTTCGTGAGCTACAGCTCACTTCAATCGGATCGCGAAAGCTTATGCTCTAATATATTTGTTAGTCTCTAAGATTCCACAAGTCCTCCTTTTCTTTTTGCGGATACAGACTAACACGGCTGCTACTCTGAAACCTCTCTTAATTCAATCAGTCTTGAAAGTTCAGTCTAACAGAAGTTTGTCCAATAAAAGATATTACCTCACCTACCTTGTCTCTATCAGGAACAAGGAACTCTCTCTTGTTCTCCTTTCTTCCACTCCTCCCTGCCAGTCTCTGTCTTTTCTAGTATGCTAAGGGATTAACCCCTCACATGCTGGGCCAGACTCACTACCTTGAGGCAGGCATCTATGATGCCTTCCTTTAAATGGCATGATATCCCCATAGCCCTTCACAGAAGAGAAAAACAAAGTAAATTAGGATAAAACCTGATTTAAGTGAAATAATCTCAATGTGGATCGGGCTCTTTAAAAAAAAAAGATATTTCTCTTCAAATAACCTAATATGGTTCAGGTTTTCATTAATGGAATGATCAGAGCAGGAATTCCTCCGAATAAAATTTGCTAAGAAAGCCTTTACACTGAGACAGAAAATAGCTCCTTGCGTTTAGTGTCAAAAAGTTGGATATAAATCTTGTAGAATACAGGCTTTGTTCTCTCCAATGTCAAATTGGCCTGATCTCCCTAACTCTGAAATATCTAACTGTAGAATATTTTTAATTACACGTCGGTACGAATGAGAGCTGACTTAGCACGCTTCTCCTGGTAGCCTTTTCTGGGAGCAAGTGGAAGCAATGAGGAAAGTCACACAGTTTTAAAGTTAGGTCCTGGTTTGGAGAAGGCAATGGAAAAGAGCTTACAGAGTTAGACATCAGTTTCTATTTTTTGTTGTTGAGGCTATAAGTGGGATGAAATCATACTGTGATGCTGCTCCCATCATACCATGAACTATGTGCAAGACCTGTGTTGGCTTCAGCCGGCTCTTGTTTTATTAAGAGGAATTTGCTGTAGATTCCAGAATCTATAGTCAGTTTTTAAAATCTCTCCTCCCCAGAGTCCTGCAGAGTAATATGCTCTGTTACAATGTTACAACTTCCTCCATCTCCTTCCACTGAACTAAATGGCAACATCAATAAGAACATAAGAAAGGCAATACCTGGTCAGACCAAAGGTCCATCTAGCCCAGTATCCTGTCTTCTGACAGTGGTCAATGCCAGCTGCCCAAGAGGGAATGAACAGAACAGGTAAACATCAAGTGATCCATCCCCTGTTGCTCATTCCCAGCTTCTGGCAAACAGAGGCTAGGGGCATCATTGCTACCTACCCTGGCTAATAGCCATTGATAGACCTATCCTCCATGATTTTATCTAGTTCTTTTTTGAACCTTGTTATAGTCTTGACCCTCACAACATCCTCTGGCAAGGAGTTCCACAGGTTGACTTTGTGTTGTGTGAAAAAATACTTCCTTTTGTTTGTTTTAAACCTGCTGCCTATTAATTTCATTTGGTGACCCCTAGTTCTTGAGTTATGAGAAGGAGTAAATAACATTTCCTTATTTACTTTCTCCACACCAGTCATGATTTTATAGACCTCTATCATATCCCCACTTAGTCATCTCTTTTCCAAGCTGAAAAGTCCCAGTCTTATTAATCTCTCCTCATATGGCAGGTTTCAGAGTAGCAGCCATGTTAGTCTGTATTCGCAAAAAGAAAAGGAGTACTTGTGGCACCTTAGAGACTAACAAATTTCGCTTATGCTCAAATAAATTTGTTAGTCTCTAAGGTGCCACAAGTATTCTTTTTTCCTCATATGGCAGTTGTTCCATACCACTAATCATTTCACATTTCACATAGGGTCACATTTGAGTTCTTTCAGAACTCTTGGGTGAATATCATCTGGTTCTGGTGACATATAACTGTTTAGTTTATATTTGTTCCCAAACCTCCTCTGACACCTCAATCTGGGACAGTTCCTCATATTTCTCACCTAAAAAGAATGGCTCCAGTTTGGGAATTTCCCTCACACCCTCAACCGTGAAGACCGATGCAAAGAATTCATTTAGTTTTTCCGCAATGGCCTTATCATCCTTGAGTGCTCCTTTAGCATCTCAGTCTTCCAGTGGCCCCACTGGTTGTTTAACAGGCTTCCTGCTTCTGATGTACTTAAAAAAATTTTGCTCTTACTTTTTTGTGAGTCTTTGGCTAACTGTTCGTCAAATTCTTTTTTGGCCTTCCTAATTATATTTTTCCACTTCATTTGCCAGAGTTTATGCTCCTTTCTATTTTCCTCAGTAGGATTTAACTTCCACCTTTCAAAGGATGTCTTTTTGCCTCTCACTGCTTCTCTTACTTTCTTGTTTTTTTGGTTGTCTCACTATGTTTTTAAATTTGGGATATACATTTAAGTTGAGCTTCTCTTATAGTGTCTTTAAAAAGTTTCCATACAGCTTTCAGGGATTTTACTTTTGGTGCTGTACCTTTTAATTTATGTTTAACTAACCTCTTCATTTTTGTATAGTTCCCCATCTGAAATTAAATGCTGAAGTGTTGGGCCTCTGTGGCGTTTTCCCCGCCACAGGGATGTTAAATGTAATTATATTATGGTCACTTTTACCAAGCAGTCCAGCTATATTCACCTCTTGGACCAGATCCTGTGCTCCACTTAGGACTAAATCGAGAATTGCCTCTCCTCTTGTGGGTTCCAGGACTAGCTGCTCCAAGAAGCAGTCATTTAAAGTGTCAAGAAACTTTATCTCTGCATCTTGTCCTGAGGTGACATGTACCCAGTCAATATGGGGATAATTGAAATCCCCCATTATTATTGAGTTCTTTATTTTAATAGCCTCTCTAATCTCCCTGATCATTTCACAGTCACTATCACCATCCTGGTCAGTTGGTTGGTAATATATCCCTACTACTATATTCTAATTATTTTAGCATGGAATTACTATCCATAGAGATTCTATGGTACAGTTTGGTTCATTTAAGATTTTTACTTCATTTGATTCTATGCTTTCTTTCACATATAGCAGTGGTTCTCAAACTAGGGTCGCCGCTTGTTCAGGGAAAGCCCCTGGTGGACTGGGCCGGTTTGTTTATCTGCCGCGTCTGCAGGTTCAGCCGATTGCGGCTCCCACTGGCCATGGTTCGCCGCTCCAGGCCAATGGGGACTGCAGGAAAGGCGGTCAGCACATCCCTTGGCCTCCACAGCCCCCATTGGTCTGGAGCAGCGAACCGCAGCCAGTGGGAGCCGCAATCGGCCGAACCTGTGGATGCGGCAGGTAAACAAACCAGCCTGGCCCGCCTGGGGCTTTCCCTGAACAAGCGGCGGCCCTAGTTTGAGAACCACTGACATATAGTGCCAATACAACTGCAGAGTCCAGTCCTTACTTAAGCTGAACTCCTGCTGTCGTCAGTTGGGGGTTTTGAATAGTGTTGTAGATCTATTACCTCATATCCTGGCTTTGGCTGCTGTGTCAGTTTCCCTTTCAGGTAGAAGGTGGCTTATTTAAATTGTAGACTCTTTGGGGACAGGGACTGTCATTCGTTCTGTGTTTGTCAAGTGCCTACCGCAGTAGGTACCCCCATCTCGGTTGGTCTCAAGGGGCTATCGTAATACAGGTAAATAGTAATAGTTATTATTATGCCCCCTGGTCAATGTGACCTTCATCACATCTCGGGTATCATCATCCAAACAAACCAACCAACAGCCCGGCTGTCTACAAGAGTCTGATAGAATAAATTGCCTCTTCATCACAATTGGCCTCATTTTATCTATTGGCCTCGTTTAATTTATCGAACAACAGAAAGTGTGTTATGAAACGTTTACATTTAGAACCATATGAATAATAACCATCTGTGGTTTTCCTCCTCATCGGATATTTATTCCCAGTGATTTTCCTGAGCTCTGACTCATCCTGAGGGTCAGTGTACAAAGATCAAAGGATAACTAAACAAAAAGGTCCAAGCTCAATTGTACCTGGATGGATCTTTGGCTGCTCTGGTCCCAGGATTTCCAGCAGGGTTACGACCAGCTCCCATTGACTGTACTGAGGGCTGGGAGAAGGGGAGCTTCCTCCCTTCCTATTCTGGAAACATGCACTATACTAACCCTAGATTTCTGCAAGCTGTGTTGCAATACCCAGGTAACTCCCTTGACACAGACACCTCTCCAAATAAATGCACATGCCTGACATAAACGAACTCCCTTGCTGGAGCTTTGTCCTTCCAGGATCTCTCAGTGCTGGCTCTGTAAGGCACGTTCAATCACTGCCCAGTCTCCATCTTGGAAAGGCCCAGTTACTCCTGCTCTCGGCACACTTTATAGCGAGACGCACAATCTTCATCTCAGTTCCGCTACTGGGGAAAAGAGAGGTCTTTTATATTCCTAGCCCCTTTCATGTCATGAGTTACTGCCACACGTACAACTGCCATCAGTCCTTCTGGGTGATGTCTTGGTTGCTTCAGTAAAATTGTGCCAAGCCATAAGCTTGCCTTAAAGGGCCCATCACACTGTTACCCTGGCCTCCCTTACATGAGTTTGCAAAGTCCAAAACACAATGGGAAGTGCAGTGCTTCTGCTGTGCAACTGGGCTGTGATGCAGAAAGAGCTTGTGCAGTGGGACTAGAGGGAAATGTCTGTGTGCTGTGCTGCAGATCTCACCACCAGCTCTGTGCTACTCACCCTTGAAGGGGGAATGTACTGAGCCACAGTGCAATCAATGGATGGAATAACTAAGGATGTGAGGTGTGCCTGGCCTCTGTTTTGGAAGGCAGGGTTCTGGGTAGCAGGCAACAGAACAGACTGAGTGACTAGCCCCTAGCAGGCTCCCACTGCTGTTTAGTGTAGTTGTTAAATACAAGCTCTCTGTGACTTAAGAAAAACAATACAATCAACAGCTCCAGGCTGAGCAAGGATACACTGTCCCAGTATCCAGCATCAGAGGAAGCAGCAGCTCATGTGCTCCCTCTTTCCCTTGTTGCGAGTGTGCCCTGGTCCCATTTGCTGGCTGGGGTGGAGACAAGAATATTCTCCCACCTCTGCATATAGCATTTTTTACAGGCAAAACCCTATAACTCGAGCTTTGCTTGTGGGACCAAGATCTGACCTTCGTGTCTGGGCCCATAGTCACAAACAGCTGTTTTTGGAGAAGGAATTAATTTGGGTACATACAAATTGGAGCTAGGGTACATTGCTATCCTCCTAGTACTTATCCAACAGGTTGGCGTAGAATAACATACCCGCACAAAGAAATAGGATTAAGAAGAATTGCTCTGGCAAAAGGTGCTGGATTGACATTCCAGGACACAAATCCTAGGTTTAGCTACAAAACAGACAAGGTAGCAGAAGTACAAGCTTTCATCAGATGATTCTACCAGTGTGTCTCAGTGTGACTTAGAGGGGCTACCTATAGGGAGATCATGTATTGCAGCAAGTCCTTATGGTGAGGTACTTCATGCTATTGCAATATGTTTGGGAAAGCAACTATTCTGCCCCTTTACCATTCTCCCTGCCTCCCATCCCATTTTGGATGAGAATTTCTCAGTTTGTTTTTGTTTCTGTCTACATGAGTGATCAGGATTTAAAAGCATGAAGCTAAATGAAAACACGTAAGGAGATTTGTTTCCTTCTCTCTCTTATATTTCCTGTTGTTATGAAACCAACAAGCATCTTCCTTTAGAGATCACATCATAATTACCCAGCTCAGGATGGGGGAGGGGGAATTTGCATCCCACATGTGGCATTCAAGCTCCTTTCACAGGCTGTATGTACACTTCTGGGTTTGCTTTTTCCTACTTCTCTAGGGGATCTCTTTTATAATTTCCCATGATTGTTCATTTATCCTTTCAGACTTTGGATCCAAACTGTTTCTTATGCCTTGGTGATTCAATCACATGTGCAATTTTCTCTCTTTGTGGGCAGAAGGTTTTTTGCTGCAGCTCATAAATTAATATCCTGTCACCCTAACCCACCTCCATCTTCTAAAGCCCAGTCACTTTCCTGATTACCTTGACTTATCCAATATACAGCATATCTCCTTTTGAAAACCTTGTCTCATATTCATTTCTCTTGCAAAGGGAAATCACTTTGTTCTCTTTTTGGCTGGAAGAAGGCCCAGCCATCTTTACCATTATTGTACTCTAGGCATCTTCTCTCATATTTTATTCTGAGAGCAGCACATTTGGGAAATAGAGAGGGTAGATAATTTTTACTGGCTCCCAACTTTTATGCCCTTGGGACCTCAGATTCAGTTCCCTCAGTACTTCAAAGGATTTCTAGCAGTGGAGAAGGTACTTTGCCCTCCGGCCTCTTTGTACAAGTGTGAGGAAAATTCACTCCTCCCTGGCTTCTGGGAGTGGGTGGAAGAGCTTGTTCTCCCATGATGGGAGCTGGGCTCTGAACTTCCAGCTCAGCGAATAGAATGCCAGTTAGCTGGTCCTGACACCGTACAGTGTTGCTACCCTATTAAAATCTGCTGGCAACCCACCTCAGTGCTGTTATCCACAGGTTGAGAATGGCATGGGGGGAGTGGGGTGATTTGATTTAGAGAATCTTTCCCCTGGTTGAGAACGTAGACACCAGGAACAGTAGTATTTAGAGAAGACCAGATTGAAATGCAAAAAAAACCCCAACAAAAAACAAAACAAAACAAACAAACAAAAACCTTAGAAATCTGTACGGGAAGATGGAAATCAGGAAGTGAGTTCACTAACTGGAAACCCCATCATTTAGCCTAGTTCCATTTATGGTATCAGGAATGCTCAAAATATGAATATTGCATGATATTGCTACATTTTACAGACTCACTTCTTGTAGTTCTTCTTGTAGTATTGGTGCCTTCCATCAGTGCTTTTGTTAATGATTCCAAGTTCTCAGCTTGAGCTTGTGACTCCATCCCCTTATTACAAAAGTCTTTGAGATTTATTAGCAGACTCAGCATGATAATCTAATGTCGTCCTTCCAAGTGTAATAGCATCTAACTTTGAATCAAATGACTCACATTTTCCCCCCCACAGGCTGAATTGCATTAAGTACAGTATATAGGATAACCTTACAATCAGCAGTGGCAGATTTACAGATCTAGAAGAAGATTCTTTTTTGGTTGATTGTCTATTTTTATTACAGAGGTCGTACAGAGACACAGGTTGGGGGCTAGGAATGTGAAAACATTCCCATCATCACATTTCTGTTATCTTTGTCATCACCAATCAACTCAGACATTGCACCTTTTTCTCTTGTACTTGCTTCCTTTCCCATTCTTTCACTTAGGGACATAACTAACACACACACACACACGCATGCATGCACAAAGAGAAGTTAAAAGTTGCCTGGAGAGTGAGGAAGGAGTAAGGGGTGTGGAGGCACCACCAAATAAATTCATAGGAAAAGAAAACAAGGCAGATACACCTTGCTGAGCTGGAGGTGGGATCCAGATGAACCCAGGCCTGTCCATCAAACCCATAAGGAGATTGGCGTTAAAGGAAGTAGCTGGATTGATAGGGATGCTTCAGACACTTTTAGGGGCAGATCCTCCACTGGTGTAACTTGTGACAGCTCCACTGACTCCCATGGAGTTGTGACAATTTACACAAGCTGAGGATCTGCTCCTTATTTTTTGTCCAGGGCAATGGAAAGAGATGATCTCGTGTTGCCTACAGTTTTATATGAACAGAAATAGAGAAAGAGGTTTTAAGAAATACATCTAATAGGTTAAAATGTATTAGATGTATTTAAATATGCAAATAAAAGCCATAGACTGTTCTGGTTCATATGATCCTAAATGTAAATATTTTTACAATGCACTTTCTTTTGTTCAATGTATGAAACCAGGCCAATTTAATACTACATGTTTGTTTGTATGTGTACACATGTAGACACAGATGTGCCCTGGAACTAATTATTTTCCATGAAAGTGACACTGGTAAATATTACCATTTCATTCCCAAACTATGTATAAATTGCCACACTGAGCTGTTTGTGTGGGTAAAGTTGACTAACGGTTATTGTTCTTGGCTTTTTAACTTTAAATGCTAAATTACACATAGGCAGGCAAAGCCTTTGCATCTATCTTTATGGAGTACTTGCCTGAACATCTTCCAGGGATAACTCTTATTTATTCAGCTGGCATGACTGAATTGATTTCATACATGCAGAAAATTTCCAGGAAACATGTGGGAAGTAGTGACCACAGCAAAACCACCAGCATTGGAGTCAAAATTGTAACTACATATAATGTATAAGTATTCCATAGATATACAGTATATAAATAGATGCGCATGAACTACAATATATTTTACAGGATATTAACATGAAAGAAGAAAACATTATTTTAAATAAGGTCAGACAACAAGAGAGAGCCGAAGAATGTCAATTTGTCTGACTGGTGGGAATACATCACACAACAGATTTAAAACAGACTCTCACTCCTGCATGTGCGCAGCAAAACCACGTGTGCGCTCTGCAAAGATTCATTAGGCCTATTGTTTCAAGTGTCAGCATCCTTTTATTCTGAACGTTTCTAAAAACAAATGCTATCTCCTGTTTAAATCTGTTATTCAGATCTATTGACAGGGAAGGTTAATATATTATAGTGCAGAAGTTTTTATCAAGTAGAATTCTTGTAAAAAGCAGGGGAGTAATTCTGCATCGGTAGCATTAGGGCTGGGTGAATATTGTAATGTGTACATTATGAATATTTGTTTGAAATAAACCTGCAGATTGTATGCATTAAAATATTGACATTCTTCTGCTCTCTCATTGTCTGACCTTATTTAAACAGATTTGAAGGCCAAAAGGGTTCATACAAACCAAAGGACACTTACAAGCTTACAGCGGCACAGATGTACCAATACAGCTTTGTCTCTGTAAGAATGCTTATGTAGCCATTTTATACTGATGGGAGAGAGCTCTCCCATCAACATAATAAAACCAGTTCAATGACCAGTGGTAGATATGTCGGCAGGAGAGAGTCTCCCACCAGCATGCGAAAGCTTATGCTGACAAAACTTATGTTGCTCAGGGGGATGGGGGTTTTTTCACACCCCTGAATGACAAAAGTTTTGCCGACGTAAGTACTAGTGTAGACATGGCCTAAGTCTTGGAAATTAATTTAGAGTCCAACCCTGGAAGGTACCAGGCCCTCATAACTAGAGTTGAGCAAATAATTGTTTTTTCAGTTTGGTGGCCTGAGCAGTTTGTTACACCATCGTAAATTGGGAATAACACCACTGGAAGAGAGAAACAAGGTGGGTGAGGTAATCTCTTTTATTGGACCCACTTCCGTGGTGAGAGAGACAAGCTTTCAAGCCACATACAGCTCTTCTTGTGTGTGACTCAAAAGCTTCTCTCTCTCACCACAGAAGTTGGTTCAATAAAAGATATTAGCTCACCCACCTTGTCTCTAATATCGTGAGACTGACATGACTACAACTACACGGCATTCCACTGGAATAGAATTACCTTCAATTTATACCAGTGTAAATGGGCACAAAAGTTGGCACATATAGGGCTAGATTCATTGTGAAAATTGCTCAATTCTAGTTTCAGGGTCACTTTGGAGGAGCGCTAGGACAGATTGCTTCTCCTGGCATGTGGACCCAGCTTTGAGGGCAGCGGGGGATCTAAGGAGAGAGAGAGCTACCTCCTTTCCAGGTGGTTTCACCTCAGTTAGGCACAAAGGGCAAACAGTCCCTGCTCACAGTGACTGCTATTGTGAATGTCCCTTGTGTGGCCATAGTGAAGGGAGGGCTTGTGTGCTCCTACCAGGGCAGATCATAATGAAGCCCATATTTTTTGGGGTGGGGGCATGGACTGGTATTGATAGGTATATTTTTACAGGTAAATGTATGTATGTGTGTGAGAGTCCTTTAAATTCCCAGGCTTAGCTGTTCTCCTTAGTGAAGTAGACTGGGCAGTCATTACAGCTATTAGAACTCGAGCGCTCAAACCAGCGGCTTCCAATGTTTGGAGAATGAAGCTATGCACTATTACTGTACACAGAAAGTGCTCTGACTGCTATTAATCATTAATTACATTTGTTCTGCATTTATAGATAAACAGCTCAATTTGGAAATGATTTATACATGGTCTTTAGCATCCACCACATGTAAAACATGACAGTGAAAAACTAGTTTAATCTTCTTTAGAGTAGCTATTAACTACTCCTCGTGCATAATACAGGCACATATTTCCTAAACATATACCTTTTTCAGAAAAGGTTTCAGACATTGCTGTCTTCAAGGTGCCAGCAGTCTATTACATTTTCACTGTGCTACCTGGTGTATGTCTCCATCTCTGACTAAACAGCAGTATAAGATTATTCCCCCTCACCCCCCGCTCAGGAATTATGTTGGTCTTTGTCAAAGTGGGTTTTGAGTCCAAGCCAGCAGTACCGCCTAGTGGCAATACTCCAGACTGTACTGTTCAGTGGCAAGAGCCGGTGGTGGAATTCAGTGACTGTATGGCCCAGTGGTCACCATACCTAGTGGTGGGATTCAGCAGCTGTGTCACCCAGTGGCGAGAGACAGAGGCTGGGAGAAGAGGAACCCAGGCCTCCCCTACTCCAGCAGGTTCCAACCCAGGGTCAAAAGAAACAATAATTCATTATGCATGGCCTAGGAGATGGGCACCCCTGCACCTGCTCTCTGGGCCACTTCCTAACCTGGCTTCAGAGCTTCTGCTGGTGCCACCGGTCGGTCTTGGGGTCTCCTCGAAACTTTCTCGGGCCACTCTCCAGAGGGTCTCCCTCCAGCTGCAGCAGTTAGTCGTCCTCAAGCCCCATGGCTGAAGGGTCTGCAGCGGCTTGACCATAGGACCTGGTCCCAGTTTTTGGGAGCCTTGGAGGCTTCTCTGCAGGAGGCTGCAACACCCAGCTACTCTCTTGCCCTGTCCACCAAGAATGAGCTGAGCTGCTCCCTTTTGAACTCTGCCTCCACTGTGTGCATGCCCAGCGGGGTGGCAGGGCGTGGCCTCCTGTGTCCAGAGCAACTCCTTTACCCTTGCTTCACCTATGTGGGGTTCATACACCCCATCATTGTCCTATTATTAATTGGTCTACCCTGGTATGAGGGAGTAGTGAGGACAATATTTCATAAGCATCCACACATTTTTTCTGTAGATGAGAGAAAAAAGAAAACCCACATAATGAAGATGGAGTCTTTTAAAAATATTATAGGTGGTCTCTGCCATGTTAAAAGTAAAACATTCAAAATGTTTTTAAAAGATACAAGTAATAGAGACAGGTCTCCTGCTGATAACAGCCCACCTTAATTGATTAGTCTTATTACAGTGTGTATGGCAACACCCATTTTTTCATGTTCTCTGTGTATATACATCTTCCTACTGTATTTTCCACGGCATGCATCCAATGAAGTGGATTTTAGCCCACAAAAGTTTATGCCCAAATAAATTTGTTAGTCTCTAAGGTGCCACAAGTACTCCTCATTCTTTTTTTTTTTTTTTTTAAGTAATAGAGAGTAAGTGATGACTTTGGGACCTTAATTAGGTTTCTTACATGCAGTATGTATTTCTGGGCCATAAATACATTTGACATTTAAGTTTTGTGGAAAGATCAGTATAGTTGTCCTCCACATCTGTTGGCTTTTAGTGCTTCCATTTAGTACGGAAAATCAAAAGGACGAGAGAGCTTTTTAGGCAGATGGAATTGAAAAATGTTCACATTGTCAGAGACCCCTTATTTTCCCTCATCTGTTACTCTGGGTGCCTTAGTAGAGTATAACTGTGAGTAATGGATTGAAATAACATAAGCAAAATATTACCTAAAGCTACTTTTTGTTGAGATCTAGTTGGCTGTGGGATAATCTCTTAAAAGCAATGGTAAATTGTATTGCTTGATTCATTTACAATTGGACTGGGCACAGCAGTAGAACATATAGCATAAGAGAAAATCCTGCATTTCCATAGAAATGGACTTCATGATTTATTTTACCTGTAATTACTACAATTCTTGTTCAGGCACTAATATTTCAGAGAGCTGTACATGGGCACAGCAGTCTGCCCACACAAAGTGCCTTCCAGATTAGGGGCCTTAGTACCCACTCCTCAATGTTTGGTGTTATGTCAGATAAAAGCCTCCCCCAACCCCCGCACAAGACCCCAAATCATTAATCTTTATTCCCACCTGGCTTCAAAATTGGCAGATGCCCTTGTTTTCCTAATGGAGACTCCTTGAACCTTACAGTTTAGTTCAATCCTTCAGATTCTAAACTGAGGTTCCTTCTACCTGTCTTTGTGTTTGCCCAACTTGGAAGTTAAAGATCTGGTGGCTCTTTTCAAGGACAATATATTGAAGATAATTCTGCATCTGATAGTCCTCTCAAAAGAATAGGTTCAAATATCAAACTTTGCAAGGTGATACACTTTGGCCCCAATCCAACAAAGCCCTTAAACTCATGCTTAACTTCAAGCATGTGTCTAAAGGGAGTCCGTACAGTCAGCTGTACGGAAGTGCATACGTGGCTGTTGCGTTTGCTTATTTATTCACCACACTCTTATTAACTCTTTAATACCTAAGGGTCATTTCTGCATTAGTTGTTCCCATGGTCTATGGCACAAGTCAGTAGCATGGGAAAGGGGAATGGATGGTTAGTGGATGTATGAAATTTCTTGTCGGATTCACCCATCCCCGATAATAAATTATTTCAGACCAGTGAGCACTATCCCACCAATGATTCCTCATCCACTTTTTACCTAAGTGTGACACTGCAAACCCTCCCTCTAGCCTTTTCACAAAGAGTCCCATCAATTTCAGTAGGAACAACTCAGTAGGTAAGGATTGCTTACGTGAGTAAGTGTTGGCAAGTTCAGGAGGCAATATGACTACAGAGATTTCCTGTACTCAGGACCCAGGTAGGGTGGTGGATATTGACATATTAGAAGGAGGCATACTGTTGAAATTTCATTTTCACTTTTACATGTGACCTTTAGTTCTTAAATCATAATCTATCATTACACATTATTAATCCAGGTGCATTCCTCTTTGAAAGGTTGATGGTGTTGGGGTGCTGCTGTTTAGTGAAGGTTTATGAGAGAGGATGCTGTCTTCTAATGGAAATTTCTTTTCTTTCCTGGCTGGGCAGGAAGGCAAAGGTGACTTACAAAATGATTAGGATTTTCTGCTTTGCAACACTAAAAGAATTCCCAGTGAAGGAAAACAATGTTTTTGACCTTTTATCTGGCTTCTCTCCCTCTTTCCAACAGACTAATTATAGGCTTTTGCCATTGGAGAATAAATCAGGTTTCAAGACTACTTTATTTCACAGATGGTATTAGATATTGATTTTATTTTTAACCTCTTTTTATTCCTCCTAATATTCTTTTAAATTTTATTTTCATTTATTAAGAATTTTAAGACTACTTCATACAATACATAGCAACAAGAAATATGAGAGACGATGGCCCTGATACCTAGCAGAGCCTTAATTCAGACTGCCTTTATGTATTCATCATGAATTGCAGTTACCTTTTGTAACTACTTGATAATGCCCACAAATCACATAGTTAGATATCATAGGGCTGGATCCTGCAAGGTGCTGAGCAACTGGTGAAATGGTGAGTAACCCAGCTCCCATTGAGATCAATGGAAATTGAAAGAAATTGCTCAGCATTTTACAGGATTGAACCCTAAGTACTATAAAATGCATCCCTGGCAGTTAACTGGAATCATTTGCAGCCACAAGACGTTATCACAAATTAGCAGCAGATTGCTTCTGAGAACTGAAAATCAGGTCCAACCTCTCAATAGTATTTGATCTACCTAAATACAGATACGGAGAGATAAATAAGAGTGTCTTTCTCTCTCTAAAACAAACACATTGTTATAAGGTACATTTTAAAACATGCAGAACACTAGAGAGCTACAACAACAGTGTAGAATAATACACATTTACTATAACAATTTTCATAGCTGTATTTTCCAACAAAGGAAAGAGAATAAAGAAGTACAATGGTACAGATATGTATGATTTGTTTATAATTTGGTTATATATTCTTTCAACTGAATCAAGATCAGACTTTCCATTTTTGTTTGGAAGATATCTTGAGCAGGGTTTTACTTCAAGACCACTAATCATAGTTAATACAAAAATTACAAACTGCACAAACAGTACACAGCAGGCAGAAAGCAAGCTCTGTGCTCAAGGCAACAATCCCTCTTCTTCTCTCTTTAGACTCAAACTAGTTCCTGCCTCTGATATGTAGCTAGCCATCCTAAATAGGCATGATTTGCATCTGCACATTAATTCTCCTAAACATGCTACAAAGTCAGATTAGATAGGGTAACTACAAGCTGTTGCTTAAAGATGATTACAAAAACATTCTCATTTTAGAGATGGGCCTGAACTGAAAATCTGGAACTGAAGACCTTGGACTTTGGGGATACACAGATCTTGATCCAAATGCAAAACTTCACAGCTTGGATCTTTCTCTATAAATACACCAAAAACTTCATTGTCAAGCTGTTACAGTTACTACATACATAACCATACCTGACACAAGAGCAAATAAATGAAAATTAAGCTCCCTAATAGTATCTGCTCTGCTACACAGAAGCACGAACCTTACCATTACCACAACTATCATTCATCACAGCACCACAGACCATATATCACAACCTTTTCACCATTCTGCATGCGCTGTTTTACCAGGTTACTTTCCCCCTCCCGCAACACTAGTAATTGTGTCTGCTCGGTGTAATAGTTGATTGTGTTGGAAGTGGGTGGTTTGGTAAAGTTATGTTCAGAAAGGTCCCTAAAGGAGACAATGGAAGGGTGGCATCCCTGAGAAATAATGGTGCAGTATATGGTCTGTGGTATGTCAGTTGTGGTAATAGGAAGGTGTGTGCTTGTGCGTAGAGGAGTAGAGGGTATGAATATATTGGAGGGTGGCTTAACTTTTCATTTAATTGCCTTTGTGTCAACAACTCAGGCTTGTGTGCACCTGCCCAATCAACCAACCAGGCTTGTGAGTGCCCAGTGCCCCACAAGCAGACTTGTTTGTGATCAATGCCCTCCCCTCAATTGCATTTGGATGAGCCCTTCCTCCCAGTCAATCAGGTTGCTGTGTATATCCAGCCTCTCCCTCTCAGTCACTTAAACTTGTCTGTGCCCCACACGTAATAACCAAACATGTCTGAATGCACAGCACATAATTTTCTAGTTATAATGTGAATAATGGCTTTAAAAATAACCCTAAATCCAACATTAAAAAAAACAACAACAAAAATCTCTCCCCCTTTCCCGCCCACACCAGATCTACTTAAAACCCACCTTCCTACCTAGCTCTGCTTAAACGGACAATATTTCTAAGAAGTATCATACAACAATGAAAAATAGAACAGCCAAGAAAAAAATTTCACTAGAGCCCAAATTTCTTTCACTAGAGTATGAATGGAAAGTGAACATAAAAAAAGGTGTACATATTAAAAGAAAATTCATTAAAAAAATTAAACAGATATTTGTGGGCTTTCCTTGCAGTATTCACTTAGCTCTTTTAAATACCAAAAATGTACTAAAAACATAAGCCCTGTTCCTGCAAACATATACACACATGAAATAAATTTGCATACATGAGCAGGCCCATTAAATTCAGTGAGATTAAAGGTACTTATGTATATGTATGTGTGTATACAGGCATATAAATATACATTATGGATAAAAGAGGATCTGTATAAAAGATCCATTAAGAAAATCATTTTTACTTTCAGAATAAAGACCATTTTCAGTCTTAGAATCCAGGAATCAATCCCTATGTATCTACTGATTTCTCTAAGGATGAATTTGGTCTCTTGGAATAAAGAACAAGATTCTAATTGCAGAGGAAGTTGTAACTATCTTGTGTATCTTTTCATCTCACTTTATTATTTCCCTCAAATTTATGTAGGTTTAGCCCTGCTCACAGTTTCATGAATAACATCTTCCTTCTTTCCTATATGTCTGTCTGCTAAAATCATTCCGACTGCAAAGAAATTGCCTTGGTAGATACAAGATGAGTTTGACAAATGCATCTCTCTTTTCGGGATATGTACCGGTTGCTTTGTTGTCTGCTTCCATTTTGTCATAAGCCATCTCACTGAGCTTGATAACCTACATGATTATCAACCCATTGGAGATCTTTTGCTTATTTTTCTGAGGCTGTAATGACTAAAATTTTCTTTCTGGTAAAAACTCATCTACTGAAAATATCACTTCCTATGATCATCAGCATGCTTTGTGGAGACAGATTTAATTCATTTTACAATGTCCTGAGCTACTGTGATCATTTTCTCCTTCCCTCCCCCACATGTTGTTAGTATATGAAGCATTCAAATTAGATGCAGCATGAGTCATTGAACTCCTGTACTCAAGACTACGCTAAGGAAATGGATGGCTTGTGATAAGTGAAAACTGTCACTTGTTCACATCCATCTCAGTGACTGAAAATAATTACTATCTGAAGGTGGTTTGGTTGCTTATATGGAATAGATTCTACTAGGTGGTTGCCTATCCATTGACAAACACTAGCAGTAAGACCAACATTTGAACAGGCAAAGTAGATAATTCCATAATCATCCATCCCATTTTGCATTATTTATTGGGAGGAAGGATGATCCAGTATTTTGGGTGCTAGCTGGAGAACTCAGTTCAATGCCCTGCTCTGTTCAATTTCCTGTTCCTCGGGAACTTCAAGCAAGTCAGTTTATCTCTGTGCCTCAGTGCCCCATCTGTAAAATGGGGATAATAGCACTGCCCTACCTCACAGGGGTGTCGTGAGGATAATTACATTTAAGAATGTGAGCTGCTCAGAAACTATGGTAACGGGGCCATATTTTCACTCTCTCTTTTCCATAATGCATGTGGAACACCTTACCTCTCAGTCTCGCTAGTGCGGCGCACTCTCTGATTTCAGCCACAAACTGAAGTATGCAGGACTAAAACATGCAGATGAGCTGCACAGGAGCTCCAAACTCAGCAGGAATTGAACTCCTCTGTACACCCATCCTTGTGGAGCTAAGAAGCTCTGAGAGACTTGCCATCAGCCCTGAAGAGATTAGGGAATTTCATCAATAGCAATATATGTTGGCCAAAAGTAGGGTGACCAGACATCCCAATATTATCGGGACCGTCCCAATCTTAGTGGCTTTGTTTTATGTATGCAACTATACTCTCCTCCAAAAAAAAAAAAAAAAAAGTGTCCTGATTTTTCACACTTGCTATCTGGTCACACTAGTGCAAGATTTGACCTCAAGAATACTGATGCCATTAGAATACTTAGTAGAATTATACCCTTGTATAATTATATGGCTATATTAATTATAGTACAACTTCAGCTCAGTGGGTCAAGCAGGAGTGATGCTGTATCTCTGTGACATTATGTCCTAGGCACTAGCATTATACAAATAAATAATATCAAATTTAAAAAAATCAGGAAAGAGTTTTGATTGCATTACTTTCTACTGTATCTTAACATTACTGTTTCTGGTTAATGCTTTCCTTCCAGCTGAATGCCATAACACATGATGCTTGATACTTGTTTATTGCAATATAAGAAAGAAAAGAATCAGCATTATATATACAAGTTTACTCTTGTATATTCATGGTACATAATAGTTGATATTCAAATGGGGTCACAGAGTAGTTGGGGAAAGGAAAATAGTAATGTTATATCCAGGAGTGATGTTATAATCAAGGACACTAAAACCTCAGTTAATTGAATGGAACAATGGGTCAGTGTCTTCAAAGGCAATTGTGCCCAGGTAACAAGGAGTATAATTTGTTCTCATAAATATATTCTAATATCTCTCTATATACACATATGTTGATTTATACTGTAAATTTGTTTCTATACAGCAATTTTTTCTAGTAATTAAATAATGAATAGAATTGCCATTTGTTCTAAGATGGAGGGAAAAAAGAAAAATACCTTTCCATTATTCATTTGGCGTCTCTAACCCAGTCCATGATAGATAGATAGATAATATATTCTGCCAGGGAACATAGCGAGAAGAAATGTTGGTAGAATCACAAACAATAATAAAAAGCCAATGCAGTTCAGGTTTCCATGTGTATTATTAAGCAGAAAGTACATCAGGAAAGCATACAGATATGAAGACTAAAGAACGGTGCAATCAGTATTGATACAAACATGAAAAATAACATAGGTACTGTACAGTACAGGGGGTATTAATACAATCAAATAGCCTCGTTTTTTCAGCTGTTAAAAAAAATTGTCATAAGGAAGAGGTATGTTATCGTTCACCTTTGGGTCTTTCAGGGGGCTAGTCAGTGATGGCCAGAAAAGCTAGAGGGGGCAGACTAACTCTTCTTGTGGCCTGTATAAATAAATGTTTTTATTACTGATTTCTAAATGCTCCCTGCAAGTGTAGGTTACATTCACTTGCTCATTGTCTTACTTACGTGGTAAGTTCTTTGCATTAGGTACCACCTTGTACTTTATGTTTGTACAGCAGCTAGTACAACGGGGCACTGATCCAGATTGCTGCCTCTTGTCATTATAGTAATAACAAACAACAACAACCGGACAGCTCTGGAGTCTCACTAGAGTCTCCTGCATTTTTTTTTTGTAGTGTTGGAAAGAAGCTGCCATCCAAAATGTTCATGTGAATCACATAATGGCATCCCTTGCATCATTGCAACATTTTCAAAATGATTAACTGATTTTCCTCTTCCCACTTTCCTACCCTGCTTGAAACTTTACAGCTTCTCTAACACATTTTGATATTTTAAAGCAAACAAATATGTAGAGAAAGTTCATCCATATTGTTAGATGCTCATTGCAATTTGTTTTTGTTTATCCTATAAATTGTATTGGAGATTCATTCACTTGAATCCAGCTTTTCTATTGTATTAGAAATCAGGTTAGATTCTTTCACTGAATTTATCTTAAGTACCTATCCAGGTCCTTGTAAGAGTTTTCCACACACCTGGATTTTAGATTTAATTTTTCAGGTGAAAAAAAAATCAAAATCTCAGGGAAGACCATGTTTTAACTATATACAACCTTTGGGGCTTATTATTTTTAACAAGTCAAATTACAGTAAATGCATAAAGGAAAGGAAACAAGCTATGGAAAGTTGTGACATTCCATCTAGGCACAATTCTTAACTTGCAGTAAGATCCCCATGAAAGGGCTATCAGTCAGAGGAGAGAATACTACAGTAAAATGGTTAAAATGTGCTCTGACTAGACAGTGGATCATGAAGAGTTTACTTTGTTTGTCTGGTTTGCCCTAGGGATGAATTTTGGAACCAAGATGATGCATTGACAACATGGCCCCTAGATGACTTCTTGAGCTACTCTGAAATTAATAACTGTTACTTCAGTGGCTTGGTAGAAGGAATCCAGGTGGATCAGTATGAATTAAAGGTCAGATCGTATCCCCTAGATCTGAGTGCAGAGGGAACCTGAAATATCTAGACCTGCATCTGGCTGAGTGGTGGGCATAGGCGTGGACTCTGAGGCATCGTCCCCTCACACACCATGGGCTCTATAGAAGTAGATTATCTGCATGTGAGTGGTTGTGAGGAGAGGCTGGGAGACACCTGGGATTAGGAGACCTACATCAACCACCCCAGTTGTATGCAAAATGCACTCCCGCTTCACTTCAGGGGGTGGGTGTTTCAGGAGCTGTCGCTGGCACAAACTGTTGAAAAGCTGGGGGATTGGGAGCAAGGCCTCAGAACCAGTATAAAGGCAAAAGGCCTCCATGCAGATGGCTCTGACCTCCTGCAGAACTGGAGGATACCAAGGGTTTTGAATTCAAACCCCTTTTCACTCTTTGGAATGGCATGTCCTACTCTCTTGATTGAATACTATGGAGTAAACTTTGTGAGGAAATCCTCAAGGAGCTTTCCTTTCCCTTTCTATTTCTCTCCTCACAGTCTGTCTGTATTTGTTTTTCATTTCTTTCTACTCTCTGCTCCATTTTACTCTTTTTTTTTTTTTAAAGTGGTATGAGCGTTTTCCCTCACCCAATCTCAACTCCTTTTACACTATTTTTCCTAAGGGGAAAGTATACAAACCTAGGCCCCACTCTTGCAAATCTTTTCACATATACTTAACCTTGCACTCATGTGGCATCACTGGGACTATTTACATGAGTCCAGTTAAACCTGTGAGTAGGTGTTTGCAGGATCAGGGTCCTAATAACGTTTGAGTCAAACTATTAAACTCATGATGTATGAGTGGGAGTGTATCGCTCTTTCTAGTCTTAACTGTAAATAATTAGAAGAGTTTGCAACATAAAAGTTTCAGCACTGGATATTTAGGTTGGGTAGCATGAACTGGACCTGGAGTTTCTAAACCCAACAGTACCATCCTCTCAGTACAAATGGGAGAATGGTAAGAGACATGACACCTTTGACATTAAATTCTTTGAATGAACCAAAACTCTTTTAAAATGCAAAGTGGTCAAATATCAAGAGACTCCTTGCAGCAAAGCATTAGCCCATCATCCAGTGGATGTTATAATGTCTTCTACCCAGGACTACCTTTATGACAAGAATGGCTGAATGCTGGACCTTTCCTAGTCCTCATTAATATCTCCAAGGGAGGAGAGATTTTGTTCTTCCCCCGTACTTGTCATAATCTTCTTCTCTCCCCGTCTTCCCTCCTTACTGTCATTCATTTTCATTGCAGGCTTTAGAAATGGTGAGAATGTTGGCACTGAGCTTTGAGAATATCACAGGCCTGTAGGAGCGACGATACAGTTTTGTTTTCAGTACAAATCCTGAACTGAAAGCAAAACATTAATCTTTGTCAATGGGAAGATTAAAAGGGTCTAATCATGCAAAATCTACTCATGCAAATAATGTTTACTCAGATAAGGCGCCCAATTGACTCTTTGTGAGGGAGGACGGCTTATGCAGGTTCAGGTACAACGTGAACTCAATGTGCAAAATGATTCATTCCTGTAACGATCAAAACTTTAGAGTGTAACGGAAGCTTGCTGGCAGTCTTACAGGCCAGACCCACAGCTCTCCTGGCTTGACCTTTCCCTGTCTTCTACTTCCCCCTGGCATACTAGGTTGGAAGAAGCTCCTGGGCAGTACACAAGGAAGGTGGACCCTCTATGCATCTGCTTTCTCCTTTTCTTGGGTACAAGATTGCCCCACGGTTGATCTCAGATGCTGTGGCACTGACGAATATGCGGTGACATTCATATTCAGCAAGGAACAATTAAAATAAAACCATACATCACTTTGTTCGTCTGTTGAACTTGCCACATGTTTCACCAGTGGCCTGGCACTCATCATAGTGACAAGCTGCCACTCCCTTCACTTCTGTTCCCAAATTCAAACTCTGTTGTTAAAGGTAAGGCAACAACAACAACAAAAAAGACATCATCTTCATTTGATGACTTTTAAACATGTTTGCTAAATAGGGTGGTTTAGAAGAAAGTTAAGGCAACTGCTTTAATGGTACACATTTATAGCCATTTTGATCGTGTCAGTGAAGTCCAAATTGGAACAACCTCCCAAATCATCTGTTCATACTGGGCGTGTCAAAAGCAAGCACTTTTAGCTTTATACTGTGCATAGTTTGACACTCTTGCTTTGGGGCTGATCTATATGCAGAATTGCATGGATTTAATATAATGCATCATTTTAAACTGATTTAGTTAAACCAGTGAGAAAGGCTGTGTAGCACTCTTATTTTGGTTTGAATGATCTTATTTTGGTTCTGTTTAAATGGACTAGGACTAAATTAAATCAAAAGACACCACTCTTAAACTGAAATAAAAGTATCTACACAAAGGTTTGCATCAGTTTAACTAAACCAGCTTAACTAAACTGGTTCAAGCTCCTGTGTGGACAAGGCCTCAGTGACACAGGTGAAGACTAACCACTGAAAGGAATGAGTCCTGCTCAGGACTGCAAAATATTATACGGGATTACATTTCACTTGTCCTGGCACAGTCCTCTCACCACAGTCATGACCCATACCACCTTCCATGAACAGATCTCATCCAGTATAAATGGACCAAATAAATCAAAGCTTCCAAACCATTTTGCAAATCCACAATAAAAATGTTGCAACCTACAGTATATTTCTTGGCCCTCAGTGCTGATTGTATGCTACCTGGTCTCTTAAAGACAGCGATGTCACCACTGATTTTCTTTCTGCACTACTCTTCCATCTTTTTATGTTTCAAGGGGAAAAAATGAAATACCTACGTTAGAAAGTAAAAATGGACTCACTATAATCCATATTTTTCTCGTGTTATTTGTTATTCCTTATTTCATCAAGCATTTATATATTACAAAAATGGAATACAAGTAATAATAAAACTGTACAAATACAAAAAACCAAACAAACCAAAACTGACCAATGAGGTCATGCAAAGGGTAGGAGTTAAATTCATGAAAGGTATGTAGTATTGTTGCAAATATATATTTTGCTTGCAGCATGTCCTTGGAAAACAAACTCAGCTAGAATGTTTCTGTATATTATAACCCATGAGAATGGATCACTATATCTCATGCATCCTTGATTAAATGTATTCTTTCAAGCCTAAATTTGCAAAGGCGACAGGTGATTTTGAGTGCTTCAGTTTTTGGTTGCATACTCATGACATCTTAAAAGGATCTCATTTTCAAAGGCAGGTGCTTAGCACTTTTGTGAAAATCAGAACTTTTTTAGGTATCTCAAGCTGGGCATTCAGAGCTTTAGGTACCTCCAAATTACTAGTCATTTTTGAACTTGTAGGCCTTCTAGTTAAATAATTTTAAATAAAACTCCATGGCTCCTGGCGGTTACAACCATAGGGCTGGAGCACCCATGGGAAAAAAAATAGTGGGTGCTGAGCACCCACCGGCAGCCTCCTTATCAGCTTCCCCTCACCCTCAAGCACTTCCTGCCCACTGGGAGGCCTCACCAATCAGCGCCTCCTCCTCCCTCCTTCCCACGCCTCCTGCCTACCACAATCAGCTGTTTCACAGCACGCAGGAGGCTTGGGGGGTGGGGAGGAGCGAGGATGTGGAGCGCTTGGGGGAGGGGGAGAACAGGGCAGGGAGGAGCAGGGGCGGGAAGAGGTGGGGCAGGGGTGGGTGGAGTGAGGTCTTGCGGGAGGGGGTGAAGCGGGGGCGAGGCCTGGGGCAGAGCACACGCTCCCTCCCCGGCACATTGTAAAGTCGGTGCCTGTGGTTACAACTACCTTATATACACCTACACTACTCAGAGCTTGTCTTCACATACAGCACCACAGCTTTAGTGAAGATGCTACTACACCAATGGGAGAGCTTCACCCATCAACATAATGCTGTCTACACAGGGCGTTAGGTCGGTATAACTACGTCACTCAGGGTTATGGATTTTTCACATCCCTGAGCAATGTAGTTTTACCGATAGAGGTCTATAGTGTAGACCTGGCCTTAGAAAGCTAAATCATTACTATATCTCTTTATTAAATAACAAAAATGTTACTGAATCTAATCTTGACGGTCTAAAGCTACTGCTGCAGCACTATTATTCGCTGGCCTGGTTTGGACCTTTACTGTTGAATATTGACATGTTTCTATAAGGGGCAAGTTATAACTGGGAATTAAAATGCAAGAAACACTAACAAAATAAGAAAAGTTCCTAGTGCACAAAAGTATATAAAAGCATTGGTGTGCTAAAGGCTTTCTTGCCCTCTTTAGTGGTCCATTCACACCATTTCCACCTGAATCCCTTCAAATGAGAGTCATGTTGTGGTTGGTTTATTTAAATACCTGCCTAGTAGCGTTTGTTTTGGAGTGTTAAGAACTAATGGCTATCCAGAAGGATGTTATTGATTGCAGTGGTTGAGGCAAATTATGATCAGCCGTTGCAGGTGGAGCCTTCTGGAGGTAGAACCAGTGCGACTGTGTTCTGAAGGAGGGAATGGAGGAAACTTCAAGATTTGTAGAAGCTGCACAGTGGGGGCATGACCTGATGGTGCATGCATACAGCGCTCTGTCATCTCCCTGCAGTTTTGTAACCCACACACCTTCTGGCCCATCTAGTGGCACCGAGACCACTTAGAGAGAGAGAGAGAAAATGAATCTGCTAACAGTGAGTTGGCTTTTAGCTCATGTGGTAGAGGCTCATGCACTAAGCTCCTGGGGTCCCAGGTTCAATCCCGTCCACTGATCACCGGGGTCTGTCAGTGTTACAGTTGCACTCAGGTGAGGGTAGGTGTGGCTGAAATATCTACATTATATGGCCCCTCTCATTCTTCATCCCTTTCGAGAAGGCAGGAACACTGGCAGTGGCAATGACATCAGTCATAAGGCTGGAGAAGCTTCTCATTTACACCTCTTTATGGTGCCGGGTACCTTTCTTCCCTCTCCTCCCCAATGTAGAATTCACTACTATTTAGCCTAAATGACTAGGGCTGAGTGCCCAAAAAAGGATTTTAAATGGCCAGTTTTGATTGTTGATTAGACTGGATGTTGCTGGCACTGTATTTCCTAAAAACCTCTTAGAGATTCATTAGAAAATATGTCACCTGGAGTACTGATGTCTGAATCTATTCACTGATCTGAGGTGAAAGCATCTTTACCATTTGCCAATATAGAGCAGAGTGGAAACCTAATTCTTCCTGACCATTTTAGGGAAGGGGCAGGAAGAATTGAGTTTCCACTTTGCTCTGCATTGGTTTTCTTCCAGAACATTTTCTGCCCTGATGCTAGTAGAACACGTACAATAGCAGTGTTTCTGCCTTTGTAATAGAACAGAGGGGGTAGAGAATGAGGGAGTTATGTGTAGTACTTTTTGTAAATATCATGTAAATAACCTCAGGTTATCTGTGATACTAACACCCGTTAGGGCCAGGAGTTCAATCAAAGGAGGCTGTTAAGGCAGTCGCCAACAAGAAACAAAACAATGATAAAGCTAAGGCTCCTTGGGGAATCAGTGGGGAAGCTACTGATTGGGGATACCCTCAGCCTGACTGCAGCTGGTCTGGTGATTTTTATTCTTCCCAGATTAAAACATAGGATTAAAGGGGGAATCCTAAACCTCAAAGATACTGGCATCAGGAAGGAGGAGGGGGCCGAGTGAATTATCAGCAGACAGAGACTGACATCTAGACTGATAGAGGCACACAGGGACTACAGCAAGCAGGCTGGCACTCCCAGCCCAGAGATGAGAAAAAGCTGGACCTTCCTGAGCTATTCATAGAGAGGTTAAGCTTAGGAAGGAACAAAGCACACAGGAAAAATGGGTTAACACTACAGTATCCTAAATGCTGTGTTTCCTTTGACAATGAAATGCTACTTTGTTTTGAAGATGTTTCTTGAGCCACTTTAGTCAACTCCTGTCACAGGTCCCTGAAAAAAAAGGGCCAAACACAGTTGGGCCGTCCAGGTTAACATGGTAGGTAAATATGGGGCTGCAGCTCAGAGATTCAGTCTAAGAGTGGTAAAACTGGCGAAGAGTCCTGTGGCATCTTATAGACTAACAGACGTATTAGAGCATAAGCTTTCATGGGTGAATATCCACTTCATCAGATGCAAGTCTAAGAGTGGATACACCAGGGGGTTCCTACAGAGAGAGGTGTAGGAGGCCAGTCCTGTCACCTGAGGGAGTACACTCAAGAGGGATAAGGCATGGCTCGCCTGGTACCCATGACAGATGGTAAGGCTATCTCAGTGAAGAGCATTGCCATTCTTGGACCAGTATGGGGTTACCTGAATCCAGTGAAAGCTCTTTAAGAGAGAGGAACATTAGACAAATAAGAGAAGTCCAAGAGTCAAGACCCCCCCTCCCCATAATGCCTCAGAGTGATGGCTCTCCTGGATATATCCATCATTTTAAAATCTGTTTGTTCAAAAGAGGCTTTTTCAACACATAGGATTAGTGAGTTCCTCTAGCCCTCCCTCCTCCCCCAAAGAAAATAAGGATGGGGCAGGTTTGCTACCAGGTTTGTGATAACTTTCACCATTTGTGATAGTGTAAGCACATGGGCTGCTTTACACAGAGCAGCATGTGTGGCTTTATGCCTATTATTTTATATGCCACATGACAGTCCCTCAGTGAAATAATAATCCTCTACGTCCTCTATTAAGATTCTAGTTCAAGCAAGGAAGCAGCGAAGTAAAGGTTTAGTCTGAACAGGATTGCATGCTGATGGGAAAACGTGCATCTTGTGTACCTATCAATAGTCTGGTCACCTCAGACACAGACTTGAGTATGCCAGAAAATATAATTAAGCGGATTGGCAGGCAGCATCCTGAAAAGCTGAGGATTTATTTCAGGCCACAGGAGGATTGTTTATGGTGTCACAGACATTTAGTAGGGTTTTCTCAAATAACACTTGCCATATATCACACCAAGACATGGTGGCAGATAACATGAAGAAATCCATGAAGGTATGACAATGGTGTCTTTGTACAGCACCTAGCACAGTGGAGTCCTGCTACATGACGGGGGCTTCTAGGTGCTATGGCAATATAAATATATATCACTCCATTGCCTTGCTGTTTCTCCAGGTCTTCTGTTTGGTTAGGGACCATAACATGGGGCTTCTTTCTAACCCCTACTCTATCTTCTTTTGCTCTCAAAAGCTCATCAATGTCATGGAAACTCCAAGAGGCAAAAGGAAGACACACTACAAATGCTACCTCTGGCTCCTCCAAGTAAGCCCGGTAAGTATTTTAACAATTTGTATTTCATTTGCATTAAGAACTCTCCAATGCATGTAATAAAATCATTTTGAACAAACTCACATATGTATTTTTTTCCCTTCAGAACTGGCACTTAATTGCTTGAAGGCATTTGCTTATCCAGCAAGTAAAGTAATCAGCAAGACAATGAATCTTATTACTGGATGCGTGGTCAATTACCCACTAGTTAACAAGAAAAGTAGCTATGTACAGCAGAAAGTTAATTAAAAATTTTCCTATTTAGAATTTTTCTAGTTTCTCAAATACTTTCATCACACTTAAATAGCATAATTAGCTAATTAAAATTGAAACCAATTAAATCAGAGCCTGAGTTGTTTGAAATTGTCTCTCTAGCAAAACTGGTTTAGTCTTAGTAATATTGCCTTTGAAAATGATTTGCCTCACATTAGAATAAAGGTGTGTCTTGCATGAGTACTGGTAAGAAACTGGTCTTTATTTATTAGCCTCAATCATGGCATTGGTCAGGAGTCTAAAGGTCACATGACATGGTTTGTCTCCATAGACTCCAGTGACTATTGTTAGAATAAAATGAACGGATTTGCTTTAGTGTACTTCTATAGACTTATATTTCATAGTTAATAATAAAAAAACCAAACATTCAAGTGTCACATAATACCTCTCATTCTGTAATAACAGAAAGCTTACTAATCTGAAGTTTTCTTAGGAGCCACTTTAATATTAAACTTAATTATATCACCTCAGTGCTCCAGTATACTCACCAGGTGCAGCTTTACAGTATGTATAATACATTATCTCCAGAACGTGGATCAGAGCTTTGATTTCAGGAGGTTTTATGAGAGAAGCAACAAGATCTCGACAGCAGACTGCTTATGCATAGTTTGCCAAAAGGTCACGTTCAGTGTGATACCACAAGTGTTGCAGACACTTGCCTTCTTTAACATAGCCCACAGAGAAAAACCTAAATTTCATGCTAACTAGTACTTACAAGGAAGTTATAAATTGAAACCTCCCACTCTGGCACGTTTTAAGGCAAGCTAATGCTTAGTTTCCTATGATTACAAGCTAAATATCTGCACAGTTATGGCCAAGGAAAAAATCACTCACTCTCTAGTTATGTGCTCAGACAGTTGCTCTGATGCATAGCAGATGCCAGGGGTTTTCTGTGGTAGATAGCATACAAATACTATTTGCAATTTGACTGATGTCTCTCTGCTTAGATACTACATTAATGAAAATAATTCAAAGGATAAATTGACCATTGAAGACAGATGATATGAGGGAACTCAAAGGGTTCTCTGCTACTCTGTAATTTTTGAATATTGTATGTTTGCTTGTTGTAAGGGATGTTTACTGTATGAATGCATTGGTTTAATTTAAAAAGCAGCCTATTGAAAAATAAAATCAAGCAGGAAGGCAAAACAATGACTTGAGATAACATACCTCGATGAACACTTCACTGTGGCAAAGAGAGAACCCTGCCTTCTGGGCCCCAGTCAAGTTGCACACCTTGTTTTGCCAATACTTGCAACTAACGGATTAAAACAACTATAAACAATTAAAAGGACAAAAAGAAAAGGAGTACTTGTGGCACCTTAGAGACTAACAAATTTATTAGAGCATAAGCTTTGAAGTGAGCTGTAGCTCACGAAAGCTTATGCTCTAATAAATTTGTTAGTCTCTAAGGTGCCACAAGTACTCCTTTTCTTTTTGCGAATACAGACTAACACGGCTGCTACTCTGAAACCTGTAATTAAAAGGACACTCTCTCTCTTATTCAAGAGGTTGTGGGAGCGGCTGGGGGACTGTTTTGGGCAGGCATGTTCACACCTACAGACAAATCCATGCAGGAGGGTTTTAAGAAGCTAGGTTCCTCTCACAGAACAGAAGGGTTTAGGTCACCTAAAACAACAAAAGGTCTGCATAAAGAAAAGGAGTACTTGTGGCACCTTAGAGACTAACAAATTTATTAGAGCATAAGCTTTCGTGAGCTACAGCTCACTTCATCGGATGCATTTGGTGGAAAAAACAGGAGAGATTTATATACACACACACAGAGAACATGAAACAATGGGTTTATCACACACAGTAAGGAGAGTGATCACTTAAGATAAGCCATCACCAGCAGCAGGGGGGGAAAGGAGGAAAACCTTTCATGGTGACAAGCAAGGTAGGCTAATTCCAGCAGTTAACAAGAATATCAGAGGAACAGTGGGGGTGGGGTGGGAGGGAGAAATACCATGGGGAAATAGTTTTACTTTGTGTAATGACTCATCCATTCCCAGACTCTATTCAAGCCTAAGTTAATTGTATCCAGTTTGCAAATTGATATATGCCATCATGTGCCAGCAATGCCCCTCTGCCATGTACATTGGCCAAACTGGACAGTCTCTACGTAAAAGAATGAATGGACACAAATCAGACGTCAAGAATTATAACATTCAAAAACCAGTTGGAGAACACTTCAATCTCTCTGGTCACTCGATCACAGACCTAAGAGTGGCTATACTTCAACAAAAAAGCTTCAAAAACAGACTCCAATGAGAGACTGCTGAATTGGAATTAATTTGCAAACTGGATACAATTAACTTAGGCTTGAATAGAGACTGGGAATGGATGAGTCATTACACAAAGTAAAACTATTTCCCCATGGTATTTCTCCCTCCCACCCCACCCCCCACTGTTCCTCTGATATTCTTGTTAACTGCTGGAATTAGCCTACCTTGCTTGTCACCATGAAAGGTTTTCCTCCTTTCCCCCCCCTGCTGCTGGTGATGGCTTATCTTAAGTGATCACTCTCCTTACAGTGTGTATGATAAACCCATTGTTTCATGTTCTCTGTGTGTGTGTGTATAAATCTCTCCTCTGTTTTTTCCACCAAATGCATCCGATGAAGTGAGCTGTAGCTCACGAAAGCTTATGCTCTAATAAATTTGTTAGTCTCTAAGGTGCCACAAGTACTCCTTTTCTTTTTGCGAATACAGACTAACACGGCTGCTACTCTGAAAAAAGGTCTGCATGTATGTCTAAAATATTTTTTCACTTATGTTGTGCCTTGTCCCAACTGTTAAGATTAAACAATACTTTGGTTTAAGAAAAAAGAAAAGGAGTACCCGTGGCAACTTAGAGACTAACAAATTTATTAGAGCATAAGCTTTCGTGAGCTACAGCTCACTGCATCCGATGAAGTGAGCTGTAGCTCACGAAAGCTTATGCTCTAATAAATTTGTTAGTCTCTAAGGTGCCACAGGTACTCCTTTTCTTTTTGCGAATACAGACTAACACGGCTGCTACTCTGAAACCTTTGGTTTAAGAAGGTTGTCTGACTACTATATTTCCCACTGGTCACAAGCTTCTGAAGGGAATAGCAGCATGCAGAGGGACCCAGTCAGACTTTCTGGAGTAAGCATGGTTCATCCACAGGGTACCGAGTCTACAAGTCAGAAAGTTGCACAATACTACATGAGGAGAGATAAAGGCATGAGGCCTGTCACCTGAGGAATACACTCAGAGACCAGAGAGGGGTCAGAGGTGCCACTAGCTCTGTAACTGTGACAGGAGCAAGCATCCAAATAATAAGGAAAAAGTGAAGAACTTCTGTAATTTGCTGTGGTGTGGGTCTAGCTTTGGAGCAGTGCATGGGATGACTGCTGCTTATCATGCCCATTATCTCACTATCTTGTGCGCTCTGCTGTACGTTTGTTGTATGTCTCTCTGTAAGCACTTTGAGACAGAGACCATCTTTTTGTTATATGTTTGCACAGTGCTTGACAGAATGGAGCTCTGATCCATCATTAGCATCTCCCCAAAGAGAGCACAATCTATTCTAAGAACCAATGTATCGTCTGATTGTTGCTTAGTAGAGTACCTGACAGGGCACAGGAACCAAAGATCTACATCTTTTTTGGCTCCCTAAATATCATCTAAGCTGCTTACAACAGGGCTTCAGCACCTGTGAGTTGAGGTGTGCCACTTTGAAACACAACTCTGTGAGTAGGGGAAGAGACAGCACTCCCTGCTAAAAGAAAAAATATTTGGTTGACTAAGTGACTGTGGGCTGGGTGGGGGGAGTGCCAGAGAAGGGGAAGAATGGATCGTCTTCACTTTGTCACGTGTTTACTAAACAAATTCTGTTTCCGACCCATGCTAGTGCTGGAGTATTTCTATAAAGTTGCTCCCGAACCTAGCCTTGTGTTCAACCTAATGCAAACATTTTTATGGTGAAATTACGGAGACTTTTGTCAATTTTATTTTATTAGCAGAAATCCTTTTGAAAATACTAACTTTTGAAGGAGGCAGAGATTGCTTCCACCTACCTCTGACTTGCTAAGTGTGCTATTATACTGCTCATGTAACATCAACTTGGAAATACATTAGTGTTGCTCTCTGTATAGAAAAGGATGCTAGTCTAATTTTAGCATGGATCAATTTCTTCCTTCTGTTTTACCGGGAAAATTGCACACATTCAAGCATGGGACTTACTAGCAAACCCACAAGCATCCCTACAGATTCTCTTTCAGTCTTGCTAGTTTGTGCTTTACATCACAACAGAACCAAACAATTTAGGTTTACATGCATATGGGTAATTCAGCTACTGATATACAGGGAATAGCAGATATATAGCTATATGCAACCACAGGTTATTTAACCCAGAACTACAGCTCCCCACTTTGGTTATCAGAAAGGCAGGCTGCACTAATAAAAGACCACTGCAAATCCCCACAATACCTACAGGTTCGAGCTCAGGCCACAAAGAGTATGTCTACATTGCAATGTAGCCTGGGCTCAAGGCTAACCCGCCCACTCTTGTGTCTATACTGCACTTTTACTAACCCAGGGCTCAGGTTTAGATTTGCAGGACCCTTTGTAGGGTCTAAGCTTGAGTCAAGCCAAGGTCCAAGCCTTATTGCTTTGCTGTGTAGCTGCAGCTCCACTTGACTCAGGTCCCAGGAGTAATCCAGACGATCCCACAATTCCATGGGATAATTTCTGTTGTTCTCTCTAATCCAATAATCTGAAATCCACTCTATTGAAAACAGAAGCCCTCCCCACCCCGCCCCTTGGCGAACAGCAGCAGCTCAGATCAGCATTAACCCATTCTGGTCCGATCACTGATCTGCAAGCACACTGCCAGAGAGCCTCCTGGGTTTGCAATGGAGAATAACTCCATCAAGCCTTTTGCAAATTGAGCTGCTTCCTGGTAACGTGAAGGGTGGGCACTAAAGTTTTCCCACAGTGCACCACATTCCTAGGGCTAGAGAGGCCACATTTGGGGAGGGGGAATGCTAGGGCCTCTGGGAAACTGACTCAAGTCTGCACACTGCAGTGTGGAAGCTGGAGCCTTAGGTACGAGCACAGGTCAAAAAATTCTTAACCTAGGGTTAAAATACATGTACCCGCTCAAGCCCAGGGTTCCCTAACACAGGTCAGCCAACTCGAGTCCCACTAATCCTGGGTTTACATTGCAGGGTAGACATATCCAAAAAGGGTGGAGCTGGCTTCACAAGAAGCATGCTTGCAACAAATGCTTTGAAAATATAGATATGCTGGTCTCATGGCCTGAACGCCTTGGATATGTGTTGATAAAGTACTTCCTCCAGGCAGCCTATACTTCTGTGGAGCCATGGCTGTAAATTTAAACCTCTCCATCCCTGGATGGAACTAGCCCTGAAGGAGAATTGCTCTGTGATACCATAGGCGCACGAACTAGGGGTCTGGGGGGTGCTGCAGCACCCCTGGGCTCCCAGCTCCGTGCCTGGGCTCCTTGTCAGGAGGTAATGCCAACCTTCTCTGTCATAGTAGATGAATCAAGCCCATAATGTTTCAATAGACTTTTGACTTTGTGCATTGCTAAATTTTGGCTACTGCCCAGTTTTGGGGCTGAGTGCAACAGATGCAAATTGAAATTCAATGGATCTCTGATAATTTTGCCTCTGTTCAGAATGTTAACTTGAAATGAAAACTTGATTTTATCTATATTTATATAGAGATGTACAGGTAACAGTCTTGGTTACAAAATATAACAAAATCAAACATGTTTAGTTTTTGAGCTTCTTTATGTTTTAATTTTAAAAACAAATCTGAAAGATTTCTAAACTAAAAGTTGCTTCAAATCAAAATGTTTCATTTAGAAAATATCAGAATGAAACATTGATTTTTTCTGTTTGTTTTCAACCAAAACAAATTGGCAAATTTGACATAAGTTCATGAAATGTTTCAGTTGACCTGAATATGCATTTTTTGCCCCCCCCCCAAAAAAGTTTGGTTCAAAACATTTTGCCCAGCTATATAGTATCACAGAGTAGATGCCCATGGTACTGTGCAGAGAGGGTGGGGTAGAAGGGGGCTGACAGGCCAATAACAGGGACTAATCAGAAATAATCAACACCACCTCTTACATCAATGAGTATTTTCAAGTATGAGCTATAGGAGTGTGTGTTTGTGGAGGAGATGGGAATAAAAGGGTATTTCATGGAGGTAAAGCATATTAATACTGCAGTAGAATTTGGGGGGGGGGTGAGGTGTGGGTGCCATTGAACTTGGTGCCATTCTCCCACAGCACAGGACAAGCAATAATGTCAATGGGACAATAAAACCAAAGCCTGGCTGAGGTAGATAAAAGGGACTGTGGTATCTAGAGTCAATGGCAAATAAAAATATCCATTGCACTTGTTATAGCATTGTTCACCTGGGACCATCAAAGCACTCTACACCTAGCATTTGATTCAATCTCAGAACAGGCCTGTGAGGTTGATACCCCAAGTATGATCATTTTACTGATGAGGAAAACGAGGCAGAGGGGGAGGTTACAGTGACTGACATGAGTGACGGAGTCAGCATTAGAACCTAGGAATCCTCAGTCCCACATTCTTTCCAAGTCACATGCTGCATCCCATGGTCACTCTCAGATTCCAATCCTTATCTCTGCACCCAGTCCCATTTGACATTTTCCTTAATGTGACCGTCCTCAGAGAACATGGAAAGACACTGTGGCCACCCCCAGAGCTTACAATCTAAATTTCAGACATGACGATCTGAGTGAAGGTGATAAGGAGTTGGGAAAGGAGGTAGTGAGGAAGAAAGAAGGATGAAGCAGCAGCATGATGTGGTTACTTAGTTGAAGGCATGTATGCTTTTGGTGGTACTACTCCAACCTCGCTACTATATTAAAATAAGAAAGATGGAGCTGATTCATGAGCACTGGATTGGGGCTCAGATGATCTGAATTCTATTCCTGGCTCTGCAGCTAGTTTAGTGGCTGACTTGGGAGTAACACATCACTTTCATGACTCAGTTTCCCCATCTGTAAAATGGGGATAACAATACTTCCTTCATAAAGCACTTTGAGCTTTATGGGTGAAAAGCACTATATAGCAGTCAGGCATTATTACTATTAATTCTAGATAAAGATGAATAAAATATAAAACTCTCCCAGGGGTTTATTAGCAAGCTTCCCACTGCTCTACTGGATGATGATTTTAATCCCTTATCTTCTGATTCTTCCCTTGCACCTGCTGTACTGCTGATGTCCATTAACATTCTGTTGGAATCAGTGGAAAGTTAGGGCTTACATGGTACATTCTGAATCAGATATATAATTAGTAGTCTGCTTGCGAACATTAGAAAAGCAGGACGCTGAGGGAGGCTTTTAGTAATCTCTCCTCACAATCCAGCTGTAGCACTCAAGGAAATGCACTAATTAAGTGCAAAGGTCAGTTGGTCAAACCAGACATGAAACTAATAAACAAATGGAGAGTAAATATTTTGATGTAGCTCAAATTTCTGTAGACATAGCTGGCCTTGACCTGAGCCACAAAATGAACGCTATCATCATTGAACATTAACGGATGTGAACTGGACTGTGAAGGAAATACTATTTACTTGCTATTGTCATGTTTATGAAACCTACACTTGTAAAACCCCAGCCAGCTTCACAAATTAACGTACGGCTCTTGCAGCTCGTAAAAATAGTTTCTGAGCAAACAATTATGAGAATTCATTTAATTAAGATGTTTTTGACGATTGAATTTAGGTTGATTTTTTTTTTATTGCAGTGCTTGGGGAGTTAAACACACAGCTCCTGAAAACAAGAACCAAGGCATACAGAATGAGAAAAGAGGCAAGGCAACTTGGCACAGCCACGCATAGAGTCTGTAAGTCAAGTGGGCGCTTAGCTACTCACACCCATACCAACTCCTCTTCAGAAACACTTTGTTCCTCCTCTCCCTATGCCCCAAGTGCATATAGAGCATATAGGATACCCGGGATCACTGAATCAGAAAGTGCTGATTGGCTGATATTGTGTGATGCTCCACAGGGGTACCCAGAGTTCTGAGGCACCTCACCACTGTCTATCCATAGCCTGAAGTACGTCTGTGCCCGCTGTTGATCAGCTCCTTGAAACTACTAGCCTCTGGCAGCACAAGCGCTCTCTTACAGGCCTTTGCAGGCGTTGCTTTCTCTGAACAGGTAGCAAGAGACACACACCAACCCCGCCGAAAACTCAGAATGTTCCCTGCAGCATCCAGTCCCTTATCCACTGGACATTCACAGAATTAGCAGGCCTGCTGCTCCCAAAGGAACAAAACACATCAGCTTGTAAGATTCCACTCAGGACTATTATTTTACTTAGCTTAGCACCACAGCATTTAAGTATGTGTGTTTATTATCAAAGAATAGAGATTCAAGCAGGGGTGCAGGAATGGGGGGGGGGCGCCAGGGGGCCATGGCCCCATCGTTTTTAAAAGTGGGAGGGCATAGCCCACTTTTTACCAGCCATAAGGGTGAGGGACTGGGGGAGGGGGCGGAGAGGAGCGAGTGGGGTCCTGTGGGGAAGAGGCGGCGCTCAGGGGAAGGGGTGGCATGAGGGTGCGGGGAGCGGAGCAGGGGGGCAGTGCCACAGTTTGAGTGCCCATGGTCCCCTCAGTTTTAGCAGGTTCTGTCGCTCCTGGATTCAAGTTGTGGTAAGAATATTGGAAACAGATGGTTACATATGAAAACAAATTCATAACAGGCTTTCTAGAGACTAAGTTTACTAACTTCTTATCTAAAGAAGTTCTCTCTCACCGAACGTTTTCTTCAGTGTTTTCTTCAGCATTTTCAACCAAGCCTGGTTGAGACCTTGTTTAAATGAAGCAAAACCATTGTCCTTTCACTTCCTCAGTTAAGGGTGCCTGGATTATATCTGTCCCGCAAATATAATCAAGCAAACCAGTGACGAGCACCTCAAGATAAAGTCCTCACACATCCCCTTTCCAAAAACCATCCTGCTTCTTTTTCTCTTCCTGTTCGATTATTTCTGAAGTTCTGACAATCCTTTATCTGCATGCAGTTCAGTCTGGTGATAGGAAGCCCATTGTGAATGAGACAATCCTTAATTTAAATGTAAGCAGATAGACGGCAGAACACCTGTTTTACACCTTTGCTGCTGACCGGACCTCTATACAGCCTAAGGCCTGGTTTACGCTAGGATCTTACTATGGTATAGCGACGTCTCTCAGAGATGCTATGCTAAGCCTTGGTGTAGACCAGTGCTAGGTCAATGGGAGAATTCTCCTGTTGACCTCGGCCATATCTATACACATAGTGCTGCAGCGGCACGTCTGGTGAAGACACTCTATGCTGATGGGAGAGACCTCTCCTGTCAGTGTAATAAAACCATCTCTGCAAGCAGCAGAAACTATTTGGGCGGGAGACTCTCTCCTGCCGGCATAGCGCTGTGCTCATGAGAGCTTATGTCAGTATAACTTATGTTAGCCGAGGGGAGGGGGGTGAGGGGGTCACAACCTTGAGTGACACAAGTATAGCTGACATAGGATGTAGTGTAGACAGCCCTACCGGCTGCCTCTTGGGGAGGTAGCGTACCTACACTGATAGGAGAAGCCCTCCTGTCGGTGTAGGTAGTGTCTTCAAAGTGCTGCAGCTGCACTGCTGCAGTGTTTTAAGTGAAGACAAGCCCTGAGAACATATTTTCAGTATGTGTAGACACTTAACTCCTTACACAGTATCTACACATGCATTTCACAATAATATTGAAGACCAATATGATACCGGCTTTCATTTGAGACCTCACAAGGCATTCCGTTGGTGAACTAGAATGTACACACCAGACTCATGAGATTTCTGTAACTCCCTGCACACGATTGAGAGGTTGTTGGGCCACAGTCCTTCTCAGAAGTAACACCTTTTGGACACATGAACACATGTTCTACTAACATGAAAGGAAGCAACTAACTTCTGTGGCCACAAGGGAAATGTCTCAAGTACGGTGGAGCAAGCCTGAGACACAGTCTACACTTAAAATGCTACAGTGGCCCAACTGCAGTGCTGTAGTGCTTCAGTGTAGAGACTTACTACAGTAATGGGAAGGATTTTCCCCCATAGGAAATCCGCCTCTCCAAGAGGCAGTAGCTAGGTTGACAGAAGAATTCTTCTGTCAATCTAGTGGCGGATATACAGGGACTTAGGTTGGCTTATCTATGTTGCTCAGGGGCACGGGTCAATATAATTTTCCAGTGTGGACCAGCCCTCCCTCTGCTATTATATGTGATATTTCAGACTGATATTAATTATATTACACTAACACTGGGTGAATAGTGAAGAAAATGATTCACAAATTTAAGTTTAAATGGGAAACCCTTTCACATTCACTTCCTGGAAGCTTGAAGTTTCCTCAAAGAAGTGAATTTTGAGCTAAAATCTTAACTGAAAATAATTTTCAAATTGCACAACCAACCAAAAACTGAATTTTGAATTTAATTCTCATGTAAGCTATTTGAAACTAGCAAGGGCTTTGGCTAATGAATCAATATGCGAATTTCACAGGACACCTCTCTTTCACCAACCTCATAGGAGATCTGCTAAGAGTATCCCCGCTGGAGGTTTCTCCTTGCATACTGTATCCTTCATATTTATTTTTCCCACCATTCTTTGTAGAAACATCACACATAAGGAACATGACATTCCGGATACTTGATCGCTGGCTGACCGACTCATTGGTATTGTGCGTGTAAATCTCAATTTATAGGGATTAAAATGTGACCCTTGTATTGTAAATCCTGTGTACATTTGCTAGTTATTACAGTTAAGGGACTTGTAGGTTAACCAGTGCTGACAAAGATAAGAAACCTTATTGTTCCTGTAAAAACGTGAAGGTTTGAATCTCATTATCTGAGTGGCATATTCTAGCTCTTAAAAACACAACATCCTTAATCTAGTTGATGAAAGTGACCTCAAAGCCAAACTTCTAGGAATTGCCTTTGTAAATTGAAGGAAATTAAAGATGGTTCCTTCACTTTATTAAGGATGGTCACTGTATTTATTAAAATTAAAAAGTACCCTCATTTGATACTTTGGAAATGAAGTACTAACTTTTAAAAAACTCCATCTACTCTAGATGAATAAACAGAGCCAGAGATTAATTGAAAAAAGTCTTTTTGCATGCTAGCTGGAGTTTAACCTATATGTCTTGCAGTCATTAACGACTGATGAATTCACCTAATAGCTTGAAAGGACATTGTCAAAGTTGATAGACTTAAAAACTATCCTTGCTTGGACCATGCCTCCATTTTAGATTTGGATTGTCCAAAAGAATGGGATTGGCTAAGAGTGGATTTCTGGTAGTTAAGTCATAAACAGAAGTGACTGAATAGTAGCAAAACTGATTCAGGAATATTTTTGCATACAAAAGCATGGCATTTGGTTCACTTTGATTTGCAGGGTTATATTACTTGCGGTTTGCAAGTATTCAGATGACCACCAAGTAATAAAACTCATTATCTCCCAAAAGTGTCATGAACATTAACACAGAGGATGAGTCCTCTGAAAATGTTATTCCCCACTTTATAAATTTTCAGTCATCCAATCAGGGAGCAGAAACAATACCATATGGCCAATCACACAACATAAATAATGAATTCTAAATTTCTGAAGCACACCGTTCCTGAGCAACCAGCAAGATGAAAATCCATTTAAACGCTTAGGGGAATAATGAACACATTAGAGGAACCCAGTTGGGTTGCAAACCATTCACTTATCAAAAACGGGGCTAAATTAATACCAAATAACATTTATATAAGAGGTAGTGTGGCCTAGCGAATATGACACTAGACCAGGACTCTATTTCTGGCTTTGCCACTGACCTGCTAGGTGACCTTGCATAAATCGCTTCACCTCCCTGTGCCTCAGTTACCCCATCTGTTAATTGGGGTAATGATACTGACCTCCTTTGCAAAGTGCTTTGAGAGCTATGGATAAAAAGGACTGTATAAAAGTTAAGAATTGTTTTTATTATTTTAATAAATAACCACGTCTAGTCATTGATTCTGTGAGAACCATTTAAAAAAAACCTTTGAATATTTGAGGATTTTTTGTGGGTGTCATGGTCACAACTGAACAAACTCCACTGAGACATGCAAAGTGAAATTGTTGGTTGGATGGTAAACTCATAGGGATCAGCCGATTAACAATACAAGAGGCCAGATTACAAAATTGACCGTCAACAAACCTGCTAATGTCTCATGAGATTCCAACATCTCCAAAATACAAAAAAATTTACATTTCTTTCAGCGTCACAAGTTAAGTCGGGTAGATCAGCTGTGACAACTCAGACTACTGACTAGGGATGCCAGTGACTGAACAGCTTTAGATTTTGCAGACTTCTCACACTGTTTATTTATTAACTGTGTGATGATCATAAAACTAATTCACATTTGTAAATCTTCATTCCAAAGAGATTCTGTTAATAACAATGTTGGTCTAGGTAAAGGGAAAGCCGTACTATGTATTAGGAATAGAGGAAGACCAAAAAGCTGGGTGCAAGACAGTGCCCTGTGTGTGTGTGTCTATTGTGTACACACACATACACCCTGATTCTCAGGTCTGTTCTGATTGCTTTTCAAGACGTATGCACAATTTTCAGAATTTCCCTCCCTTTTCCCCCCTCCCCCAATTTAAATGTGAGAAAAAAATTTTTCTCTCTCTCTCTCTCTCACCCCCCCCCCCCGCAAAATGTAACTTGTAATGGGAATTAGTAACTATTTGGCTTCAGTCATCTAAGAAAACGATAGTAGTTTTAGTAGTAGTGAAAGATCCATGATCCAGTGGAAGACTGCTTGCCCCTCCTGGGAGGGATGGCTAATGCCTTTGAGGTGTGGCACTCTTTTTAGCTTGGTGTACATGTGTGTTACAGGGAAGGGATTTTTAGCAACAATCAAGCATAAACCAGCTGTAGACCTATGCTACAAGTTCTTATAGAGTGTAGGGAAATTTTTTACCCTGATGTGTTGTCATGGGGAATTACATTCTCTTTAATTGGAATAGCCAATCCTTTGCATAAACGTTGATTTTCTCTGGAGCTCTGTGGCATATCCATTAATATACTTTTCACTGATCAAGTGGTCTAGTTTAAATTGTTATTTTAGTTACATCAGTTTGGAACTCAGATTGTCAAATGATAACTCTGGCTATTGTAAAGTATATTGTAGGCAGGTGTTGTGCAAACTGCTACTCCCACATGCACACACACGTGTGCGCAACACACAAGAAGAGAATTGTTTCATTGAGGAACAGCGGAGACATTCATTCTGCTTAGCTAGATTAGCTTCATGTTGGCCTCTAAATTCATTAGACTAATTATTATCTGGAACAACCTCTGTATCATCGCAACGATTAAAGTATTATCCCTGTATAAGTATGTACAGTGCAGCTGAAATTCACAGCGATACTTGCAAGGCCCTTTGTTTTGCATGTATGGTATGCACTTTGATTTATTTATATTTTTCCTGTGCCTGGTTTCCTTTGATCAGTGATCTGAGGCATTACCAGTGATGTTATGTGTGAAACATTTAATAGGCTTTTAAAAAAGAAATGGAAAGGCACCTAGGAAATCATAAATCAGTAGAGTTAATAAAGACTTTAGAAATTCAAAGATTAATGTAAAAGGAAGATTTAGAAAGGCTATCCTGGCATCGGGCTGGGGGGAGGGAATTGCAAAAGAGACCTGAATGGTAAGGACAAGAACCCTCCTCAGTGCAGGGAGGAGGAGAAGACCACTCCCTGCAAATGGGGGTGCAAAGAAATAGGAGTGGGAATGAGGGGAGATATTGAGAGTTGGTGGGGGAGGAGCACCCAGCTACAGGCTGGGCAGAAAGGTCCTGGTTGTTCCTACCTGCTCCTGGGCCCATTCCAACCCCTCCGGGTCCTGCTCCCCTGCCCAATCCTGGGCCCATGCTGGCTGCTCCGGAGACTACAGGGTGTATTCCAAGGTTACACAGAGTGGAGCCTCCACAATATTTCCATGGGGGGGGGGGGATTAGCTCCCACTGCCCCTTGATTCTGCTACTCCTGCCTGAATGTAAGTGGAAGTAAGATGACTTCCACTTTTCTCAGTTGAGCAATAGGGCCCGGAGTCAGCAAAGCACTTCAGTACCCGGTTAACCTTAAGCATGTGCTTAAGATTCATTGACGTCAATGGGTCTTAATTGTGTATTTAAGTGCTTTGCTGAACGGGGTTAGGTTATTCATGTGCTTAATATTAACCATATGCTTATGCGCACTGCTGAATTAGGGCCCTGAAACCAGGTGTGCCTCTGTGATGCTCCGAGTGCACAACTCATCCAGCCACAGCTCTTGGCTATCAGGTCACTGTCTCTTGTGCAGTACAAGGTAGTTGTGCTTTAGCCCTCCAGCCAAGGCTACTGCCGACCCTACCCCTTCCCAGGTGTTAAAGTCCAAAAAAAAAAAAACCAACAACAACAAGGAACAGCACCCTTCCATCACTATTCAAAATAGGGCTGTCCAATGAACCTTCAGCAGGGCCCCACCCTTCTATTGAGAGCTTGACTACAAACAGGCAGTACTTCAGCCAGTCTCCCTAGGTCTGGTTATCCCTTCTAGCAGGAGGCTCACAGACCATCAAGCTAGCTCAGTCTCTAGGCTGCAAGGGCTTCTCTCACCTCAGGAGATGCAGAGCTCTGCTCTCCTGCCTAGTCAGCCCCAAACTGGGCTATGTCTCCTTCCTTTAACTCCTGTCTCCATCCCTGACATTTGCTGTAGGTGTAGTGGGATAGGGCCAGTTGGATCCATGGGCTCTCATTAACACTCTCATTGCCAGTATGGGGCCTGTGTTTGGCAAATGGACAAAAGTGTTGATAAACAGACACACAGGGCCTGACTCTTATTTACTCTAAGGCCACTTTGCACCATTTGTCATGTAAAGGGGCCTTAAAGTTGTGTAAATATTTACACGACTTTAAGGCCCCTTGACATGACAAAAATCAGACCTGTAACCCATTCTTGGTGGTGAGTGAAAGGTTTTAGCCATCTTGGTTTTATAAGTGGGCCAACTTATTTATTCCTCTTGCATTATCCAAGTGGATAATGCAACCTCTTACAACCTATGTAAGAGTAATCTCTTACATTATCCAGTGTGCTGTAAGTTCACACATTGTTTTTGAACAATCTATTCATGGAAAACCTTTTTACTGGATGAGAGAAACCCAGTCTGTCAACTAGGAAAAAAAAAAAAAGAATAAACCTGCAAGAAAATTAGTGGACAGTAGTGAAGGGAAGTAAAAGTTGAAAACTTGCACCATGGCTGGGCAGAAGCAGCTCCTGTTCAGGCATGTGGGATCCATACCAGGGCTTTTGAACATGCAAGGTGAGTGGGCCTGACTCTTGTTCATGGCCATGCCCTGTTCACACTCCTTTGTTCCCTGTGCCCACCTGGGTACTGAGGGCCATACGTGTCGATGTACACCCCAGTTTTGAAAATGCCTCACACAGCCAGAGGAGGCAAAACAACCACTTTTAGGTGCCTAAACAGCCAATTTCTCCTGCACAAGGTTGAGAATTCTGTCTCATATTTCCCAATTGCTCTGTGTCTGGACTTTCCTGCAGAGAGATTCTCCAACAACTTCTACATAAATCAGTAGGCAAATTTTAAGTTCAGCTGTTGGCTCTGCAGTTATCCTTATGCACCACTGCATTTATGGGGCTGTTACCAGATTCCTTCCCCAGCATGCCCCCTAGACAAGGCCCCTACACTGGGCCCTCTTGTTGTGTACAGGTGTTCCAAAACACCAGTCCAGTTGGAAGAAGCTGAGCCTTGAACAATCTGCCCCTTTCAGGACTGTCAGTGAACAAAAAAGAAGCTAACACAAATGTATTGTCCCACTGGTGTGGTAAAGCTCTCTTTCTTCAGAATGCCCTGTAAAGCAGCAACCTCAACTAGGGTCACAGGCTAAAAAGGAGAAATAGTCCCACCTGCATCAGGCCCTCCCTTCTTTCAGGAAAGAACCACCACCAGCAGTCATCTGAAGATCTCTTGCCTTCAGTCAATCATCTCTCCAGGACCTGAAGATTGGAGGTCGGTTCTTCTCTCTGATCTGCCATCATTTGGCCTAGTTCCCCCCTTTTAAGCTCCTTCCTCCAAGTCTGACTCTCTCAGAGGTGTGGCAGGGCCACCTGAGCCCACAGTAGCTCATTAATCCCATTTGCCCAGAGTGGGCTTTGCATACTTCATCACAGGGACAAAATTTCATTGTGCCTGTATAGGCAACCAAGCCACAAGCACAGTTTGAAAGGTCACTCCTAGTTGTTGTACAAAACTGGATCGGACACCAATAGTGCACTGACACTAACTTTCCTTTATTGTCTGCTCAAGGCTTCAGCAGTGCAGCCACTATTCCCTCTCCTTTTCCACCCTTAGGCGGTATTCTTTGTTTGGAAGAAGATGCTGTAGATAACTGAAAAACCACAAGGGTTGACATCTCCATGTATGACACCAACTGCAGCTGCAAGATCTTGGCAGATCTAGAAGACGCATTCTATTAGAAGAATTTATTAGGTAATCTTTTCTATGGATTATTCACTGGAGGAATGGGTCCTAGGAGACGTCAACATCCATGGAAGTCAGTGAGAGCTGAGGGTACAGGATCAGGCCCACTCTGATATGTTTTCTCCAGTGCTAGTATTGCTGTGCTAAAGGAAGCATCCCCAAAGACTAGGAGACATAGGCTGTCAGATTTCCAAAGTGTACAGCATTGGCCCAATTATGCTTTAACTGAAGCAAATGGCAAAACTCATGGATTTCAATGGCAGTAGAGATTGGGCAACAGTGGAAATCCCACCCTGCTGCCAACAGTGGGAGTATCAGCTACCTTCTGCTGCTGAAATCTACATATCCCATGGAAGCAGCTTCCCACCTCTGCGCCCCCACTGTGTTAACTTTGCCATGGTGGGAGTTTTTCCTCTTTTGACTCTGACATCTCTATGGAGCTTTATCTTATATTTAGACTTAAAAATATCCTGCACGCCAGATTCACAGCAGAACATAAGAAAGAAAAGTAAAATCTACAGGCATTGAAAAAAAAAGTTTCAGTTTGCTTCCATTGCAGACTCACAAAAGCCTACTGCTCTCCCTTGCTGTGGTCAGATGGAATGCATCTCGAAACATGATGCTGTTTTATTTTGATCCTTCCCAATATTCCCTGACTGGGCACCGATAAAAACATCAAGTATAACGTCTACAAGCACACACACAAAAATCACTCAACGTTAGGGCATTGTCCATACTGCAGCACTTCTCACTGTCTTGAATGCCCAAGGGAAAGATTATACAAGTACTCGTTTGGTTCCCAGTCCCTGCTGCCTGCCTGTTTCTCTTAATCCTTATATCTTGGCTCACTTACAATATATCCTGAAATAACCCACACCACACATCCCAAAGGAGATCCTGACACAATATATCTATTATGGGCCTGATTCACATCACTCTAGAAGTATAAAGGGGTCTTCATGTGAATGAGCCCTATACGGCTCATCTGTGAAGCTCACTGACCTTTGAGGAGCTCACCATTTCCCCCCTTCACTTTTGCTTCTCCCCCCTTCCCTCTCAGGACCCCAGTAGTGCTATCATGAGCCAGACCTCTGAGAAGGATAGCATGGGACTCTCCTTTCAGAGACATCAATGCCAGCCCTGACTGATAAAAGGAAGTACTGTCAAGCACAAATACTGCTCCTCACACTTCTTCCTTTGGCTCTTTCCCCACACAGCCTGCATCAGCCAGAGCCAAAGGAAGAGAGAATAATTTAGGACCTTCCAGAAACCCAAATAGACCCAGAAGGGCCTGCCCATGGCACCAGGCCCAGCAACATTCCCTCTATATGGGAAGCCGCACTGACTAGCCAGGAAGAGCTTTCAGGGAGCAGGTTCTCAGAATTCCTTCCTCACATCAGGCAGCACCAGCTGAAGGTTCAGAAAGGTCAGTGAGGCCCTTTCATCTTACCTCTTGCCACACAGACCCCAGACCCAGAAAGCACTGGGCCCAGAGATAGCCATCCAGGGCATCGGTTCCAGAGAGATATTTTCCATCTGGCAGCCTCCTGATTTCATCCTATTATCTCTGCTCTTGACACTTAAACTATGGAGATTGATTCTCATTTTCTGCGTTGCCACTGATTGTTTGCTCCACTTTCCTTCCATTCTTCTCCTGCCATGGCAGTTGCTTTGCTGCCCCCGCTATGCCTGCCCATTAGGCTTCTCACCCTCTTTCTCTTTCCACCCATCATTCCTTTCCCATTCCAGCTTCTGCATTCCATTTCACCTCCTCCTTTCTCTCCATTCTCAATCCCCACGGTCTCTTCCTCCTCCCACCATTCCCCTTCAGCACCAGTAAGTGCCTCCCCAAATAAATAAACCCTATGTTTTCATAATGTAAGTAAAAGATCAGCTAAAAGCACTCTGTAGCAACAAAATCCCCAAAAAAATTTACCTACATGTGTGGATTGATCTTTAAGCAGCCACACAATCTTGCTAGAATCGTCTTGCTTTGCCCATCCCCTTTGTTTTTTGTAGATCCATTTTCTTAGATTGGAAGCTCTTCAGGGCAGGGGTTATTATTTTCTCTATAATTTATAAGGCATCTAGCCTACTCTTGAGTCACTGTAAAATAAAAGCACCTGAGCATGCCAACTTCAGAGTGCTCCCAGATACTGGCAAGCAGGGTTGCAAGGGTCCAAACATGGCAATCAAAGCCAGATCTCCTTCTTGGCAAAAACATTACCACAAGGTCACTAGGCTGGTGCCTTTGACATGCTGCTATGTTTTAGCAACCCTGCTTGGATCCTTCATTTCAAACACTTTGAATTTCCTGAGGGTGCAGTGCTATGCCAATTTCTAGGCTAGCTTTTCCTTCCAGGCCCTAATAGCAAACAGCATTTTTAAAAGGCTTGGAGTGAAGAGAAAACAAAAAGGGGCGAACAACAATGACATTCCCAACTAAAGAATATGAGCGAGGTGGGGTCTTGCTAAGTGATAAATAGCTTGCAACAGCTCAGTGGAGATATCACCAAAGAGAAAAAAAACACAAAACAACTTACTGAGTATGGAAATCTGCCTTCCATTTCCCTAGGATCACAGACACTTTCTTTCTCTCCCCTTAAAAAAAAACAAAACAAAAAACAACTGAATCAAGTATGCAAGTACTGGCAACTTTCTAACTTGCTTTCAGTCCAAACCTAATGGGCAAATGGCAGGGATAAGGTGAGTTTTTCCAGTCCACCATAAACTAGAGTTTGATCCTTTGGTATCAAACATGAAGCTTATTGCAGCTTTTGAATGAGCTCTGGGAGCCCAATGGTTTAGCTTTTTGACCAGTGGTGACTTAGAATACAAATTATATGAGCCATCAAATCAGTACAGCAGCATTTTAAAACATAGGCATTAGAGAAATGCCAGCTCCTTCTATTTATTTTAAACAGATCCATGCATATAAAAAACTGCCAAGCAGACATAAGGGTTAAGCAGCAAGGTCTTATTCAGGTTTGGTTTTGATTAAAAAAATCTGAGTCAAATTTTCAATACAACCTCCAAATTGTTGTACATGAAATTGCATACCTGAGTACTTGTTTATGAAATTTGGGGTGCCATAAAACTTGGATTTGTGCATGAAAATGCCACTTGTGTAGCTAGATACATAGCTAGATGTCTAACTACTTGGTGTGAAATCCTAGGCCTGCTATTGTCAATGCGAGTTTTGCCATTGATTTCAATGAGGCCAGAATTTCATTTCATGTAACACCTTGCTAAATTGCACACCAAAATGTCATTCATATGCAAAATCTCAAGGCCCTTTATAGATCAGTTAATGACCATAGTAAATAAACAAATCTTTTCAAGTTGAAGATCATATTGTTGCCCTTCAAATTCTGATCTGAGACACCAGTATAAATTCAGAGCAAGTCCATTCTGCTAGGTGGAGTTATTTTGGATTGCCATCAATATAATTGAGATGAAAACTTGGCCCATAGTTTTCATGAACTAGCTTTACTGAAGTTCAATTGTACTGAGTACTTTAAGGACATGTTTTTTTAGTTTGTAGTAGGTACAATTAGGAATGTTTGTTGCCACTTAACAGAGAGGAGCTGAACACAAAAACTGAACATATGTAGATGTTTAGGCCATAGGGAATACAATTCTTCAATTAAAATGCTAATAAATGCAGAATATCCCCTTCCTTAATTAATTGGTTAAATAAACAGTGAGACTGGGTGAAATGCATCTATGATTATTTAACACACAAAAATCAAGAAGGTTGACTGAATAACAATTACACACTTAACACAATAAAGAACACTTGAGTTTTAATTAATCCTTATTGGCACTGCAGTAACTTCTACAGAGAATCTATTTCGATTCATTTCATAGGCAGGCCTTTCAAGTGTAGGTAATTTTAACATTTGGTGTCCAATATAAATCCACTTATTAAAACTGATAAAGATACATGGGTTTAAAATCAAATATAGAAGGGCAAGTACACTTTGGGAGCTAATTTACCTAAGTAAAAAGGTGTTACTATCTTTGACTGAACTTATCTAGCTGTCTTCCCTTGGTCTTGCTCACCTGCCATTTTAAAACAGCTCTCTCTCTCATAGCTTTTAGAATACTAGAAGAATTATTTCAAGCAATTATATCCAACCCTCATTTGGGGTTTAAATTCTGTCTTGCAAGTGGGAGAATAAAAATAAACAAACTGCACTAAGTTTAGCTGGCTGGCTAGACTGATAGTGTGTGGTTGATTCCTGGCACTAGTGCCTGGATTAAGAATTTCAGACCTGTTAATTTTTCCTGCATTGATGAACTGTTACATGTAGCTACAGAAGAGGCCAACATTTAGTAAGAGTCTGCTGAAGAGAATCTTTCAGCATTGTGCAGAGGGGGATAGAACAGGAAAAACTCTAAACAATTGAAGAAGTTATCTTCTTGCTGTGATGCTGGCAAATCAGGTGCCAGATCTTGCCAACACCACATGTGTTAGCTAGAGACCAGACCAGCTCACCTGTATGTTAGTTTTACTCAAAATGGGCATTGTCTTGTCAGAATATATTTAGGGGTTAGACTGTCTTGTAAATTGCTGCATGCATTAGTCTCACTTGTAATATTAGTATTCCATGCTATAAGAAAATAAGTAAATTTTGCTTATAACTGAAAAATGTTTGCTCTGAACTGTTTCAGAATAGCAGCTGCGTTAGTCTGTATCCGCAAAAAGAAAAAGGAGTACTTGTGGCACCTTAGGACTAACAAATTTGAGTATAAAACTTTCATAAGCTATAGCTCATCTGATGAAGTGAGCTGTAGCTCACAAAAGCTTATGCTCAAATAAATTTGCTAATCTCTAAGGTGCCATAAGTACTCCTTTTCTTTTTGCTCTGAACTAGTGAACCCTGACATGGGAATTGCCTCTCCCACCCCACATCCAGAAGGACTATCAAAATCAGATGGGCCATCAAGAAACATCACAATAGAAAGGATTGGTTAATGGCCCTATCCCATCTTGGAAATACTCTGTGCAAGGAAGTGTGTCCTGTAGACTTGGAAGCTGAATGAAAGAAATAAACAAAGTAACAGGAAAATTTCCATTTCTCTCTTCACTGTTTGAAGTCTGAGGGGGCCAGAAATTCTAAACAGACAGAGATCCCCAAGGGTTACCTCCTGAGTCCACTCTGAAAGACACTTTGAATGGCCAGATCACTACAACTCTGATACGCTTACGATTTAGATGAGAACTGTGTTTATGTTTGCTTGCTTTAATCTGTATAGAACTCTTATCTCTTTTTCCTAATTAATAAACCTTTAGACAGTTTAATACAGGATTGGCTACTGGCTTTGTCTTTGGTGTAAAATCTAGGGTACCAACTGATCTGGGATAAGTGATTGGTCTCTTTGGACTGGAAGCCAACCTAAATATGGTGTGATTTTTGGTGTAAGTGACCATTTATCACTATGTCCAGTTTGCCTGGAGAGTTTGAGGGGCCTGTCTGTGACTCCATGGCAAGACTGTTACTAGAGCTCACATTTGTTGCTAGCTTGGTGAAATGTAATTATAGAACACACCACCAGTTTCGGTTGTCTGGCCTCTCTGACAGTCTCCCCTGAGGTAGGTTCTCATGATCATGAGCCACTCCAGACAGCGTGACACTTGCTTTCTGGAAATTATTTTTCTGTGTGTACTACAGGATTCTCTGCTTTTCATTGTACATCTACTATACAAATTAAGTTAGTACAGGACCATGTCTGTCCTTGCGAACAATTGAATCCTAGAAATGTAGGGCTGGAAGGGACCTCGAAAAGTCACCAAGCCCAGCCCCTTCCACTGAGGTAGGACCACATGAGAACAGGGGTTCTCAATCTTTTTCTTTTTGAGGCCCTCCTAGCATGTATAAAAACGCCACATCCCACTTGTGCCACAACAACTGTTTTTCTGCATATAAAAGTCAGGGCCAGGGTTAAGGGTAGCAAGCAGGGCTACCATAGGGGGCCCTGTGAAGCTAAATTGCTCAGGGTTTGGTTTCAGCCCCAGATGGCGGAGCTTGGAGCCCTGGGCTTCAGCTCCAGGCAGTGGGGCTTCGGCTTTCTGCCCTGGGCCCCAGCAAGTCTAATGGCAGCCCAGTTTAGCAGACCCCCTGAAACCTGCTTGAGGCCCCCAGGGGCTCCAGACCACTGGTTGAGGACCACTGACCTAGACCAGTTTGGTGTTTGTCCAAACTGTCCTAAACTCTGTCAATTATGGGGATTCCACAACCTTGCTTGGAAGCCTGTTATGTTCTTACATGCCCTTATAGTTAGGTTTCTCTTAATACCTAACCCAAATCTCCCTGGCTACAGATTAAGCCCATCACTTCCTGTCCTCCCTTCAGTGGACATGGAGAACAATTAATCATGTTCCTCTTTGTAACTGCCCTTAACATGCATGAAGACTTATCAGGTCCCCCTCTCAGTCTTCTTCTCTCAAGAGGAGTTTGCACCTCAGCACACAAGGTAGGAGTGAGATAAAAGCCCCAAAGAAAAGGAACTAGGTTTCTGTACGCTGCTTGGACTCAGCAGTGGGTGAGTAGTGGGTGAGCAGGTCACAAGGTATTTCTCGGTATAAGCAAGAGACCTCCACCTGCTTAGCCCAGGTTAGCCCTAAAGGTCAAATAAAGCTTGTTGATTATAGAAGCCTACATTATCTTTTGAAACCTAAAACACTCTTTCATTTCCCTCTTGTTGCTCCTATGATGCTGGTAATTTTCCATGTCTCTCCCTCACCTCCAAAATCTAGCCCTCTGTTAAGATTGCCTTTTTTTATGCTTACCTGTGGGCTTTTGTCACCTGCCCCCTTGGAACCTAGCTTAAAGTCCTTTTCACTAGGTTGGCAAGTTGGTGCCAAGAAGATGCTTTCCTCCTTCTTGGTGAGGTGGAACCTATCTCTTCCCAGCAGACCTTTTTCCTGGAACAGCATCCCATGGTTGAGGAAGCTGAAGACCTCCTGCCAACACCATCTGTACCATGCATTCATCTCCAATATCACCACTGTATGTGCAGTAGCGTTCTCCTCTAGACTTCCTGCCATCTGGAACCGCTTTTTTAGGAAAATCATATAAAATTTGAGAGTTAGCTAATAAAGTTCTATATAAACTTATTTCAAAGTCATTCAATTTTATAGAACATTATCTTTTTAATGAAGGCATAACATTTTCTATTATATCCTGCAGGATGATGGTCCTAAACACCTAGAGAATGGTTATTTTCTATCAAATTCCTAAAGGCTTTTCGCATAAGGTTTCCCATAACTATTCCCAGAGAGTAGTTATCAGTGGTTCACAGTTATGCTGGAAGGGCATAATGAGTGGGGTCCCTCAGGTATCAGTTCTGGGTCTGGTTCTGTTCAATATCTTCATTGATGATTTAGATAATGGCATAGAGAGTACACTTATAAAGTTTGCAGACGATACCAAGATGGGAGGGGTTGCTTTGGAGGAGAGGATTAAAATTCAAATAATCTGGACAAACTGGAGAAATGGTCTGAAGTAAATAGGAGGAAATAATATAAGGACAAATGCAAAGTACTCTACTTAGGAAGGAACAATCTGTTGGACACATACAAAATGGGAAATGACTGCCTAGGAGGGAGTACTGCAGAAAGTGATCTGGCCATCATAGTGGACCACAAGCTAAATATGAGTCAACAGTGTAACACTGTTCCAAAAAAATACCCAAATATCATTCTGGGATGTATTAGCAGGAGTGTTGTAGGCAAGACACGAGAAGTAATTCATCCACTCTACTCTGTGCCGATTAGGTCTCAACTGGAATATTGTGTCCAGTTCTGGGTGCCACATTTCAGGAAAGATGTGGACAAATTGGAGAAGGTCCAGAGAAGAGCAACAAAAATTATTAAAGGTCTAGAAAATATGAATTTTATGGCAAGACTGAAAAAAGTTGGTTTATTTAGTCTGGAGAAGAGGAAACCGAGAGGGGACATGATAACAGTTTTCAAGTACATAAAAGGTTGTTATAAGGAGGGGGGAAAAGAATTGTTCTTTTTAACCTCTGAGGATAGGACAAGAAACAATGGGCTTAAATTGCAGCAAGGAAGGTTTAGATTGGACATTAGGAAAAACTTCCTGTCAGGGTAGTTAAGCTTTGGAAAAAATTGCCTAGGGAGGTTGTGGAATCTCCGTCATTGGAGATTTTTAAGAGCAGGTTAGACAAACACCTGTCAGGGATGGTCTAGATAATACTTAGTCCTGCCATGAGTGCAGGGGACTGAACTAGATGACCTCTTGTGGTCCCTTCTAGTCCTAGGATTCTATAAGGCAGTCACCTAAAGGATAAACACCATCTTTTTTTTCAAAACACAGCCATCCCTACTAGAGCACCTCTGCAACCTGGAATGAATGAAGGACTGGCCAAATAGACATGTTCCATTTCTGGCTTCCATGCTTTAGGTTACATGTGTGATGGTTTCCTGCCTTGGCAAACAGGATGTGTTGAACGAGAACTTTTTATTTAATGTGCAGCATGTGTTAAATACTTAAACAAACGTATAGAAAACTCAATCAAAAGCCTTTTCTTGTAGATCTTGGGGGGTTATTTGCTATTGTGTTGACTTTCATTGCTGCCTTTTTTTTATGGTAGGATATTTCTGAGTTGTCCCATGAGGTTAACAAACATACCAGTTTCCCTCACAATGCTAAATAAACCTTTTTCAAAAATACTACTCAAACTATTCACTTCTGTCTTTGTTTTTTCCATTCTCTAACTCAGGGGTGGGCAAATGTTTTGGCCCGAGGGCCACATATGGGTATGGAAATTGTATGGCAGGCCATGAATGCTCACGAAGTTGGGGGGTTGGGTAGCGGGAGGGCTCCAGCTCGGGGTGCGGGCTCTGGGGTGGAGCGAGGGGTTGGGGTTTCAGGAGGGTGCTTGGGGCTGGGACTGAGGGGTTCGGAGGGTAGGAGGGGGAATTAGGGTCATGGGAAGGAGGCAGGGGGCAGGCTCCAGGCGGTGCTTACCTCAAGCAGCTCCCAGAAACAGCGGCATATACCCCCTCTAGCTCCTAACTGCGCGCTGCCCTGTCTGCAGGTGCTGCCCCTGCAGCTCCCATTGGCTGTGGTTCCCAGCCAATGGGAGCTGCAGGGTCGGCACTTGGGGTGGCGTCAGTGTGCGGAGCCCCTTGGCTGCCCCTATGTGTAGGAGCCAGAGGGGGGACATGCCACTGCATCTGGGAGCCATGTGGAGCAGGGCAAGACCCCGACCCTGCTCCCTAGCTGGAGTGCCAGAGCGGGGCAAGCCCCTGACCCCACTTCTCAGCAGGAGCTCGAGGGATGGATTAAAATATCTGGAGGGCCAGATGTGGCCCCCAGGCTGTAGTTTGCCCACCCCTACTCTAACTCCTTTGTTTTTCTTACTTTGAAAGTAATTGGGTTTGGTGTTATAGTTATCTGCACAAATTGCTATTTTATTTTCTAGGCTATATGAACTAAGCAAATAGGACTGAGGCTTACTGAAATCTGTGATGTACTGTACTGGTGACCTCAGAACCGGTGCTAGACATACAGACTAAACAATTGCTTAGGGCCCCAAGCAGCTCAAGGGGCCCCCTATTAATTATTAGTACTGTATGTGTTAGAGGGGGAAGTATTCCTGCATTGAACTACCAATAGGTTAGCATCAGCACTTGATTACTTTATCCAGAATTAGAAGGTGTCTGTCTCTGTGATCACTTCATTGCTGCTAAAGGGCCAGGGGTCAAGGCAGTAGAAATTTGGTGAATTTCTCTAACAATAAAATCATTTGAAATCTAGTAGGGTGCGTGGTTTTTTTTCAAACTATGCAGCATTTCCTTTTTGTTTTTCTTCGTTTTGAACTTGTATTTTATTGCCATATGTCATCATGACCTTCCAGGGCTCTCTCAAATATGCTTATTAATTTTTTAAGCTCAACAGCATATTAAAGTGGTGAACAGCAGAGTCAACAGAAATGTGTAGGAACCTCTGAGAAAAATCAGCAGAGCTTGGATTTTTCCCAGAATGAAATAATTGCCTTTAAAGAGAGTCCACATGATAACATGTCTGATCAGGAATGAAAATAAGGCAGGCTCTGGCTCTATACAATGCTGCTCACTTCCCCTATTCAATCTAATCTAGTCTATCCCTTTATGGAAATAAGTGGCTGATATTCAGATCCAGATGCCTGACCCCATTAAAGTCACTCCCACTGATTTCTGTGGGCTTCAGACCACACCCACGGGTGCTGGAACAGTTTTTATAGTGGGGGTGCTGAGAGCCTTTGATCCCAGGGCTGGATTAACTCTCTTGTGGGCCTGGGGCTATTAGATTTTGTGGAGCCCCTGTATAAAAATCTTTTTCCTAATTTAAAACAAAATGATCACAATTATGGCATCGAGGCTATTAACGCTATATTAAACTTGCCTTTTAATTAAAGCCATTCTGTGGTTACATTTCAGTCTTAAAACATGTAGCCTGGAGTTAAGTTAATTCAAAATCGCCTACTTCTTACCTTAGAACAGCTGATATATTAGTTTCTTTCTGAGAGGGAGTTTGGGTGTAGGAGGGGGCTCCAGTCTGGGGCAGAGTGTTGGGGTGCAGTCTCTCGGAGGGAGTTTGGTACAGGAGGGTATTCTGACCTGGGGCAGGAGATTGGGTTCAGGAGGGGGTGTAAGGTGCAGGCTCCGGCAGGGAGATACTTACCACAGGTAGCTCCTGGCCGGTGGCGCAGCAGGGTTCAGGCAGGTAGCCTGTCGGCATGCTGTGGCCCCACGCCACTCCCAGGACAGCTGCTGGCACATCTCTGCGTGCCCCGTGGTGGGTGAGAGGGGGTCAGCGTGTCTCCGTGTGCTGCACACACCTGCAAGCGCTGCCCCTTTGCAGCTCCCATTGTCCAGGAACCAGCCAATGGGAACTGCGGGTACATTACTGGGGGAAGAGGCAGTGCACACCCTCCCCCCCACCAGGTCTGCAGAGATATACCAGCAGCCGGCCACTTCTGGGAGCAGCATAGGGCCACAGCATGCAGACAGCCTACCTGAGCCCTGCTGCACTGGGGCCCCCCTTAGCCCCAGGGGGGAGGACCTGGGCTGCAGCCCCTCTAGCCTCTGCCTTAATGCAGCCCTGATTGAGCCACACTGTAAACTCTGTATATAATGGAATCTACTTCATGCCAGGGGGTGCTGCAGCACCCCCAGCACCTCTAGTTCCAACATCTATGACTCACCTATTGCTGGCTGGGGGGGGACAACAATTCAGTTTCATGGCAACATTCAACTGATGCATGTGGCCTGATGCTTAGGACACTGAGCTGGGATGTGGGAGGTTCAAGCTCCTATTTCACCTGATTCAGAATGACTTAGGATGGAAAAAAGCTCTGCTCTGAATAAGGTATAGCAGTGACTTGAACCAGGATCTTACATACAAGGTCATTTTCCTAAGCATCTGCTCTAATTGCGCCTCATATGAACAAGAGGATGCATATTAAAATCTTTACATAACACTTCTACAGTGGAGCACATTTGCCTGGGCTGAGATTTGTCCATAGTCAGCAACATTTTAAAAAGTTTGCTAATGCAGAATTGTCCGCATAATTGGAAGGATTGGAGGCCTTTAACCCTCATATCTGGAGGTGCAGTACTTAGATACTCTGGTGACTTGCTATGGAAAAACCCAAGCTGGATGGACAGACAAAAAGGCAGATCAGGCTGGAAAATGGAAACATGATTTTGCCAAACATTCTGTTTTTTTAAAGAAAATTTTGTCATGTTTGGAAATGTCTACCTAGTTCTGGTAGGCATTGCATGGCAACCTATGGGGCAAGGTGTTTCTGTGGTGGTCAGCTGGATTATACACTGAGCTGCAATATAACTTTGAACCTTGGAGAGCCATTGAAAAGCAGCAAAAATAAATAAAAGGTGTGTGCACAGAAAAATTGGGGAAATTCTGTCAACATTTTCTAAGCAGCACCTTGTTAAAGAAGTTGTTCTTATCTACTCTATCTGCAGGTAAATCCAAACAACTATGGTAAAAAACAAGACCACACAGCAATTTATGTTTTAAATACTTTTAAATATTAACCCTCAACATTTCTCTGAGATGAACCAGTTATATTATACCCATTTTACAGACGGGGTGGGGAATCCAAGGCATGGAAAGATTAAAGGGAATTGATTACAATCAGAGTTTGTCAGTGGCAGATCCTGGATTAGAACCCAGTATCTCCCCTCTCACCGGCCTGTATTCTAACTCCTAGACCATGGCATCTGAATTGCAAGCAAAGCAGTGTGGGTACATGGATTAATTCCAAGCTTCACAATTGAAAATATATATTCCTTTCAAGCCATGCCCCCACGTACTCGCTTAGAAAGCCTGGCAGCCACTTGTTTGCTGTAGCAACAGAACACCAATACGCGCTATGCATGCCAAGTGCAACATGCAGTTTCTGCTTTGCAAGGCTGAAGAGGGATTCTCTCTCTCACCCATTGATGGAAAAGCTGAAGTCTGACCTATTTAAAGGAGGGAATCACACCAGGTGGATGGCATCGTATTTGTACAGCTGTGGATCGTTGCTAAATATGGGCCCCTTCAGAGGGACTTGGCAATTTTTTTCATTCTTTATTCAGGAAATTCAATGTCCAAACACCAATGTTTAAAATGTACCTATAGGTAGGAATGGAAATGTATGCAGCAAAACTCCCTTTAAAGAGAGGCATTTATAGATGAAATCCCATGGGTGATTTTTTTTTTCCTGGAGCATGTTTACACTATAAATAAAAGAATCCCCTTTCCTCAGAATCAAATCTGAATCAGAAGGAAATGGCATCCTAGAAGACAAGGTTGTCTAGACAGTCCATAAGCAGCCTAACCACATGGTGGGCCCAATGGCAGCTGCAAAGCTGTCAAAACACCACCTTGTGTAGTCTGTCACTGAGCCATACCCAAAGCTAAGCCTCTTTGCGCACTGTGATTATTATACAAAATGGGGAACAGGAGTAATACAATGTAGGAAACAGCACTCTGCCTTAGCCTGTTTGGATGGAGTCTCCAAAAATGTAATTACAGCATTGAGTTCATGAATTTAGATTGGCTCCCGACGATGGTTGGCAGAAAGGCCAGAGAAAATTTTTCCAATATGCTTAAACTTATGCTTTATTGAGAGCACTAGAACACCCAAATGTGAGGCTTGTGCATAGCCAAATTTGTCCCTCCTTCTGGATAATCACAGAGAGCTGTGAAAAGGTGTTTGCAAATAGTGACTGGTGAAATCCTCCCTTTCCTATGGATTTGGTAAAAAGCAAGCAAGGGAAGTTGACTGGTGCATCTGTGAAAGTGTATAGGTTGGGAATTCTGGGATGACCTAAAAGCTTGTTCCATCACCAGGCACTGTGCAAATCATAGCTGGATTGTGTGGCTGGTACACAGGGCTGCACTGGGAATGGTGTGGAACTGCAGCCATCCCATAAAAGAGCTCAGGGGAGGATTCTCCCTTCACTTCCCCAGTACATATTGGGTATATGTGGGCTGCACCATGCTTAAGGATGGAGTAGCTTTCTCCTTTTAGTGTGTCCAGACAGTTCTGTGGGCCGTGTGGGAGGAGAGGGGTGGCACCATGCTACTGGCTCCTCCTTAGCATTCCACTCCCCTGTGTGCAATCAGCAGTGCAATCGCTGCCAGGCAATCTAGGAAGAGTTCTATTTTCCAGCAGTTTAACTTTAAAAAAAATCCAGTCCAGACAAGTACAAAATAATTGCTTGCTGCCCTTAAAACTCCTGGTGCACCACGTGGCAGATGCAGTGGCCTACGGCTTTAAACAAAGGGGCTTTCTGGTTCATTTTCCCTGTAACCGCCATCCTAGAGTAGAACGAATGAGTGGGTTGCCTGCTTGGGTCTCCATTTTGCAGAATTCCCCTTCAGGCTGTTATGTCTTATGTTGCACATTGGAAAGAGTGTGCATGGCTAACAAAAAAAATTGGGCAACCCTGTATTTGTCTCTGACTGCCAAATCAGAGATTCAGGTTGCCCTTAGATCAGTGACCTTCGATTAATTTTGCTAGTCTGCACCAGGGCCATCTCCACTAAGGAACAAAAGCTGCATGAGCAGCAGTGGAAGAACAAGAAACAACATCATGGTAATAAATGAGTGGTAATAAAGCTCACCCATTTTATTGCTCTTCTATGTGCACTTTGTAAATATAGTTAAAAATGGAAATGTGGGGGAAACGGAAATAAACACTGTGTGGACTAATGGAATGAACCACCACATTCCACACAGTCCACCTAGTACCCTAGCAAGCAGTGGAATGGGTCAGGCAGAAGAGGAGTTGAATCCACTCCAAACAATGTGCAACGCTGCCTGAAGAGAAAAAAAAATACCCACCACCACACTGGGTTTTTTTTAAATCTAGAAAAAATAAAAAAGGGACTCCAGCAATCTTCAGGGGGGAGGGGAGGGGCACCTGTTTTTTGCAGGCGAGAAATTCTGCAGTATACTGATGGCGTCTATCCAATTCCTCCTCCTAGTTTAAGACTTGTTTTCCAGTATTAAGGAATCATCCAAACTCTCTGCCGTGGCACAGCCAGACTCTTGTGGATAAATCTATACCGATCTCTTGGCATGAGTCTGTCAAGATTATGATTTAAGGGAAAGATACATATGGTAATGACTAGAGGAGACCACTTCCACCAAAACAACACTTTCATGTTAAGAGAGAGCCACTACTGTCTCTCTTTAAAATAGTTTCCTTCCCATTCATGAGAAACTCTTCTCCCCCTAGAGTGGTCATTTTAGATTGGATTTCACTGTGTCACCACAAGTTATCTCAATCATCTGAGCCAGCATATATCTTTCTAACAAGAAGCTGCATCATACAACTTTGAACAATGACAACTATCAGGGGAACCTTAAACCAAAATCCTTGTGATCCACATCACTGCTCCAGCCACCATGACTATAGGTTCCTTGGTTTGTCAGTCAAGCCTAAGACAGCATCAACCAGCCATCTGTTCTTGCTGGCTGAGACAGTCAAGACTCACCACAGCTCCCCACCCGCCGTACAGGGCTGCATATTTAAGGCAAAATCAAATATATTCTATCATTTGTAAATAGTCTTCAGGGCCACAGAAGATCACGTTCAACCATAAAAGCAGAAGCAAGTCCCAATAGAGTCAAATGGAGTTGGGTCAACTTACACCAGGTCTGAATTTGGGCCAGAATAAGTAAGTATCTAAGTTGGTGTAATTCCAACTGTACACTCAGATGTTGTCACCCAGTGGAAAGGGTAGAGAATCTTCCTATGGTACAGAATCAGAGAAGAGGAGTGTTCTCAGAGTGTATTCAACCAACAGAAATGGGAAAAATTACAGGAGGATAAGGATAACAAGACAAGTCTATTAACTACAGAAATATGTTTATTAATTATTATTATTATTATTATGCATTACAACAATATTTCCAGGCTTCTGTCAGGATGAAGACCCCATTGTGCTAAACACCTTACAAATACACACTCTGGTTAGAGACAGTCCCTATCTTGCTGGCCTTACAAAGAAGTTAGGTGTAATACTAACCTTGACTTGTAACACCAGTACTAAATAGATTTGGCAATGAGGTCCTTGTGTGCTACAGGCTTTAGCTTTTGAAAAATCTTTGGAAAGACTGGCAGCTAGCTTTTTAATCATGGTGTCAAATGCAGCTAGTCAGAGCATCAACAAGGGGCAATATCTGATTTTGATTCACCTTTATGTTTTCTGGCTAATTCTATCAAACTTCAAGATGGCTACTTTCCTATGATGGTCCAATACTTATTTAATAGGCGACTAGATTTGTCTAATGTCTAGATTCATGTCACATCATTCCAAAATGGACCTTCAACCATAAACATTAAAGATGCAATAGGAGGAAAGTCAGACTCAGGTTTGTCTTTGCTCAATTTGAAACAGTCTTTTTCTTGGCTTCTGCACTAGCATTCTTCTTTTGAGTTCTTTCACTCTAGGCCAAATTCACACCTATAACAAGGTGTGACTCCACTGAAGTCAAATGAAGCATCAACTGTTCTCCAGCGCCACACAATCCACCTTTCTTCACCGTCCTTGTTTTCAGTGTTGTAATATTTCCTTGTTGCTTCTTTTCCTTCAGTGTGGGTTTGTGGCAAGGAATTTATCTCCTGGAAAGACATGATGAGCTAGCCCATGATCCTGCACAGTGGGAAGCAACACTTACAGGTGTTCAGCTCCTTGCATAATTGAGTCTTTAAAGGGATGCTCTAGGGTATTTCATTAATGTTCAGTAGTTGAAACATACAGATCGATACAAACGGGACTGGTTGGGAGAGGGAGGGAGTTGCAAGACTCCTGAAAATGATTTTTTTCCATGTTCTTTTAATTAATACCAAGCAAGAAAATTCTGCATGTCAAGTGATCCTACTGTATATCTGCACCTCTGTAACATGCCCTTCGAGTGTTAAAGGTTTGTAAGCAGATTAAATTAGTTAGGTTTTCTACAGGAAAGTGTAAATGCAAAACAGTTCATTAGCGAATGAGAAGTACTGGTTTGGACTGGAAAAGAAATTCACCAAGATCTCTTTTCTGCTGGTTTTTATTTTTGCTTTTCATTATTCCACTCAGATTTGAAAAGAAGTTTTGTCCTGAAGAAATTCAGGGGTTGGGTGGCTGACAATCACCATAACAGAAAGATCTACAGCCTAATCACAACTGGCTAGCAGCAGGTTTTGCTAATTTTTGCATACATTCCATAGCATTATTGAAAATACCATTTCCATGCTAACACCTATAAATCACAAAGTAGCAACCGTAAATTTACATCTTTGGCAGTGTTATCCCTTCCAAGGGAGAAACAACATTTATATATTCATAGCCAAGGATCTATACAGTATTATGATAAGGCTGTAACAATTCAGAATAAGCTAGTTTTGAGTGTTCTATTGCAAAGTGAATTAAGGGGAAATTTCATTATGCAGAGTAATCATGCTTGCACCAATATCAGAGTGCTTATTCAAGAGAGGAAAAAAATCAAAATCAGAACAAACTTTAATTATTCAGAGACAAAGAAGGTTAGACTCTTGCTTGTTTACTTAGCTGCTTTCATGAGAGATCAGAAATACAACAGAAGTTTTAGAAATGTAAAAAGAACCACTTTATAGGTCTTTGGATAAGTCATTTAAAAGGCATTGTGGGACAGCTTTACTTGTTTACCAATCTGGTCAAAGAGAAAAGAAGGAGAATTGCTGCACAAGCTGTTATTTCTAACCATATTCTTGAGCAGCTCTTTTGCAGTAGAATTGCACCCTTATTAATTCTGCTTGTAAATGAATGCAGCTACTTGTGCAACCAGAAATTGTCTACAGACTTGCTTGGAAAATTATTGCATGTACAAAATCAGCAACATATATTCTAATTCCAAGATCAATAGACTTGGAAGATAAGGAGATTCTAGAGTTATTGGCATGTACAACTTCCTTTTGTACCCAAAACTCACTGATTTCATTGACACAAAAGAACTGGGCTCAGTAACTGTATACTACCAGTATAGGTTTCATTGCAACCAGGTTAAATACCTGTCCTCTGCAAAATGAGCCCTGTGTGGGGAGATCTGGTTTTCAACACATTGTTTCACTGCATGATTAATACATGGTACTGCCTTGTGTATGGGACCCATCTATGTTTTAGTTCTGTTCACTAATGTGTTGCTTAGGTGACCAAATCACACAGCACAAATAAATGAGTGAATAATAAAAAAAAAAAAAAAAAGAACAATTTTCAGCATCCTATAGATTGCTCACATAAATTGCTCAGTGAAAGCTTACAAATAGCAAATACCCACAGAGAGATCCAGATGGAAGAAAGGACTAATAATTTGACTGGTTTTAACTGGGACACTAGACAGATGGCAATGCAGTCTACTGATAGGTCATGCCTGAGATAGAAAAATAGTTCCAGAAGAAACATCCAAAAAGGTTTGATGTTCCATTAAAAATTTCCATTTTAAAGAAATGTTTTATTGCTTTACTTGAAGGTGCTCAAATGGATTTAGAGTAAACTCTGGTTTTCATGGATATGTGTATTTGGGATATCTGCATAAATTATGGAAATATTTCCTTCTGAATTCAAATCTTGTCACAAAGTATATTATGGAAGCACCATAGTGATGGTACAGTTAAGAATGCATTGAGATTTGCACTTAAAGCAGGATTAAACTTTTTCATTGTGTATGAATATAGTGCACCCTCCACAAATTTACACTGAGTAAAGAAGGATTTTTCTGAGAATTGCCAAGCTAATCAATTGGTTTATGAATTAACATTTTAAAATGGGATTTTATGGCATCTAGCCTTTTTTTAAAGTTCCTTTCAGCACACTCATTCCCAACAGGAGAATTGAAAATTGACTGCATTCTAGATTGTAACATACTTTGAACATGTTGTAATGTGTTAATTTTGTATTTAAACTGTTATAACTGTTTCTGTGTTATGATGGTAGATGTTACCATAATTAAATGTATCAGTTGTCAAATGGATCCTTCAGTAACTAAACTTCCATGCTTCTTTTACATTGTTTCTAGCCCTTGTGGTTCTGAAGAACCACGACAGAGTCACACCAGCTAGTCTTTAATGCAAACAGTGGAAGCTTCATTCTCCAAAAAGAGAGTGAACTCCTTCCTCTCTTGAGAAAGGAAACCGTGGTGGTAGGGATTAAGACTGGGATTTTCAAAGCGGCCCAGTGGAAATTCAAAATTCAATGGGAATTGGGAACTTACCTACCTGAATGTCTTTTGGAAATCCCTGTGTAAGAATCAGGAGAAATCTTTTTAGAACCTGATATCCTGTCTTGTTGCTGGTGCTTCACTAGAATTTACCCAGACTTGTTCCCTATAAAGCATATACATAACCCGCATTGGAATCAAGATAGGGATATGAGAAAAATGTCTTTCACAAATGACCAACTGATTCTGTTTTGGTCACTTTATGATCTATTTTATGGGATTATTCCTATATATGGGAGAGGGAAAGAGACTGGAGAAGGAAAGGACAGGGGCCGCAATCATCCTTTGATAGAAAAAGAGCATTCTACTAATGAAAAAAGTTCTAATATTCAATGAAATACCAAAACACACAGGTGAAATTATAGTCAATAGTTATAATTTACAGCTATACATATTTGGTGTGTGAGATAGATAGATAGATAGACGATAGATAGATAGATAGAAAATCCATCCTGCAAGAAAAAATGTTCAGAATTTGCACCTGCCACACTACTTAAAGTACCTCTCTAATCTCGGGTTAGGTTTAAAGTCCACCTTTCTTAAATTCATTTAAACAGTGTCCTAATCCTATTCCAAGTGAAGCCGACTGCAACACTCCCATTGACTTCAAAGGAAGCAGGGCTGGGGCCTTGGATTCCGTATGTCTTGAGTGCAAACCACATCTCCCCATTGACTCTATCTATACAGTGCTAAGCACAAAGTTGTTGCACATGAAATGAACAACAATGAAATATCTTCCTCAAAGCATTTGTTTCCTGATTTTCTGATGCTTGGTAGGGGCTTGATCCTGCGCACATTAGCGTCAATGGCAAGGCTCCCATTAACTTCAGTATTGCAGGTTCTGGACCTAGGTGAGCATATGCATTGCCAGCTGCTTGAAGGTTAATATTCATATCTGTGTGCACATAGCTAAATAAAGGTCTATCTAGACATGTGAGTGAAACTCTTGAACAGTGCACATCTGGAATTGTACAGGCAAAGTAATTGTGTATTTGTATGCAAGAAAATACATACTAGCCTACAGCCTGAAGTCAGACCTTCTGAGTTTGGATTTGGCTCAGATAAGAAACCAAAAGTTAGATGGCTTCTGAAAAGCTTTCAAAGTGTCCAAACATCTGGCTTGCAAAAAAAATGTGTTGAAAATTTCAAGATAGTATTGGTTTTGGTTTTTTGCCAGATTTCTAGAATAAAATTCCTTCTTCTGGTTGGGATGCAAGTATTTTGGCATTGTTTCTCTTGGTATCAGCTGGTATGGGGCCTTCAGAGAAACTTCAGACTACAGTGTCATTCCTGGCAGGGAAGAGATGGACTTGTCTGCAATAAATATAAAGGGGATTCTTTACTGAGAGTGCTAGAAACAGACAAGACCCTGTGGTTCTCTCAACCCTAGGCTAACACCGCCAAGAGTCACCAGGTGAGGTCTTCTTAAATCCAGGCCTCGATCATACAGTCATGGAAACAGTTTCTGACTGTGCTATACTTTACTGGACAAGATGACCCAAGTCTTTTCTGCCATAAACTTCAGCGATACCACAAACATTAGCCTATATCCTATTGAACCTCTGAGCACTCATTTGGCTGGCAGACTACAAAATGCCAGCATTTTCAGGGTTAAAATTTGCTGTTAAATTAGCGCTGGCATACTGTAGTGCAAGTATGTTATCATCAGCAAAATGCACACTGTGCAGATTTGTCCCGCTACTCCCAATGTCATTTGGTTAGTGAGACCTTACCTCACTACAGCTAAAAAAGTTTCATGGCCAGCCAAATGTGCTTGCTAAAAATTTATATATAACACTTTAAGCCCTTATTACATTTTCTACACCTTCAGTGATTTTCACTCCATGGTCAAGTTTTCCTCTGAAACTTCATTGTATTATTTGGCAACACTCAAAATAAAATATTGATCAGAACCTCATATTCCATTTGTCCTTTATTGCATATTTTAAAGATAGCATCACCTCGGCTCTGCACTAAAGGAGATGCTACTGCATTACCTGTTTTCATAAACAGGCTTCCAGTGACGACTCCTTTCTGCTCTCTCAACATGGGAGGGTCAAGGTGATAGAATCTAAGCAAGAGCAGCCCTTTGATAAGCTAGAGCACACACAAAAAAGGCAGACACAAAGGAGGAAAGCAGGACCTGTGACAGGGTGCCAGGATATTGCCCTACTCTGTTAGGTGGTGTTGGAATCCTGCTGGGAACTGCAGGTTAGTTACTGATGACTTGGTGTGGCAGGTGCAGCTCATTAGAATCCACTCTGCACAGAAGAAAGAGGGAGGTAGTCCTGGGGAGGTGGCTGTGGAAAATATGGGGCTATGGGAAAGGAGACCTAGAAGTAACCAAGCCTGGGGCTCAGTAAAAATGATTTTTAATGGCTGTTTTTGCCAATCCAATTGAACCCACAGAACAATAAAAAGGGGAGGGGGTTTGTGTGCACAAAGAATGTGAGATTTTTATGGAGCTGGGAACTCTGCCAGAGTACAGGCCCTGCAATAGAGTAAGGAAGAAAAGTTAATGTAGCATACTTCACCACTATCTCTGACGTAATGTGTATTTCTGTGGGCCCAATGGAAGTTAACTCTATGCCAATTCAGCATGATTGGACTCCATGGTGAAATCCTGGCTCCATTTAATTAAATGGAAAAGCTCCCATTGACTTCAGTGGAGCCAAGATTTCGGTCCAGGGGTCTGGTTGGGCCAGTCCAGGGATGAGTTGCAGAGCCAGGAATGAAATGCTTTCTCTACTGAACTCCTCTGTATTAAGAAGACTTTCCATTCTATTGCAAATTACAGCTGTATTCACATGAGCCCCACTAGAAGGGAAATAAGTGGCAGGCAAGAGTGGGGACCAACTTGGCTCCAGAGGGAGCCTTGCTGCCTCTAGCAGTCACCTTTCTTGGGACAGGAACTCGTGCCTTCCTCCCCCCAGGCCAGAGATTGAGGATATGTCTACACTGCAAAGAAGTGCAACACTGAGTCTCAGAGTCCAGCTGAGGCTGCAGGGCTAAAAATACCATGTACACATTCCACTCCAGCTCTGAGACCCTTCTCCCTCGCAGAGTATCACCTGAAAAGCTGGTGATATGTTAGTGTAACCTTTCTGCCAGATAAAGGGACTCAGTTAAAAGGGACACTGAGGAGGCTTGTAAGACCACTTCCTCTCATATTTTTTGTCTGAAATCAATGTTGCAAAGTCCCTGAAATTTATTAGACAGATATGAAATTTCCAAACAAATGATTCATTGATCTCTCTCCTACCCTCCCCCACTGGAAAAAAAAATCAATGCAGCTCCCAAAGAGTTAAGACAAGAAGAAGGTATATGCCGGTTTTTATGTTACATTTCAAAGCTAAGACCCTGACCTGTTGTGGCCATTAATTATCCCACATTAACTCCTGTGACCTAACAAACTTTCAATTTGTGCAATTGCATTCTGTCTTTCTGTTGCTGTCAGTGAATAAGGTATAAATTCCCTGTCCTATATAACTGTTGTGCACTTTTTCTGGTACTGTGATATTGATTGCTGCATTCTACATTAGAAATGGCTTGATTTTTAGTGGTGGAGGAGGTGATCCTAACACCTGTTGGCTGTAATTCTGCAAGCACTTTGATACACAATGTACAAGATAAACCAAGAAGGAATACTACCATCCCTGGTCAGAATTCACAGAAAGTTATCCAGGCAGCACTGTGTAAAACCCGAGTACCACATCTACAGAGCAGTTGGCTGTGGTGTAAATCAGCATTGACAAGTCTCACATTCTCTGAGGCTGTAAAAAAGTTCTCCAGGTCAACCAGTTTCTCAACCCAAGTTCCTTTATAACTGAACTTTCTGAATTCTCAGAGCTGGGTAATTAAGCATCCTTCCTACAGATCCTATCACATTTAGATAGTCACAATCAAACATCTTTTTATGTTCCCTTCCAGGCTATTTTTCCTCAGAGTAGTTTGGATTCTCCACAGGTTTTAATACTTGCACATGTGGAATTGCTTTCTTTGAATTGACTCATTAGCTTTTATAGATCTAGTGACAACACTTTAAAATAATGACCTAACCATTATTCATTCCTGTGACATTTATTTTAACAACATTAATCATAATGAAGTCACTTGGTATCAATGTAGATGGCAGAAGGACTTCTATAGGCTTTCCACTGCATTAATTAGCTAGGCCATTACATTTATTATTTTTCTAAAAGTTAATTTAAATTGAGCATGAAAGGTGTTAGACTGAGAAAACGGGAGACTGAAGCCCTCTAGTTATCTACTGAACAAATGGGTCATCTCCTAGCTGTGTGAAGGTGTTTCAGTCTCTGGATCGGTTGCTGCACTGGGAATCAGGATTCCTGGGTGCTAGTCCCAGCCTTGCCCCTGGCCTGCTGCATGACCATGGGCACGTCCTGGCACCCGTCTGTTTATCCTCTCATCTTTCCGCGCCTAAACAGACACATCATGTATAAGGGACTGTTTCCACCAGGACTGTCTTTTCCCATGTGTTTGTATAGTGCCTGGTGCAACTGGGTTTCAATCTCAGATGGGGTCTTTAGGTGCTACAGCAACAGGAATCACCAATACTAAATATACATATGCATTCAGTCTTTGGCATGTTGCCAACAAAAGTGTGCAGTGGAGCTAAAGCCCTGCCCCTCTGAAGGGTAGGTCATCAATCTCCTTCCTTTGGGTGCCCTTTCATCGTCCTTATTGTGGACTCAAGGCTGCATGTTATATTTTTAAAAATCCTGTTGAAAAGGCTTCAGTTTGCAGTAATCACATGCCACTAGTTCATTAGAAAACAGTTCTTCTGAGGTATAGTAAAAGCAGTGAAACTAATACATATTCTCAAAAAGAAAAGGAGTACTTGTGGCATCTTAGAGACTAACAAATTTATTAGAGCATAAGCTTTCGTGAGCTACAGCTCACTTCATCGGATGCCCCAAGTACTCCTTTTCTTTTTGTGAATACAGACTAACACGGCTGCTACTCTGAAACCTGTCATAATACACATTCTGACTCCTTTCCCTGCGGTATAGCACATTTCAAAATACAGTTTAATAATAATAATAATAATAATAATAATAATAATAATAATAATAATAATAATATGCAAATGTATTATTTGAAATCCCTGGATTGTCATAATCTTGGAGGAGATATTTGAAACAGCCTGCTGTAATGTAATGAAAGACTGTACTTGGAACCACATGTAAAGATAAGGCAGAATGTGGAGTTCCATATGATCACAATCCTAACCTATACAAAGCTGTACAGAATGTTTACATGGCTTTTAGAATGTGTTTATAAGACTTTAAAATTATTATTCTTGGATCCAGAATTGCACAAAGAGAACTTGCTTTAACAGCATATTTAAAAGTTACCTTAAACTATTTGCAATGAGAAGATTTTCAGATAAAATATTCCAGGCCTGGACAGGAAGATAACTTTCCAAAAATGTGTGAATAAGACACCCACATGATATTGGAATGACTCAATCTGAATGCAACAGGCAATATTACAGGAAGCTAAACTATTCAGTAGTTGACCATAGTCCATTTCCCACCTTCCCCTTAACAGGCTAGGAGAAGAGAACACTGCTCAGCAATTAGACACTTATTTCTGATGTATTCTTTCATACATGTGGCCCATGGTGTCTCCACAAATTCCTTACGCTGAGCCATGTCAGTTACACTTCAGTGTTGTTGGGTCCTCCCCCATACAAGGTCAATAGTCCTGTTTCTGAGTGAAAATGCCATGAACAGATGTTTAGAGCATTCATTTACAGCAGAACATTCTGTCAAGGAGAAAGTTACAAGATGCTTGTCAAGAAACCAATCAAAAGTGGAGCAGAGATCTGCTTTGCCTAGTGTTTGTTAAAACTTTAGAAGGAAGTCTGCAGCTTGCAACAACAAATTGGAAATGTTACACAAACTTGCACCTGCCCTCTCAAGGCTGCCTATACAATAGTCTGGGAAGGAGAAATTTTGCAAGCTTAACAGTGGGAAGTCCCAGCTCTCAGGATGTCTGCAGGACACAATGTATCTATTGTTACTTTGTGTTATAGTTGCAATATGTAGGCTGCTCAGATTTATGTAAGAACACCCTACTTCAATTTTAAAAACAGATTATGTGCATTTGAGAATTAAAATGGTTTTAATGAATTTTGCTATTACTAAAAACACTCCCCCTTTGATAAAGGCTAGCATCAAAGGATCTTAAAGCACTTTACAGATATCAATTAATTAAGTCCCAGAGTACCCTTGTAAGGTAGTTCTCACTATTTCTTGATGCATATGGAAAGACAGAGATATAAGGGGACTTGCCCAAAGTTGCCTAGACAGTGAGTAGCCGGGACAGAATTGAATCAAGGAAGCCAAATTCTTCATTCACTTGCAGCTTATACCACCACACTGAAGTTAATGATAGTATACAAGGTATTCCTGAAATTAGTACAGAAATTGGCCCCAGAACTACAGTCTGATACATGCTCCCTAAATCACAAAAAGGGACATTTTCAAACATGTTCTGTGGAGGCCATGTAACAATAGCCAAGAGTGTACCCCCGGTAATGTGGTAGGGGATTAACCTTTGAAGCCTTGTCATGAGAGTAGGACCAGGAAATAAACATTCAATTTCTTAATAGCACCCCTGTGTGCCAGACCTCAGAAGTCAAATTTGAAATCCATAGGACTATGTGCTGCAGAATATGGCCTCAAATGTGTATCCATAATATTACATGGTATTGTCCAATTGTACGTGTCTATGAACCAAAATCCGGAGTTTTGCAGATATTTGAATGTGCAAAAAGCTGTGGGTGTAAATTGAGAGACTAAATTAGGCCACTTCAAAAATATAACCTGAAACACTTTTCAGCCAATAAGCTCTTTTTTCCTTCAATGCAGAATGTTACTCTTTATTTATTAAACTGCCCTAAGACTCCAGCACTTATATTACTTTAAATCTTAATACTGTTGGCTCACAAGAACCAACTATTAATTTGTCTTCCTTTCATACGAGCAGACTAGATTACTTTTATCAGTATTTTATTAGGATTAAATATCACTATATTTATTGTATTAGACATTTTTAATACAAATCCCTTTTTAAAAGGTTTAAGTTTATATATGTTTGAAGTTAGTGTTCTAAGTGCATCATGGTAAATTTTAATTTAATAACTAAAGAGAAAAAAAAGATTCACATCTCATATCTGATGGACATGTAAATGCTGAAAAACAAGATCTGGTTAATTTATTCACCAAAGGGAGTTGGTTAGTACAGACTGAACATGAGTCACAGATGCAAGAGCATACATTATATCCTTCTCTAATCATTTGAAAACATTGATATATTTGGCTCTGTTAACAAATGCATACATGCTTTGCTCTTCCTCTGGGGAGGTGAGAATCTGTTCCATGTTGCTATAAGTGGTAGATATGTGCATTCATTAATCTGAAAGATGTGCTGAATTGGGTTGGGCAACTTTTCAGATTATGATCTTGGTTGTAAGGGGAGAATGGGTGGGGACTCAGTGTTTTTAAATGTGTTCTTGAAGGAAGTATTAACTGCAAACAGTGATGGGGCCCAACACAAACAAACAGTGATGAGCAATATCTAGGCTTCTATAGGGGGCTTGTTTTAGGCATCAGATTGAATCAAACAAATCCAGATTAGAAAGATGTTTTGTTTCACTGGTCTCCATGAGTACCAGAAAGGAGTCACGAACAGTAATACCTGCAGAACAGCACCCGCTAACATGACATCCTTACATTCATGCATATAAGCCCCATACCATAGTTTGTGTATACAAACTAAGCAGACATCCTTGCCAAACTCTAGTCAATGCAACATTTTTATAGTGTGTGTGTGTGAGGGGGGAGAAATAAAAAACCCACTTTGGTAAAAATATTCAAATATTTGGGTGCTTATTTCAATCTTCAAGTTATCTATCTCTCTTCATTCTGCATGTTGGACTGGAAATCTCACAGGAATGTCTCGTTATATCTTAAGTATTTCCAGCTTCTGCCAAAAATATCATGGGAATGTTAAATCCGTCTTTGATCTGGGCTGGAACTGAAAAGTCTAGGGATGTAAGAGAACTAAAATATGAGGTAGAGTTGAAAGAACATGAGACAATGGGGTTTCATATTCCAAAAAAGTTTCAGGATGAGTAAAGGTTGGAGCCTTTCCTTAGACTATCCAAATGGGTTCATTCATCCTAATAAAACCAAGATGCTTAGAAGCAAGATAACCAAATACAAGTCTTAACCAGTTCCTCATTTGATCCAAGGTGCATATACACAGATTTTGGTATGAACTCTCATATCTGAACCCATCTTCTCCCTCCTGTTTTAGTTCTGTGTCATATTCAAAACCAGGCCTGTTTTCCAATTCTGGCTCACATACAACCAAACATTTGTGAAAAGAGCTCATGAGATTTTGGTACCATTTCTTTAGTGACAAATGCACAAAGAAGAGTTATGCATGGAGGATGCAAAAAAGTCAATTGCTCAAGGCTGAACATAGGAGACGTGCCAGGAAATGTTCCAAAAATGTCAAAATGGGACTTTCACTGCCAGAACTTCCTTTGCCCCTCCCCATCACACATGAAATTTTGCAAAATTGAAGTGATGTTGTAAAGCATTTCAATTTTGATGGAACTGAATTTTCTAATGGAAAATTCTTCTGTCCAAGTTTTTCCAACCAGCCCTATGCATAACACACTGAGAGGATAGGAATTTTGCATCGAATGACATCAACAGTGCAACTACAAATAAGATGCAGGTTGCTATTAATGCTTCATTTGCTTAGCTTTTAGGAAAGTGTATTGGACACTTTGGCATATATTTCTGTTACCCATGTTAACAGAGTGAATAATATAAACAATGCTAAAACAATCATTCATGTATAACATCTGTGTACAGTATTAATGCTATTTACTGAGATACAACATAATAAAGCAGATATTCCTCTAGAAAAGCTTCACTGAATAAAGCAATCACTAAGCAACACCCACCATCCTGGAGCAGTAGAATTTCTGTTTTATATTAGTTCCTCTGCTGCCAACATCAACTATGCACCTTTTCATCAGTATTGGCACCACACTGGCATTGCCTATTTTTCTTTTATTTGTAGTCAGAAGAACTTTGTATAATATTGAGGTGCCCAAGAGGGGAAATATTAATGTTATGGCAGTTATTATGCACATCTTTGCAAAGTTTTAGATTGGTGTTTTATCTCCCCTAGCACAAATAAGAGGAGAAAGGGTTTAAAAATATTCTCCTTTTTTTAGCAGTAGCATTTGAAATCAATATTTTCCATTACTTCTGTTAGCTGGATGAAATATATGGTAACATTTCAGCTGTTAATATCTTATGGCCTGATCTATACAGAATATGTACTTTTGTGGTCTGATTGCATTGATTCCTCATTTGACATATGAATGAGGCTGTTGCATAGTAGTTTAGAGGTACCATTCAGGTGACAGAGTTAGATTACAGCAAATTTATGGATGAACAGTAATTACAAACGTGTGCATACTTGTCTCAGGGAGCTGCATGAACCTTCTTGTGGGCTATAAACCCTGCTCCAGGTTTCATCAAAGCCTAATGTCTCACACACAAAACTAGCATCTTTTCCTTGAGGCACAGAAAAAAAAAAGATCATGGCTTTCACACAGCGAGCGCTTTTAATGAGAGCAAGAAGTGCCTCCCACAAATTCTTGGTAAAGGGGCTAGGGAGGAGTGGGAATGGCAGAATATTTTAATCATGCATACAAGACATGAAAGAGCACGTCACCCCCCGCCCCATGGGAATCTATATTCCCTAATGTAGCTACTATTGAAACCATATCCATACATCTTACATCAGACACATTTACACCTAATGTACCAGTGTAAATATTACACATATACAAGTTGTGCTGAGCTTATGCCTTAACCCTGGACATCAGCTGGTGAACCTCTGTTGCAGTCAATGGAGTTATGCCAATTTAGCCAAGTTAAAGATTTGGCTCCTAGTTTTTCTTCTTGTCATAATGCCTCAGCTCCATGATTGTCAAACAGAGCTTGAAGTTGGTTGTGGCATTGGATAGTCTGAGTATAAGACATTAAAGGAGAAAACAAATACCCACATCTTAGAACATCCATGTTGGTATTTTACATTGCAGAAGAATTTGCCATTCTATTCCACTGACACTTGACCCACAATTGAATTATTATATTTTGAGATCTCTGGAATACTAGAAGTGTTAATAAATTGCACAAGGACAACTTATTCAAAGCAGGGCGAAACAGGTGTACTCACAAAAGGGTTTATAAAATCTTTGGCATGAGCAAATACACATTTGCATGTGAAAAAGAAACATATTCAATATCTGTTTGCATCTTCATGTACCCATTTTGCATGGACAAGTGCAAAAGATTTTGTAGCTCCTGGATACATTTTCAGAAATGTACATAAGTACCCGGCTTTGAACATTTAGTCCTGTAACAGTGCCAGACTCACCACAGTGGTGCCTCCTGGTGGTTGGTTAGAGAATTAGCTCTTTCAGCAGCACACCTTCGCTAGTGGCGTCTCGCCCGCCGTTACTTTCTCGGTATCCACTGTCCTCACCGTCAGACCCCCATCACTTCCAGACCATGGTATCCACCTCTGGACACTGCCCTCCGGCTGTACCCACTCCGCTGGCTCTCCCCTGCCTCTGGGGGACCAGCAGCTTCTGTTCCATTACTTGCCTCAGCGGCTCACTGCAGTCCTCAGTCTAGCCCCTTCCTCCAAAGGCAAACTGCAGTCTGACTTAGCCCCTCTCATCATGGGCAAGGGGGGGAGGGAAGAGAGAGGGCCCCGACTTAGGGACCTTCTAGCAGCAGCCACTTATTGCCCTCCTCCAACTTTCCTCTACTGCCTACTTCCCTGGGCCACTTCCCCGTATACCCAGCATCTTCTCTGCCCCCGTGTGCAAGGCCCCAGTCTGGCAGTTGTCAGCCTAGAGCTCTCCCAGCCTTGGCCTGGCCTGGCCTGGCCTGGCCTGGCCTGCTTCTTTCTCTAAGAACCAATTCTTCTCCTTTTGCCCTCCAGGGAGGGACTGTGGTCCTTACTGCATGTAGCCTTCTTATAGGGCCCAGCCTGGCCCTGATTGGCTGCTTTCAAGCCTCCACTTGGTTGGCTCCCAAAAAGCCCTTCCAGGATTGGCTGGTACTCGGCGCAGACGCTCTGGCTTGCTTTAAGCCCTTCCACCCCAGAGTGGGGCAGCTACCCTACTACCAGCCCATAGTATAAAACAAACAACAGCCTCTGCTGGATTCCAAGTAAAAATGATCCCTCAAGAAATTTTTTAAAAATTCCTTCGTTGTCCTAATACTTGTTTCTACCTTCCTCTGTAAGGATGGAATGATCTGCAGTCATATGCTGTGTTGTTATTATTATTATTATTATTATTATTATTAATTGTATTATGGTAGCACCCAGAGTTCTACTGTGCTACAAAGCTTTGACCTAGCCCCACAAGCCCCAATGTAATGTACTTGGGCAATGTGTGCTATTAGTCTGATTTGTATACAGTCGACAGGGGTGACTTCCATAAAAAGACATTACAAACATCAGTTTGTCCACTTGTGAAGATGGGGCCCCAGATCTGATTAACTCTGAATTTTGGTGACATTTGAAACCTGAATTAAGAACCAGATTTGAATGTTGCAGATGTTTCCTAGCTTTATACATAGGCCTAATCAAAACCCAGGTTTGAACATCCCATCTTTGAGGAATTGAAAATACAAACCCAGACCTTAATTCCGTATCTTAGGCCCATCTACACCACCACTCTGAGATGTCAGACTAACATGTACGGCAGCAGGTAAATTCTGCAGCAGGGCATTATAATGACTGATGGAACGTGCACAGCAGTTTGTTGCTTGCTTTCACTGTGGCATACTTGTAACCAGCTAGTATGAATGCCTTCAGAAAATAAAAGTCCTACCACTAATGACAGCTAAAGTTCATCCTCATTTATATCTGGTGATTTGCAAGTGAAGGTCCTAGATAGTATCTCTGATAACACATGCATATGGTTTAGATGGCATCTGAGATTCTGCATATAGGTAGCCTTGGATTTCTTAGAACCCATGAACCTCAGAAATATTAGGTATTTTCAGACTAAAAATCTGTTCTCTTATGAAGCGATTCTCTCTTGCTTGCCCACATGGGGAAATAGCATGGAATAGGTAGTGTGGCATAGCTATTCTGCACCCGCTCCCCATTTGGTCATTCTTATTCTGCATTAGTGGAGGGTGTTGTCATTGTTAAATGTGAAGGGATTTGGGTGCTTAATTCTTTAAAGCTCTTTTAAAAATTTCAGTCTGATAATACCTTCTTCTTATATAGCTCTTTTTGTCAGCTAATCTCAATGTTCTCCACAAAAGGACAGTGGTATCCTTGCCCTCACATTAGAGAGGGGGAAAGTGAGGCAAAGTGATTTGCCCAAGGTCACACAGAAGGTCTGTGGCAGAGCCAAGAATAGAACCTAGGTCTCCTGAGTCCCAGTTCAGTGCTCTATCCCACTAAGCAATGCTGCCTCTATTTTCCCAGAGGTTACTTTGAATCATCATCAAGTGGGAACAATTTTCAGTCACTGCTAAACTGGACTAAATTTGAATTGGTGAATTAGAGGTGAAAGGTTATAGCCTATTACCAATTCGCTACTGTCTTCTGTGCTAGAGATGAGCTTACTCACCAACTAGACAACACTTTACTAGGAGACATTGGTTTGCCATACTATTAGTCACTGAGTTGTGAATTTAGAAAGATAACAGCATGCTGTTATTTGAGGGAAATAACTAGTATGTTATTAAGATAGCTGTGTCATTTCCAAGGGACCTGCATGCATCTATATTGAAGATTAGGTACATTTGTGCAATCTAATGCTGGATCTGAAGCTCCCCATACTTTAAAGAACTCTGTCCTTGAAAATGTAATGACTGTAGTATCTCAGGTAATGGGCATATTGTTAAAAATCAGAGATGTGAAAGTAATAAGACACTTATCACCCACAACTGGCAGTGGGTGTCCAATCTTTTTACCTGCTAACATGTCAAAGTATATTTTTGCAGAAGATAAGCAGAGAGAGAAGATCACTCTGGAAATTACAGCATAGCTCCAATTAATCCCATTTTCCAGCCTGGAGGTACTCACACTGAAAGTACTAGTGCAAGTGATATGCTGTGTGTGGTGAGGACCTAAAAATATCACCTCTGACCCAGGGCTGCTGGATTCAGAGATACGCAAATACTGTTTCCAGTGTCCTCAAGTGTTCACTAAGATGATCACAACTATCCACATACTCTTCATCTCCCACTTCCGCCATCATCTTGTACTCACAAAAAGTTGCATATCCCACAGATACTGCCTATGCAGCTGCTCTCTGTGAGGGTGGTGGTGGTCTCCTTTTCAGGCACGCACACCTGAAACCATCCTCAAAGAACAATTCAATATTCTCCTCTCCAACTCCTGCCATGTCAGGCCTCTCTCTCTTCACTCCCTCCCACTCCTCCTTCTTTGAAGAATTCTCTATCCAGCTCTTCGCCGTGTATTGTTATTTATGTTATCATAGCTCCAAGGAGCCCCAATCATGGACCAGGACCCCATTGTGCTAGGTGCTGCACAAACAGAACAAAGAGAGAGCACCTGCCCCGAAAGATCTTATGGTCAAAGTGTCAGAAAAGACAGATGGATAAACACAGACCAATGGGGAAGTTAAAGGAAATAATGAGACAATATTGATCAGCATGATAGGCTGTGGTCTCGCTCATGAGCAGCCTAGTGGCCCCCTAGCTGCTTCCCAATTCCATCTTTGGTCCACCCACCATCAAACTTCTGCCCTCTCCATTCCACTGAAGCCACTACTATTAGCAAAGTTTCTAACAATCTCGTCCTAACCCAGTCACAGGACCTCTGTCCCATGCTCAAAATTCCTTGATCTCTCTGCAGTGTTTGGCCCTCTCAGTCATGAAAGTCCTTAACTTCTTGTCATCCTGTACCTTTCATGATACAGCCTCTCTTGTGCTAGTCTCCTCCACTTATACAATGTCAGCTACTATTGCTATGTTGAAAACTCAAGGCTACAACTAAACTCCTAACTTATATCCTTCCATCTAATCCCATAGCTCAACTCATCTCCACCTGGATGTTTCAAAGTTAGCCTCCAACTTCATATGGCCAAAAAACAATAAGCTCTGCATCTTTCCTTCAAAGCTCTTTCACCACTATCATTATCTTGATTAGTGTAACTTCTCACTGCCTGACTTCAGACATTGCTTCCTTCAGCCCATTCAGAATGCACCAGCTAAAATAATATTTTTTGCTCATTGGTTGGACCAGACACATCACTTTGAATCACTTTAGTGCCTGCTCTTGCTGCAGCACCTCAAGTTCAAACTTATTTCCATCTTGTCTTCACCTCCAACTTCCTCCATAACTTGACCCTCCATGCTGAGATGTCACCCCACTGTCCCCTCTAATCCACTACTACTATCAGCCTTGATATGCCAATTGCATGCTTCTCCCACAACCATCTTTGTGCTTCCTTCTACACTATTCCCTATGCATGCTATGATCTTCCTGAGATGATTCACAAGGGCATCACCCTCTCTTCATTCAAATCACTCCTTAAGACATATCTTAAGTAGTAAAGGCATCTGTTTACTCTGAAAAATGCTCCTTCAGGCTATGCAGTAACCTTCATTGAGCCACAGTTTATCTTACTGTTGTCCTCTCTGCCCCATTTCACAATGTCATTATCCCCTTATGTCATGTCTGATATTATCTTGCAAACTTCTTTTTTGGGAGGCACCTGGCATGCACACACCCTTTTAATTACCTATAAAACAATAGATTAATATAATAATTCATATTGAGGGAGAGATGCCTAAAGTCACCCAGTAAAGTTAAATATTCAGTACTTTTTTAGACTCTACATAAGTTTAACTAGCTAACCCTTTTTTGTTGGCCTCTCCATCTCTAGTGCTGGGTAGTGGTTGTAATCGCTCTGTCATTAAACACAGGACAAATGTAGCTTATCTAGTTGTTGAAAAATTATAGTGGTGGATGTATCCATGAAATGAGTATTTTATTTTTCTGTGTATTTACATGAACTATGGAAGCTGGAGCTTGTTTATTTGCTAAAGGTCCTATGATTAAATTATTTATAGGAATTATGAATTAAGAATGATGAATAAACATGGCTGACAATTAATAGATTCTTTGTTGAATTCTCATATGGAACCAGATGGTCTACTGATGCATGTAAATAGATCATTTATTTCATTTAGAAATCTGAATGCTGAATACGGAATTAGATATTTATAATTAAAGAGCTTACCAAATGTTAAAGCAAATACAAAGTGGAACTAGGGGAGCAGATTTTTATTTATTTGTCAGAAGAGAATAATTCAAGAACTTCTTCAGAACTGATATTTTAATTGTATCATCTCAGTTCATCTACAAACCTCAGTGCTCTTCAAATAGTAGTTATTTGCAATTATGTTTACTATCAAATCATAAAACATATTTATGCTACTTCTACTTCCGAGCATAATACAGACATGTTTTTGGTGGTTATTAACCTAGTTTATTTTTGTATGGTTTCTTCAAGTACACACCATGTACAAATTGATCACATCACAATCAATGTCAGCTTTAGATGGAAAAACAAATCAAACTGAACAGCCGTACAAAGGTACATTTATTCTTTGATGTGCCATCATTTTGTTACTCTGTTTCTTTAAAATGTCTTCAAACAAAAGTAAAGTGCGTGTGAACCCTCAACTCCATGTAAAGAATACTGTGACATGTTTGCAAATAACTTCAGTAATAACAGTTACTAAGGCCTTGTCCACACTGGCAAGTTTCTGCGCAGTGAAGCAGCTTTCTGCGCTGTAACTCCCGAGGTGCACACGCTGCCAAGCCACCTACTGCACAGAAACTGCGCCGTTGCAGTGCTGTAAAAAAACCACCCCGACGAGCAGCGTACTGCTTTCTGCGCCGGGGCTACAACTCTGCGGTGCCAGTGTAGACACCCCAGTCTATTACTGTGTGGCAATTGGCCTCCAGGAGATGTCCCATAATGTCTGTTCTCACCTCTCTGGTCACCGGTTTGAACTCTACTGCCCTGCCCTCAGGTGATCAACCGTGAGCCCCACACCTTAAATTCCTTGGGAATTTTGAAAGTCCCCTTCCTGTTTGCTTGGTGATGTGTGCAGTGGTCTCAGAGCATCTTTCCAGCTGACCTTGCCTGCTCCACGCACCAGGCGATCCCGCGCTTGGAGCAATGCCAAGCTGCTGGACCTCATCAGCATTTGGGGAGAGGAGTCTGTCCAGTCCCAGGTGCACTCTAGCTGTAGGAATTATGATACCTACAGACAGATTTCATGATGCATGACACAAAGGGGGCATGATCGGGACACATTGCAGTGCAGGGTCAAAATGAAGGAGCTGCGGAACACCTACCACAAGGCGTGGGAGGCAAACCACCATCAAGTGCTGCGTCCACAAGCTGCTGGTTCTACAAAGAACTGGACGCGATACTCGGTGGCGATCCCACCTCCACTGTGAAGGCCACTGTGGATACTTTGGTGGCTTGTGTGCCAGTTGAGAGTGGACAGAGCCAGGAGGAGGAAATCTTGGATGAGGATGTGGAGGGGGAGGGGGATCCAGAGGCAGAGGATGACTTGGAGGTCAGAGATGCATGCAGCCAGGAGCTCTTCTATGCCCCGGAGGAGACTAGCCACACACAGCTGTCAGAGCTTGGTGAAGCACAAACAGGAGAGGAGGCCCCTGGTAAGTGGCTTTGATTTTGGGAATCGCTGAAGCGAGATGTTGGGGGCAGGAGGGTTGCAGAAAGCAGGCTTGTGTCTGTATGATGCGCGTACCACGACATGCCTAATCTGAGCAGCAGAACGGGGTGTTGATTGACTCCCTCATTTCGCAGGAATTTGCCTCAGAGATCTCCAGGAAACTTTCATGGAGATACTGGGCAATCCATTGCCACAGGTTCTTTGGCAGAGCTGCTATATTTCTTGCCCCATTAAGGACAACTTTCCCGTGCCACTCTGCCGTCATGGGGGCGTGGGTGGGGAGGGGATCATTGGTGCACACAGGCAAACCACATAAGGCCCAGGGCAGAAGCCGCAGTCTCAGAGAAGACCCTCCCTTGATTCCCTGCTTACCCTCAGCAGCGAGAGATCTTCCATAATGAACAGTGTCTGTGGAAAATGGTTATAATGATTATGATTATAAGGCCCCCACTATAATGCTGGCTCTCCCCAAGAGCCATGTGCCAAGTGTACAGTATAGTCTTGGAACACCGATTTCCCCTGTCCCCGCAGATATTCACCATTTTGAGGGTCTTGTGGCTCATGTGTTCTTGCCTGGGGTCAGCCAGTTAGTGATAGGTATGTGAATAGTGGCTGTGTTTGAAATCACTCAATCAGTGGTCTGTGTGATGCAAACAATACTGCTTCTGTAAAATGTTACATTTTGGCTTCACAGATATGACCTTTGGAGCCCAGCCTCCCTCTTTGTTATCGCTGGCTGAATATCTGTGCAGAATTAGAAAGCAGCCATGAAGAACTAAAGAGGACTTTCTGCGTGATGTCAAGAGGCACTCAGCAGCCAAAAAACAAGAATTGAAGGAGTGATGGTACAGCGAGAAGTGGGACTGAAAGGAGAGCACGGTGCGCAAGAATGAATGAAGCCACGGAGTGGCTCTTAAATGTTATGGAGCACCAAGCGGACATGCTCCAGGCGCTACTAGCACTGCAAACCTAGCAGCTCTGCGCCCGCCCTCCCCTACAGCTGCCCTGGCAAAACTCTTTCCCATGCACCCCCCAGACACCGCCAACACACTCTTATCAACCTCCTAGCTCCAGTCTATACCCACTGCATTCAACTGCTCCCCGGTCACAGTCCAGCCCTGCGTACCCACTGCACTCAGCACCTGTCCCTGCAATTTAGCCCTGCTGAAGTACAGTACTCACTGCACCATACTCCAAAGGAGAAGGTTGGATATGATACCTGGACATACACAAATCTTTAACTGTCCCGGGACCCCACCTCCTCCTGGGACCCTCCCTTCCCCCATCCGCCTCAGTGCTGATGTGTTTTTCTGTTTGTCTCTCTCCTCCACTTGTTGGTTTTTAATAAAAAGAATTGTTTTGGTTTGAAAGCAATCTTTATTCCATTAATTGAAAGCAAACAGAGCCCTGTAAAGCAACAGGCAATTTTCTTAAACCTTCATAGTACATCATCTGCAGCAATCACAATCACCTCCTAGCATTGGAAGCACTGCACTCCTGAGCATAGCAACCAATATTAGTGGCTTTCAGCTTCAAATTGCTGCCTCAAGTCATCCCTGATCCTTATGGCCCCGCACTGCGCCCCTCTAATAGCCCTAGTCTCTGGCTGTTCAAATTCAGCCTCCAGGTGCTGAGCCTCAGTGGTCCAACCCTGAGTGAAGCTTTCACCCTTCCCTTCGCAAATATGGAACGTACAGCATGCAGCTATAAGCATAGGAATATTGTCATCAGCCAGGGCCAGCCTCCTATATAGGCAGCACCAGTGGGCCTTTAAATGGCCAAAAGCACACTCAACAGTCCTTCTGTACTTGCTCAACCTGTTGTTGAACTGCTCCTTGCTGCTGTCAACTTGCCCCGTGTATGGCTTCAAGAGCCATGGCATTAAGAGGTAGGCAGGGTCTCCGAGTATCACAATGGGCAATTTGACTTTCCCTAACGTGATCTTCTGGTCCAGAAGAAAGTCCCAGCTTGCAGCTTCCTGAACAGGCCAGTGTTCCGAAACATGTGTACGTCATACACCTTTCTGGACCAGCTTGCGTTAATGTCTGTGAAATGCCCACGGTGATCCACAAGCACCAGGAGAACCATTGAGAAATACCCCTTTTGATTAATGTACTCAGTGGCTAGGTGGTCTGGTGCCAGAATTGGAATGTGTGTGCCATATATCGCCCCTCCACAGTTAGGGAAATCCATTAGTGCAAAGCCTTCCACAATGTCACGCACGCTGTCCAGAGTCATGGACTTTAGGAGCAGGATGTGGTTAATGGCCGTCCACACTTCTGTCAACATGAGTCCAAAGGTCAACTTTCCCACTCCGAACTGGTTGACCTATCAGTAGCAGTCTGGAGTAGCCAGTTTTCCACAGTGCAGTTGCCATGTGCTTCTCCAACAACAGGGCAACTCTCATTCTCGTGTCCTTGCACCATAGTGCTGGGGCTAGCTCATCATACAATCCCATGAATGTGGCTTTCCTCATCCAAAAGTTCTGTAGCCACTGTTCATCATCCCAGACGTGCATGACGATGTGATCCCACCACTCAGTGCTTGTTTCTTGAGCCCAAAAATGGCGTTCCACTGTGGTCAGCACCTCCATGAATGCCACAAGCAATCTCGTGTTGTAGCTAGTATGTGTGGCAAGATCAATGTTGAACTGCTCTTGCCTTTGTAGTTTAAGGAATAACTCCACTGTCACTCGTGACGTCTTAGTGAGAGCAAGCAGCATATTGGTCAACAGTGCGGAATCCATTCCTGCAGACCAAAGAGGCAGAGCAGAGCATGCAGTACACAAACCATTGAAAGACGACGCCAAATGTAGATGGAAGCACGGGGATTGCTGGGATGTGAAGCAATGCATTACAGGGCATTGGGATAGGACCTAGGATGCACCACGACCCCCTCCGCCTTCCCACAACTCTTAGCGGCAGAAGAGGAAGAGATGCTCTGTGAGATAGCTGCCCAGAGTGCACTTCTCCGAAGACCACTGCAAGAGCGAACACGCTATTGCAAAGGCAGTTGACAGTGTGAACACACAACAGTGGTTTCTCTTCAGCGCTCTCTGAGTGGTCCTGTAACTCTGGCAGTGTAGACATACCCTAAGATACCAATCACTGTGGTTTAATAGTTGGATAATGCACAGAAATGTATTTAAGTCATTGGTAAAGAAACCACACAACTAGGATTTCCACTGCCCTCTTACATATTAGGAAATGGCAAATATGAGTGATTAATCTGACATTTCAGCAGATCAGTAGGGTGCCACCACTCTATAATTACCTCTGCATAATTGAGACTTATGGTGACCCAGAAAAATAGTTTATGAACATAGATAGAAAGAGGTCATTCTCATTTCTCTTCATTTGTGTAAATGAAAGGTCAAGGGGATTATACCATTGGTTTAACAATGTAAGGGAGAGGAGAAGGAGATCCAAAAACTGTTATTAGCTTTTTAAAAATGTAATAAAGGCAGGAGGGCTAGTTCTCCACTGCACTCCTGCCTCTTTATATCTCTCCAGCAATATAAGAGGGTCAGAACGAAACAGCCCTTGGGAAATAACCTGAATTTAGGGAACGTCTCCTGCCTGGTTCAGGCAGGGTTGCCTCAGTGATTCTGCACTGACCTCTTCTAGATATCAGCACAGGGGCTACATTGAGAGAACGGGACAGAGAATAACCAGAGTTCAGCAGCATCCTGCTTCCCATAGACCAGGGGTGGGCAAACTTTTTGACTCAAGAGCCACATCTGGGTATGGAAATTGTATGGCGGGCCATGAATGCTCACAAAATTGGGGGCTGGGGTGTCGGAGGGGTGAGAACTCTGGCTGGGGGTGCGGGCTCTGGGGTGGGGCCAGAAATGAGGAGTTCAAAGTGCAGAAGGGTGCTCCGGGCTGGGGCGGGAGGTGGGAATGAGGGCTCCAGCTGGGGGTGCAGGCTCTGGGGTGGGGCTGGGGATGAGGGGTTGGAGGTGCAGGAGGGTGCTTTAGAGTGGGACTGAGGGGTTTGGAGGGCAGGAGGGGGGTCGGGGTGCAGGCTCCAGGCGGCGTTTACCTCCAGCAGCTCCCAGAAGCAGTGGCATGTCCTCCCTCTGGCTCCTACGCTGCGGCATGGTCAGGCAGCTCTGTGTGCTGCCCTATCCGCCGGTGCCGCCCCTGCAACTCCCATTGGCTGTGGTTCCTGGCCAATGGGAACTGTGGGGGCAGCGCTTGGGGCGGTGGCAGCATGTGGAGACTCTTGGCTGCCCCTATGCCTAGGAGCCAGAGGGGGGACATGCAACTGCTTCTGGGAGCTGCTGGAGGTAAGCGCCGCCTGGAGCCATAGTTTGCCCACCTCCTGCCATAGAGCATAGGGTGCCATAGGCAGCCAGAGCATAACCTGGAGAAGCTCTCTTCTTATTCTTACTCACACTGGGGGCTGAGCTGCTCTTTCTCTCACTGAATTTCCTGGGCAGTGCATCTGTGACAGAGGCTCCTTGGCAAAATAGTCCCCTGTTCTTTGCAAAGAACTCGTCTCAGACTTGACAAACTCATTACACCAAACACATGTCTCACAGCATATTTATCCATAAAGAGTAACATACAAGGTATCTGCAGAAAGCTCATAACCTGGCAAAATTCATAATTATTGTGAGATGTATGTTTGGGTAATATTTAAGGAATTAATTTATTTATGCTGAAAGCATGTTTTAGGGACTTAGGGTAAAAGTTAGTCAGCAGGGGATAATATGGCTCAGTGATGGTCCATTCAAACAGGATGGAGTTGTCCCCCCTGCCCTGCTTAGCCAGTGATGCCATGGAAGGCTCAGTTGTTTAGCCCCAAAACTTTCAATGAAAAACCATGAGAGGCAAGTGCAAACAATCAAAACTCTGAAGGTAAAAAAGAAACATTAGAACAAGACAAGGGTTTGCCCTTTCTGTATAAACAGAAACAAAAGATTGTTTAAGTATCACACTTATAGTGGGGAAAAAGCATTATCCTTTCTCTGGGAAGCAGGGGTGTTCTCAGGGTCCAGTAGTTCATGATTGCTGTGAAGCCAGCCAGCTTTGCAACAACCTGAATGTTAGGGAAGAGTGGGGGGAGTTTCTTTATTAGATAATACCCTTTATTAATAGTTACATTTCTTATTAGGGTTGTGTGTTATGATTTTATTTTGCACTGCAACAATTTGGTTCAACCATTTTCCCCTCTCATTTCTAGTGGAATGTCTATCCTTTCATAAATAAGCCTTATTTTGTTTTCTTACAAGTAGTGTGTGCTATACAGGAGTGATGATTTAAGGTAAAATGGGCTATACTGCACCTTGGGGGGCAGAGGATCTGGGATTTCTGGGATTAGCCAGTGTCAGGGGCTGGATACCTCAGGGGAACAATTCAAAGGGACTTGGGGGCTGGGATGCACCTATTGTTAACCAGCAAGGCAAAATCGGGGCTGGCATAGCCCAGAGGATAGAGCTTTGAGGGGCTGACAGGCTGGTGTGAGGGAGCTGACCCTCAGCCACCATAGCCAAGATTTCTGCATGCTGGAGGCAGGTCGTTACCAGGCCAACTCACAGTCCTGGGTACAATGAGACAGATCACAGCATCTCTATTAGATCCATGGCACCAGGGATCCAATGGCTGCAGCTGCCCCTGGTTGCTCAATAGGGGACAGTTCTACAGAATGAGGGACAAGTCAGTAGTAGACAATACAGCCTCAGGTTGAATTATCTTTCCATGATTATCACTGATTTGGGGAGCAGAGAATCCAGAGGAGTCCAATCTTGCCACATTTCCTGTAGCTGCTACTCCATGGAAGGGACTTCCATTGTGTCAGGGCTGGGGAACATGCTAGGAGACATCGCCCCTTTCCATGGGGATCAGGCCCCCAGAAGTTTTGTAAGAAAAATGAAAATGTGCCCATTTTAAGTTCAAAGCAGACTCATTTTTCTGCCGCAACATTATATACTTTCCATGTGGCGCTTCTTTGAAAACACAAGGATAAACCAAAATAAAGGGACATTAGCAAGAAAAAATTAATTACATTCTACCCAGTCATGGACCAGTTTTGAAGACTCGGGAAGTTAAGGGTAGTTCAGGGAGGTTTGGCTAAGCATCTGACCCATGCCTTAGCGCTTTTAAAGTTGGCCCATAACTAGTCAGGATTCCGCCTGACATGCTGATTACACACAAAGGGATTTTAACAGTTGCTCTTCATGGGGAGCTGCAGAGAAAAACTACTGTTTTCTTCACCAATAACATGGCTGTCAATCTTTGTCTAAATTGAGTCTTATGGCTTCAAACCTTTCATCATCTAGGATCGTAACACAGGAGTGAGCAAAGTACTAAGCAATAAAAAATAAAGTTAAAAATGAGTGAGACATAACTGACAGAGTGTAAGACACGAAGGAACCTTATTGATCCCACACAGATGCCCATTAACAGCAAAACGCTGCTAGATTACAATCTAATAGGTGAGCAGCAAGCTTTGGGGAGGAAGGTTCCTTTCCGTATCAGAAGGCATCCATCTAAAGTTGGGTTTCCCCAAACTTTGATCCAAAATTCCTCCAAGAAGCACAAGAAAAATCCCCTATGTAAAACATAATTATTTGGGGGCATGCACACAAGAGGAAGTGTGTGTGTGTGTCGGGGGTGAGGGGAGTTGACTTGAGATGGTGTGAAGTGTCTTCAGTGAAAGAAGCTGAAACAATGATGGATCTTTGAAGCCTGGCCTTTATTAAGCACATACTCAGATCTAGTCTCTTGTGGATGGGTAGCTGATTTGGCACTAACTGGTACCACTGTTAGAACTTGGAGCAGAAAGACCAAGGATTTCAGACCTTTGCATACATTCCTGCACTGGCATGGGGGAATAGGGAACCTGACTGTCTCATGGGATGCTGTGAAGTACTGTCCCACCATTTTACAGATAGGGAACAGAGACACAGAGGCTGACTTGCCCAAACTCGCACAGGGAAATTGTAGCATGCACTAGAGAGAATTGAACCAAGGTCTCCTGAGATCTACACTAGTGCCCTAACCACTGGACCATTCCTCCTCTATAAGCCATGCTTGAGTTTGTTGTTGGGATGTTTCAATAAGCCTGGGTGTTTTTTTGAAATAACTTAGCTACAATTCTTTATGAATTTGGTGCTTAGTACTTCTATTACAAGGAAATAAAAATATACATCCACCCCTAATATAAGTTAATGGGGCCAGTTCACAGTTACGGCTCTTCCAGAAAGATACCCACCTGGCACACAATCCTTCTGTAGCCATTACCAAGGCCAGCTTTGGGCAGAAGGGGTGGGGAACAGATTATCTAATGTTTAACAAGACCACACAGCTTTCCAAGTCATGCAACGTACTTGGACTTGGATAAGAATGAATATTAGCTGTGCCTGTGGCAAAGCAATGGCAGCCCCTAATTGCACTGCTTTAGGGGAAGCTGAGTTGCACTCCTCTTTCTGAATCAGTGGCTCGGAGTGGATCACTCAGACTGAAAGCACTTCCTGAGTGACAGCCAACCAACTCACAATTAGCATCCACCCTAGCCCACATGAGGAGAACTGCCAGACTCTCGTCTAGCTATCCTGGGTGGAAGTCTCACACTTTCTTTTTATTTTTTTAAACTGCACAGCAACATTTATTGTTCAAGCCTGGAAAAACATCCCTTTTAAATTTCCACAAAGCAAAGCAAGTTAAAAACTTCTCAAATATGTGATAATTTAAATAAGAACGTGCTAAAGAAACCCTGTCACAACAACTTTTTAGGGCCTGATGACTTTAAGTCCGTGGGATCTTTAATGAATATCAACCAAGTGTCTTTGTTTGTAATCTGCAAGCTGTTTTTCTACAACCAGAAGGTGCAACACATTACCCTTGATTCAGGTGCTGCATTTAGAAGAGAATAGATTTTCTCTGCTGAGACAGCAGAACCAGGAAGCAGTAACAAACAGCGAAATATATTTGGTGTTGTGTTGTACCACAGTGGCGCGATCAGTAGATACACCTACATGTTTCAAGGCCAGGATTTCTAACTGGATAAGTTACCAAATCATTGTTTTTATTGCCACACACAGACTACAGGTTTCAGAGTGGTAGCTGTGTTAGTCTATATCAGCAAAAACAACGACGAGTACATGTGGCACCTTAGAGATGAACAAATTTATTTAAGCTTCGTGGGCTAAAATCCACTTCATCAGATGCATGGAGTGGAAAATACAGTAGGCAGGTATATATACACAGTACATGAAAAGATGGGAGTTGCCTTACCAAGTGGGGGGTCAGTGCTACAGTGTTTGCATTATATTATGACACCATCATTACATAGCCAAATGTCACCCAATACACACACTTGGCATACTAACGTAAGTTAACATAACATAAGTAAGGCTTTTCATTACATACTCTAATGCAATGTACTGCAACAGGGTAAAAACAGAATCTAAACTTCTAAAATAATAGTACTCATCTGTCTTAATACAATTGAGTATATGTCTCTCCAGAGGTGTAAGTGCTCCCTCTAATGTTAGTAGCTAATGGTAGCTCACTGGTACCAGCTGTTTACACATTGTTTATAATCAGAGATTGCTTTAAATATGAGCAAAAGTGCATGAGGACTTTTTTCCTTTTATAATAAATGTAGTGGTGTTCACACGAGATGATTCATGTTTGTCAAATGGTGACGTTTTCTTCCTTGAAGCGCATGGGAATATGTACTGTGTAGGAAGGCTTATGAAAGCAAATTTGAATCTACTATACAGTGTTTTGCGCTATTAACATTGCTTGGGGAACACTGAGTGCTCTTTATCATCTGAAAAAAAAGACTATTTTTCTTAAATTAGGAAAGGCAAGTGATCTGTCTGTCGAAAGCTTTTTTGGGGCCCTCTTTAGATTTTTAAATTATCAGTTTCATATAGGATTAATATCTGATAGCTTTCTACTTGCATGCAATAAGTAGATAGTACGTTTGTAGCATAGCAACATACCAGTAGGCATAGTCAAGTATGCTGTTATAGGTACGGACAAAATGTGCACCTCGTCAGAAGTTAGCTTTTTCAGAGAACAAAGAAAGAAAATGCTGCAGTCAGGTATGCATGTAAATCTGGAGTAATCCCTCTGAGTTCAATGTGGTTACTCTGGGTTTATCTGGTGTAGCCAAGAGGAGTTCACCCTATTTCTTATTCTTAGGAAACAGAAGAGAGTTTAGTGCTAGGAAAAGGATAGAACTAGTGTAAATAAGATTTTTGGCTTTTGAGAGAAATGATGTTTGAAATATTCAGCATGGTCCAAAAATAGGAAGTTTTACTCGTAGTAAAAACATATTTCATAAGAGGCTGAATTCTTCTCAGATCTATATAAAGCAGGAGGAAGTCACCCCTTTGCAGGGTAGGCAGAAAACACTATCAAAACAGAATGGGTAGCACTTCATACTCACTTGGCACAGATGTAAGATGGCTATACAAGATGGGAGAATCGGGGCCAATGGGGATATGCAGATGTAAAACCACTGTAAGTGAGTCCAGATATATGCCCCTGGTTATTATTTTGTCTAACAATAGTTGTATGGAAGTTTTACTTGCTAATGTCCTTGCACATTATTCCCAAAGGAAATTAGACTGAAAGAGAATTTCAACCATTTGATATTTTGTAAGGCAAATATCAAATTCTATAAACATAGATTAACATAGATTAAAGTCTAAGTGTTTTGTTTATCCTTTTTCAGTTTGGGAAAGAGATCTATAGTTAGTCCATTAGGACACTTACTGTCAGATTTGCACTGACATCAGAGTGTCTCCAGAGAAGTCAGCTTCATTTAATTGAAGACTTCTTTGTATCAGGATTTGTCATTCTTTTTTTCTGAGTTGGACACACATAGATTTCCATAGAGAAAAGTATGGCTCAGAGGGAGCCGACTATCTTGGTGAAGAGTCACGGTTCAGGATTTCCAATACGCCTAAATTAAACTGTGATCATCTCAGCTGCATACCAGAAAGCAGTCTATTCTTGATCGTGAAACACTATACTTTGCAAGTGAGTTCTTGCATCTATTTCATAATCTAGGAGAAGTGAAAGTGGCTGTCTAGTTATTTCCTAATTCTTCATGGCAGAAATAAATCAGGGATTATACATTTTTAAATTGCGTTTATTCTTGGAACTAGCTTTGTCAATGACATCAGAACCTTCAGTTGTGCTGTGGCTCTGTCCTTCCCATAGCTTATACAAATTGCCAGGGGTTTTGATTACAGGATAATTAAGTCAGAAATAGAAAATCCCAAGTAAGCCATTTTTAATATTGCCCTGGTGATCAAGAATACAAAATTGGAATACTTGCAGCCAGTCAGACTTTAGACACCTGTCCCTATGCATTCTATCTTGAAATCAATTTAGAAAAAAAAAAGAAGAGCAAGAAACATAGATAAATATAATATCCAATTGTGACTTCAGGAGCAATTTTAGGTAAACAGAATTTAATATGCCCAAAGTAGAATTTGGCTTAGGCCACAAACCTACAGCGGGGGAAAATGCCATGGGATCTTAAGTGGCCACAACTGGTCAGAACTTCAACTTTAAATTTTCCTCCAAAAGATGGAAGTGACCATAGCTGTCAGGGCAAAGAATCATAGAAGTTAGAGATGGAAAAGACTTACTAGGTTATCTTCTTCATCTCTGTCCATGCAAGATCATTTTGATCCCAACTGATTAATTTAATTACATGTTTAAGTGTTTTGCTCAAAGTATCAGAGTAATATAAATAGTGCACTGAAGCCACCAACATGCTTAAAAAATACACACACAAAAATCCACAAGTTATGTGCTTTGCAGGGTGGGGACCTAAATCAAGGGCTCTGAAGTCAATGGAGTTGTACCAGTGTTAAATTGATTTGAGATCAGAATCAGACTCTAGATCTCATTCTGAAACTTCACTCTTTTTTATTGAGCCTGGTTTATACTCACCAACGTATATTTTTACTCTCAGGCCTGGTGTAGAAACAAGTTTCTTTACTGGTACAATACAACTATTTTGGTTAGGAGTGAGATTTTTTCAAACCACAACAGTTATACTAGTACTACCCCAATGTAGGGAGTTAAATGAGTATTAAAATGCCTGATACCAGTATAGTTTATTTCCCTTTACATATTGAAATAGCTGTACTAGAATAAAGCACCTTTCTAACGCATTAGAGAGGGGTACTATACCACTTTAACTATATTGGTATAGCTACAACTGGTACAAACTTGTGTATTGAAAAGCACTTAGATTAGTTACCTGTAAGATTCCATTCTATCTTTCCTTCTCTTTATACGTATAGAAAATCCTTGTGTATCAAATGTACTATTATACTCTTAAATGTTCACCGAAGAAGACACCTCACAATGAATGGTGAACAAGTTTCACTTTCTTAGACCTCTATGGTTCTTCCTTTCCTTTGATGCTGTTGTGTCAGTGGATGTCGCATGCATGAGGTACTTTTAGTGACTTTTATAGTTTGACAGAAGGAGAGTAAAATCCAGTACTAATGTCAATAATCTGCTGTAACCCCTTCCTTATACAAAGGACAACCAATTCAAAATCTGACTAGCTACCATTTTATACTGTACTCATCACCATAATAAACTAGAATAAATAAAAATCAGTAACTGGCATATATTTGTTATAACTATCTTGTTTATATGCTGCCATAAATATACATAGCATTTCACTGACCATTCAAAGAAGAAGGGAGCCAATGCTGCTCTCACTTGCATCAGTGTAAATGAAGACAAAGTTTAAATTGATGGTACCACATTGGCACAAAATCCATTTCAAATGCGATCAGAATCAGGTCCATATACTAGTCATAAAGAGCTAATAGTCTAATTACATTAAACTAACATCAGTAAGAAACCCTGCATTATTGCAGTCAAGTAAATGTATCCATCTTATCAGAACATATACTTAATTAGCTTTTCCCCTTACATAGACTAGCTAGCTATGTAGTGACATAACTATTAAGCATACAGCACATAAAGAACATGGCAACAGTGCTATATGCATTGGTCCTGTGCAGTACTGTGCTCTATCTGCATGAAACTGTGTTTTGCATGAACTTACCAAAGCTTATGATCCATTTACCACACAATCTGTTATAAGTTTTTTATTCTAGTAACATGCTTCAACTTTGAACTATTAAGGCAGGTGGTCCCAAGATATTAGATACAAAATAAAAATATGAGATATCACCACGCATCCACCTTCATATTTAATGCTATCATCCTGAAATTTTATCTTAATCCTCACTAAAACTTTCCAAGTATGAGCTTGGAAATTTACATTTTTATTTTTTGCTGAGTATACATTTTAATGCATTAGTCTAGGAGGGTCAGGTAAAGTTTGTTTTGGTTTCTATTTCCCCCCCTCCATATAGTTTTCCAACAGTGCCACCTTTTGAAAGCAAATAGTTATTTTCTTATTTTCTCAGTGGCAGCATGTTGTAATAGCTGTAATTTACCTTCTCATATAGACAAAGAATTATTTTAAATATATTAATGGATAGAAAGCCTCCATAGTAGTAGCTTCCAGAAGCATATCCAGTTGATCCTTCATACAATCAGTATGATCAGAGTCCTGCAAAATCATACTATTTAGTTACTAAACTGGCAGTTCTTCTCATGTAACAACAAATCATGCTGAGAAAAGTCTCATAGCTGCTTATTTGGTAAGCACTCAGAAGAGTTGTATTAATATGTTGAAAGGTAGAACCACTATAGTTTACAATTACATAATACCTAATTCTTATAGCACTTATAAGTAGATATGAAAGCACTTTGCAAAGGAGATATCCCCATTTTACATATGGGGAAACTGAGGCAGAGAGGTGAATTTGCTTGCCCAAGGTCACCCAGCAGGGTAGGAGCAGAGCAGAGAACAGAATGCAGATCTGACTATCAGGCTAGTCCTTTATCCACTAGGCAATACAGCCTTCTGAGATCAGGCCCCTGTTGTGTTAGGCACCATACCTACCCAACTGGTCGAAGGTTGCACTGTGTTGTTGGCAGCAATGAGGGATAGGTTCAAATTGCTAGGGGTCCATCTTAAAAAACTAGCGCACACCACTACCATGGGCTGCCACAGAGAATTTGTGGGATTACTAAATACCTTCTGTAGGTGACCTTAATAGAAAAGGCTTCCCTACTCATAAGCACTGGGTCTTTATGAAACAAGGAGAACTATTATTGGAAAAGGAAATATAGCAGCAGTCTATCTATACAGATCATAAACAAAACATTGTCCCACAGTAAATTTGGCAGGGGTTTGTTACTGTGGTTCTGCCTCCTCCACCCCTGCCCCAGTGTGAACATCCAATAAGCAAATGTTTCTTTACTAAATCATGTCCTCTTCCGGGTCAATTAAAACCCACTCAGAGTTTGGTGTAATTGGGTAATGCCGTCCCAGAATCCTGAGAACCCATCTTCAGCCTTTTGAGAAGGGCTGCCTGGTCCTGTCCTGAGTCTTCACTATCTGATTCCAGCTTTGTTTAATCACAGGTTTCAGAGTAGCAGCCGTGTTAGTCTGTATTCGCAAAAAGAAAAGGAGTACTTGTGGCACCTTAGAGACTAACAAATTTATTAGAGCATAAGCTTTCGTGAGCTACAGCTCACTTCATCGGATGCATTTGGTGGAAAAAAACAGAGGAGAGATTTATATACACACACACAGAGAACATGAAACAATGGGTTTATCATACACACTGTAAGGAGAGTGATCACTTAAGATAAGCCATCACCAGCAGCAGGGGGGAGAAAGGAGGAAAACCTTCCATGGTGACAAGCAGGTAGGCTAATTCCAGCAGTTAACAAGAATATCAGAGGAACAGTGGGGGGTGGGGTGGGAGGGAGAAATACCATGGGGAAATAGTTTTACTTTGTGTAATGACTCATCCATTCCCAGTCTCTATTCAAGCCTAAGTTAATTGTATCCAGTTTGCAAATTAATTCCAATTCAGCAGTCTCTCGTTGGAGTCTGTTTTTGAAGCTTTTTTGTTGAAGTATAGCCACTCTTAGGTCTGTGATTGAGTGACACCACCCTATATCGGAAACCTACTGACCGCTATTCCTACCTACATGCCTCTAGCTTTCATCCAGATCATACCACTCGATCCATTGTCTACAGCCAAGCGCTACGATATAACCGCATTTGCTCCAACCCCTCAGACAGAGACAAACACCTACAAGATCTCTATCATGCATTCCTACAACTACAGTACCCACCTGCTGAAGTGAAGAAACAGATTGACAGAGCCAGAAGAGTACCCAGAAGTCACCTACTACAGGACAGGCCCAACAAAGAAAACAACAGAACGCCACTAGCCATCACCTTCAGCCCCCAACTAAAACCCCTCCAACGCATCATCAAGGATCTACAACCTATCCTGAAGGACGAGCCATCGCTCTCTCAGATCTTGGGAGACAGACCAGTCCTTGCTTACAGACAGCCCCCCAATCTGAAGCAAATACTCACCAGCAACCACACACCACACAACAGAACCACTAACCCAGGAACCTATCCTTGCAACAAAGCCCGTTGCCAACTCTGTCCACATATCTATTCAGGGGATACCATCATAGGGCCTAATCACATCAGCCACACTATCAGAGGCTCGTTCACCTGCGCATCTACCAATGTGATATATGCCATCATGTGCCAGCAATGCCCCTCTGCCATGTACATTGGCCAAACTGGACAGTCTCTACGTAAAAGAATGAATGGACACAAATCAGACGTCAAGAATTATAACATTCAAAAACCAGTTGGAAAACACTTCAATCTCTCTGGTCACTCAATCACAGACCTAAGAGTGGCTATACTTCAACAAAAAAGCTTCAAAAACAGACTCCAACGAGAGACTGCTGAATTGGAATTAATTTGCAAACTGGATACAATTAACTTAGGCTTGAATAGAGACTGGGAATGGATGAGTCATTACACAAAGTAAAACTATTTCCCCATGGTATTTCTCCCTCCCACCCCACCCCCCACTGTTCCTCTGATATTCTTGTTAACTGCTGGAATTAGCCTACCTGCTTGTCACCATGGAAGGTTTTCCTCCTTTCTCCCCCCTGCTGCTGGTGATGGCTTATCTTAAGTGATCACTCTCCTTACAGTGTGTATGATAAACCCATTGTTTCATGTTCTCTGTGTGTGTGTATATAAATCTCTCCTCTGTTTTTTCCACCAAATGCATCCGATGAAGTGAGCTGTAGCTCACGAAAGCTTATGCTCTAATAAATTTGTTAGTCTCTAAGGTGCCACAAGTACTCCTTTTCTTTCAGCTTTGTTTAGCAACCTTGTAGAAGAGGCCTCACTGGAGTTCATTCAGTTCTGCTGCTGTCATCTAACTAAGGACTTGTCTACACTGACAATTTACAGTGCTGCAACTTTCTCACTCAGGGGTGTGAAAAAACACCCTCCTGAGCGCAGCAAGTTTCAGCGCTGTAAAGCGCCAGTGTAGACAGTGCACCAGTGCTGGGAGCTATGCCCCTCTTGGAGGTGGGGTTTTTTAGAGCGCTGGGAGAGCTCTCTCCCAGAGCTATGCCATGACTACACAAGCCACGTTAAAGCACTGCCGCGGCAGCACTTTAACATTGCCAGTGTAGACTAGCCCTAAGAGGTCTTCATCCTTACTACAAAGTAGCCTTCCTCCCCTCCTCACAGGTCAGTTCCACTACCCAGCCAGTTCTGAGTTGTGTACAGTTATGATGACTCCCAAAATTTCACAGAAGGGTAGAAAGGATATGCAAAAGAAGCTCTGAAGCTATATTTTCCCCCGTTCACCAACAGATGGAAGCAGATAGATCTTACCCTCCAGTGCTTCAGGCCACAGGATTTACAATAGCAAGAGAGATGAAGGATGGGAGAACAGCAGTATTATCCCTATTTTACAGATGGGAAACTGAGTAACAGAGACTAAGGCCCAGATATTTCAGGGTATTTAGGCATTGCTCTGCTCAGCCTGGCAAAGCCTAGCTGTTTACTAGGTCTCATTTTCAAAAGTGACTTAGGCACTGAAGGTGTAGAGTGTGGGTTACCTAGTATCAAATGACAAAAGTGGCGGGGAGGGAGGAAGGGGGAATGAAATTCTAGCATTTTCAGTCTCAAGTCCATCCTAAAGCTGAGCCAAGCTTGCTCTCTGCTAGTTAACTCACATATTAGAGTTGTGAGTTCTCCCCCTCCAATTGTTTAAAGTGCTGAGAGAGCTCTGAAATAAACATCATCATATGGAGGTGACTCAGAATTCTCCTCATTGTGACAGGTAATACTTCTGTGGCACCACAAGAAATTCTATAAGAAAGTTTCACTCCGTTAGAACTTCTGAGTTTTGTGACAAAAGTCATCCTATAATTGATTAAGCGTTTGTCCTGGACACAGGGACAAAAGAGTCTGTTGAAAAATGCCATGACTCTAACTTCCATAGATGTGTGGATGACATCAGAGGTGGTCAGATGTGACCTTGGCTTTCCAGCTCATATGGAGGATGGAATTGCCTTACTAGATTATAAAATCACCACAGAGAGGGAGCAGTAGAGCAAACACATTTTAATGTAACTATTAAATCTTCAGTCAAAACCATGTTCTATTACCACCTATACATTCAATTTTACTCAAGCATAATAGTATATATGGACTTGACAATCTCTTTAGGTCAAAATAATTTAAGGATTGGAATGTGGATTTCCCCTTAATTTCAGAAAAGAACTTTGGTACCGAATTATACAAAACTAATCATTTAAGTCACAATTCAGCAAAGCACTTAAATATGTCCCTTAGGCTATCTCAGTTCAATAAAACACCAAACGTGGTTAAAAGTTAAGCAAGTACTTAAGTCCCTTCAATTCAAAGGATTTAAGTACCAGTTTAATTGTGTTGGTGACTAAGGAGATTAGTCACAATCCTGTGGAGATACTGAGCCCTCAGTTTCTGCTGACCTCAATGGGAATTGGTCACTCAGTAGCTCAAGAGCTCCCAGACCAAAAGTCTTTAGGCACATTCAAGTCCTGAAGTCAATGGGAGTTAGGTGCCTGAACAGCTTTGGTGGTCTGGGTCCTGGAGCCCACATTCTTCCTGAATTTTAATATTGCTTATTGGCACATGGGGGTAGCTTTTCAAAGGAACAAATGGGAGTCACACACCCAAACAATCAGTTGGTGTACATAACACAATTTTTTCAAAGGGGCAAATGGCAGTTGGGTGCCTACCTCCCATTTGTCCCTTTGCAAATCTGTGTTATGTACACCAAGTAATCATTTGGGTATACAACTGGAATCAAAGTATTATTGCTAATAGCCTTGTTTCCATTAAGTGAGAATATATTTTTCTCCCACAGCTAAACAAAACACATATTGTTAAATGCTATAGATGCCTGCACAGTGATAAAGGAAACCATGAGAATAAACAAACAAAGAAAGTGTGATCAAACACAAAGATTTTCTTCACACAAACAAACAGGAATTTCAAACTGAAAAAATATTCAAGGGGCCGGCCTTCCTTTCCTTTCTACACTCCCTTTGGACTTCCCGTACGAACAAGATGGTAGCACCTTTGATACTAGCTTTCTCACAGAGGGTATAGTTGGAAAACTTTCCTGGAATCTTCCCAGCCACTTCACTGCACTGAGTAGCATCTTCTTCAGACTCATCCTTCTAAAATTTTATTTTTGAACACCTCTAGTGAGGGCAAGTCAACTCCTTCATGATGGGTTTAGATGATTGCTCAATTGCCTTTTCTTCTAATCACTTAGGACATGGTTCTTCCTTGCCTTGTACCTTGTGCTATCATTTACTCCTATGCAAAATGTGTGAAAAGTACAAATCAATGGTGTGACATGATGTATCATTTTACATTCCATTTATACAGGTACAAGTGATTACACATGGTGAAGACAGGAAAATCAGGTCTCTCTGGTTAAAATCTGTCCTTACAATGAACTTGCCTGGCTCCCATTAAAAGCTAAATTTTGTCAAAATTTTGGATGAACATTGTAAATATAGTTTGAAAATACAGTCCTTTTCTTATGCTCCAAATTACCCAGCTGTAAAGAAAAAGAAAAAGAAAATCAGTGTAATAATATTTACCTTCCTCAGAGGAAGTTATGATGCTTAATATTTTTCAAGTACTCTGAGGTGCTTGGATGCAAAGTGATAAGTGCAAAGTTTTATTATTATTTACTAGAGTAATCAGTTACTAATGAGTAGAAATTCAAATTGCTGCCAATAAATTTATGTATTCAAAAGTATCTTAACTGTGATTTTTAGAGCTGATTATTCAGTATAAGAGTTTAGGTGCCTAAATATTTTTCAAATCTGTAAGGCCTGGCTCCTCAAATAACCCTCCACTTGATGCAGATGTGCCCATACTCCATCCCTACTCAGTGTGCTGACATCCAATCCTCACCCCTGCATTACAGATCCCAACACCGGAGACACCTTTGCAGGGCACTAGAAAAGGTGAGAGTGTGCTATCACTGGGGTATCCAAGATCTTTTCAGGCAGGAAGGGCGAGAGCTCCATGCATGTACTGGGGCATGTGCTGGCCCATCATTTTGTGTTTAGGGCCAATGTACCCAGTGACTGTTTATGCAGCTCATCGGTTTATTTATTTATTTTTAATAGGATCTGGGCAATGCTGAGTGCATGCCTTCAATGGTTAATTCTTCAATACCCCTTTAAATTATTTGGCAAGAACTGGATTATTTAAAAAAAAATTCCCTTTAATCCTACTTTTAAGAGCAATCTCCTGCTCCTCCAGTAGCCCAGACAATCACACTTAACATGGAATTAGATTAATTATCTAGTTATCAACACTGCATTGTTTGCTCCAAGACCCAGAATCCAGACAAGAGCACTGACCCAGCAAACCACAGTCACATGAATAGCCCTGTTGAAGTCAGAGGGTCTAGTCATGTGAGTAAATATTACTCAAGCAGATATGAGTTGAAGGATTATGTTTTTTATAACCAGAATTTCTGAGTTCAGGGGCCTATTGCTGTAGACACTAGCCAAACATGAGATTGTAAACTTGTTGGAGCAGAGACTATCAAAAACAAAACAAAGGCTTGGAGGGGAACGAATCACAGTGGGGAAGTGAATTACCCCAGGGTCATGCATCAAGTAAGTGAAAGACTTGGCAATGAAATCAAAGTCTTCTGGTAGGTTCCTACTCCAGTGTCCTATCCACTACAGTGACTTCACAAATAACTCTGTCAATGCCGATTATCCTCCTTGTAAATTGTTCAGTGCATTCATAATCCAATGCAAAAATATTATGATACTTTCCATCTGTTTTCAACTCTAGGGCTAGGAAGATTATTTGTACTTTATGCTTCTTTTTCCTTGTGTACTAAGTTTGAATAAACAGACCATTACTAATCCCCTCCCCCCCGACATTTAGCTATCTGTATTTTCCCTCCGTATGAATGCAAGATTGTCAACTGGAGTTTGGCATATATGGGATATGCAGGCATCTTGGTAGGTATTATATAGCACAGTACAGCAGCTGAAAATAGGTCAACATGTGGACTTCAAACACATGCTCAGTCAGGGGATCAGTTTTTTATCAAGGTCCAAATTTCTTGGTCAAAGTCCGGACTCCAGAGAAAATACAAACCCAACAATAATAAAAAGATTTTGCAGTCATTCAAAAGTATCTGGTAGTCCGGATTTGGCCTCTGTCTGCCGATTGATTGCCCCTGCCTCAGCTTTTATTCTTTGCATTTCCATGAGAAGCAGAGACCAAATGTAGAAAATGTGGATTTGGGGGTCATACTGTACCATATTTTTGCTTACATATTAGACAGGGAAAATTACAAATAAGATAACTAGCTGACTTGAAATAAGACAGTTCTCATAAACATGCACATGTCTCATACAAACAAATGGAAGAGGCTTCCTGTAGCACTAAGGTGATATGTATTCTCCAAGATTTTACCCTTGAATTTTATCAACAAGGGGCCAGTTCTTCCATCCTTTGTTGGATGCACAAGGTCCCAAAAGCAGCAGCGCCATCATGGTTCCACTAGCTGAAGGCTGCCAAACCACTGAGATTTCATTGGAAAGTGAAAAGAAAGAAAGGTGAGAGTTAAAATTGGTTAAAGGAATCAAATACATACAACAATTGCAAAGTTATTGGTTCAGGCTTGTAGCAGTGATGGAATAAACTGCTGGCTTGAGAAGCCTGTGGTTGCTTCCAAATCATTGGAAGGACCTCAGTCCCTTGGTTAGAATACTCCCATTTAGTATAAGTCCATAGTCCAGAGGTTTGAGCAGGAAAGAGGCTTGAGCAAGACAGAGGCAAAATGGAGATGTTTCCAGGGCTTTATCATCCCTTCTGCCATGTGGAGGGAATCCCATTGTTCTTACTGTGGAAAATTACAGTAACAAGATGGTGTCTGGAGTCACATGGACAAGTCATGCATGATTTTGTCTAGTCATAGCAGGAAAGTCCATTGAGAGTAGATAGGTGTCTTCCACTGTAAGTTAAGTGTCCTTTAATGGGACATTCTACTTGAATAGTTCCTTCAAGATATGCAGGCTAAATACCTTGTGGGCATTACCTCAGGAGCAAACATTTGAAATACAGGTATAGACAGGAGTGAAAGTAACTTACTGGTACGCAAGGCCAGGGTCCTGAGCAAGAGAGGTGGGGCCTCAGGCAGAAGGGGCGGGACCTTTAAATCCCCAGGGCCCTTTAAATCGCCGATGGTGCCCCAGGGCTCCTGGCCGTTGCCGCTACCCCAGGGCTCTGGCAGCAGGCCTCTGGTGGCGATTTAAAGGGTCAGGGCCTTTGGCTGCTGCCAGGAGCCCAGGGCCCTTTTAAATTGCTGGCCTGGGGAAGCTGCCCCCCTGCCAACATAGTCAGCTGTGTACCAGCTTTTGCTGGTACGCCGGACTGGACTGGACTGGCTTACTTTCACCTCTGGGTATAAAGCCAACACTCATAACTTCAAATACAAAAATGATACATGCATACAAATAGCATAATCATATTCAGCAACTCATACCCTTTCCATAGACATCTTGTGCAATCAACAGGAGGTTGTGGTGCTTGAATTATATCTTCTCTTGAAGTTGATTTATTGAGAAAACCGGTCAACTGTTAAAACACAATAAGCTTGCTTAGCTTCCCATAATGAGTGTATGAACTGAAGTATTTTTGCTGTTGCAGGTCTACTGCAAAGATCTCACAGATTGAAATGCTAGGCCTCCATAACTTCTGCCTGGGAGATATACAACTACCCTGGACAGGAGAATGAGCACAGTGCGGTATTATTCAGTGCAGCCATACTGAGAATTTGTCCTTCTCTAGTTGGCCAGAGTACATATGGTGCCCATATGAACATTGCACCCTTCATAACCTATGCAAATCCTTGCATAATATACCTACATTAGTCCTGAGTTGATTGAGTTCCTGAGATTTGGGGGATTAAGCAACTGTCTGCAGCTATTTTAGGATGACACCTCCTTCTGGATTATATTTATGGTGCATGTAAGACTTATCAGGCTAATGCTTGCATCATTGAAGTCATTCCTCAGCTAGAAACAAAACCAAATGATAATTTAACTGTTTCTCATATTGTATTAAGGAGGAAGTCATCAGCTTATGGTTACAACTTATAGGTAGATGGAGATTGGATGTTCTCATTCTTTATTGGGGGAGGGATAGTTCAGTGGTTTGAGCATTGGCCTGCTAAACCCAGGGTTGTGAGTTCAATCCTTCGGAGGGCCATTTAGGTTGCGGGGGAGGGATAGCTTTGTGGTTTGAGCATTGGCCTGCTAAACCCAGGGTTGGGGGCCATTTAGGGATCTGGGGAAAAAATTGGGGATTGGTCCTGCTTTGAGCAGGGGGTTGGACTTCCTGAGGTCCCTTCCAACCCTGAGATTCTATGCTGGATTTATATGGACTTAAATAGACATCTTTCAGGTTTTACACAGTTTGGTCTGTTAAACTTCACCCTCGGTTATTGCACCATTCAGAGCCCAATCCTGCATGCCACTCTCATTGCAGACAGTCAACGGGGAATGCTTGTCACTTTACAGGATTGGGCCCTCAAAGACCATGGTTCAGATCCTGAGAGGTGCTAAGCACACATTGGAGTTGTTAGCTGCACAGTATCTTACAGGATTTGACTCAAAGCCAATTACAGATTGCATGGCAGATGCTCAGCATGTCAGGTGCTTGGCCAGTTGGTGACCTTCAGTCAGGCTGGCTGTTGACTTCATTTGGACATTCCATCTCTCCATTTATAAACAGCAGCATTTTCCCCCTGGTGACTGTCTGGATGGGTTTGTTTTATTCTTTTATAACTAAAAGATAATAAATCCCTGCTAAGAAATGATCAGAATTCTCTTTTTTATTCTCTTCCCCTCCCCCCCCATTCCTTTTAAAAGTACTTTTAGTTCTTTTTTTAAACAAATTCATCCTGACTAGGCCTTACATTTGTTAACTTAAAATCACCATAGAGACCCCTGCATTTCTTATTTAAAATACCTCTTGCTGAATTAGAATTTACTCTCTGCTTTAAGAGCTAACACTGGCAGACAGCTTTCAGAGAAAGCCTGAAAACTTTAAGAGGATTATCTGGGGTGACATTGGGATTCTGTTGCATCCCAGAACTATCTGTTGCCTGATAAACCCTCGGGGAGTTGGGAGGGGAGGGAGGCCATTAACTAGTTTTGTCTCAACCGTGATGTTTTATTATCACTTGCAGCAGCTGCCAGGCAGCATAGGTTACTGAGCCTCATTTCTAACTGTCCTTGCTATTGACCTTGGGCCAAATTGCCCTTAGTTACACAGTATGAGTTTAGTAGGGTAATGGGAGGCAAAATTTATCACTTTAATTCTTAGGCAAGCATTTCACCCATTCAGACAACTGTTGATGTGGCTGTGTTTGTCAGCTCCAAAAATTTGCAGCCTTTTCCCAAGATTTTTAGACATGTGATTTAGACATGTGAGGAATTAAAATAAGGTAAGTGGGTTTTCCCACTCACTAATCCATAAACCTTAGACAAGTGGAACAAATATTGGTTGTAGAAAACTAACTGAAGGCAGATTTTAGCCCATTGTTTTAGTCAAAGATAGCATTTGAGAGGCAATAGACTGATTTTTTAAATTCTCTCTTAGCTTCCTAGGAGCCCACTATACATACAGAGCCATCCCCCATTCTTCTATCCTTCCAAAGTATACCAATTCCTTTTCCTCAGATCTTGCAACCAACTACTTCTCAATTTCTAAAATCCTTTCCTGTCTGACCATTTCTCTTTTGAATATATACCAAGCCACTGCCTCAGTTGACTAGTTGAGCTCAGGAAATTTGACTGCCTTCTAAGTGACTATGAAAATTCAGGTAAGTGTGTTTAGTTGGAAGATTACTCAATCAACAGACTGCACATGTACAAAATGTACTCCTGTCTATTTCTAATAAACTTAGACCATGGTATCGGCCAGCATTCTGACAGTTTGCCATGGCATAGCCTTAACATTGTGAGCTGTAGCTCACGAAAGCTTATGCTCTAATAAATTTGTTAGTCTCTAAGGTGCCACAAGTACTCCTTTTCTTTTTGCGAATACAGACTAACACGGCTGCTACTCTGAAACCTGGCATATTACTGAACACAGAAGACAATGGTTTTGCCCTCAGTGGGCTTAATACACAGACAAAAGATACAGGCTGGTATATTGTAGAGGGGTACAGAGTGTTGTTTAAAGAGAGAGAGAAAGAATGCTTCTTATGGTAAAGTAAGACTTGTCAAAGGAAATGTTTTAAGGAAGAATATACAGAGAGGAAGCACATGGTTGTAGAGGCAGGCAAAGTAATGGCACAGCTTTAATGTTAGAGCACTCTTTCCTGAGAGGTGGGAGACCCCAGTTCAAATCCTTTCTCTGCCTCTACCAGGGAGGGAGGAATTGAACCTGTATCTCTCACAGCCTAGGTGAGTGCCCTAACCACAGGGCTTAAAGTGATAGAGTGAAAGTGAGTGCCTGCTCCTCCTCCTCTTGTGTGGAGTGAGGCAGGTGTCTAACTCATTCCCGCATGAATCTTCCAGCTTAAGCACCTATGTAGAGGGGTTCCTGTGTGGTGGATCATAGCAGAGCTAGGTGCCTATCACTGAGAAAGGGGCAAGACTTAGCACATCAGCATCTCTCATTGACTAGTTTAGGTAAGGCGCTCAGGCTTTTGTGGATCACATGCTAAGGTGCCGTTCTGTATCCATTCACTGTATAGGGAGCCTTACACAGCTTTGTGGACTGTAGTGTTGTTCTTGTGATATTCTGGGCACGTAAAAGTTAGGTGCTGTGATGGTAGTGTTGCACCCCTTAAGTCTCTTCATGGATTCCACCCTCTAAACTGAAGACTGAAACAGGTTCTCAAGGAGTGTCCACCTCCAGTCCTCTTCTGTTAATTTAGGAAATTAAGTTGGCACAATTTTATATAGGTAAACTGTCAAGATTATTAACTTGGTCAGAAAAGCCCTTGAAAGAAACAGACATTTACCTACTCAAAATTCAGCTGACCCTCCCTACCCCCTTTTCCAATGTTTAAGCTTTTCTATTAATATTCTAGACCTCCTAATTATTATTTTTTTTTTTAAAGAGGCCTGAAATCCTTTTGGTTCATTGAAGGTCAAATGAGGTAGTATTAGTAAGCACCATATGGAAATTGTTTTACAGTTATGGATACGATTTATTATACTTATGTGGAAAAGTGAATTCAAGTTAAGGATAAACATCTGTGTGACAAACGCAATTCTTTGGACACATGGAATAGTCAAAAACAATTGTATCTTTATGAGCTGGATAGTGATTCTATTCCCAGTTCAATGGGAAAGCTAAAAGATGTTTCCTCTGTATGAGCGATGGCATGGGGGGGAAGAGGAGAAGAGGGAAAAATAATACAAATCCGTAACGAAGATAAGCGTGTGGACGTTTCACCCCAAGTTGCGGGAAAATAGCATAGAATGATTCGCCTGGCTTCAAGAGGTCTGGCAAACAAAACTGCCAACTGTAAAAGTTACAGCCCAGACTTAGGTGAAGGGTCACTTGCCCTCACTCAAGAGCTGACATGAAAGTAGTACTATGAGAGGCAGGGCCTGCAGGAAGGGCCTAAAGGTATTTGTATCCTACCAGGGGTCCCATGTGGAAGATGGATGACTGCTTTGTAATCTATACCTGCAAATAAGCTGCTTATTGATTTTATGATGTTGTCATCTGTAATGATTTTGTTCTGAATAAGTAGCATTTTGCTTTATGAAACGTGGCTGGTTACTAGTTAGGGTTGCCAACTTTCTAATTGCACGAAACCAAACACCCTGGCCCCGCCCTCGCCCCACCCCTTCTCTGAGGCCCATCCCCACCACAACCCCTCCCTCTGTTGCTCTCTCGCTCTCCCTCATCCACACTCAGTCATTTTCACCTGGCTGGGGCAGAGGATTGGGGTGCTGGAGGGGTGAGGGCTTTGGCTGGGGATAGGGCCGTGGATGAGGGGTTTGGTGTGCAGGGTGGGACCTGAGGGCTGTAGGGTGGGGCCAAGCCATTTGGAGTGTGGGAGGGGGCTCTGGGATGAGGGCTATGGTGTGTGGCAAGAAATGAGGGGTTCACATGCAGAAGGAGGATCCAGGCTGGGGCAGGAGGCTGGATTGCAGGAGGTGAGGGCTCTGGCTGGGAGTGTGGGGTCTGCGGTGGGGCTGGGGATGAGGACTTAGGGGTACAGGAGGGGACTCTGAGCTGGGACTGAGGGATTTGGGAGGAGGAAGTTTGGGGTGCAGGCTCCAGGAGGGAGTTTGGGTGCAGGAGGGGACTCAGGGCTGGGGCAGGGGGTTGCGGCATGGGAGGGAGTTTGAGGTGCAGGCTCTGGGTGGCACTTACCTTGGGTGGCTCCCTGCAAGTGGTGACATGGCCCTCCGCTCCTAGGTAGAGGTGCGGCCACGGGGCTCTGTGCACTGCCTCTGCCTGCAAGTACTGCCCCCATAGCCCCATTGGACATGGTTCCCAGCCAATGAAAGCTGTGGAGCCGGTGTGAGGCCGGGGCAGCGCATGGAGCCCCTGTAGACATTCCTCTGCCTAGGAGCCATGGGACATGTCATGCTTGCAGGGAGCCACCCGGAGACAGGTAGGAAGCCTCCCAGCCCCGTGCCAACTGGACTTTTAGCAGTGCAGTCAGTGGTGCTGGCCAGAGTCACCAGGGTTCTTTTCAACTGGGTGTTCTGGTTGAAGACTGGACACCTGGCAACCCCATCACTAGTTAATCATAGATTCATAGATTCATAGATACTAAGGTCAGAAGGGACCATTCTGATCATCTAGTCCGACCTCCTGCACAGCGCAGGCCACAGAATCTCACCCACCCACTCCTATGAAAAACCTCACCCATGTCTGAGCTATTGAAGTCCTTAAATCATGGTTCAAAGACTTCAAGGAGCAGAGAAGCCTCCCTCAAGTCAACCATGCCCCGTGTTACAGAGGAAGGCGAAAAACCTCCAGGGCCTCTCCAATCTGCCCTGGAGGAAAATTCCTTCCCGACCCCAAATATGGCAATCAACTAAACCCTGAGCATATGGGCAAGATTCACCAGCCAGATACCCAGGAAAGAATTTTCTATAGTAACTCAGATCCCATCCATCTAATATCCCATCTCAGGGGATTTGGCCTATTTACCCTGAATATTTAAAGATCAATTACTTACCAAAATCCCATTATCCCATCACACCATCTCCTCCATAAACTTATCGAGTAGAATCTTAAAACCAGATAGATCTTTTGCCCCCACTGCTTCCCTGGGAAGGTTATTCCAAAACTTCACTCCTCTGATGGTTAAAAACCTTCGTCTGATTTCAAGTCTAAACTTCCTGGTGGCCAGTTTATACCCATTTGTTCTTGTGTCCACATTGGTGCTGAGCTTAAATAATTCCTCTCCCACTCCTATATTTATCCCTCTGATATATTTATAGAGAGCAATCATATCTCCCCTCAACCTTCTTTTAGTTAGGCTAAACAAGCCAAGCTCCTTAAGTCTCCTTTCATAAGACAAGTTTTCCATTCCTCGCATCATCCTAGTAGCCCTTCTCTGTACCTGCTCCAGTTTGAATTCATCCTTTTTAAACATGGGACACCAGAACTGCACACAGTATTCTAGGTGAGGTCTCACCAGTGCCTTGTATAACAGTACTAAAACCTCCTTATCCCTACTGGAAATGCCTCTCCTGATGCATCCCAAAACCGCATTAGCTTTTTTCACAGCCATATCACATTGGCAGCTCATAGTCATCCTATGATCAACCAATACTCCAAGGTCCTTCTCCTCTTCCGTTACTTCTAATTGATGCGTCCCCAACTTATAACTAAAATTCTTGTTATTAATCCCTAAATGCATAACCTTACACTTCTCACTATTAAATTTCATCCTATTACTATTACTCCAGTTTACAAGGTCATCCAGATCCTCCTGTATAATATCCCGATCCTTCTCCGAATTGGCAATACCTCCCAGCTTTGTATCATCTGCAAACTTTATTAGCACACTCCCACTTTTTGTGCCAAGGTCAGTAATAAAAAGATGAAATAAGATTGGTCCCAAAACCGATCCCTGAGGAACTCCACTGGTAACCTCCCTCCAACCTGACAGTTCGCCTTTCGGTAGGACCTGTTGCAGTCTCCCCTTTAACCAATTCCTTATCCACCTTTCGATGTTCATATTGATCCCCATCTTCTCCAATTTAACTAATAATTCCCCATGTGGCACGGTATCAAATAATCCTGTCATTGCTCCTGAGAGAACAGGACAGTAGGTGCTTAACTAGAGTCAGACCAGCTAATATCATTACAATGAGTAGGAAGAGTCTGCAGCTTATGGCCTTCTCTGTAAGGAGTGGATTGCCAGATCCTACCCTGAGAAAGGTGATGACTGGACGATACCTCACTTTGGTTTGAAGCTTGCTAGAGGTGCCGTTATCACTGGAACTGTGACGATCTATAATTTAAGTGATTATATTTTCTGTTGATATGTTAGTGACAAAAATAGTGTTTAAAAAGAGATTAGTTTTCTTCAGCTGTTTGTGTCTCTTTCATATTAATTTTCTATTAGTATTGTGAGGAATACTATTTGTTGGCAGAAACACCTAAGAAAACTGCACATTAAGCTAATATTAGAGACTGTTTGTGAAAGTGATTGTTGAACACCACCTTTCATACCACCTACTGAGTCTAAGACACCCATCCAATCATAGAACAGAAACACTACCATGTGATGTGTTCAGTTCAACCTAACCAATACAGCACAAATTTCTAATAAAATACATGGGATGGACTGGATTGTGAATCAGAGCAAGAATCTGTAGACTATAGCCAGTGAATACATTTGAATGAATACATTAAAGAATATCATAAGCCAATTTCAGTAAGATAAAGGTTCATTTATTTTCCTACCCCCAGTATGAATTATTCTCAGTTGCAATTTTAAATCCAATCCTATAGAGAACATGAAACTTTCTTGTCCAACATTATTCAAGAGAGTGGGCCAAATTCAGGCCTAATTTAAACAAATGCAGGTCTACAGAAACAGTCACTCTTGCTTTCTTTTCTATCTGTCTTTTGTAATCATTGTGATATCTGGAAACTAGTTGCAACTACTTATGCTAGATCTTAACATACAACTATAAATCCAACTACCAATATGTACCAGGCAGACAATAAAAGCATGACCTTCTCCTAAAACGTTCACTGCTGCACAACACTAGCAACCTGCAATGCTTTAGGACTTACATCATTAATGGTTAGAGAGGTTGAGAGAATTGAATTATGCTAAAAACATACATTAACATGTCATGCCCCTTAACTCCAGATGACCAGCAATTCACCCTGTGACAACGTGTATAAACCCCTTGCTGGACAGGAGTGGGTTGAGGAGCAGCTCTAGGCTAAGGAGGATCCGCCCTTCTGCCCTTACAGAGCATGCTTGGGTTGGAGGCAGGGTTTAAAAGCCTGTCAGCTGCCGGGCAAGTCATAAAGTCATAAACTGGCAAGCCAGGGAGGAGGAGTGGAGCAGAGCCCACACTGATCAAAGGAGCCACAGCACCCAGCAACTGAGACTAGGGTTGGAAGCCCAGAAGGTGATATTCCCCAGGGAGGGACAGTGACTGGCTCGGATTGCAGACAGAGGTAGGAAGTGAGCCAGGGAAGCTGGCTTGAGGCTGACACCAGATGCATATGGGTGAGCTGCCAAATCAGCTTCCAAGGCCCTGGGTTAGAACCCAGTGGAATGGGAGGCCCTGGGTTCTTCTACCACTGCACCATAGCCACTAGATAGGATTCCTGCCCTGCAGACTGTAGCCACTAGGTGGGAGATCCCTGATCACACACCCCAAAAGATAAAAGATAATAGGATTGATTAACTCTGCTCATTGCGTGAGGTCAGTGGAGAAAACAGGAAAAAAGCCTTCAAGTTCTAGAGCTTTTGGTTATTTCTAGTTTCCTAGCAGCAAAAGAAAAAATTAAGTAGAGTCCCATTACAGTGCAGCAGAAAGGCTGTAAACCTATTTCCAAGGGCTTTGAAATAACTATTTTTCCCATATCACAAATTAATCATTTCCCTTCAGTAATGGAAATATTTAATTGTCTTTTTTTAATGGGCTTTGATCTTAAAGCTTCAACAGTCAATGGTGAATCTAAAACCTCACTGGAAATGTATTTTTTTATTTTTAACTAGAGCGAGTTTTGAAATCTTTGTATCTACAAACCCTTGGTTTAATAAGACTCTTCAAGAAAACTTCATATGGATTATTATTCAGGCACCCAGAATGTGCTCAGTGTTCTACAAAACATGAAGTAAAAGGCATTCAGTGCCCCAAAGCTTACAGTCTAGACCCTTGATCCTGTAGATGCTTACATCTGAGTAACTTTACACATGATTGTCGAGACGCTGAATGGACTTATGCACATGAATAAAGTTAAGCATGTTTTCAGGACTGGGTCTTAAGGCCCTGACCTTGCAAATATTTGTATACATAAATAACTTTAGCATGCAAGTATCCTCTTTTGGGACTGCTGTACTCAAATGTTTGTAGGATTTTAGCTTAAGAGGCAGAAGTAGAAAAATGAACATGCTGGGGAGCTTTGAATAATCATGTGTGCATATGAAGCTTGTTTCATGAACGTGCACAGCATCACAGTTTTACATGTGCAAACTTTCAAGTACCACAGATGCCAATGATTTCCTCAGTCTGTATATGCCCATATCAATCCAATAGATACAATACTTGAGAAAGTATTTGCATATCAATTCTGTATGTTTGTTCCATTGGACCCATCATTTTTTCTATCTAATTAATCAATTGCTTTGCACGCGAATAGGAGGATCTGCTTTTGCCAGTGACTTACTCTTTATTCGTATAATAAATCTCATCAATACAAAGATCCCCTGTAAGCACTTTACCAGTTTTTGAAAATAGTTTGCTTCACATGTGAAAAGCCAAATATTTAACCTGTTGTATGTTCAAAGATGTGAATAATTGTCAACCATTTTATTTCAAACCACTATTTAAGTGTAAACTCTGGTCACAGTCATAAAATTTAGCACTAATTGTAGAGTGCATTGTAATTTTAAGTCTGCCCTGAATGATGCCCAGCGCTCATCTCACCACCCCAGAAGCAAACAAGGAAATGAAATTGTCTCAGAACACTTGTGGAAGGAGTAAGTAAGTTATTTCATGAAGCATCCTATTTCCCACCACATGACTGGCCAGCTACTTTGGCAGGTGAATAGAGGAGGAAGGGCTAGAACTCTTGCCACTCTCCCATCCTTCTGACTCCTCCCTGAGCTAGAAATAGTGATTAGTCACTTCCCAGACCCAGGAAGATTAGCAGCACATGGAATCCAAAGATAGGGTCCAATATGGAAGACTGATAACTGTCTGCTACTAGGACTCTGACAGGGCTGTAACAACGACCATAGCCTGTAACGTTACCTCAGCATGGTTTCTCTAGCAGTGATATCTCTGAATCCTGAATCAAGTGGGCGGATTACAGCAGAGTACTTAAGCTCCTGCTTAAGGGGTAAGTTTTTCAAAAGTGCTAAGTCCCATCAACTTCTAATGAAACTTAATACACAAGGCCAGATTTTTAAAAGGTATTTAGGAGCCTAAAGATGCAGATGCAGCTAGTGGGATTTTTCAAAAATGCCTGGGTGCCTAAGTCTCACTTGTCACATTGAAATCAATGTGACTAAACACAAATGCTTTTGAAAATCTCCCTAGACATCTAAATATTCTTAAAAATCTGGCACCTAGTCTACTGCCCAGGTCACTTTTGAAAATTTTACCCAGGGTGGTTAAATCCCATGGAAACCAATGAAAAGACTCAACACCTTGCAGGATTGAGCCCTAGGCAGCTTTTCTTATTGGTGTTTTAGTATTTGAATATGTCCTGCAGGTCTTCGGGCATCACTTTGTATAGCAACATTTGGGAGATACCACCATATAAGAAAGTACTCAAGTCACCAGAAGAGATGTTTCAATTGTAATACTGCATCAGAGTAATCAACTAGCCAGCAAAATTAAATGGGAAGCAAGAAATACAAAAACTGCACTAGAATGATGCAAAAATAACTATATCTGCACTGGCAATTTTAGGACAAATTGCTATAGTGCTAGCAACAGTTGGAGCCCTACTATAGATGGTCACAGGTGTTCTTACCTGTGTTATTAACCATAGAGTGACCAGATGTCCCATTTTTAAAGGGACGGTCCTGTATTTTTTTCTTAAAAATAGGCAAATTGTCCCACATTTTCTGTCTCCCTCCCCCCATCCCCATTCGTACTGGCAGGTCCTGCTGCTGGCAGGATTCCTGCTTGCCAGCCGCCTGCCCACCAGTGGTGAGTGGGGGGGTCCAGTGGCCTTAAACTCTATGAAATTTCCCACTGAATGTCGCATCTTGGGACTAGGACATAAACAACTAGAACATGTGGCTTTCATTTTTGTTTCTTAGGTTGGTACAGTGCATTATAATGTCAAAGCTTGTAGTGGGCTGGTGTTATGATGGACTGACATTAAAACCCAGGTGGCAACAAATAAATGTTGCCAATAAAAAGAAAACTAAAACTAAATCTTTGTCAAGAACTAGTATATGTGGAGCAGCTCTCTGGGGAATTGACTGGACTGGATAATGGAACTGGAAGATTAGTTGGAAAGCAAAGCACCTGTTACCTAGGGTAAGCACTGAACCAAAAAGAACACATAGCCCTGGATGTAACTTTACACAGAGACCAGGTGTGCTAAACATTGCACAGCCAAATGAAAAATAAATTGTATATGTGTTTATTAGACAGTCTTAGCTTTTTGTCTTTAATAGCACAGTAATCAAGTAGGCATCAGGGATTAGTTAACTCAAAAATGTGGATTCCTATGGATAAGAAGGTGATTATTAAAAGAGAAGCTTTAATCACTCCAAATTGCTTTGCTGAAGAATAATGAAAGACATATATGCTTCTAATGAATAACACTGTCAGCTCTTTGACCTTTGACAATTCAGTTAAACTGCATTTTGAAAAACACAAGTTCAGGCCCTTGATAATTACTTTATTAACTACAATTTTAGCTGGATTTACTTTTCTATTGCTCTGTTTGAAGTTGTTTCTGTCAGCTTTAATTTACATTTTCCTGCCATTTCTAAGTATTCATGGTGAGGGGGATTACAAAGGTGTCGTTTCAATTCATTCCATGGTGTCCTAGTTTCCTCTGACCCTGCCTTCTCTTTCGAGGCTGTGTGTGACCGGGGAACTGGTCATGCACAGTGCAGCACTCCAACATCGCACTCATGAAGAAAAGCAGCAGCAGTGTTACATCTGTCATATAGATGACATGTCTTTGCACACAATATTGACCTTTACAATCATGAGCATGGTGCACAGGTGATATAATCTAGGTTCCCAGAGTTTAATAACAGATTTAGGACCAAATCCTGAGGTCCTTACTCAGGCCAATTCCTAATTTTGGAAGGTGTTAAGGGAGAGAATGAGATACTGGTGGATTTCAACTGCTGGAAATGTGCATTCAGTTCCTGCCTCTACCACACATCCCCAACTCCCAGTCCTGACTGTACATTATAGCTATGAAAAGCATCAGTCCAATCCACAGCAGTTCATTGGAATGACTGGCCCATGAGACCTTTAAAAGCTACATCCCATTTTACTACCTCTTGCTGATATCAGTATAGCTTAGCTAATATTAATTCAAACCCTTGTAGCTCACGATCAGTCAGTTACTAATTTATTTTACCCTTTCTCCAATGAGCCCACGTCTTTCCACTCTGCAAGTTATCTTTAATCTAACCAGCTTGCCTGACCTTTTCATGGTCACAGTGATATCCGCTTCTCTTTTGACCTCTACCTCTAAATGCTCAAAGTACTGGAATATATTCAACACATGAATTGTCATGATACGTTGAGTATCATTGGCTTAGCCATCTGAAACTTGTGCTACTTTTGGGTGTGGTTTAACTGTACTACTACTCTAAAGCCATTTCCTTTATTTAATCCTTTAAGGTGTCCGTCTCTGAACAACCTTGGCATTACCACATTTACAAGACCAGTTCTAGACCTCAATCGAGTTTAGCAGGATACCAGTTTCAAGTTTAATCAATTCTCCATTCTGCCTGTTTTGTTGTTCCTTGAAACCTTATTTGGCTCATTCATCTGCGTATTACCTTAACAAAGGAGGGATTTTGAATTGCTGACAGTCTGGCATTTCAGTGAAGAATGCCATATATCTGGCCATTTCATGCCTGTGCTAGCCTTCATTTCTGGAAATCCTATAGCAGAAATTAAATATTCATACTGATTTTTACAAGGAGATAGATTTAATTGAAGCTGGTCACTGTTATGCTCAGTCCAGGTTAAGAAAAAAAAGTTTTGGCAACCAATCCAGCACCTCACTTGTGCTAGTAAAAGTGATAGGACTGGCTTGGTCTGCATTGTTGTTTATCTAGGTTCTAGAAGGTTTATCTGTCTTGATTCTTACACTTCACACGGAACTGTAGTCCCATTCTACCCAAAAGTAAGGATTTCTGATAGCTCTAAAGGGAACAGTTACATCACCACTAAAGATAATGTAGTGATACTTAACCACTTAAATAGCTTTAGTGTGTTTTTTGTGATAGTGAGCAAGGTACAGTCCAGTTATTTTTTATAAAAATGTTTCCACAATGTTTAAAAATCATTCTGATTTGTTATGACACAGTTACAAGCTTTTTACAAATCTCCAGTTAAACAGGCAATTTCAGTTCTCCAGAACAAAGAAATGGCTGGTCAGAAATACGTGACATGCCCCCAAAATATAACAATTTAGAAAAAGTCAAGGTCAGCCACAGGAAAATGTTCACTAATAAACTACAAAAGAAATGAATGGTCAGACTGTGAGTCGGGCTGACTGCCTACAGTTTCCATTGACTTCAGGTATGGATGGTTGATATAAGGAATTAGTCAGTCAAGTTTTAGTCATTTTAATAGCAAGTAAAGCAAGGCACCATTAGGAATGGTTTCCCCCAGGCTTCAAATTGTGTATTTTTAATATAAATATTGGCTGGTCTTAATCAAGTTTACTCTAACTTGGTAAATAGAATGGCTAATGCTTTTTCTCTCATGGCTGTTTATGTAGAAGTCTTTTATGACCTTTAATTTTTATTATTTATTAAATGTTTCCAATCAGATACCACTTATTTGTTTTTTTGGGGGGAATATGCAGTGAAAGCAAAATGTATCCATGCCACAAAAGCAGTGGAGCAGATGTTCATGAGACCTTGTTTAATGGAAAGACAATCCCCATGGAATTTGCATCTAGAGAACCTCATACACCAAGAAACACTGTTTTAAAATTGAGGAAAACAGCTAATATAGGGTTTCCCATAGTGAAATAAAGGGAAAGGAACATTAATTAACATTTGTGTAGAAGGACTGGAGAGTTCAAATAAAGTGCATTCATTCCCCAAGCCAAGCAAAGCTCAACTACAGTACATTGTGATTTTCATAAAATGTTGCAATTTACTTTGTTTTTATATTTTAACAAGAGGAAAAGATAGCAAAGGTAAAGAATAATTTATTCAACTCCCCCCCTTTTTTTTTGATGTTACGTTTATTCCTCTGACATAATTTGTGAGAAAAAGTGAGTATAACTACAAAACCCTATATTTGCATGTCTGTGCGCACAAATGCAGAATATGCATGCAAATGGATGTGACAGTTTGGGGAACCTGTTTAAGTACAACTTATGACTGTTTGATATTATGAACTACCTGTATATATGTGCCCTTGCAATGGTCTCTATGGCATTCTTACATCATATTTTTCGTGGCAAGGAGTAGGGAACCGTGCCTGGGTGGCTGCCTCTGAGGGTGGGTCTACACGGCAATAGACTGTGGCTGACTTGGGTCCGATGACTCAGACTCATGGGGATCAGGCTGTGGGGCTATAAAATAACAGTGTACATGTTTGGGCTGGAGACCCTGTGAGGGGGAAGGTCCCAGAATCTGAGCTCCAACCTGAGCCCGAAGGTACATTGTAATTTTATAGCCCCACAGCTTGAGCCCCATGAGTCCATGTCTGCTGACCCAGGCTAGCCAGGGTTGTGCCATGGGTCTCTTATCACAGTGTAGCTGTACCCTGAATGGGACAGTCATTAAGGACCACCAACAACATGAAAGCCTTGCCCTAGAGGAACAATGGAGTGCCTGCAATTTAGGTAAAACCAATTCTCTCCAGCTTCTCTGCAGAGGAATGGAGAGTGAGGGCAGGGGAATAGGAGAACCAGTTGGTGTTAGTCCTAGTTTTTAAAAACACAGACCGGATGATTAGAAACATGAAGGGAGTTTGAGGCACAGGAGTCTGAGGGCAGGTCTACAGTGCGCAGCTGCACCACTGTAGCGTGTCTGGTGAAGACGCTTCAAATTGACTGGAGAAAGCTCGCCGTCGACTTAACTCCACCTCTTCAAGTGGCAGTAGCTATGTTGGCAGGAGAGCTCAGGGATGTGGATTTTTCACACCCCTGAGGGATGTAGTTATACCAAAGTAAGTATGTAGTGTAGACCAAGCTAGAGTGAGAGGGAACTCCATGATCTGGAAGAGAAGCCTGAGCTAGAGGAGTGAGCTCAAGAAGAGGAAATTTGGAACTCTGAAAGGATCTTGACCAACCCCAAAAGAATGCTCAAGGCTGGTGAGGAAACTGAAGCAGGGGTATTGCTTACAGATGTTTCTTATATTGCCAGGACCTGTATATCTTGTGCTGTCAAAAGTTAAGAGTGATTGGTTTTAGAAATTCCTCTGCAAAGTCTGTCTTATGCCCTCAGCTATCATGTGTCCCTGAAAGGTTAAATAATAAACCAAAGCTCCCCAGTGTTCCACCTCGGGGATTGGCATAGAGTTGCCAATTTTGTAATATTTAAAAACCAGACACTCCAGCAGGAGTGCTGGAACCTCATCTGTCCTGCCTCTTCCCCCACAGGCCCCGTTTCTGCCCTGTCTGTTCCCCAAGGACCCACCCCGATTTGCTCCTCTTTCCCCCTCCTGCCGTCACTGGCTGCTCTTCCCCACCTCTGCCCGTGTTGAGGGGACTTGCCTGTGGAGCCGGGGCAGGGAGCTGCAGTTGCCCAACACAGGTAGGAGGAAGCCATGGTTAAATAGGGGCTGGTGCAGATAATGACTTGGCACCTCCCCAACCTGCAGTAACTGGACTTTGTGTATCCAGTCAATAAATCTGACCAGACACTGTGAGGTCCCCTTTTTGACTGGACTTTCCAGTCGAAAACCGGGCACCTGGCCACCTACATGGGTATGTTTAAGCTGTTAGAGTCTGGGGAGGAGAGGGGGTTCAGCACTGGTCTTGGGGTCACCTTTGAGAAGGGGGACCAGACAGAAGTCTTTCTTCAGCCTGTAGGCTTACTCCCTGGACAAAGAGAGAGTGCCTAGAATGTACCCTGGGAGCTAGAAAGCACACAGATCCAGCATCTGGGTCCAAACACAGCAACCTGGTGAGTGCCCACCAAGAGGGAGCTTGACCAAGTCTGAGATAGGACACATCCATGAATTCTGTAGACATATAATATTAGTGGAGGACTTGGTAAATTTGGCTCTCTGCCGCTGGATTAGTGGATGGTTACACAGCTCTCTGTTCAAAAAAGAACATGGCTTCTGCAGTATTGCCAAGTGTTACAGCAATGCTGTACTGCTTCACCTTGGCTTGAGCTCTTATCAGCTCTCACAAGCTCAGTGTGGTTAGTATTTGCATGGGAGTCCTTCAAATCAGGCTGAAGGTGCGGCCGGGAATGGGTTGGATTCAGTAAGCAGTGCTTTAAGCATGCTGCTAAGAAGCACTGTGCTGTGGATGTTGCTTACTTACCGATAAGCTAGAAAGGTAATTAATGGTAAAAAAAAATTTGGTAATTGAAATCCCCATGTCTTTTCTCATAAGAAAAGTTATTTCCTGTGTCAAATTCAAAGTTAGGTAACTGAATTCTGCCTCTTTAAATTCCCCCTAGATTTTATACAGCGTGGTTCTTCACTTTCTGTCCCAAACTGTTATGTAGTGTTTAAAAACTCTCATATTCCTCCCTATTTGTGTGGTAGGCAAACAGTTCTTTTATACAGATTATTTTAAATTCTTTGGGGTTCTTCAAGGTGAGGAAAAAAAATCAATATAAGAGGCCATAGTCCTCTAAATTTTTATTGGACATACATTGGATGAGTGTATTGCTTTCTCTAACTTGGCTGGAACAATCAATCTTAATGCTCACAAATACTTTTTTCCATAAAACTTGGGCAATGATAATTTCTTTCCTATCTGAATGTGTAACTTTGATAATTCTGCTTAGTCAGAGAACACATTCACAGGATGTTTGTCTCTGCTATTGTCCTATCTAATTCCGCTTGTATTCACATTTGCCTTGAAAAAGTTGATAATGGCTGCTGTCAACCAAGATTTATCTACATCAAACTTTTTTCTATCAGACATGACCCAGCCATGAAATCAATTAAATTGGGCCTTAAGGCCTTATTTACTGGCTGTCTAGGAGATTAGTGATGTGGTTCATAACATTTCCCCACTTCCTTTCCTTAGAGATGCCTCTTCTGTCTGGGTTGTAGAGCTTCTCGGGTACCATGACATGACCTTTTTTCCTTTGCCTATCTGAAGTTCCTCTGATTGTCTCATTTAGTCAATGGTATTTGTCCTAGCTTTCTATCCTAAGTTCTGTGTTTTATATTGCTGTGCACTGTTAAACAATTTCTGTGCCTCTCCCTAGAGATGACTTCAATTTGGGGCTGGATGAAATGATTCTTGTGTGTGTCCTTTGGGATAAAAAATGCTCAATAATGTAGGTCATCATAATTTGACCAGGTAGTCATGTTCACATAATTTGACTCACCTGTCCTTTTCTCCATTGTGGAATCAAATTGTGTGTTCACGTACCTTCCTGTTATGGATGTCCAGGGCCTTAATTTACCATTTTCTCTTTTAGGAAGGCCTCTAGCTAGAAGGTAAAGCTTGAGAGATTAAACACTTCAATTTCTCCGAAACATCTGAGTTTCCTAGGCACCAAGAATAGATTACAAAGTTTGTTTTTTCTTATTTCCTTGGAGAGATTTGTGGGTGAACTTTGAATCTCTGTTCATTTTGCTTTGGGGATGCTCTAATGATTTTATTTGTTGTAACATTTCATGGGAAAAGCATCTAGCAATGGACCTCAAGTTGAGGATGACATGCAAATGAAATGAAGCAAAACTTAGCAAAGGGTTCTTAATATATTTCAGTGAATACACTGCATTTTTTATAGATGCACAGTTTGCTACAACATATACTAGGGCAGCCTAGATAATAAGACATGATTGATTATAAATGCTGATGTAATGCTTTTCTAGTCCCAGTTGTATTTTCATCTTATTGTGATTAATACTGGTAAAAGTACAGAATCTTCCTCAAACACCTGGAATTTTGACCTTTTAGACTGAAAAAAATTGCATTTTTAAATAAGATGCATATCTTTCCCCTATAGAACCCACTAAAGTATGTATCCCAATCCAGGTATTTACAGAAACGTATTGCAGCCACATAAGATTTTGTTTGTTTAGTTTAAGGTTCCTTTGCCATGTTTTCAAAATAGTCACAGAGGACAAGTTACAGCCTTTACTGAAACAAAATGGCCATTTTATTCAAGGTTGGCTTTGCCAGAGTAAAGAATGCAGGATTTGGCCTGAAGTCAGGAGCAGTGGAAGTGCCCTAAAAGTGTGGAGGCCACAGGCATCCGAACAGTGGCCTACCCGCTGCGTCACCTCTTCCACAGAGGCCCTGCTCCCGTGCTGCCTCTTCCCTGCCCCCAAGACCTCACTGCCTGCTTGCTTCTCTCCACCTTCTCCCCCCATCACTCACCCTTAGACTTGGTAAAAAATGGGGGGCCATGTCCTCCCCCGCCACATTCCAGCATCCCTGCCTGAAGTAAAGTTATAATTATTATTGTATTACACCAGTGCATATAGATCCTAACCAGGAACAAGGTGCCTTTGTGCTAGGGACTGGCCAAACACATAGTCCCTGCCCCAAGGAGCTTACAGTCTTTCTAGAAAAGACCAACAAAGTGGGAGGAATAACATGTCATTCTGATGGTTGTATCATGGTGATGTAGCATGATGATTCACAATCAAAATACAATCTTCGCAATACAATCGCTAAATTTGTTCCTTTAGATCATTAAGTGCCTCTGCAGTGTCATCCTTTAAAACTGGCACAACATTCACTTTCTTCCAGTCTCCTGAAACTTCCCCAGTGCTCCAAGAGTTATTAAAAATCAACATTAATGGTCCAGCAAGCTCCTTAGTCAGCTCTTTTAAAACACTTGGATGCAAGTTATCAAGACCTGCTGATTTAAAAATGTCTAACTGTAGTAGCTTATGTTTAACATCCTCTAGAGATACTAGTGGAATGGAAAGAGTGTTATCACCCTATTATGAGATACTATCTGTTTTTCCAGTTTGAGTGGAAACCATGCTTAAGTATGCTGTTTCACATGTGTATGAAACCAGGCAAAATGCAATGGTTTTAGGTGAGTTTTACTTTGAGATCCAAGTTTTACTCAGGACAGGAATTCAGAGTGAAACTTAGCAGGGTTCTTAGTAGAAATTCTAATTGAAAAGTTCCAACCGATTCCTGCTGGTTCCAGGTGATCAGCTAGGTTTTGGACATGAGCAATAAATTGTATCTAAGGGTTCCTCACATTAAACCAACTTTCCTCACTAGAAACCAACAAACTCCAGCAAAAGGATTATAATGGAGTCTACTGGAAGTTTCACTGAGACACCAAACTAAATGGAATGAAAATGGGGGGGGGGGGGAGAGGAATTCATACAGACTGTGAACCAACCCAGCTGTAATCTCAACATCAAATTGCCTGTAGGATAATGCAACAGAATTTGGATTCTTTATGGAGGGCACAATCTGGAAACTGTTTCAATTCCGACTACTTTCTAATAGCTTTCTCCCTTGGACACAAAAAATCATGTGCAAAAGTTGAGGAAACAAAATTCTTAAAGTGATAATAATCAAGTTCACTGGGTAACCAAAAATAGGACCACTAAATTGTCAGGGTATTCTAAATATCTATCCTGTACAACTTTCTGGCTTTTGACTAAAGTACTGGATATCACCAGTGCTATGAGTCTGTTTTCCCCTCCCACTCCTTGTTGTACACTCTCTTCTCCCAGTCCTGTGGTACCAGGTAGTCCAATTTAGTGACTCAGGATTGGGGACAAGACAAAGAGGAGAGTGGTAAATTCCCACTGAAAGGGGGTGGGGGTGGGGGGAAAGGTGTGAGAGAGACTGATAGATGTAGGATAGAAGGAAGGAGAGCTTCTCAAACTTAACAGTGTTCCACGTCGGTCACTTTGACATTGAAGAAAATAAAATGCAAGAACAACAACTTCATGTGGAAGCAGGCAATAGTGAGATTCATTTTTCTATTCATCAATTTATTACTGTGACCTGCCTGTACAGAGAGAGAGAGTCCAATTTATAAAGACATATGTGTGCTGCTCATGAATACTGCCCCTCCTCCCACTTTAATCCATTAATACTGACATTTTTCAAGCTACTAGGAACACTGAAATAAAGGGCACTTTTAGAAGTAGCACAAAAGGGAACTTTTCTTGGAAAACCAATGGTGAGCAAGGGTAGCTGTGACCTTGAGTTCTAATGCAGTGTCAGGAGACAGAGAAGCATAGGGGTTGTTGAATGGCAGAATCTTTATATAACCCAGCACAATAGAGTTTGTACAACAGCCTTGGTGACACAGCCTCCTGTATGGAAGCTGATTTTTAACAAAAACAAATACTCTTACAAATATTAATGGTGTTAGTCTCCACTTGGATGTTATTGTTAAATAGTCCTCATTAGACCATTCAAGAACATCACTTGCTTGTCCTCATTCTCTAGCAAGATTATTAGCAGCTTGATTCTGCAAGGTGCTGATTGCTCTGTCCAGCAATGCACTTAAGTATGTGCTTAACTTCATGCATGTGTGAAGTCCTATTGAAGTCAATGGGACTACCAAGTGCTCAAAGTTAAACAGATACTTAAGTGTTTTGCTGGATCAGGGACAAAATGATGAGCACCTTGTAGGACCAAGCCCTAAAGCACTGCTATAATTCTCACCAATTGGAGTGCGGAGAGCGTTTGCTATGCAGTTTCCCAGCAGGATCACTTCACATCATAATCTGGTTAGATAAGGGTGGAAACAAACAATCTTTTCAAGGTTTTGCTAATTTATTAGTCCACTGAATGATATCCTTGCTGCAGCCTATCATCTTCAGTGATCGTTACTGCTAGGTCAGATCAGTACAGCTGAAGGGAATTGATTTGTCTTGCCTCGCTAGCACATTTATGTGTAAGACTTCACATCCAGGGCAGTTTAATTATGAAGAATAATAGGACAGCAGCTGCAACTGGGATTTTGACAAGACTTTTTTTTTTGATCGTTTCAAGTTTTGAGTTGATAGTATTTCATGCATCTGACTTAAGTTCAAAAGCAGCACCTAGTGGTAAGTAGTACAGCTGGTTAGTTGTAATTCAGTATTTGTGATTCAGCACAACTCTAAGATTTGCAGCATACTGTTGCTAAATTCTGTGTCCTCAACCTCCACAACAACTTTCTTCTTTAAAAAACAAAACAAAAAAAAACAAAACAAAAACACCATTTCAGGCACATTCTTTTTCTAGAGGAGAACTAGCAAAAGAGAGAGAGAAAAATACAATTAAGTAAAATAGCTAGTTTCTCTCTCTGTCTCTCTGCACACAATAGGTAAGGCAGTCATTTCTGGCTAGCCACAGCACACGCAATTCTAAAAATTTGATGGAAAAGACCTGTTAAGTCCTCATGCCCATTACCTAGATTATAAAATGGGGGGGGGGGAGTTTTGAGGGGAAGGGGGTTTACTATTTGTCTGTACAGAAGCTAGTACAATAGGGTCATGATCCTTGACTGGGTTTACTAGCTACTACCATAATACAACAACTACTACCAATAGTCCATGCTCTGACAGTACCCTACGGTATAATTTTAGTTCTTTTGTCCATCCAGATTTTAAATGATCCCCATTATGGAGCTCCAGCTGCTTCTCCTGGCAAATTCTCTCCTCCTGATGACCACTGATCTTCATTTATAATTTTCTTTACTTGATTTTATTTAGAGGTGCACAGTGCATCCAAAAGATGAAAATTCTAATCAAACATTTGTGTTGTTGCGGTTTCTCTATTTATCTAGGTTCTCTCATATGACAACCATCACCATGGTATCGGTGTACCAGTTCAAACTGGTCAGGAGATTAAAATTCTGAAGATATGCCTGAAGATATTCTGATAGTCATTGGACGTCAAATGTCTGACTTGTTATGGAGTGTGGATATATGAGGGTGACAGGGAAATTACAAAAATGAGTTTCAAATAATATTTTACAAAGTGCTCTTCAAAGGAAAGGTAAAAAAAATCCATAATTGATTTACTTTTAAAATTTCAGTTGTCATAATTTGACGTACATCTTTAAGTGGTGTCTCTTATTCTTTGCCCTATATTTAGAACTCTTGTTACCATAATGACATAATACATTTTATCATATAGAAAACCTATTTTCATGAGTTTGTTCTTGAGTGTTTGGAGTATGTAGGAGATCGTAGGCCTAATGCTATCATAGAATCTCAGGGTTGGAAGGGACCTCAGGAGGTCATGTAGTTCAACTCCCGGCTCAAAGCAGGACCAATCCCCAACTAAATCATCCCAGCCAGGGCTGTGTCAAGCCTGACTTTAAAAGCCTCAAAGGAAGGAGATTCCACCACCTGCCTAGGTAATGCATTCTAGCTTCACCACCCTCCTAGTGAAAAAGTTTTCCCTAATATCCAACCTAAACCTTCCCTACTGCAACTTGAGAACATTACTCCTTGGTCTGTTATCTGCTACCACTGAACAGTCTAGATCCATCCTCTTTGGAACCCCCTTTCAGGTAGTTGAAAGCAGCTATCAAATCCCCCTCATTCTTCTCTTCTGCAGACTAAACAATCAGTTTAGTTCCCTCAGCCTCTCCTTGTAAGTCATGTGTTCCAGTCCCCTAATCATTTTAGTTGCCCTCTGCTGGATGCTTTCCAATTTTTCCACATCCTTCCTGTAGTGTGGGGCCCAAAACTGGACATAGTACTCCAGATGAGGCCTCACCAATGTCAAATAGAGGGGAATGATCACGTCCCTCAATCTGCTGGCTAGCCATTCGGTCCCTAGTCTGTAATGGTGCATGGGATTCTTCCATCCTAAGTGCAGGACTCTGCACTTGTGCTTGTTGAACCTCATCAGATTTCTTTTGGCCCAATCCTTGAAGTTGTCTAGGGCCCTCTTTATCCTATCCCTACCCTCCAGTGTATCTAACACTCCTCCCAGTTTAGTGTCATCTGCAAACTTGCTGAGGGTGCAGTCCACACCATCCTCTAGATCATTAATGAAGATATTGAACAAAACTAGCCCCAGGACTGACCCTTGGGGCACTCCGCTTGATACCAGCTGCCAACTAGACATGCAGCCATTGAAGGAGATGTGTGTTGCATATTCTGATTTATCTTTAGATGTACCTGGTACCAGAATCAAAGGGGAAGTGTAATGTGAGGTCAGGGATGGAAAGAAATGCAAGAAACAGAAGTCAGGGTTAAGCACACAGTCTCCTGACTAGCAACATTACAGGGGTAACAGAGCCCAACAGAATGCTGGATATGCTGAGAATGAATAGATTAGAGAACCTGCAAGCCAAAAGAGGCCATGTAATCAGTAGGGTTGACAACCCTCCAGGATTGTCCTGGGGTCTCCAGGAATTAAAGATTAATATTTAATTTGAAGATTATGTCCTGTGATGAAACCTCCAGGAATATATCCAAGTAAAATTGGCATCCTTAGTCATCACTAGGGTCTCAATTCAGAGTCCTTGAAATGCTGTATGTAAAAATAAGTGCCTGATCATGCAAAGTGCTATCTGCTTTTCATAAGATGTTAAACCCTGACGTCTTATTAACTTTAGTGGAAGTTGAAGGTGCTCAGCATCTGGCAGGATTTGGCTCAAAAAGAGTGAATGGTTTAAAATGAAACTCACCAACTGTAGGTGGTAGGGTTTGCAGACAGACATTCCAAACCAATGCACTGCCTGTTTAGTTCTGGCCTATCTGATCTCTTCTGAAGTTCTAATGTTTTATTCTAAAAAATAATAATAATTAATAAAGTCAGTGGCAGTAGCCCAGTTCTCCTGGGCAACCCGGCAGTTGCAAATCAGCACGCAAAACCACTTCATAATTAAAGCAAACAGCGTACCCAGCTTAAGACTCCTGAGTACTCCTAACAAACCAGTATTCAACTGAATTTAAATAGATTTTGGTTTCAAGCAACTGAAGAGCTATTATTAAGAGTGAAAACAAATATTTAAAATTATGAAAAGCATCTTGATGATGGTTTTCTCTGAAAGCTAACTTTAAGGATTCACTGCATTTTTTTTTTAAAGCTGCTACCTTCGAGTCAGTTCTTGTATAGCATATTAATTATGGCCAGAAGTAGCACAGAAATGTTATTCCTCAAGAAAGAAGGTGTGGAAACTCAGTTGAAAATAGACAGAGCTATCATATACAGGCAGTGCCCTCACTGAATTCCTGCTTTTTATAGAGCAGAAAAGATTTTGGTTTGAGAGCATATAGAACCTTTATCATGCTCAGGATAACAAAGTATAGTAGTTAAATGAGTGCAGTTATTGCGTAGGCAGAAGTAGCAGCTATTAAAATCAGTCCAACATTTCTTACATGGGGGGGAGAGGAATTTTTGCCAGATATCATTATCCCCCTCCTCTTTTGTGTGTGTGTGCGTGCGTGTCTGTGACATGTCTTTTTTCTTCTACTAGAGACTGACAGAGCCTTTAATGCATAAATGCTGCGTTTTGTGCATACAGACTTTGTTACCCAAAAGCCTACCATTAACCATTTATTATTAAGGTCATCCATCTGATGGGGTAGTGGTACATCTCCTAGTCATTCAGATGCATCAGGTGGAGATTTCATAATCTACTAACTTTCCAATATCTGGGAATTATTTTTTCTTTCAACTCCTTATGTTTAGATGTCATGCCAAGAACTGACATACTGCCAGATATATATTAAAAAGTATTAGCAAAGGCTTCTGGAATGCAGAGTGCAGGGCCAAACCTATTTCCTTGCTTCATTTGGAGTTATGTTGTTTAAAATGTTCATGATGAGGCTTTGAATGACAATAGCGTACATGTAAATGTTTCATTCATTAAGCAAAAAAGGAGCAGCTCCTCATGAGGGGAGAATTGTATGCTTCAGGCTTAAGTGACCTGACTGCATTCTATAAATCAGACAATGTCCTCAACCAGCTTTAATACACATTATGTTGAACATTCCAGGAGAAAAATATTTTCATATTGAAGCAGACTTAAAGAGACCAGAATCCTCTTTAGGAATGGTAGGAGAATGTAGGAATTATTATCCCATATGAGATCACCTAGGCCTTGTCTACACTAGAAAGTTTATGCACAGTAAAGCAGCTTTCTGCATTGTAACTTTGTGCGCTGCACTGTACTCCAAAGGAGAAGGTTGGATATGATACCTGGACATACATAAATCCATTAACCGTCCCAGGACCCCACCTCCTCCTAGGACCCTCCTTTCCCCCATCCGCCTCAGTGCTGATGTGTTTTTCTGTTTGTCTCTCTCCTCCAGTTGTTGGTTTTTAATAAAAGAATTGTTTTGGTTTGAAAGCAATCTTTATTCCATTAATTGAAAGCAAACAGAGCCCTGCAAAGCAACAGGCAATTTTCTCACACCTTCATATTTCATCGTCTGCAGGAATCACAATCACCTCCTAGCATTGGAAGCACTGCACTCCAAGCACAGCAACCAATATTAGTGGCTTTCAGCTTCATTTTGCTGCCTCAAGGCATCCCTGATCCTTATGGCCCTGCACTGCACCCTTCTAATAGCCCTGGTCTCTGGTTGTTCAAATTCAGCCTCCAGGTGCTGATCTTCAGCGGTCCAGCCCTGGGTGAAGCTTTCACCCTTCCCTTCACAAATATCATGGAGCATACAGCATGGGGCTATAAGCATAGGAATATTGTCATCGGTTAGGTCCAGCCTCCCATATAGGCAGCACCAGCGGGCCTTTAAATGGCCAAAAGCACACTCAACTGTCATTTTGCACTTGCTCAGCCTGTTGTTGAACCACTCTTTGCTACAGTCAAGGTGCCCTGTGTATAGCTTCATAAGCCACGGCATTAAGGGGTAGGCAGGATTTCCCAGGATCACAATGGGCATTTCCAATTCCCCTACAGTGATCTTCTGGTCCGGGAAGAAAGTTCCCACTTGCAGCTTCCTAAATAGGCCAGTGTTCCAAAAGATGCGTGTGTCATGCACCTTTCTGGACCAGCCTGCGTTAATGTCTGTGAAATGCCCATGGTGATCCACAAGCGCCTATGTTGCACCCCAATGCCTCCCCCCTCAGGGAATCTCCAGGGAAGGCAGATCAGCACTGTGTGCAGCTAACACTGTTGCAAGCATCGCAAAGCATTCAGGGGAGGGTCAAAGATGTGTGAGTGGAGAGTGGAAGTTTCCTTTGCAGAATACAAGAGGTCGGGGGCGGAGGGGGAAGAAGAAGAGCAGAGAACGGGTTAACTCAACACTTCAGTTAGCTCCATGTGAAGATAAGACACTGGCCCCGGCCCAAGGTCATGAGCTTGACGAGAAATCAGTAGCTGCCCAGCCATGAGAAGAGGAGAACTAAGTTGAGCAGAGCTGCAAAGATAGCAGCGAGAACAGTGAAAGCAAATGAGCTGGTGACAGCGAAGGCCAATAGAAGAGAAAACAAAGTCTCTGAAGCCAAAACTGAGGAGGCCACAAGCCGGTTTGGACTGGCACAAAGAGCACCAGAAGCAGAGGTCCCTGAGCGGAATACCTGCCCCCCAAAGGAGCCCAGGACTTAAAACCCTTCTGAGAGCTGGAGCAATGCTTTCTTTCTTCCCTGAGTGACATGGGAGCATTCCCAACACTTTCTGCTGTTATTTTATTAATAAAGCTTTAAAATTTAGACACTTGGTATGCCTCATCATCTCCTCCCCAAAAAGATCCTGTGGCCCCAGCCTGATCAACTGGGGCCCCAGGCAGATTGGTAACAAAAATCTGTCACACCTGGAGAACCATAGAGAAATACCCCTTCAGATTAATGTACTCAGTGGCTAGGTGGTCTGGTGCCAGAATTGGAATATGCGTGCCATCTATCGCCCCTCTGCCATTAGGGAAGCCCACTTATGTAAAACCATCCACAATGTCATGCATGTTGCCCAGAGTCATGGTCTTTCAGAGCAGGATGCGATTAATGGCCCTGCACACTTCCGTCAACATGAGTCCAATGGTTGACTTTCCCATTCTGAACTGGTTAGTGACCAATCAGTAGCAGTATAGAGTAGCCAGCTTCCACAGTGCAATCACCACGCACTTCTCCAAAGATAGGGCAGCTCTCATTCTCGTGTCCTTGCACCACAGGACTGGGGTGAGCTCATCACACAGTCCCATAAATGTGGCTTTCCTCATCCAAAAGTTCTGCAGCCACTGCTTGTCATCCAGATGTGCATGATGATGTGATCCCACCACTCAGTGCTTTTTTCCTGAGCCCAAAAGCGGCGTTCCGCTGTGGTCAGCACCTCCGGGAATGCCAGAAACAATCCTTTGTCATAGCTACTATGCGTGGTGAGATCAATGTCGAACTGCTCTTGCCTTTGTAGTTTAAGGAATAACTCCATTGCCACTCATGAAGTGTTAGTGAGAGTGAGCAGCATATTGGTCAACAGTGCGGGATCCATTCCTTCAGCCCGAAGCAGCAGAGCGTGCAGTATACAAACCGTTGAAAGATGGTGCCAAAGAGGAAGAGATGCTCTGTGGGATTGCTGTCCAGAGTGCACTGCTCCGAATACAGCTGCAAGTGCCGCAAGTGTGAACACACTATTGCACAGGCAGCTGTCAGTGTGAACACACAACAGCGGTTTCCCTTCAGCGCTCTCTGTAACTGCTGGCACTGTAACTCTGCTAGTGTAGACCTCCCCTACAGGGGTGTTAATGGGTCACTTCACCTTGAATGGTCCTTTAGAATATGAGCTAACTACTTATGCTAAATTATCTGTTCCACCTTGTATTTTGCTTTCCCGGACCTGAGGAAGAGCTCTGTGCCACTCAGAAGCTGGTCCAATGAAAGATCCACCTTGTCTCGCTAATATAAAAATGTCTGTTGTACGGTTCCTGTGTCTGTAGGTTCAATAAGGGTTTATTATGCACTATAAATAGTTTCGTGTTAGCTCTTAACAGTATTGTCTTCGGCAGTGATGATATAGGATGATTTAGAAGAAGGGGGGAAAACAATGACGACAAAAAAGTCTCCATATTCACCTAGATATTTGTGCATGCTGTCCGCTAATACTTTTTCAGCTCGTTTTGACTCCCTGTGATAACGCTAACACCCCAGGCCAATTTGAATGAAGAAAGCACAAGACCTGAGACTGGCAATGGGGCAGGGATGGTACCAAAGCACATGGTAGTGAGCCTGTAAGTAATCATGTTCTTTATTTCAGCTATTTTAAATGCAGTGATGGCTCTAGTCCAGGGTTTTAAGTGGGGCTATAGGATTTCCTTAGCTGTGCACATACTCCCCAAGTTCTGAAAGTGTCTGTTCTCCTCTGTGTCTGTTTGTCAGGCTCTTCACTGCATTGCCTGCTTTGAAGCTCATTTCTACCAGGAAATACACACAGGTGCACAACACAAGTCTGGTCACTGAAGAGATGGTCCATATGCAGGGAAGAGTTACTTGGTGTGTTAAAATAAAGGCTGGGAGTAGTGAAAAGAATGGGGAAACCTTTGCAACAACAATGAATATATAGAGTGGGATCCATAAAGGTACTTTGGACCCAAGTCTCAGGTCTAGACTTCACTGCCATCCACAAAACTCCCACTGAACCCTGTAGGTACTTACATTCACTCCATGCCTAAGTTATCAGCATTGAAGTTCCTTCAGTGCCTAAGTTTCTGCCTCTGGGCATGCACATGGCTGTCTCCCGGTAAGCATCCAGGCGCCTATCTCCCATTGAAGCCTCAGAGTGATTTACAAACTGGGGGAAGATAAAAAGAAAAGGAGGACTTGTGGCACCTTAGAGACTAACAAATTTATCTGAGCATAAGCTTTCGTGAGCTACAGCTCACTTCATCGGATGCATGCAGTGGAAAATACAGTAGGGCGATTTTATATACGCAGAGAACATGAAACAATGGGTGTTACTATACACACTGTAATGATAGTGATCAGGTAAGGTGAGCTATTATCAGCAGGAGAGAAAAAAAGACAGGCATTCCTCTGCCTAAGATGTGTGCAGGGCCCAATGTGGTAGGTAGCTTCTGAGCATGTCTGCCAGATCAGGTCCCGTTCAAAATCTTGCCAGAGGAGGTGGTGGTTGCAGTTCGGCCCACCTTATAACTTTTAGCCTAGTAGAGAGTGCTCTTACCACTGAGCTATGGGATATTCTGGTGGGGGCCTCCCTCAGTCTCTCCAGTTGAAGCTGTTTCATTGCTTCTACCCAAAGACAGACGCATCACAGCCTGAAGTGAGGAGGAGGCAGTGTGACCAGGGAATAAGAGCGTGGACTGTGAGAACTGGCCTCTAATTCTAGCACCTGTTTGGTGTCCTTGGGACAAATCTCACCTTCTCGTGGCTGTTTCCCCATGCATGATATGGGGGTGATAATGCATGTGCACTTTGAGGACTCTCCAATGGCTTATCAAAGATAAGAGCTAAGATGTTTATTTTTTAAACATTAGGAGAAATCTCATGTAAGCGTAATGTCACTGAAGTTCATGATTTTTCATTGACTCTCTAAATTTGCAAATCCAATCGCTGTGCTTCTGATTATTATAGTGCTTGAAAGTCAAAACGTTTGCCATGATTTCTCACACTGTTTGATACCTTTATTAGCTTTAAATATAAGAACTTTGGTGTTTAATGTGAAAATACTGAAAGGGCCTGGGTAGGTTAAATACACGAATTTTCCACTTCCGATGACCTGGATTTGCACCGGCAATGGCCATTTGCTTGTTGCATAAATCACCTCACAATTAATCAGCATTGTTCATCTCTGGTGTGAGAGAGGCTGACAATGGAGGTAGCAGGACGTACTATAGGTGCTGATTAACTTCAGATATATTGGCTGAGTTGTGTGGGTGGGGAGACAGGAGTGGAGTAATGGTGGGGAGGGTCAAGGTTTGAAAATCAGCAGAGAATTGCTTTTGGCAGAGCTGTAGAGGTGACCAAATTAGTAGCACACGTGTTCAGGCCTAGTCTGCTTATATTCCTTTGGGGGAAAACTTGTATAGCATCTGCATATATTAAACCTCTCTCTAATCAATACATTCAGTATGTCACTTTCATATACCAAAATAACCCAACACTTCTTGACTGTTAGTACTTCAATATAAGATTATAGGAAACATGGCCATAGCAACCAGACTAACATAGCTGAATGGCATCCAGACATCAGCCCTGTGTATATTAGAATGAAACAAGTTCTCTGCAAGATCACACTGCAGGTTTTTCAGGGAAGATATCTTCATGAAACCAACTTCCTGTTGAATTACTATGAAAACTAAAAGGGATAGGGTTTAGAGCTTTAGCATGGGGGTATTAAGGATAGGAAAGGTACAAATTCTGTCCCAATACTCAAGTTATTATCCAAAGCCTCCTGACTTCAAGATTCTATCCGGTCTGTATTTCTCCCCAGGTTCTGAAATTCTGCAATGATTCCTTTGAAATTAAGAATGTAAGGAACAAGAAATGGCCAAATGTGATTATTCCTGCTTAGAGATCCAAGTTTAAAAAGAAAACAAAAAACCACCCTCAAACATATTTCCTGGAAATAAAAATAAAAATAAAAACAATGAAAAGGGGAAAGAACCAAATAAGAATATTTCAGAGCCATTTAAGGCACAAAAGAATTAGTGTTCCCTCAGTGAATTCTTCACACACACACACACACACACACACACACACACACAACACACACACTCGCATATAAACAAATGAACAACCCCCCCAACAAACAAAACATTATAAATCAATAACTCTATTTCTCCTACAGGGTACAGAAAAAAGAGAATGAAAAATAATAATCTCTCTTTATATATACATATATATATAAAACTTTCAGATACTATGGTGATGGGGAACTTCTGAATACCTACAAAAGATGCATCAATAGTGATGTATTACCTTTCTGCTCCCCTGGAAGTGGTAGAAATTCATGATTTAGCATATTGAAAAGTAAACCGGACAAAGCACAGTAAAGAACAATCCTGCATTACCAGGGAGACTGACCAGGTGACTTTAAAAAAAAGCATTATTTTAAATTGCCAGGGTTTTAAAACCAATCAAGTTTCCAAGCCACCAAATGCATGCTTAGTTTCCCTCATTAGCGTAGGCCAACTGAAATCAATGGGCATCTGCATGTTGGTAAAGTAACTCAAGTACATAAGTCTGTGCAAGACTGGGTGCCTGTGATTAGAAGAACACACAGTAAGAGCAGGATTGCAACTGTGGAACAAATAATAATTTTGCATATTGACAATGATATTTCTGACAGTGTATTGCACATAATGTACAGAATGAATGGGATTTATATTTAATGACAAAAGTAGTCAATCTTATGACCTTTAAAAAGCACGACACAGTATTCAAAATATATTATAGCATAAACATTGGGCAATTTTTAATACAGTTTGAATAGTTACGTATCTCATTTATGTATTATTCATGGTGAATAGTAAATTGTTGTAATATCTATTTGATTATGAATAAAAGATGAATACCTGGTTTAATGACCTGACAGTTGCAAAAATTAGGTTTATGAACATTTTTATTGCTTTTATTTTTTTAATAATGATTGACTCAGTAGCTTTCTGTCACACTCAGACATATACAACACCCTTCTTTGTTTTGCAAAAATGTACAACATTCATTACTTGGAATAAAGAAAAGGAGTAATTGTGGCACCTTAGAGACTAACAAATTTATTTGAGCATAAGCTTTTGTGAGCTACAGCTCACTTCATCGGATGCATGCATCCAATGAAGTGAGCTGTAGCTCGCAAAAGCTTATGCTCAAATAAATTTGTTAGTCTCTAACGTGCCACAATTACTCCTTTTCTTTTTAACAGGGACATATGTATTTTTGCAGGTATACTTATGACTCTCAGATTTTAAAATGTGGCGCTCGGTATTTATTCAGTCAGCCTATCCTGCCACATTCTGTTTTCTCAGGAGGTCTCAATTAAGCCCAATCTTTCTTTGCAAAGCATCATTTTCAACTCCATTACATCAACTGCACTGAAATAAACATAACACACAAAGAACAATAATGTTTTTTTGCTAACTGATCTTTTATAACAACTCTACAAGCACAAGCAGGCTCAGGTGTGTTCTGGGCAAAGTGCCTCTCTGAGTCTACCTCTCACTCCTATATATAAATGGGAAGGGAAGGAACAGATATTTTTAAGGATAGGGCTATGCAAGTCCCTGGTTCTACCCCAAAAACAAGGGTAGGTTTTCTCAGTCCTCAGTGTAATAACTGGATTTTTTCCTTCTGTGGAATTTCTTTGTTCCATTTCATTGCTAAGGTCCTGATCCTGAAAACACTCTTCTGTGTGAGTAACTTCATGCACAAAGTAGTCCTACTGAGTGTAATAAGGATATTTGTGGTTGTAACTGTTTGGAGGCTGAGAGCCCCCAAACAGGCTGTAATTCCTAACAGGCATGTAGGAGTCTCCATGTCCAAAAACAAATTGTCTTAAAATGTAGGCTGAGGGGATGGGATGGATGCCAAGGGGAATGCCTTTAGGAAAGAAACTTGCTAGATAGAATCCTACTACTGGAGAATTCTGTGCCTCAGTTCATACCTTCCACAGATTTCTTGGCTACCCTGCAGAAAAATGGGAGAGCCAAGAAATCTGTGGGGCATACACCCCTTCCCTAGCAGCCGGCTTCAGAAAGCAGATCGGGGGGGTGGGGGGGAGGGGGCATGCGTGCCTGTGTCCATGGAAAGATGTTAAGGGGGTGGGGCTGGGTGCCTGCCTGCTAACAATATACTAAAATTGGAATGATACAGAGAAGATTAGAATGGTCCCTGTGCAAGGATGACACGCAAATTCATGAAGTGTTCCGGGGAAAAAAAAAAAGTGAGAAAGACTCACCTTGTGGCTGTGTCCAGGGCTTGAAGTTGTAGGGCCTTGTGAAGCAGGCTGTGTCCCTGAGGCAGGGCAGAAATGTAACAACTAAGCAGGCAGGCTGCTAATGTTTCCATTGTTAGTTAATTGTTCCCATTCTTAGTCAATTATGGATCCTTTACTTTGCAAGAGTGGTGTAAAGGAGCCTTATTGTAAATGACAGTAACAGAATCCTCAGCTAGGAAGGTCTATATGGGCTTTTCTCACTTTTTTTCTTGTGCCAGAGAGGCACAATGGGGTAAGATTACAGCCCAGGATCTATTTTACTTATCCATTTAAAAAAAAAAATGCAGGACAATGATTAGCAAAACTGTACGACTTTCATGTGTGAAACTCTGAGCAATTTAAAGCGACATTCTACTTTACAGAACACCAAACACAAACACAAAAGTAATGTAATTTAAACAAAAATCCAGGATTATAACTGGAATGCAGAGTTATTTGTTACCAAGTATTTGTAATTTAACTTCAGCATTTCCTAAACATATGAAAGTTATTGTGATTTTCCTCCCCAGTATGGTAGTTTAAATTAATTATCAAAATAAATGAAACTGGTGCGATTGTATTGCACTACTTGACAAAAAAAAGACAAAAAAAAATTGCAGAATTTTGGATTCTTTTGGTGCAGAATTCCCCCAGGAGTGTCATACACTATATATGTGTAGTTCTGATTTATTTGTAACTGGGAAAGCTAAAAAAGTATACTTTCAGAACTGTTCCCTGATTTTCAATATTAATAACTTTGCAGCCAGGGAACATTTTTCCTTTCTCTGTTTTCCTGCGTTTTATATTGTCATTTGCTAAACATATTATGACTTACTATTTACCTCACTCTGAAGATTTGAGACCTTTTGTAGCTTATCCACGTCTGGAATTCCTCAAATAAGTTGTCATATATTTGCAATAAATCTTATGAAGAAGAAAAGGGCTAACACATGCAAAATGTAATAGTTTTCCATATAGGCATCTGTTTAAATGATCTGCAGTGAAGTACAGTAGCAGTTAAAAGGGAAAAAGAATGACCTATTCTATATCTTAAATCCATTAAAATCTGTGTCTACTAATGGAAAACGTTAGAGCAGGAAAACTATCAGTTATTTAATGTATGGACATCCCTGGTGTGTTTAGATCCTAAGGTAACTGTCATAACAAAGAAGCTTGGTGAGAGTTAAACTGTGATCTAAAAATGATGATGATGTAAGAATGAAGTAAAACTAGCTTTATTATCATCGTTCTCGTGGATGTGTGTGCAGATCATTTCAGAGGAGTTGAATTCAGAGGCTTTAGATGAGGGATCGACAACCTTTGGCGGGCCAGTTTGTTTACTTGCTGCGTCTGCAGGTTTGGATGTGCTGGCCACCGCTTCCCGCAGCCCCCATTGGCCTGGAGCGGCGAACCGCGGCCAGTGGGAGCTGCAATCAGTTGAACCTGTGGACGCGGCAAGTAAACACACTGGCCCAGCCCACCAGGGGGCTTATCCTGGTGGGCCGCATGCCAAAGGTTGCTGATCCCTGCTTTAGACCATTTCTGTTCTGTCAGTACTTAAATTGTAAGCTCTCTGAGGTAGAGACTGTCTTTTTTGTTCTGAGTTTATACAGCACCTAGCACAATGGGGTCTTTGTTCAGGATTTGGGCTCCTAGGTGCTACAGTAATTCAAATAACAAATCCAGGATAACAAAGTTAGACTTAGATCTTGTCTATGCTTGTCGTGGCATGTTGGGTACGTGCAGCTACGTGCCACAGTGAAAAACAGGCTGCATCCACACTGCAGCATGTGGCTACACACAAGCAGTGAAAGGCTCTGGCTGGGAGAAGGCTACATTGCTAAAACCAGCAGTATAGACATGAGAGGCACTGCTTGGGCATGTCATGAACTATGTAGGGTGCACACTCTAAGGTACTGATGTGTCTGATCTCTACTTGCCTAAGCCGTGTCTCACTGTCTATCCTGATGTTTATACCTATGCTAGCTGGGCATGCAATGTAGGTGCTCTGCAAACCACTGTAAGTGCAGACATAGCCTAAGATTTATGCTGGTATAACTGAGACCAGAATGTGGCCTTTTAAATTTAATTAACTTTAGTAAGCTTCACAATGCAGAATATTAAGGGCCAGTTACTCTACCCATAAAGAAAAGGAGTACTTGTGGCACCTTAGAGACTAACAAATTTATTAGAGCATAAGCTTTCGTGAGCTACAGCTCACTTCATCCTTTTCTTTTTGCGAATACAGACTAACACGGCTGCTACTCTGAAACCTTACTCTACCCATGCTGCTGAAATGCAGCTGAATTCAGTGGATTTACTCCTGGTAAATTAAATGAGGTAACTGAGAGAGAGAGAGAATCAGACACATAATTTGTGCATCAACCAATCTGTCATTATTGTGAGACTCTAATTTTTTCTCAATATGTAAACTTTAAGTATCATTCTATTGCTCTAGTCAGATATGACAATGAAGTTACCAAGGGTGCAATTCACAAAGCCACTTAGGCTATGTCAACACAAGGATAAAAGACCTGTGGCACAGTCATGGCTGGTTCAGGTCAACTGAGTCGGGCTGGTGAGGCTGAAAAATTGCTGTGCAGATATTTGGGCTCAGGCTCCACCCTTGTAGGGTCCCAGGGCTCAGGCTCCAGCCCAAGCCCGAACATCTACACAGCAATTTTTCAGCCTCACAAGCCTGAATCAGCTGACTGGGGCCAGTTGTGGGTTTTTTATCCCTGTGTAGGCATAGCCTAAGGCATCTAACCTCCAGAGTTGGGAGCCTACATCCCCATACGCAGCACTACTGCAGTTCTCAAAAATCCTTCTTGTCTGCCCCAACTCTGAAGGCGCCTAAGCTCACTTGGTGCCTAACTCTCCATTGTAAAAGTTCCCTAGGCACCTAAGTTTTAGAATCTGGAGCATGTGCAATGCTGCCTCCCAGAGCGATTCATGAACTGGGGGAAGATAGGCTTTCAGCCGCCTAAGTCATATGTGGGCCCAATCTGGTAGGCATCCTCGGAACACATCTATTGGATTGGGTCCCATTCAGAACTGAGGAGGAGGAGATGGTGATTAGAACACGTGCCTGCCAGAGGTGGACTAAGAATTTAAATAGGGTCTCCCACCTTCAGGAGAGTGCTCTAGCTACTAAGCTATGGGATATTCTGATGTGGATAAATAATGAAAGAGGGACTGGACCTGGGGTCTCTCACCTCCCGAATGGGTGAGTGCCCTAACCACTGAACTACAGAGTCATTTTTTCTTTCTGGTACAGAGTGGATAAATAATCATTGGGCATGCTGGTTTTTGTGGATCACATTCTAAGGTGCTTATCTCTCCCCATTCATTGCATAGGCAGTGTTCTTCCTATGATTTTTTTTTCTAGGCACCTAAATGTAGGCATTGTGACACTTGGTATTGCAACATCGACGTCCCTTTGTGGATCCTACCCCTACAGAATATCAGGCTAGTAGGCAGGAGTGGAATGAGAAAAGAGATTCCTCTTTAAAATAATTGGCCTTCAATGGTAAGATTATGCTGTTTTAACTTGTCTGGGTTTTTTGTTTGTTTGTTCTTCTCTGTTGAAGGACCAGGGCTTCAGAATTGGGATCCAGATTGTGTATACATTTGAATAAATTGCAAATGGATGCAGTATAATGAAACCATTGAGAGATACTGGGAACAAGTTAACAAGAAACAGCTGGATGGCTAAAGGGGTTGGTAATGCTATACTGAATTTCTTTATTTCTTGACCACCATAGCAAATCTAGTGCAGGATGGCAGATAAATGCATTTAGTTTAGGTAACATAGTTAAATAAGCAGAATTCCTGGAAATTATAAAATAAAAGAGGCTGATTTTTAAAACCAAGCATAGCTAATCAAGTGATATGGACCATTCCCATTGAAAATCATATTTAGGCTCTTTAGTTTCCACTTGGCAATATGTTCAAAGGTCCCTATGTATTTCTTAACCATAAGCAAAGGGCAAGTATAGTTATGAAAGGGGTCAGCTGCTGTGAATTATTATATGTATTCACAGTTATAGAAATCAAACATTAAGTGTGCTGTATTCATAATTTCACTAAAGTGCATAAATTTAGAAAAAATGTACTGAAGAGACAAATCACTGAAATGGATTCCATTTGTATCACAGTACTTGGCTTTTGCCTCATATAGTCAAAAATGAAATTGCTTTGCTTTGCGTCTATCAGTTTGTCTGAAACTTCCTTGAAAGAAACCAACCCCAGCCCACTACGGATGTATATAACATTGCTGTGTGCCCATTCTAAAACGATCCAGATTTTTAATCTATGAATTGAACTTGGGCCAAAAAAAGGCACTCTTTGATGCCTAAAATTAGGCTTTTAAATAAATGACCTGGCTTTCAGAGGTGTTCAGCTCTGACTCCAAACAATAACAATTTAATTGGAGCTGTGCTCTGAAAATCAGGCAACTTTTATTTAGCTACCTAAATGTGTATAAACAAATAACTGTAAGCATCCAAGTTGGCCAGTTTGGGCCATATTGGCATTTCTGATCCCCGAAGAGACAGAACTGCCTATTTTAATCATAGGAAAAGTGTAGCATGGATTCTAATAATGAGGAATGCAAGCTTACTCTGCATCAAACTATCAGTGCACACTACAACCTCATTTAGGTTGCAGTAGTATTAAGAATAGAATCATAGAATCATAGAATCATAGAATATCAGGGTTGGAAGGGACCTCAGGAGATCATCTAGTCCAACCCCCTGCTCAAAGCAGGACCAATCCCCTAGTGACTGGGAAGCCCATCAGAATTCTTGGAAACATATTCAGCAGATTAGATCAAGATTAAATTAACTACGAATAACATTGTATTTGTACAGTTTTTAAAACATAAGCATTCAACTGTAGCAATCAAAATAGTAATGTCCTCATAAATGAAGACTGCAGGACTTAGTCCCTTGAATCTTAGCCTGCTAATTACTTTCACACATACCTGTAAGTACACTGACAATGTTCATCAATATCTTATTTAACCACCTTCTGTTCCATCTGACGTTCTTTTCCTGAATATTCAGGAAAAAATGAAGTGACAGCAAGGTAAAGAGAGAACTGCCTGCCTGAAATGAAGTGGAATGCTGGTTTCAAATGCACTGGGTGGATGGCACATTTCTTATGCCAGATGTCTAGCACTGTTAAAAAGGAAGCAGTTTTACTGCAGATCTTTGCCTAAAATATACAGGATGCAAGGTGCAAAGTTGCCTTTCTCTCCACTGTCTGTATTTTGTGGCTAAAAGGCGTTGGTCACTTGTGCTGTCAGGCTAAGATCTTTCACAGTCACTTCCTTGACATTAACACATTTTTTACATTCTTAAAAAAAAAAAATTCTACTTTGTGTAGTCTTATACCCCTCTGCAAAGTAAAAGGTTTTTAAAGGCATCTATTTTGTGAGATATGAATGCAAAATTGGCCTAAAAGATTTTAACTGTACATACAAACCATGCATATGACATCTCAGAGGTTTATGATTAGAAAATGTCAGGCATGGAGAACTCAATGCATATGTCACAGCCCTGGTATAGCTCCTCCTGCTGGACACTCACCAGGCTGCTGTTTGGGCCTCACACAGTGGGCCCATATGCTTTAGGCTTCCTTGGGTCTCAGAAGGCTGCACTGTCTCTTTCCTTGAGCTCTCTAGGACACTTCCTGGACACAAGTTCTTGTTGCTCCTTCACCGAAATGGGACTTGATAGTCTAGCTGCCCTAGACCCCCAGGACTAGTACTGACTTTTCCGTCCTCCAGCCCTCCATACCACCCCAGTTGCTTAAGCATACCTTCTCCCAGAGTTCCACCTCGTGGATTCTCTCGTGTACAGGTCACCTCTTCAAGAACATGTGATAGTGGAAGCAAAGAGACACACAGGCTTTGGCAAAATCCAGTTAAAGCAAGAAATATACTGAGCTACACAAAACGATAAAACACTTAAACGCATTTTCCTGCTTTGATTTCCTCCCCATCCTTGAGTGTTCTTTCAGTTTGGGTCAGTGTCCTTTAAGAAATCCAGGATCCCCTCCCACCACCACCACTACCTGTGGCTTCTCCTCCAAATCATGGAGTCTCTGTTTTCTGTGCAGCCAGCTTCCTTCTTCCTTGGCTGGCCCCTCTGTTCTTCTTTCCTACCCAAATTTGCTCAGTCTCTGAGTTTATTCTGAGTCTCTCAGAAACTGTAACTTTTAAGACCCAGCATTCACATCTTGCCTGTCTCCTGAGCATAAGGCATCTAAGATAGAATACAGTAAAAGACAGTCATAACTTAAGACATAAGAATATGAATTCCAGTTTGAATGAACTGTTTGTAAATTGTATATAGATTCCTCAAACCATTGCAGCATATCTTTCCAGAAAGAAGAATCAGACATCACGTTACCATAAATATAAGGAAAAACCTGTAGAACAGGGGTGGGAAAACTTTCTGGCCCGAGGCTCACATCTGGGTGGAAAATTGAATGTAGGGCTGGGGCAGGGGTTGGGGTCCAGGAGGGATGCGGGGTGTGGCAGGAGGCTCAGGGCAGGGGGTTGGGGTGCAGGAGGGGGTATGGCATGCAGGAGGGGGATCAGGACAGGGGATTGGGGTGTAGGAGGGGGTACAGAATGCAGGAGAGGGCTCAGGGCAAGGGGTTGGGGTGCAGGAAGGGTGTGTCAGGGGGCTCCCAGCAGGACATTAGGGGGCTCAGGGCAGGGTGTTGGGGTGTGGGGTGCAGGAGAGGTTTGGGGTGTGGGCAGCACCCACTCCTCGAGCAGCTCTGGGGTGGCAGTGGCGCACAGCGGGGCTAAGGCAGACTCCCTGCCTGGCCTGGCCTGGCCCCACGCCGCTCCTGGAAGTGACCAATATATCCAGCAGTGGGGTGGGGTGGGATAGGCGACTCCGCTGCACGCTGCAGGCTGCCCTCACTGGTCGGTTCCACTCCCAATGCTCCCATTGACTACAATTCCCCATTCCCGGCCAATGGGAGCTGCGGGAGGGGAGGGAGGAGGGCAGTGCCTGCAGGCGAGGGCAGCGCATGGAGCCCTCTGACCCCACCCCCCAGGGGCGCAGGGACGTGGTGTCGGCCACTTCTGGGAGCGGTGCGAGGCCAGGGGAGGCAGGGAGCCTGCCTTAGCCTTACTGTGCCACAGGGCTGGCAATTCCGCGGGCCAAATTTAAAGCCCTGAAGGCTGGATCCAACCCGCGGGCCATAGTAGAACATTGGATTTTTCCTTGAATAATCTTTATTTAGGGAAGAATAGAGATGTGAAAATGTATGCAACCCTTAGACATGTAAAAATCTAGTACTGGGTCGCCCAAAGCAGGAAGAACAGTCAAACGATGGCTTTACCAGTTCTATTTTATGTCACTACTTGTTTGTATGGTGATGTTTAAACATGTTTCAAATCAAGAGAGAAATGGAACAAAACATTATTTCATCCAGGGAAAATGTTACGTTTCTGGATCTGTTCCAGGTGACAGACCAGAGATGGAAGCAACTTTATTAAAAAAAAATAATGAAATTCTCACAGAGTGATGCAAATGTTGCTGCATTTTTCCCTACTAACATATATAGACCAGATAATCCACTCCAGTGTTAAAACCCATGGAAAGAGGCTTTTGTGGGAGGAGTCTCTTACAGAGATTTTCCTGCATTGTCCTCTTGTGTGGGAGGTAAGATTGCCTTTCTCTGCAGCATGGGGTGCAGGTCACATGCTAGGAAGTGTATATCTGGGTATATCTCACTTAATCAGTTCCCCGCACTGGTAGGGGCCTTGGACATTGGTGCACCTTTATCCCTCCTGTCTCTGCCTGTGGCACACAATAGTTTAGTCTCCTAAGGATGTAATACTTTGGTCTGACTGTAGTTGTTGGGCTTGGTGGTGTTCAGTGGCCTGTGATATAGTAGAGATCAGACTAAATGATCGGGTAGTCCCTTTGACCTTAAACTCTATGATCCATGGGAAGTCAGAACAATGTGAGTAGAGACCCTGTGCCTGGAACCTGGCCTCCAGCTCTCTGGCAATATGGCTTCAATGGAGCTGTGCTATCAGGACATCGAGGAAGCAGAAAGCCACATACAAGGGTAAATCTCATGGTGTTAATTTATGGGGAAACAACATGTTAGCTCCCAGTCCATACTCTTTCATTCTTCCTTCACTGGATCTAACTGCTTAAGCACCCATGGAAAAAAATTAGTGGGTGTTCAGCAGGGCTGGATTAACTCTCCTGTGGGCCTGGGGCTATTAGATTTTGCGGGGCCCCTGTATACAAGTCTTTTTCCTAATATAAAACAAAATGATCACAATTATGGCATCGAGGCTATTAACACTATACTAAACTTGCCTTTTACTTAACATAAAGCCATTCTGTGGTTACATTTCAATCTTAAAACATATAGAATATAGTTAAGTTAATTCAAAATAGCCTACTTCTTATCTTAGATCAGCTGTTATATTAGTTTCTTTCTGGGAGGAAGTTTGGGTGCAGGAGGGAGCTCTGGACTGGTGCAGAGTGTTGGGGTGCAGGAGAGGATGAGGGGTGTGGGGTCTAGGCAGGAGTTTGATGCAGGAGGGGATTCTGACCTGGGGCGGGGGGTTGGGGTACAGGAGGGGGTGTGGGGTCTGGGAGGGAGTATGGGTGCAGGAGGGGATTCTGACCTGGAGCAAGGGGTTGGGGTGCAGGAAGGAGTGTGAGGTGCAGACTCCGGCCGGGAGGTGCTTACCACAGACAGCTCCTGACCGGCAGTGTAGCAGGACTCAGGCAGGCTGCCTGCCTGCCTGCCATGGCCCCACGCCGCTCCCGGAAGTGGCCAGCTGCGGGCACATCTCTGCGCGCCCCTGTGAGGAGGGGACGGTGCGCTTGGAGGCGGGGGAAGGGGCGAAACTGGGTGGGAAGAGGCAGGGTTGGAGGCTTGGGGGAAGGGTTGGGGTGGGGTGGGGGTGAGTCCTGGGGCAGAGCGGGGATAGGAAGAGGCAGGCCGGGGACTTGGGAGGAAGGGGTTGGGTTGGGTCTGGGCCTGGGGCAGAGCAGGAGTGTGGGTGTTGAGCATCCCTGGGGCCTGGAGGAAGCCAGAGGAGGAGCTTGTTCCTGCTTCAGAAAAGGGAGAACTCCTCTACATGCAGCTTGGGTGGGGTGGGGTGGGAATGATCTGGCCCTGAATTTTTCTGAGTGGGAAAGATGTATTTCCACAGACCAATGTTAAATATTCACTGAATAGAAACTGTCTGCTAAAAGCTCTGATCCTGGAGCCTGATGCTAACTTCACTGTTAACTTAATAAATCCAGATTTATAGGTGAAAATTATAGATATTTTTTCTACAGATTTAGTTAATAAAGATTCCTCTTATTTTTTCCTCATTTGTGTCTGTCATATTAAGTGTAGATTAGTGGGCCCTCAGTTTAATATTATTCTTTAACCTTTAAAATGTTATTCACAGTTAGCATTTCTGAGACAGTTCTTTACGCAGATGATTATTTCATGTAGTTTGAATGTAAGCTCTTCAAATTCACTGATGTTCTATGTGTTGTCTTTCTGCCTTTTCTCGTCTTCCCCTAAATTTGTTTTCAATTTGTTCCATAATTATGGTCCCATTTTGTAGGTCAAGTTATTAGTATTTTTGTTCATTAAATAAACTATAAAAATACTTTGCCCAGGGCATTTTTCATATGGAAATAAGAATTAAACTAGTAACAAATGCATTGATTTTTTAAATTTTTTTTAGTGAATTTGGGAATTTTTTAGAACTTTATTATCTAGGGACTTGTGCAACCTTCTCCAATAAATCTGGCTAATGAACTTCAGTCTGACTTGTGGATCTACCTGCTGCTCCAAGCAAAGGATTCTTCTGAGCAGAGGTTGCTAGTCGCACTGAATTGTGGGTGATTCAAAGGCATTAACAAAAATCTAGTCAGGTCACATCTGTTTTCAGACCAGCACCTGGTACTTTTGACCATATTGGACCTAGATTTTCCAGAGATCAAGCCCTAAAGTGCAAGGAAGTTCAGAAGGCCAGCCAGTGCAAGCCCTCTCCCCCTCTGCGCCCTACTTTGGGGCTGTGCGGTGGGACTGAGGGTAGAGTATTAGCCTCCACACCTGATGCTTGCTGCATCAGAAGTAAGCAAGTGAAGCAGACAAGGGGACAGCTACATAATCTGTATCTATGCTGAACCAGCATCCCAGTACAATACTCCTCTGCAGGGGGCTTTGGGCTGTTACTCCAATTCCTAGTCTGACAGTGGCTGCATGGGGCTTCAGTATTAACCCCACAGTCCAGGTTGGATGGTGGATTTCACATCCTCTAAAACCTCCCAACCACTCATGCTTTATGCAGGGAAACAAACCTCACCTTTGTGAATTAATAACAATATCTACAAAAGAGAAATGAAATTGGGGGTGGAGGACGAGTCTTAGATTTTCAAAATGTGTCAAAATTTTGGTTTTACAAAACCAAAATGTTCGATAATTGGGATCCTACTTTGTTCAGGCTAAGACTGGGCGAAGTTATGAGGTAGAGGAGAATTAGACAAACATTTCTGATTTTGTCCTATATCTGTTCTCTAGAGTACCCCACTCTGCTTTTTCGGCACTGTCTATTCCAAAATACACAAACATCTCTTGGGCGCCTCCTGAGAAATGCTAAATTTTTCTCTACTCCCATTTAAATCAACGAAAATTGAGGACCTTGCAAGGTCAGACCTGGGCCTTTTGTAAATAGGAATTGAATGGGTGCTTGGCAGAATGTGTTAAAATGAATCTGGTAGGAAAGCAGGAAAGAAATGTGGTGTCTGTTGATGGCTTTAGTAAAGCGTGGATGCTGCAGTTTTCAGATCTCCTAACCTCAGGTGAACTGATAATTGGAACAGAAAATCATCCTGAATTTGAATGTTCCATCTGTGATTCTATAAAGCAGCCGCAGTATCAATAGAGTATTGCCAAGATGCTGGATTATCTTCTCTTGTTGACAATTAACATTTGAACCACCTACTGAAAAATCAGACGACTGACTTGTTTTAATAAAGTGAATATTAACTGAACAAAACAGAAGGCACTAAATTCATTAAGGTTCCCAATAACCTGCCAGGAATCTTCAGTGTTTGTCTATATGGTATGATTATAATAAATCTGAGCTCCAATCCTTTTGGATAATTTAACAGGTTATTAAAATTCTTTCTTTCTTTTTCCTATAGGCAGGGCATAATTTATTTATTAAACTGAATTTTTGGTGTTAACATACCTTTCAAATTGAATAGGAACACTTCAAAGGTTGGGTATGGGATTGGCATTACTCTATCACAAATAAAACCCTTTTCTCTGTAGATGAGGCATGGTTCACATTGCAGAAGCAGGAGGCAGGACTCATGTGCCTTTTGATCCTGATACTGACTTTCACTGTAGTTTTGGCCCAGTTACTTAATCTGTCTGCCTAGGTTTGTCTCTGTGAAATGGAGATAATCATACTTATTTGACTGTAATATAGTAATGGTCCAAATCCTGAGGTTTCTGATTCAAGTAAATCTCCTACTGATCTCAAAGGGAATTTTGTCAGAGTGAAAATTGAATATTGATCCAATTCCTTCTGAAGTCAATAGGAGTCTTTCATATGACTTCTATAGGAGCTGGATTGGGCCCCAAGTGAAAACCTCAGGATTCGATCCCATGATTAAAAATCGCTTTGAAGGTGTGCACATGAATCGAAATCTGCTGACTTAAAAGTGCACTTCAGAAATAAAATCCTTGCTGATGCATGCTGCTTTGCCAGTGGGTCTGGAAAGCATGTGAAATAAAAGACCTGGATTAGAGTTTAGCTGATTCACTGGAGTATGTTTTACTCCAATGGTTTATTTGTGAGATTCCTCAGAGCAGAAAAGCTGGGTGGGAGGAGATCTATGTGAAGGTCTTGGAGGTGCTGGCCAAGGTGTAATAGCACGTTATAATATATTTAGCAACTAATGTTTCTGTGGTTTGCAACCTACATGAGAGGGGAAAGTACACCCTGTGCGTGGGGAGCTATTTAACACTTTGGGCAAGAGAGCAGAAAGATTAGAGGTGGGGAATTTTCCTGGCTTTCTCATAACAGTAAATCAGGGTTTCATAGACTTCCTCCCAAGAGAAGACACAGGCAAGGTTAAAAGACTATTTAGCTTGATCTGGTCCAGAGTATGATGGTAACTTCATGTCAAAACAAGGATTGTGTGTAGCGGAAGAGAGGTGGGAACATGGGTAACGGTATGGTCTTTCCAATAGAACCACACAATGCTATTTATTTTCTGGCATCAGCTCTTGAAATGTGCATCTGCTTTTATACATGGCTGGGAAAGCAAGTGGATCTGGTAGATGAGAAAATAAGGCAGGTTGCCAAGAAGAAAACTAGATTTCCTTATGTTGCTACAAAGGGAGAGGAATTAGGGAAATCAACATTCAAATATCAGTAGTAGTGATGTAGAGCATCACTCTGCAAAGCAGCGCTATTACTATTAATGGTGTGTTGGAGTTGGGGTGTGTGAAGAGATGGAATGAAGCATCTCTTAATAAAGAGGAGAAATTGCATTGGGAGGCCAATTCAAGGACACTAATGACTCATGTTACACAGGTTTCCACTTCATCAGAATGTCTTTATTAATGAACAGCAGGAAATCCTTGCTTTCTTCCTTCAGTATTTCCCACACTGGAAGCAAAGAAATCAGAGGAGAAGTAAAAAACAAACAAACCTAAGAGCACAATGTTTAAGCCTTTTCCAAAAGTATTGAAGTGACGTCTTGCTAATGGCTTGACAGCTTGAAGTAAGAAAGAATACAGGGTAAAAAAGAGTTGGTAACAGTTAATAGATTCTATAGCAAAGTTTTCTAACTGGGGGTCCTAGAGAGTAGGCTGGAGAATTCATCCTTGGAGAGCTAGCTGGTGAAAGGGTGCTAGAGAGGTCCAGTGGTTAGACTAGTAAGGACTTGGAAGACCTGGGTTCAAGTCTCTGCTCCTTGAAAGACTTCCTGTGTGACTCCACCTCTTTTATTTAGGTTCACCATCTGTAAAATGGGGATAATAGCACTTCCCTTTTTCACAGGAGTGTTGTGAGGATAAAAACACATTTAAAGTGTGAGGTGCTCAAATACTATGGTAATGGGAACAGATAAGAACCCAAGATAGCTTCTCTGCCTTATTTACAGCTGCTAAACTGAAAACTAAATACTCTTTCGTGTCACTTCTCCATGTAAACCATTGCTTTAGTTGCCATAGGGATGTTAGCAATTGCAAATAGAGGATGGTAGGAGAATATGTCTTTATGAATGGAGGGGGAGGTGCCCACAAGACTGTCTGTTATAATGGGATCCACACTGTGAAAAAGTTTGAGAAGCCCTATCTGATGTGTTACTCTGGGAGGGGGGAATTACACTGAGCCCAATCAAAATCTTTCTTGACTTTGTTGTGGTTGCCGAAGGTGAGGAGGCTTCCCCGTGAAAGGGAGGAAAAACTGGTTCAGACTACAAAATTGGAGCACTCAATGTACAACATGAAGTGGCAATGCTTTCTCAGTCATCACCAGGGTTACCCAGTGCACTATGGCTTACAACAACATCTGTGCTAATTTGAAAGGCCACGATTGAAATGAATCCCTTGTTCTTTGCAGGAAATAGAAATCTGAATTGGTAAAGTTGTGAGTTAACTGCTTGGTAATTGAATTCCTATTGATGTAGCTGGGTACAGATGAAGAGGGAGGACAAAAGGCTTTTCTTGTGCTCAACTGCAGTAGATGAGAGTTTAGCTTTAGAATGAGCAGTACTGCATCAGACATGCTGCAGGCCCACCTAGTGGAGACCTAAAGCATAACAAGTCCTAGTAACTTCTTTTTCTTTTCTTTTTGTTTTTTTAAATGTGCGGTATAAAATACTTTAAACCATCCCATTTAGGTTTAGTTTTTAATCTGTACCATTTACATGTGTATCACCCATGCTGTTAGCTTTAAAAAGCCTTAGAAAACACAGATACTGTTTTAATTAAAAATAAAACAAAAAGCCTCTGAACTAATGGCAGGGAAAAAGCCAGTGGTGGAGATTTTCAAAGGCACAAATAGAAATTAGGAGCCTAACTCCCAGTGATTTTCTTCAGTGGGAATTAGGGGCTAGATTCACAAGGGAATTTAGAGGTGGTGATGCTTAGTATTGCCATGCCTAACTTTTAGGCACCTAGAAAATAACTGGGATTCACAAAGCCTGGGTTAGACACCTTGGCTCTCTATACGATAAATGGGGGGAGGGATAAGTGCCTCAGAATAGGATTCACAAAAGTCAGCATGCTGGGTGGCACCTCACCTAAATTAGCCAATGGGAGGTGCCAAGTTGTGTGCTAAGCCTCACCTCTTTCTCAGGGGTAGGCTTCTGGGCTGCACCGAAGTGCCTATCTTTGGGATTCTCTGCTGCAAACCCTCTCTTGCTGTTAGGTGCTATGCTGTTGCGACAAGAAGCTGGGGAGGAGGAGGATCTCCCTTGTAACTTTTAGCCCAGTGGTTGGGGTACTCATCTGAGATATAGGAGCCCCCACATTCAAATCCCCCTTCCTCCTGAGGAGGAAAAGGGATTTGTCATCTTCCAGGAGAGGTGCCCTAACCATTGGGATATTCTGATGTGGGATTCCCTCAGTCTCTCCTGTGAAAGCTGTTCCAGTTTGGATTAATAATGAAAGAGTGATTGGGCCAAAGCAAGGGGAAAAGCAAACTTGAGCATGACTTGGTAGCCTGGTGGTTGGAGCACTCATCTGAGAAGCAGGAGATCCAGTACCCCTGCTCCAGTGACCTTTTTAAAATTATTTATCCACAGTGGAACAGCTAAGTCCTTTTGGAATCTAGTCCTAGGTGCCTAACTGCTATTTGTTCCTTTGAAAATCTACTCTAAGATTGGACACTTGAGGCTGACTTTAATCCTCCAGCCTTCTGGAGTCCACAAAACTTGGCTGCAAACCTGCATGATTCTTGGGAAATTTGGGTAATTTTGCTTTCCTCTGGGCCTGAGATACCAGAAAAACAACCTCTTTTCCAGTGTTTCAGCAGAAATAAGGAAGTGTAGAAATACACAAAAAAGTAGAGAAAGAAAAATTGAACTTAATACTTTCCAACCCCCAAAAGGAGTTGGTTCAAGTTTTAGGCAACAGTTCATGTCTATTGTTCTTTCTCTTTCTGGATAGAGTAATGCACTAGAAATCTCATGAGGGCCTTCTCATGAGATTTCCAGCCCAGCTGTTTTCGACCCAAGATGTTTATCCAGCAAAAATATTCGGAGATTCCCATTGCTCCTTGAGAGCCTTCTCAAAGTGCTTTGCAAAACACTGTATTTTTGTGCAATACTATTTGGAAATCACACTTATATTCTTCTGAATTCACCTGTATGGGAGAATTTAACATATGTACTCTAGTGAAAGTGCATCTTCACAGTCTCAGCTAGGAGTAGCCTACCTATACCAGGTATTCCAAATGGTGCCAAAAGGAGACAATTTCATTGCTGGATCAGAATTAGGCTCTTAAATAGCTGAGGCACCTCCACAGCTGTGTCCCTTAGCTTTTGTTCAATGTAGCTCTTAGCGAAGGATCAAGTGGGTTATGTTTTCTTTTCAATTTCTTGTTATAAAAAGTTGCATAGTATGAAACTACATGATGGTTCTAGACACATATGCTGGCTCAGCAATTTATGGGGAGACACGGTTGTAACATAACTGTGAGTACATGTTGATGAAAGATTTATAGTCCTGGAGACTGAAGTCTACAAAAGAAGTACGGGCAGAGGCAACAACTATGCAAACTTTTCCCTTGCAGCTCCACAAGTTTTTTGGCCAGGACACAGTTAGTTATGCATGTCTTTGTAGATTAAGAAAAAACCCCTCAAACTTATTAGAACTGGTCTGGACACTTTTACCATCAACAGTTTTGACAAATAGTAACCCTTTTGTCAAAGATTTTCTTTGAAATTGTCAGGTTATTATAAACACCTATTTTTAATGAAAATTAAATTCACCCCCAGTATATACATGTAATTAAAAAGCCAATTTTTTGTCAAAACTTCTTTGTAACTAAATTTTTCAATCAGTATTATGGTGGCTAAGATGTCCTGATGGGAGAATTTGAAGAACTGAGTAGTGTGGATAGATCAAGGGCCTGATTCAAAGCTTGTTGCAGTCAAAGGAAAGACTCTCATAGACTTCAATGGACTTGGATCAAGCCCCAGATGAGGAGATCATTTAGCTGTGGCATTTGGGTGGCTATCAAAGAGGAGGAAGTTGCAATAAGTAGGTCACATTAGCAAGCCTATGGTAAAAAACCAAATCACTGACTTCAGGGGATTGTTTCCCCTCTAGTATGTCTAAGTAAGCAGGTTTTATCGTGGTGAATTCTGTGTTTAATAACTTTCATGAAACTGATATTAATCTTTGTTCAGACATTGTGCTCTTAGGGAAGGGCATAAGCAATCAGAACCATTCGCTAACTGAACGTCAGTCACTCAGTTGGGATTTAAATGTTATTAACTTGTAGACATGTTAGTGAAGGCTATATTTGTATCAAGTGAATACCCTAACAACTAGGTTATGGAATATTCTGACATGGATCTCTCTCAATCTCTCCTGTTAAAATTGTTCTACTTGAAATATGAGTTGGGCCAGAGAACACTAGAATGACTCTATATCCTAGTGATCAGGACAATCACCTGAATTGGCTGATTCCTGATCAAATATCTTCTCCCCTTCAAGCAGGAGGGGACTTGAAGCAGGGGTATCTCATAGCCTGGGTGAGTTCCCTGTCTACTAGGCTACAGGTTATAAGGAAAGGCCTTCCCGTCAGCTGTTTTGTGTAAACTTACATGCGGGGCGCAATCCAGTAGGAAACCTACTGGTCTGGGCCCCTGCACATGACAGGCATATGAATGCCTATCTTCTCCAGTTGGTCTGAGGTGTAGGCAGGAGGTAGGTACCTAGGTGCCAGAGGGAGGCAGCAAAGCATGTGCCCAGAGGCTTTGTCCAGGGAATTTTTACAGCAGAATCTTAGGAGCTGAGTGAGTTTAGGCACCTATAAGATTAGGTGGTAGCTGAGTGGGAGTTTTGCAGATCGCAGTAGTACATAAAAATGGGACTTAGGTGCCTAGGTACCTTTGTGCACAGCACTCTGTGTCTTTTGATGGGTGGGTAAAATATCACTCTTCCATTACCGGCAATAATCATGATGAGTGCAGGTGAGTTGACTCTTCTGGGCTAGTAACAGTTCTAAACAATTTTGTGAGGCTGTGGTATCTATTTAACAAGAATAAGGTTTGTTTTTTTTCTTCTTCTTTCCTTTTTAACCATTATTGACTCTTGTACAGTGTTCCCTCTAATTTTTTCCACCCAGGTGCAGAATGAAATTTATGTCACACATCACCTCCATATTGCTGCACATAACAAAATTCATGTGGCGGAGTGGGGCCATAAAAGATCAAGGAAGTTTATGCCAAACATTTAATCCTGAGATAATATAAAAGGGCTTTAAAGGAATTTTGGACTTTTCTTCTGGAAACCAGAAAGTACTGCTTTTCCTCCTCCACGGTGTAGGAAACATTACTTTTCTTCTGTATTTTGAATGGAGTTGAAATGTAACTCTTTTATCAAGCTTTCCATAGCACGTCCATACTGTAAATGCTTTTAAAACACTAACCCAAATACAGGTTGCCTCTAAACCTCTTCAATATTCGGTTCCAGATCTCCCGCCTTCCCCAGAGCGTGGGGTTGTTAGGGCAAACCAAATGGGAGTTGGGAAGGGTGGAAAACAGAGGAAAAACTGAACTGAGAGAGAAAATATTCAGAGGTGAATTGATCCAAATCAAGGTCTTGCCCATAGTTCTGAAGATGATTAATGAGGAAGGGAGAGTCCAAGAGGAGTCGTCACTAACTGCGAAGGCACTCCCGTAGCCTGATCTAGTTCACAGAGGAGACTGCAAGAAATGTGGTTTTATGTTGCTGTTGGGAGGCATAGGCAGAGATAATCATTGGCTCTTGATCAGAGGCACTTACTAAATGCTTTTCTTCAGCAATTTATACTGCACCACTTGTGCCAAAAACATATTGGTTTGTATACTAGTATAATCAACGACTGAAGAGCTCTGGGAAGAAGGTTAGTTTAAACAGATGTAGCAGAGGGAGAGCATAGTGTCTCTCTTAAACCTTTCATTTGGCAAACCCTTTAAGGGGAAAAAAAAAAAAGCCAAGTAATGTGCTGTGAGCAAATTCTCCATGAAGTTTAATTTGGGGGAGTTATTTAAAATGTTGAGTCTTTTGTTAGAGCTGTTGGTATCTGTACAAGCCCACCCCGTGCCTGCTATTGTGCTAATCCCAAAGTTTATAGTACATTGGAACAAGTGTGTTGGATTGTTTTGTAGAGTTTGGGTACTAGTTACTTGTCATATACTTAATATAAAAATGATCATTTTAATCAGCATTAAGGCCAGTGTTGTAGGGTCACCTGGTAGACTCTGGGAGAAGGATGTTAGACCAGTATGACATAAAGAAATGTTATTTAAGTACAGGACTGGCTCAAGGCCAGGTAAGACGGTTATGAAATGGAAGACAAGCAAGATCATGACCAGATGCTTGCTGTGCTCCTAGCACATTTGCAGAGGTGCCACATTTCAGTTTCAGATATGATGGAGAGCTGGGAGACAGAAGGGTGGGAGATTGTACACACCTTCCCATTTCTCCCTTTCCTATAGTTCAGCACTGCAGACCTTCAGGCTGGTAGAAGCTGCACCCTAGAAGCCACTTGCAATCACAATCTTTTCCACAACCACAAGATCACTTCCTCCTCTAACGCCACACTGTATGCATTTTACTGCACATATTAAAATAACTTCTCAGTCTGTAGTGAAATGTGAGAGGGAATGAGTTCAACCATGTGCAAGATCCTCTTCTGAAAATATCTTATAGTAGTGCCCAGGAGTTCAACAGGGGGTGTGTGTGTGTGTGTGTGTGTGTGTGTGTGTGTGTGTGTGTGTGTGTGTGTGTGTGTGTGTGTGTCGTGTGGGAAGGGAGTAAGAATGACCACAGGACCTTCCTAAAGGGTCAAAATGATAACATATACTAGGGAAAGAGGTGGTCTGTACAGTAGCTGGCTCCTAAACCATTCGAAGTCTATGAATAATAAACAATTTCAACTGACCAGAGTGCACAGTCCAGAGTGCTGCTGTGACACTTACGTTGGGTCTAATAGGTAACTAGGACTCTACTGACAGCTGAATTATGTCCTAACAATGATTCCTGAATAACAGCTGCCTCTATTTATTTAAAAGTTCCAAATCAATTAGTGGTAGATGAAAACATTTGTTCTGAAGATGTTTGTTCATTATAGGCAAAGACAAAATCCAGAACAGATAGTTTTTATATTAGGCATAACCTGAAGTTCAGTCCTTGCCAGAGTTGTTACATATAGAAACAAATCAAATTGCAGGCAATAGGTACCTCAGAGTAAGTGACCTGAAAACAAAGTTGCTGTCAAAATATCACTTTTAAATGGACAAGCCAGAGAAAAGTAACATAACTGAGGGCTTGTCTCCCTCCCCTGCAGCCCAGGTGGTGCTGCAGGGAGAGAGCTGAGGGGAGTTCTCTTTCCCCAGCCCCACCAGAGCCCACACCCCCAGCTAGAGCCCTCACTCCCTCGCATCCCAACCCTCTGCCCCAGGCCTGAGCCCCCTCCCACATGAATTTTGTTATGTGCACACATCACTTCCCTATTGGTGCACGTAACAAAATTAATTCCACACGGGTGGGAAAAATGAGAGGGAACACTGATCAGCATACAGCCACTGCACTTATTCTCGCATGTGTGAACTTTTGGCTCCTGGTCTCAGCAGCGTGCGTCCTCCCCAGAAGCACTTGTACTGATTTATTGTCAGTGTTGAGCTTTGTCGGACAGTTCCTGGAATCCAGTAACAGTTGATGTAAGTAATGCAGTGTCTATACTGACAATGCATTGACCTAATTACATTGACTGTGACTCTACGCTGCTCAGGGAGATGGTGTTACTCAGGGCATGTCTATACTTACCTCCAGAGCAATTGATCCAGTGGGGATTGATTTATCACGTCTAGAAAAGACGCACTAAATCAACCGTCAAGCGCTCTCCCGTTGACTCCAGTACCGGAGTAAGAAGCGTAGGCAGAGTCGAAGGGGGAGAATCAGCAGTTGACCTATCACAGTGAAAACACAGCGGTAAGTAGCTCTAAGTAAGTCGACTTCAGTTATGCTATTTTTGTAGCTGAAGTTGTGTAACTTAGACTGATTTAGCTTGCCCTCCAGTGTAGACCAGGCCTAAATCAACATAGAGAGGCACTTACGCCAGTGGGTTGTCAATTTAAGAGAAGCCACTTCCACAGGTAGGTTGATGAAAGGCACTTTGTTGACCTAACCTTGTAGTGTGAACCATGTCTGAGTTTGAAAAGATGGGGAAAACATATGACCTAAACTTTTTTTTTTTTTTTATTAAAGTGATATGCTAAAACCACATTTAGGCTTCAAATGTGAGTGTGTGAGAACATGCATTCCTATATATTTGTGAAAGATACCCTACAATACGGTATATGAAGGAATCCAGGGGTGGGGTGACCGAGAGCCTGATTATAGGAAACAGTTCATTTTGGAGAGTTGGATAAATGAACTCAGTGGAGTCATATTACCTATTCTTTTTGGAAATTCATGACATTGAAAGTAAATGCCTGTCAAAGGAATTTAGGCCCAAAATTTAAGTTTGGCTTTTAAAACTGAATTTACAATTTCTACAATTGAAAAAGGTTCGGTTAACACACTTTAAAAAATTCACTTCTGTAGCAATGTGAACCAGGATACCACAATTGTGCTAGTACTAGTTCACAGGAACTACCTATTGAATTTAACTAGTCTAAATTCACTGTCTGACCATAGTAAAATGGAAAAAGTGAATTAGGTTTTATTGGTAAAACAGTTTTTGTGGAGAGTTTTATTCTGACAGTGTCCCTCTAAATGTCAAAACCTACGTTTTATGAATCTACAAAAATGTGGTATAGAAATTATAAATATTTTCTCCCATTGCTTTCAAGTTTTCCCTTTCTATAAAAAGTTAAGACAACTGGTAGACTAGAACAAAAAAAAAAGTTTTTCTTCGCACTTCGTTTTCTTATTGTGCCAGTGTCAGAAAAGCTATTTAAAAACAGTTTAATGCATAATTAATCACCATGCCAGCTATCTGCAGATTTACTGCTAGTTTTCAAACATTAACCAATTTATATATTCAAGATAGACTAATTAGTCTAACTCTCAAAAATGCAATACGAGTTTTAGAACCTAATGTGCTCAAAGTATTTGAGCTCTGAAATTTATTAGGGGAATGGTTCTGTAATTAATTACTTCTCATTTAAAAAGGTAATCATTTTAATTTACTTGCAGAAACACAGGACACTGTGCTCCATCAGCAGATAATGTTCTTCATTAAACAGAGTAGGAACTTTTTGCACTGGGGCAGCTGTGGAATTTCCATCTATGACGAAAACCAACTACAAAATATTTAGTAAAATGCTTTTAACTTTATGTCAAAGTAAAGAAAATGGATTTTCCTAATATCGGTTTGGATAATTTGTAATAAGGCACTGAAAGGATAAGATTATGTTGACAATCTTAACTACTCTCATGAAAAGAAATTCAAATTTAAGGCATATATGTGTGTATCTACTATGGCTCATAGCATATAGCTATACTGTATTATAGGACACTTCAAATCAATTTTGAGAAGTCTGCCACACTGAATTAATAGTATGTGATAAGCTAATGATAAAATTCTTTCCTTACTTTTTGTGAATATGGGAGCATCTACGGTTCCCCATCTGCAGCTGCCATCAATGGGATGTTCAGCATCTCTGAAGAGCGGGCCCAAATTCCACAGATGTTACTGTGAGATGGTTACCTCTAACTCACTTTCCCGGAACAGTGGGAGAAGGGTTAACAAATGTCTCTTGTATGATTCCTTTAAAACTCATCATCCATGCAACATTAAGAAGACACTTGCAATGTTATGATTAGAGCTTGCATTGAAAATGGCAGTAGCTTTTAGTACCCGATTGTTTTGTTAAATCTCCCTTTAAAATAAGACCTATTGCAAACATAGAACTTATACACCGTTGTGTATTCAACAACTGAATTTAACAGAAAAAGGTTCAAAAATGCAACCAGCTTGTGAAGAAGTTATTTCCAAGATGACTGCATTACCGTGGCACATGAGCATTAACTGAAAGCAAACTGTTGAAATGTAAACACTATTAGGGCAGAGAAGGAAAAGTGGAACAATCATTTAAATTAAAATAGTGTAATCTAACAGAAGCAAAGCTGTAATCTGATAGTTACACTGGTAAAAAACTGAGTAACTATAATGCAGTCAACTGTTACTCCAGATTACCCACCATAAGAGCAAATCTCAGCCAAGAACTTGATAAGAGCTTCTACCATTTCACCAAGGAATATTCCAAACAGGGACAGAATTTGAATCTTAAACCAGAGTCTACCCCTAGAAAGAAGAATTTCATAACCACAAGTGTGTAAAACAAAATTAGAATGGTTTCTTTCATGCATGTTTTAAAAAATAAGCAAAAAAGTGTATAAACTAACACTACCCATCTTCCCTTTCCTACTTATTTTTTTCCATGAAATTATGACAATGCTGAGTCAGAGATGACTATCACCAAAAACAAGTTTATGCTTTTACTGCAAGATTAAGCACAGTAAAAAGCTAATTCAAATGTATCAAAAGAGTAACCAGAAGAAGGGAGAGTATTGCTGTTTTATTTAAGTGTTGTGGATTATTCCAAATGTGAAAGTTCTAATTTCATTTTAATAGTTGAAATTCTCTAGTTATTATGGACATTCAAAACTATAAAGCAGAAAGAGGGTTAGAAAGTCAATTCCAGCTCAAAATTATTTAGGGGAAAATTTAATCAATATGCATCAAATGACCTTTACAATAACTGCAATACTGACAACCATGACACTTTAATATGCTTTTCAAAATGGTGGGTTTTTTCCCCTGGAAGTAATACTTCCAAAAAAAAAAAAAAAAAAAAAAAAGAGAGAAAAAAAAAAAAGTCTACCCTTGAGCCATTAATACGTGCATTATTAGAACAAGCTCCTGCAAGTAATCTTGGTAAACCCAAGAAGGTATAACCACTTAAACTGGTGCTAACATCTAAACACATTCACGTTTCAAGTCTGAAATTAATTTGTATAATTTTGACTAAAGGATTTGTTTTCAAATTAAACAATTTAAATTGCATATCGAATTCTGAAATACCGACATTGTATAAACAACAGCTTAAAGAGTATTTGTTAAAATACAGAAAATATGCAATTTTCAACTTGCTTAAGAAACTCTTTGCAATAGAGGTGACAGAAATTGGGCTGGCCAAAGATTGTTTGGGGTTTTTTTTTTTTTTTTTTTTAATAAAGACTGCAATGTCTGTAGTTTCATTTACTTTTGCTGATTAAAAACCTACCAAATATAACTACAACTCCACTTCTCCTCCCACCCCAACTCTCCCAAAACCCCCCAAAGTTACTTTTCTAAAGGCTGTAGAAATGATAAAGAAACATTACATATTTAACTGTATAAGCATGAAAACTTAGCTATAGACACTGCAGGTCAATTCAAACAGTATTCACGAGTCCTATAAAAGTGAACAAAACATGTTTGTTTCCATTGCTCCATCAGACAATTCAAGAGTTAAGTTTGCATGATAGCAGCGACGTAGCTGTTTGCTAGTCCAATTAAGCGTTCCAAGGGGTTTTTTTTTTTCCTTTCTCCTTTCAGTTTAGCCCACTGAAGTCCAGTAATCAGAATAGACAGTTCAAAACACAGAAATAAGAGCAAAGACTCCATATAATAAAGCACAGGGATATGCTACTAGAAGCTGTTGTCCTTCCATTGCTAAGGCAGAAATGAAGATTTTGGAAGCAGAAAAACTGCACCATCCAATAATTCCAGCAGTGAGAACAATTCCCATCATTCCCCTGTAACATACAAGAAAAGAGCAGTTTAAAAAGGTGTGTGTGTGTGCGTGCTTAGATGAATGCAGGAATTAGAATATTTTCTAGTAAATTAAATATGTTTCAAAGGCTGATTGTTTTAAAACTTTATACTGAATTTTATCATTGAGGGTTTTTAAATAAAATGTACATGGAATTTCAGTAAATATAAAATTAGTATTTATTATTCAGTAAAGATTTTAGAATGACTAGTAAAAAAAGACAAATTAAGTTCTAAGTACAAAAAGGTTTAGAACTGAGTAAACTCAAAACAAGGTGTTCCTTTCTCTTCTGTACAAGTAGCTTTCTGTGATGAGTAATAAAGTTAGTGATTTTCTTTGTGCTGGGCATTTAACTTAGTTTTCCAGATTCAACATTAATTAAAATTTAATCTATATTTCTTAAATCATTTCAGTTTTCTATATCCTGATATACAACCTGTTTGAGTTGTTTCATAAATAAACATGTTTCAAGTCTACTATAATTTGAATCTAAAAGTAATTTATAATAACTGAAAATGGATAGTGAATAAGTGTTCATGATGTATAAGTGTGTACTTCATTTGGCAAATCCATTATTAATACAATATAAATTCCATCTAACAGAACTTCCCTCCAATTGGGGGAAAATCCACAATATATGAAAGCAGGATTTTATTATAAATAGTTAGTATTGATACTTACTGCAAGGAAAATATAACTGCAAAACTGGAAAGGAGGATCATAGGAAGAAGACAGTATCCCAGGACACTAGCAACACAGCCAAACGAGACGCCCGTCATGCTCATTAAGTTCAGCAGGCAAAACATTCCTAAACATCCAATTGCACTAATTCCATACACATACCCAAATTGAATTTTACCAACCTAAAGATGAGAGGAGTAATACAAGTTAAACATGTTTTATCTTAAAGTTGACTAAACACTGCATTTTACAAATAAGGAGAGTATAAAATTGTGGTAATCTTTAACCTAGGGAGGAATCTGAAGTAGGATTTAGGGATAAAGATGAAGAGGATTAAGAAAAGTATCCCACAAACAATCCAGACAGAGTACTTGTATACCGAAATGTCCAATAGGCATATTTACCATATCAGTTTTCAATTACAAAAGGTGGTGCATCTAACCAGATGCAAACTTAGTGTGCTTATGTAACACGTAGTTCTAGCTGAGCTACAAAAAATCTTATCAACTCCGCTGGATTTACTCCATTCTATTTGCAAGTTGATCCTACTCGGAGGATTATCTGAATGGTTTTTTATCAGCACCTTTACTGCAGCAAGGATCAAAGGCTAAATAAAAAATGTAAATTAGCGATGCACTGAAAAATATTGCATGTGACATAACTCTTTCCATCTCTACCAGTGATTCAGATTCTTGATTTTTGTCTTAAGGGGTGTAATTTTTGCGTGTGAAGCGCCACAGAGAGCAATGTCACAGCGTAAATTCATCATCATACAATATTTCAAGGTTTTTGTTTCCCATCTAGAATTATTTTTGGTCTTGTAAAATAGTGTTAATATACTATTTAAAAATCTGATTCCATTTTATTTAGGTATGTATCCTCTCAGAGCATGACTTGGAGACCCAGCTTAAGAATGCATCCAATATGGAAAGAGCTGCATGACTGCCTTAGATTGGCAGATAGGAAAATGTATGAACTACAGTGCTAGAAGCACAGGGAAGTCGTTCTTTAATTTTTAGACAGACCAAGAAAACTGTACCAAATGACTGAATCCTGTACAGATATAGTGAAATTTCTGGGAGAAGCAGGCTGTAATACTCTGAATTCTGGACCCAAAAGCAGTGATGTTCAGATGCAGGATCAGCCAAGTGACTGAAACTGAAATAAATTCAAAACATTGCATAAACAGAATCCTGAGTTTTATTAAGTGATTACCCACCATTGTAATATCCTCCAATATGCCAATTTCTCAGCTGTTTTCATTTCAGTGTATTTTCTATTGTCTTAACCCTACCTGTTGTGCCTACACATACCCATTTTCAGATTAGTTTTCAATTCACTCTCAAACTGGTAACACACAAAGTGGTTATTTTCTTCACTCTAAAGGGGAAGGGCTCTGAGTTACTACAGAGAATTCTCTCTCTGGTGGGTCTTTCCCATATGCTCAGGATCTAACTGATCGCTATATTTGGGGTCGGGAAGGAATTTTCCACTGCGTCAGATTGGCAGAGACCCTGGGAGTCAATCTTATTCCAATTAAGTTTAATGGCAAAACACCTGTAGCAGTGGTCAGCAACTGGTCAACTGCAATTGACTGGTCGATTCTAGAGAATCTCCCAGTCGAACACGATCTCCAGTGGTATAGTGGGGCTGCCACTAAGGCAGGCTCCCTGCCTGTCCCAGTGCCACACCGCTCCTGGAAGCGGTCAGCGCAGCCCCGGTGGGGGTGGGATGAAGGGGAGGGGAAGGTGCAGGGATCTCCCTCTGTGAGCTGCTCCTGCCTGCAAACACCGCTCCCAAAGCTCCCATTGGCCGGGAACGGCGAGCTGTGGCCAATGGGAGCTGCGGGGGCGGTGCTTGCAGAGAGAGGCAGCACATGGAGCCACATGGCAAAACCCTCCCGGGTCCACAGGGGCACATTGGCCCCTTCCGGGAGTGCATCGGGCTGGGGTAGGCAGGGAGCCTGCCCTAGCCTCACTGCGCTGCTGACTGGGAGCTGCCCAAGGTAAGTGCCGCCCAGCAGGAGGCCATACCCCAAACCTGAGCCCCCTCCTGGAGCCAGCACCCCAACTCCCTGCCCCAACTCTGACCCACCTCCCAGAGCCAGCACCCTGCACCCCAACATTCTGCTCCAGACCAGAGCCCCTTCCTGCACCCCAACTCCCTCCCAGAGCTTGCACCCCTCACCCCCTCCTGCATCCCAACCCCCTGCCCCAGGCTCAGTCTGGAGCCCCCTCCCATACTGCAAACCCCTTGGCCCCAGCCCAGAGTCTGCACCCCCTCCCGAACCCCAACTCCAGCCCGGAGAGAGTGAGTGAGGGTGGGGGGAGAACTAGGGATGGAGTGAGCATGGCAGGGCTTTGGGGAAGGGGCAGGGTAGATCCTGGGTTGCCCTTAAGTTCAAAAAGTGATCTTGGATATAAAAAGGTTGGAGACCACAGGCCTGTTCCCATCAAAGTCTATAGGTCAATCAGCAAATGTTAACCGTTTTGGCCATTGTTTTGCTGAACTGGTGGTAAATCATGTTTAATAATGCTGACATTGGTGGTGTCAACCACATCAATATAATTTTAAAAAGTAATTGAATAGTTGTGAACCTCCTTTATTAATTTTTTCTTAAAGACAATCAGCTAAAGGAAAACTACCAACAATAAACTAAGTATACTGAACAAAGAAATATTAAAATAACCCAAAGTAAAATTTCTGTGCATCAGAAACTGGCATGATAGAAAAAGCTACTAAATGTATAAACGGAATATGTATCAAGAGCCAAAACTATGGATAAGGCAACCAAATTAAAACATTTTGTGCAAATAACACAATTAAATTCTATTGAACCTGTGTTTGACAGCAAACACCACATCTTGATTTGTACCAGATTGAAGAAATCGAAGATTTAACTTTATAAAACCAAGGACAATGAGTCATCTGATCCCCCCGTCCTCCTCCCAGATTGTGACTATGGTCTTCAGTCTTCGTGACAACAGAAGCCATATTCACAAAAGGAAGATATGCAAAGAAGCCACTACATAAAGAAACATGGCACATTACTTAAAGGGCCTGACCCAAAGCATGGTGAGAACAGTGGAAAGACTTCCCTCAAGGGCTTTGAATCAGGCCCCAAATCATGTACTAATGAGCCACAAATCCTTGGTCAAGACCTGTTTTGTGACTTGCAGGCCATGGAGATTCTTATGAGACCCCCCAAGAATAATTTAGATTTTCTCAACGTTTTTGGACTACAATACACATTAATATTTTGCAATCTGTATCTTACCAGCAATAACGTGGCTCCAAAGGCAAGACAGAAGACCATTGGTCCTGCCAAATCAGTTTCATTCATGATGCTGCCATCTGCTACTTTTAATGGGTGTAGAACTGTTAGTGTCTTCTGCCAGATGTGGTCGAAATTGATCCCTAATTCTACAGGTTACATGAAAAAAATTATGAAGATTTGTTTCCCTTTTTATTTTTCCTTTGCCCCCATTTTCCTGCCCCTTCACTTTCAAATCTGCTCCAGACTGAAGGCAAGACATGATGGTTATCCAGTACTATTCCTTAGATGACCAAAGAATGATAGAAGACATTCCATCTCTCCTTTAGGCGGTTGAGCGTACTGTCTCTGTGGCACTCCATTTCTCAACTACTCATGAATGAGGGACTGCTAGTCTCTAAGGTCCAGATTCTTCAATCAGAACTCCTTGGGATTGCTTCTAACACAGGATTGCTTCTAATACTGACCCTCTGCATGGCACAGCTTTGATTTACCAACTCAAGGAATGGGACACTATCTATGTAGATTAGTAAACAAATTTTGCTTAGTACTTTCCTTGTCATTTAATAACAGGAAGGGTAATTTGTCTTAAACTCTGATTGAGAGTATAACATATGGAGAAGGTGAAAAATCCAGCCATCAGTCCAAGTATTCTCAATATGTATCAATTCCAGCACCTTGTATTCTTTGTAGGACATATCCTACACGTTTATTACTCCCTTCCTCAAATTAGAATTTGGGTTCTAAACACTAAAGTCAGTTATTTATAATTCATTAAAGAGGCACTATCAATTCAAAAATCTTAACCTTTTGTTGTTGCAAATAACAGCTTTTATAACAGACTGAGGAAAAAAATCTATGCTTTTATTCCCACATCTGACAATGTTGTGTACAATCAATCAGTTTCCCATTTAATTTGTGTGGCCTTCAGAAACCAACAGGGGAGAGAAATAAGAGAATGTGATTGTAAAATGAGAAATTGGCAGGGGAACTCAGAGGCAGGCATGACAGATGCAATTACTTCCATTTTTTTTTAAGTTAACTAGAAAGTACATTCCTTACTTCTTAGGTTACCCCAAAGTTAGGGACAGTTTTGGAGATGAGTAGTAAGGAACAAGTTATACCTTCTAGTAAGGGTGGCTCATCCTCAAAATTGCTTCCATAGAAAGACTGTGCTGTAGTTGGAGTGTATGTTTGTGTTGGCTGGTAAATCTGCCCGGTGTAAGGCTGCTGTTGCTGAATCATCTCTGGAGGGACAAATCCACTTTGCTGAGAGTAGTCATAGCCACTATATTGTCTGTGGAGAACAACATAATATTACTGGCAGGCACAGGTTTTTTTAAACCTTTCCCCAGTCACATAAGACACTCTTTCTATAACAATTTAGTATACAATATATAATCTTGTTTAGCTAATTTTTAAAGTGAAGTTAATTACTCCTCCCACCCTAAATGTGTAGCTGCACAGATGCACTCACCACAACCCACCACAAGGAGTAAAGTGTGACTTAAAAAGGTATATGGACTCCTTATCTCAAGTTCTCTAATTTAAGTAATCAGGTCAAATATTGCTTAGTTTATAAGTTTTTACACCTTTTTATCATCAGATATCACACAGTGGTAAGAAAATTTAGACGCCTCCAAGTAGTAGCATTTTCAGACCAAAACCAATCCAAGCCCATTTAAATTTGAAAATATGACAAGATTGGGCCTACAGAAGACTAGCAAAAGGTATCTGTCAATCCAAATATAGCCCCTTCAGTTGTATATCTCACTCCTATAATTTATCAAATGACAGCATGAATTTATACTCAGTATTAAATCCTATATTTAACAGAGCTCAATCTTGAAAGGAGATCCAAAGTCTTCATATTATTTAAGCTTCCCGTATGATATTTTCATAGAGTTGAAAGACAAATAGACTATCTTCCCCCTTCCCATATAGCAATTGTATCAGATACCACTCTTAGCATACATATGATGAGGATTATGACATTCAGTGCATAAGCACACATTATGACATCTTCCACCATGACCTGATGCAGATGACACCTTAGTAATATTTCAGTTTCTAACTCAAATTTTCTCAAACTCTGGTCACAGAATACTAATTCTGTGTCAAGTTTGCACTTTTGAATACAAGCTGTTTGAATACAAGCTGCTTGCACCCACACGCTTCAAAACAAAATGATTTTAACACTTTACTATCTCACAGGTAGCCTGAAACTAGTACTGCAAAAATTCACCAGCAAAGAATCACTACTGTGACACCCAGAGGGATACCTAATCACTTCTGAGAAACCTCCTCTTATAGATGTTACATAAAAATAAATGTATATCTAATAGAGTGTTGTTCTTCAATAAGTCTCTTTTCTCTACTCATTATGTAGATGTAAGTACATTGTATAATTTAATGCTAATAAGTTCTTTCTGCACATCAATGAAAGCAACTGCCAAGACTGTACAGAGACATTTAAGAAAAAATGAATAATTTCATTACAAGGGTCTGTAATTTCCCTCTTTCCTTCTGCTCAAAACCCATGCCCAGAAGGGACCCTCCACAATCAAATCTCCTTTTCTACCCCTATGGGAGGAAAACTCAGACACCTCTGCAACACTCCGATCCTCTGGACCCTCCTGAAGGAGCACTAACACATTTACTTCTCTTCCCTTCCCCTTTTCCCCCACCCACACAGAAATTCCCCTTTCTAAGCTGACGTGCCTTCTCACATAGATGAACACAATTTGTTGGGGAAGAGCTTTTTGTACAGGGAAATCACATCTCACCAATCTATTAGAATATTTTAAAGGGTGTCAACAAACATGTGATCAAGAGTGATCCAGTGTATATAGTGCCCTTGGACTTTCAGAAAGCCTTTGACAAAGTTCCCTCACCAAAGGCTCTTGAGCAAAGTAAGCATTCATTGGATAAGAGGGAAGGTCCTCTCAAGGATCAGTAATTGGTTAAAAAACAGAGGGTAGGAATAAATTATCATTTTTCAGAATGGAGAGTGGTAAATAGGACTGTCCCCCAGGGATCTGTACTGGGAACAGTGCTGTTTAACATATTCAAAAATGATTTGGAAAAAGGGGTAAACAGTGAGGTGGTGTAATTTTACAGATGATACAAAATTATTCAAAATATTTAAATCCAAAGCAGATTATGAAGAGTTACAAAGGGATCTCACAAAACTGGATAACTGGACAACAAAATGGCAGATGAAATTCACTGCTGACAAATGCACATTGGAAAACATAATCCCAACTATATATACAAAATAATGGGATTTAAATTAGCTGATAGCACTCAAAAAAAAAATAAAAAAAATAAAAAAAAATCTTGGCATCATTATTGCTACTTCATACAATCTTAGAACTGTAGGACTAAAAGGAACCTTGAGTGGTCTTCTAGTCCAGTCCTCTGCACTTCATAGCAGGACTGCGTACTTCATCTAGACCATACCTGACAAGTGTTCTTAAAAATCTCCAATGACAAATTCTACACCCTCCCTAGGCATTTTATTCCAGTACTTAACTACCCTGACATTTAGGAAGTATTTCCTGATGTCCAACCTAAACTGCCCTTTGCTGCAATTTAAGCCCGTTGCTTCTTGTCCTATCCTCAGAGGTTAAGGAGAACAATTTTCTCCCTCCTCCTTTTAGCAACTTTTTATGTACTTGAAAACTTATGTTCCCCTTCAGTCTCTTCTTCTCCAGACTAAACAAACCCAATGTTTTCAGTTTTCCTTCATAGGTCATGTTTTCTAGACCTTTAATTATTTTTGTTGCTCTTCTCTGGATCTTCTGCAATTTGTCCACATCTTTTCTGAAATGTGGCACCCAGAACTGGACACAATGTTCCACTCGAAGCCTAATCAGTGCAGAGTAGAGTGGAAGAATTACTTCTCGTGTCTTGCTTATAACACTCCTGCTAATACATCCCAGAATGATGTTTGCTTTTTTTGCAACAGTGTTACACTGTTGTCTCCTATTGAGCTTGTGATCCGTTATGATTTCCAAATCCCTTTCTGCAATATTCCTTCCCAGGCAGTCATTTCCCATTTTGCATGTGTGCAACTGATTGTTCCTTCCTAGGTGGAGTACTTTGCATTTGTCCTTATTGAATTTCATCCTATTTACTTCAGACTATTTGTCCAGATCATTTTGAACTGTAATCCTATCCTTCAAAGCACTTGCAACCCTTCCCATCTTGGTACAGTATCATCTGCAAACTTTATAAGTGTATTCTCTATGCCATTATATAAATCATAGATGAAGATATTGACAGACCCAAACCCAAAACTGATCCCTGCGGGATTCTATTTGATAAGCCCTTCCAGCTTGACTGTGAACCACTAATAAATTTTCTCTGGGAATGGTTTTCCAACCAGTTCTGCACCCACCTTATAGTAGCTCCATCTAGATTATATTTCCGTAGTTTGTTTATGAGAAGGTCATGCAAGACAGTATGAAAAGCTTTACTCAAGTCAAGAAATACCACATCTACCGCTTCCCCCCATTCTCTGAAAACATCTGCTCAGTGTGCAGTGGCTGTCAAAAAAGGCTAACAGAATGTTAGGAACCATTTGGAAAGAGAGCAATAAGACAGAAAATATCATAATGCCACTATAGAAATCATGGTACAGCCATATCTTAAATACTATGTGCAGCTCTGATCACCCTATCTCAAAAAATATACATTAGAATTGGAAAAGGAAAAGAGAAGGATAACAAAAATGATTAAGGGTATAGAACAGGAGAGGAGATTAAGGAGATGGGGACTTTTCAACTTGGAAAAAATATGACTAAAGGCGGATACGATAGAGGTCTATAAAATCATGAACGGTGTGAAGAAAGTGAATAAGGAAGTATTATTTACTCCTACACAGCACAAGAACCAGGGGTCACCCAATGTAATTAATAGGCAGCAGGTTTAAAACAAAAGGAAGTTTTTCTTCATACAACGCAGTCAACCTGTGGAATTTGTTGCCAGGAGATATTGTGAAGGTCAAAACTATAACTGAGTTCAAAAAAGAATTAGGTAAGTTCATGGAGAATAGGTACATCAATGGGTATTAGCCAAAATGGTTAGGGACACAATCCCATGCTCCAGGTGTTCCTAGCCTCTGACTTCCAGAAACTGGGAGTGGATGGCATGGGATGGATTACTCGTAATTGCTATTCTGTTCATTGCTGCTGCAGCAATGGGCATTGGTCACTGTCAGAAGTCAAGTAACTGGGCTAGATGGACCACTAGTCTAACCCAGTATGGCCATTCTTATCTGGAACAGTTTTGTTGTTTGTATGTGTTTAAGTGTTAGAGATATAAAGAAATGCAATCATAGACATGATAAACTAATACTATACAAGTTACAGAATGGAAAAAAATGTACAAATTACTTATTGTATGGTTCTCCGCTTCCATTGTAATCATAGGAGTTTGTCTGGTCATCAATACTATAACTTGTTTGGTAGAAATCTGTATTGAAATTGTCAAACCCAGACATTGCAAATTATCTGTAAAATAAGAACATCAAAGCTTGTATGAGTCACAAAGGGTTACTCTGGCCTCTGGCTGTCATACAACTCTAATAAATTGTTGATGCGGTTAGGTACAAATATTTGCTAGAAAGAAGGCAAACTCAAGAACACTCCGAAAATGATCATAATACCCCAATATGTTAGTCTTTAAGTTAGTCTCTGTTAGTCTTTAAAGTGCCACCAGACTCCTCATTGTTTTTGTGGATACTGACGGCTACCCCTCTAATATATGTGATGCATTACACAATCTTCTAAAGTATCCGATGAAGTGAGCTGTAGCTCACGAAAGCTTATGCTCAAATAAATTTGTTAGTCTCTAAGGTGCCACAAGTCCTCCTGTTCTTTTTGCGGATACAGACTAACACGGCTGCTACTCTGAAACCTGTCATCTGTGTGTGTGTAAATGTTTAACATTTTACAGTGCCAGAAGAGCTCAAAACATGTAGATTATAATGGATATAAGAGGAGTGTTTCTTTCCACAGTCACTAATGCATAAGTTAAATGTGTCACCGGTATGATTAACAGTTACAATGGAACTGATTTAACAAACGGGCCAAGCAACGACAGGCGCTACACAGCCTGGAAGCGACACCACAAACCTTGCTGCGTTTTCAACGTTACAAGCATGAGGTGCAGCTTTAAGTAACAACAATAACAACATGTGTGTTGCTCACACACAGTTCGCCCGTTCGCGGCCCTGACACCCCAATCCGTACGCCCGGAGCCGGGGCCCACCCGCAATTCCTGCCACTGTCTCGCAGTATTCAGAGTAGCAGCCGTGTTAGTCTGTATTCGCAAAAAGAAAAGGAGTAGTTGTGGCACCTTAGAGACTAACAAATTTATTAGAGCATAAGCTTTCGTGAGCTACAGCTCACTTCATCGGATGCATTTGGTGGAAAAAACAGAGGAGAGATTTATATAAACACACACAGAGAACATGAAACAATGGGTTTATCATACACACTGTAAGGAGAGTGATCACTTAAGATAAGCCATCACCAAGCAGCAGGGGGGGGGAAAGGAGGAAAACCTTTCATGGTGACAAGCAAGGTAGGCTAATTCCAGCAGTTAACAAGAATATCAGAGGAACAGTGGGGGGTGGGGTGGGAGGGAGAAATACCATGGGGAAATAGTTTTACTTTGTGTAATGACTCATCCATTCCCAGTCTCTATTCAAGCCTAAGTTAATTGTATCCAGTTTGCAAATTAATTCCAATTCAGCAGTCTCTCCTTGGAGTCTGGTTTTGAAGCTTTTTTGTTGAAGGATAGCCACTCTTAGGTCTGTGATCGAGTGACCAGAGAGATTGAAGTGTTCTCCAACTGGTTTTTGAATGTTATAATTCTTGACGTCTGATTTGTGTCCATTCATTCTTTTACGTAGAGACTGTCCAGTTTGGCCAATGTACATGGCAGAGGGGCATTGCTGGCCCATGATGGCATATATCACATTGGTAGATGCGCAGGTGAACGAGCCTCTGATAGTGTGGCTGATGTGATTAGGCCCTATGATGGTATCCCCTGAATAGATATGTGGACAGAGTTGGCAACGGGCTTTGTTGCAAGGATAGGTTCCTGGGTTAGTGGTTCTGTTGTGTGGTGTGTGGTTGCTGGTGAGTATTTGCTTCAGCATCAAGGATCTACAACCTATCCTGAAGGACGACCCATCACTCTCACAGATCTTGGGAGACAGACCAGTCCTTGCTTACAGACAGCCCCCCAATCTGAAGCAAATGAATGAATGGACACAAATCAGATGTCAAGAATTATAACATTGAAAAACCAGTTGGAGAACACTTCAATCTCTCTGGTCACTCGATCACAGACCTAAGAGTGGCTATCCTTCAACAAAAAAGCTTCAAAACCAGACTCCAACGAGAGACTGCTGAATTGGAATTAATTTGCAAACTGGATACAATTAACTTAGGCTTGAATAGAGACTGGGAATGGATGAGTCATTACACAAAGTAAAACTATTTCCCCATGGTATTTCTCCCCCCCACCCCACCCCCCACTGTTCCTCTGATATTCTTGTTAACTGCTGGAATTAGCCTACCTTGCTTGTCACCATGGAAGGTTTTCCTCCTCCCCCCCCCCCCCGCTGCTGGTGATGGCTTATCTTAAGTGATCACTCTCCTTACAGTGTGTATGATAAACCCGTTGTTTCATGTTCTCTGTGTGTGTGTATATAAATCTCTCCTCTGTTTTTTCCACCAAATGCATCCGATGAAGTGAGCTGTAGCTCACGAAAGCTTATGCTCTAATAAATTTGTCAGTCTCGAAGGTGCCACAAGTCCTCCTTTTCTTTTTGTCTCGCAGTAGTAGCCTGGGCCCAATCACCTCCGTGCCTCTGTTTTCCCCTCCGGAAAGAGGGGACCCCGAGCCAGCCTGCCACTGTGGGGCAGGGGCTCGGAGCCCCGGGACGGGGAGGAGCGGGGCAGCGCCCGGGAGAATAGGGTGGGCTGGGGAAAGGGCTCCCCGTCGCTGTCGTCAGGGGAGCGGCCCCTACCTTTCCGCAAACTCACCTGGCAACCCCTCCTCGCAGCGCTGAGAGAATCCCTCCCCCCGGCTGCCGCCCCGGTGCGACGTGTCACGCAACAAACCAACCACTTCCGGCTCAAGCGGGACGGGGCATGCGCAGCGGCGGTTCCGGCCGTCCCCGAGACCTTCGAGTGACTGAGCACGCGCCGTAACGGCTCCCGGGTGGTGCCGGTTGAGGGAGCGCGGGGGAGGGGGGTTGTGCGGAGGGCTTGCCTGGGGGGACAGGGGAAGGCGGGAAGAAGGGTAGGAGAAGAGAGATGGGTGGGGGAGGCGTTGGCTGGCCCTAAGTTTATTTTGGTTGGAAACAATTTCAGCAAGGAGTGGGGGAGGGGCGGAGGCTGCCCAGGGGGCTCGGGTGGGGGAGGGGATTGGGATTCCTGTCCGGCTCCAGTTGGTCAGTTCACCCACCGCCTCGCCCCCCTCTTTGGGGGGAAGGCTCCAGGCGCCGTCTGGGTCCCCCTCCTGTCGTCCCTGGAGTGGGCGTTCACCTCACGCTGTTCTCCGCGGCACCTCGACTCCCTTTCTTGCACACACGTTTCTAGCTGTGGGACAATGAATGGAAACGTCCAGCACGAACCAGCGCTCCACCCTGTATTAAAAGTATGCCTGCGCCTGGGACAGAGATCTCTGTGAGATAAAGGATTGTTTGGGGGGGGGGGGGACACACTCTTGCACAAACAAGGTTCTTGTTTATTGTTCCCTGGGGTATGATTTGCTCACCTTGTTTTAAATTACTGAAGTTGGGGGTTTCAGAGTAGCAGCCGTGTTAGTCTGTAATCGCAAAAAGAAAAGGAGTACCCGTGGCACCTTACAGACTAACAAATTTATTTGAGCATAAGCTTTCATGAGCTACAGCTCATTTCATGTATGCATCCGATGAAGTGAGCTGTAGCTCACGAAAGCTTATGCTCAAATAAATGTTAGTCTCCAAGGTGCCACAAGTACTCCTTTTCTTTTTGCGAATACAGACTTAACACGGCTGCTACTCTGAAACCTGTCATTTTACTAGTAATTGAAATGAGATTTGCCTATGGTAACTGACATGATTGCAGAGGCTACAGGTAACTGTTGATGGGGGTTGGGCTCAATTCTGAACCCACTCAGGGGGTGGGGGGAACCCTGGCAGAAAGCTGGGCTAGCATGTGACCCCACTCCCACCTCACCTCTGCTTGATTGTTTCAGGGAGGAGTAGTTTAGGTTTAAGGTTTTTGTTTTTCATTTTCATTTTAATCATATATTTTTGCAAACTTCCTGTACTTTCCATGATACTAAAAGAATAGTCATTGGTTCAGAAAGTTAATTATCTAACTCCCTGGCTTCAAAATGTGCTGATTTTTATAAAAAAAAGATATCTTTTAATTTTTTCATTTATCTGCTTGTATTTTCCCATGAGTGACTGAACATAAATTATGAAATGGTAGCACTTATGAAATAATAGGGTGGAAAAATCATTGTATTTTTGTGTATTTCTGCAGAGGAGAAAACAAGACTTAGAAGAAAAAATTAAATGCAGATCTAAAATGTTTTATACAATGCTACTTAATGTGAATTACAGTAACCTTTCACAGAAGGAGGGTAACACTACAAATAAAAAATACCAGTTTGCTCAGGTTGCTAGGGCTTTTTAATTAGAACTGCTCAGTGTTCTTTTGCTATTGCTTCCCATAGTGTTATCTTATAAACAAATTTCTGCTGGTTATCATCAGAATTTAACAGGATTCAGTATTTGTCTTTGAGTGTCAGCATGTATTAGTCTTCCAGGATACAGTATTACCAGGACTAGCTGCAGCTTCCCATGATCCAAGACAGACTCCATAATAGGAACCCTGGAGAGTTTTTTTCGGAAGAGATTTTCACAGACATAATGAAAATGTTGGTTATACCAGTGGGATTGTGGGCATTTCCTTTGTCGTCTTGTCACATATTGTAAACCAAGATGTTATTAATGTGTAAACATTGCAAGCTGGAGACCCAGAACAACATTGCCAATATTAGTGGTTATTTTCACTTTTTAAAGTGTCGATAAAATTACATCACTGGAAACTGAAAGCCTGATTCTGATCACAAGACAGTTTTCACTTTGTGTAACGACATTGACATTGTTGGTTTAAACTAGGATAAATGAGATCGGAACCAGGCTCAAAAATTCTATCTTTATGCAAAGTTATAGCATGTGTTGTGGCAGAGCAAGCTTCACCCACATGATGACTCCACCAATCTGCCTCAACCCTGACATGGTGGAACCACGTCTAGGGAATAGAGATTCGTTTATTTTTCTTGTCTGTTCATTCTTTGGCATCTTTGCTGAGGCTGCCAATAAGCATGCTATCAAGGTTTCTTCCCCACTCTGAACTCTAGGGTACAGATGTGGGGATCTGCATAAAAACCTCCTCAGCTTATTTTTACCAGCTTAGGTTAAAACTTCCCTAAGGTACAAACTATTTTCCTTTTTCCCTTGGACTTTATTGCTGCCACCACCAAGCGTCTAACAGATATATATCCGGGATAGAACCTGCTTGAAAACATCTTTTCCCCCAAAAATCCTCCCCAAACCCTACACCCCCTTTCCTGGGGAAGGCGTGATAAAAATCCTCACTAGTTTGCATAGGTGAACACAGACCCAAACCCTTAGATCTCAAGAACAATGAAAAAGTAATCAGGTTCTTAAAAGAAGAATTTTAATAGAAGGAAAAGAATCACCTCTGTAAAATCAGGATAGTAAATACCTTACAGAGTAATTAGATTCAAAACAGAGAATCCATCTAGGCAAAACCTTAAGTTACAAAAAGACACAAAAACAGGAATCTACATTCCATTCAGCACAGCTTATTTTCTGAGCCATTTAAAGAAAACAAAATCTAACAGATATCTAGCTAGATTACTTACTAAGTTCTAAGACTCCATTCCTGTTCTGTCCCCTGCGAAAACATCACACAGACAGAGCCTTTGTTGCTCCCCCCTCCAGCTTTTGAAAGTATCTTGTCTCCTGGTTGGTCATTTTGGTCAGGTGCCAGTGAGGTTATCCTAGGTTCTTAACCCTTTACTTGTGAAAGGGTTTTTCCTCTGGCCAGGAGGGATTTTAAAGGTGTTTACCCTTCCCTTTATATTTATGACACATGCCAATTACTAACTGGGGATATTTTGTTTGTTAATTCTTTCCAGTATTATGCCATTAACTCCTTCCAAATAGGCTGTGAAACAGCCATTAGATAGATGGTCAGAAGCAGCTGTTCTTAATGCGACAAAAATTAACAGTGACATCTTGTTTTAACAAATTCATCCTTCACTTAATAACAATATGTATTGTGTTACAACACTAACTAGTTAATTTTCATATGAAACCTGTTAGGTATGTGATATTTTTTTTATCTCCATTTTACAGGCTGGGAAACTTAGGCAGAGAGGTGAAAGAGGCTAACCTCTGGAGTTAAAGAAAGTTAGCATCAGGGACCAGAATTAGAACTCAGGAGTGTCTATTTTTAAGCCTGTGCTTATAGCAGTGGCTCATGCTACTTATGCATCATAAATAAGGTTGCGTGTTTTGATCATCATCTGAGACTGACCTCATGCATAACCTTCTTTAAACAGAAAAATTCACCAACCATTTTTTATACAGAACTCAAACCACAACAACAGAAATCACGCTGTCAGGTTAAGAGATCCTGTCTGCCTGTAAGTGTGATGTTTTTCAATAATTTGTAATTTCATATTAAAAAGGCGTCGTGGGAAATAGTGTGCCATCAAGTGATAAGCAGAGCCCCACTGGAGTTGGTGGAGAGTTTTTCTTAAAATGTAATGGCTTGAAATGGCCTGGTTTTAGATTTCATTACTTTTTTAGGTTATTGAATCACAAGTTTTGGTATTAAAGAAATATTGTCCTCATATAGCATAAATTTTTTGTTTTTCTATTGTAGAAGCAAAAAAAGATGCAAAAACTAACCTTGTATAACCAACCAAACAAAAAAAACCATCAGGAAAACTACAATTGAAATTTTCCTCTTTATATTTTATACACAAGCCTCGTCCTGCACTAAGGAATTGCTTGGAAATTTAATCCTATGGACATATTTAATGCAGAATTATAATGCTTTCAATATTCCTGGCCCCTACTCTGCTGCTATTAAGGTTGCCTTTGAAACTCCCATTGAACTGACTGGGTATATGATCAATTTTTTTTTGGTCTATTAGAAGAAGCCTGAGAGATTTTTAAGTGCAGTATTGTGAATGCTGTAACTGTAATGCATTTCAAGCCTTGTCTTAGTCAGCTAATGATGCACTTGTGATTTTCTTTCTGTGTGTATAGTTAGTGGCTGAAATTTAAATAAAATTTTAGTCAATACATTTTCTACTGAGTAATATTTAGTTCATTTTTTCTTCAGTTTCTGAAATGGCTGATTTACAGCATGTAAGGGCAGTAACTCAGGGATGAACAGACAGTACATGTATTAAAAGATTTTTTTAAACAATGATTTTAGAGACTTACTGTGATATTTATGTCAGTGTTTTGAAAGAAGATCCCCCATTCCTCATGAGTGAAGAATACAGTTTTCTTTTCATGTTGCTGTGGATACCAAAGGACTTAATCTTGCAAACCTTTCTTTGTGTGAATAATGTTATTGAAACCAGTGAGGCTACTACTCATGCAAGTCAGAGTTTTTCAGAAATGGTGATGTTTATTAGTCAAAATGTGCTAAGAACATACTTGTACCCAGATTTAAGTCTTTATTTGGGACATTGCCTGGAACAGTTTCTTGTAAATCCATTAAATCACCAAAATGTTTGTGTTCACGTGGAATTGTTATTTCCTCCTGTTTTATACTGTGTGATGGATGTTGCAGAGTGTTCTTTGATCAATATGTCTCGCCTGGTTTTACTGCATATTTAAATCTTCCATTTTCCATCAGAGGATGAGTTTGGGATTTGCGGATGTCTGATTTATAGTCTTGTAGACACTATCTTTCCCATAATTCCATGTGTCAATAAGAAGGATCACATAAACTTGAACTGCAGATACTGCAAACTGATAAAAATCTTTCTATTTTTTATATATTTTTTAAACGTTCAGTTTGAATTACAGGACTTAATTTTTGTTTTGTGCAATCATTCAGAGGGATGTGATAAAGTGTCAAGTCTCAGTACCTAGTAAAGAAATAGAAAACACAATACAAAGTGGTTAGTAAAGCATTCAGAGATTAATTTACATCATGTTTCCAGAATGTCATGCGCACACACAAGTAACATATAGTCAATGTTAATTATTTTACATTTCAGAGATCTCAGAGCTGGGTTTGTTTTTTCCCCCTCACTTCCTGATAGTTCATTTTCATACTTGATAGCATGAAGCAGTAAAAGCTGTCTGTTTTTCTGTTGATGCATGAGTCTACTGTAGATGACTCCTATTAATGAAATTTTGTCTTATGCATTTCCTATGCATCAGTGGAAAACAGGCATCTTATATATTCTGATATGTTGCAAAATTGTTGCTTATCATGAACCCAACCCTGCTTTAGTCATTCATTGTGTGTTTGTATAGTGCCTAGCACAATGGGGTTTAGGCCTTTAGGAGATAATAAAGTACAAATAAATAATAATAATAATCTAAATCTCACCTGAGTTCATTGGAAGTTTTGGATACACAAGTATGCAAGACCAGGCTCCAGTGGGAGTTAAAATAATGAATTAATAGTCACTATGGCCACCTCAATGGGAGTTAGGCTCTTAAATATCTTTGAGAATCTGGGCTTATATCCTTTAGAAATCTTATTGGTTTGCATCATCAAATCTCTGGGTCTCAGATTCTCTATCTGTAATATGAGAATAATAATAATACCCACTTATCTGAAAGGGGAGTTGTAAAGTGCTAAATTATTGTTAAGTGTTATTTTTTTATTTTAGGTTTCAGAGTAGCAGCCGTGTTAGTCTGTATTCGCAAAAAGAAAAGGAGTACTTGTGGCACCTTAGAGACTAACAAATTTATTTGAGCATAAGCTTTCGTGAGCTACAGCTTACTTCATCGGATGTATTCGGTGGAAAATACAGTGGGGAGATTTATATATATATATATATATATATATATATATATATATAGGTGTATATAAAGCTCCCCACTGTATTTTCCACCAAATGCATCCGATGAAGTGAGCTGTAGCTCACGAAAGCTTATGCTCAAATAAATGTGTTAGTCTCTAAGGTATCACAAGTACTCCTTTTCTTTTTTATATTTGTGATCCATTTGACGAGGACTGGGATTAAAATGTAAAGCTTAATATTGGTCATCATAATTCCACGTGGTAGTATTACTCTGATATGGAGGATCAGCGCAAGCCTGCCACACCCATGAAGCCCCTTGCTGGGGTGGTGGAGAGTGAATATGCCAGTTTAATCAGGAAGAGGACCTTCCTCTGTGCAGGAAGGGTTGTCCATGTCAGCTCCCCTGCATAGGTCAATGTGAAATGTGTCTGGGGCAGACCATGTGGGAGGGACCTTCGGATCTGCTTTATATAAATCCAGTGAATCTTCCACACAACAAAAGTAGAGTAGAAGGGTTGGGATAGCTATTTCAGCCCATGGGCTAGAGCAGGGATCTCAAACTCAAATCACCATGAGAGCCACATGAGGACTAGTACATTGGCCGAGGGCCGCATCACTGACACCTTTTCACGTTGCCAGCAGAGAGACATGATCATTCCCCTCTATTCGGCATTGGTGAGACCTCATCTGGAGTACTTTGTCCAGTTTTGGACCCCACACTACAAGAAGGATGTGGAAAATTGGAAAGAGTCCAGCGGAGGGCAACAAAAATGATTAGGGAGCTGGAACACATGATTTATGAGGAGAGGCTGAGGGAACTGGGATTATTTAATCTGCTGAAGAGAAGAATGAGGGGGGATTTGATAGCTGCTTTCAACTACCTGAATGGGGGCTCCAAAGAGGATAGATCTAGGCCTGGACTGTTGTCAGAACTGCTGGGATAAATACACTGAAGTGCAAGAGGGCTGCAAGCTTAAATCTGAAAGGGAGACGGATACAGGACCCTGCCCAGAGAGGTGATGGCTGAAGGCCTGAGAGGGCATTCCTTGTGCAGACCATCATGGCTGCTGAAGGTGTAGTTACCCCAAACTGTGACAGTGAGGAGCCAGGCCTGGGGTAGATGAGGAAGACTCAGAGTCTGGAGTGGGGACTTGGACAAGTGGCTGAAGGGGTAGGGGGACTGGAACTGGGATGTGGATCTGAGAAGATGAGGTGGCCATAGCAGGACTGGGGCAAAGAGCCAGTGGAGGGGTGGAGAGCGCTATGACAATCTGTGACAAGGAGCTGAGAGAGGCTTGGGGGAAGACAGGCAGGAAAATGGATAGGCTGGAGGGGCCAAGGACAGAAGAGGTCAAGTTTGGAGAGACAGTCTAGTGGAAAAAAAAAAAGTGTGTGATCCTATAGTTAAAGACTGTATCATAATGCATATGCACAAAGGGACTGAATTTGCACAGGCAACCTTATCTCTAGCGTTCCTTCACTTTGGAGTGCTGAACTTTGCAACTGTAACATTCTTTTAAAGTAGTTTTTGTATGTAATGTTATATAAATATTACAGAACTATTCTAGTGTTGTGTTTATGTTTCCAATGCTTTCAAATTGTATAGCTGCTGCCGCTGGCCTGCTGCTAATTTGTCCTCAGAGCTTTATCTTGCATTCCTTTGCCAGTTGCTCTGTTTACTTCTTCCAGTGTCCTCATTTTCTCCCCCTTCTCATTGTAGGGCCAGGGGAAGGGGCATATTCTCAGACTGTGTTAATTAGGGTTTGTTTTTATGAGCTCTCATAAAAACTAGAGTTATTTAGTACAGGAGGAAGCAAGCATTTACTGCTGACTAAGATGAGCTTCCATGTGGGCAGAGACAGGGAAACCCCCAGCTGAGGTAGTTTAACTGAGAATTCATAATGATCTGAATCATAATTGCAGGTTGTTGCTGAATACGTGCATGGTAATAAGGATCAGAAAATGTGTTAATTGAGCACTTACCAACATTTACAATCCCCACTGTATGTGAGTCTGACATGTATATGCACATTGGGATTAAACACTTGCCAGCTGGGCACATAGGCTTTAGAAAATGTGAGCCTTTATTTTTTAAATAGGTGCACCTTTTTCTTTGCCTTTGTGTTTCCATTTTTGGAATATGTTCACGGTTATTTTATTATGAAGCTCTCCGCTATGTAATGATCTCTTGGTGAGATTACTGTATTCAGATTTTAGTTCTATTGAAGTCTTTTATCAAATCTCCCTTATATCACACGCCTTGCAATGAAATCTAAATGCTGGTTCTCCTAAGAGCAGTCCTGTAGAAAGTATGCACTGTGTCTGTGGAAACTGAATGGAATAACAGTGCTGGAATTAGAACCACAGGTAGGGCACAGATCAGCAACCACAGCGCAGGCTTCTTTTTGCAATTTTGTTTTGTTACAGTTCACTAGACAGTTAGTTAAGACCCCCCAATCCCAAATCTCAGTCTGCATACTCTAATTGTGATTTGGTGATTAAATTTACTGTGGTCATAAATCTGTTTGGATTCATTTATATTATTAGGCTCTGCTTACAATTGCAGGTCAGGATAGTGCTTTCATTATCTTAGCTTTCTCTGTTTGAACTAGGCAGAATGACATTACTTCAGGGCATACCCTGGCCACTGCAATGGTTAGGGAGAAATTCATTCTCATGTGCAGCAATGCACAGTTGGCTAGGTGTATTGGAGAGGTTTTCACCATCTCATGAAGCACCAGGTATGCCAAAAGTAGATTATGGATCAGTATCAGGGGTTAAAAAGGTACCACAGTGATTAGAGCAGTATATGAACCTGAATAGAATAGAATGTAGGAGGAAACAGTAGGAGAGAAGTGTAAGGTTATGCATTTAGGGATTAATAACAAGAATTTTAGTTATAAATTGGGGACACATCAATTAGAAGTAACGGAGGAGGAGAAGTAACTTGGAGTATTGGTTGATCATAGGATGACTATGAGCTGCCAATGTGATATGGCTGTGAAAAAAGCTAATGCGGTCTTGGGATGCATCAGAAGAGGTATTTCCAGTAGGGATAAGTAGGTTTTAGTATCATTATACAAGGCACTGGTGAGATCTCTCCTGGAATACTGTGTGCAGTTCTGGTCTCCCATGTTTAAAAAGGATGAATTCAAACTGGAACAGGTACAGAGAAGGGCTACTAGGATGATCCGAGGAATGGAAAACTTATGAAAGGAGACTCAAGGAGCTTGGCTTGTTTAGCCTAACTAAAAGAAGGTTGAGGGGAGATATGATTGCTCTCTATAAATATATCAGAGGGATAAATACCGGAGAGGGAGAGGAATTATTTAAGCTCAGTACCAATGTGGATACAAGAACAAATGGATATAACTGGCCACCAGGAAGTTTAGACTTGAAATTAGACAAAGGTTTCTAACCATCAGAGGAGTGAAGTTTTGGAATAGCCTTCCAAGGGAAGCAGTGGGGGCAAAAGATCTATCTGGCTTTAAGATTCTACTTGATAAGTTTATGGAGGAGATGGTATGATGGGATAATGTGATTTTGGTAATTAATTGATCTTTAAATATTCATGGTAAATAAGCCTAATGGCCTGTGATGAGATATTAGATGGGTGGGATCTGAGTTATCCAGGAAAGAATTTTCTGTAGTATCTGGCTGGTGAATCTTGCCCATATGCTCAGGGTTTAGCTGATTGCCATATTTGGGTGGGGAAGGAATTTTCCTCCACGGCAGATTGGAAGAGGCCCTGGAGGTTTTTCGCTTTCCTCTGTAGCATGGGGCACAAGTCACTTGATGGAGGATTTTCTGCTCCTTGAAGTCTTTAAACCATGATTTGAGGACTTCAATAGCTCAGACATAGGTGAGGTTTTTTGCAGGAGTGGGTGGGTGAGATTCTGTGGCCTGCGCTGTGCAGGAGGTCGGACTAGATGATCAGAATGGTCCCTTCTGACCTTAGTATCTATGAATCTATGAGACATCTCCCTTCTCCTCCTCTGCCTAACATGGCGGAGCCGATCTCCTCCTGTGTTCCTTTTCCTCCTTGGCTAGTGAGGTGAGGATTTACTGAAGTGGGAGCAGCATGGGGGGCTGATGCCAGGTTACAAAGTTTCTGGGCCTACCAGTAGGTGGAGCAGCATGATCTGCAGTCACTATGCACCTCCACAGGAATAGCTATCCACCACAAATAAGAGAGAAGAAGGAAACCTGCCACTACCAGCATCCTCTCTCCAATGGAGGAAAGACACCAGCAGGCAGAACCAGTATGATACGTAATACATAGAGATTTTGCATAGCATTTTCATTTTGAAATGTTTTAAAATCTAAAATACAGGACATTTCATTGGATATTTCACAAATTTCTGAGGAAGGACCTTTCCCAAATCACTATATCTATTTTATTTCCTGTCACTATAGACTATCTATTCTGGTCACACCTAATGGATGCTTTTATAGGAAAGGGTGTGGTTAGGGATGTGACCCTACCCAGGTAGGCACGTGTGCATGCACACACATACACACTACTATCGTACATAAATCTGCATGGGGACATGAACTCCTTCAGATACTTTTCTTCTCTTGTCCTTTATTGATACTTCCTGTTGTTGTAAAATGACGGTGCACTGCTGCTGCACCACATGACTTCAAGAGCCATGATGACAGCCACCAAAATTGGTAAACTCCCCTTTTTATTTTGATTTTCTTTCACCCTGGAAGTTACCTGATATGGAGATTCTTGAGTGCCTACTACATACAACATGTTGTAGTTCAAATCCTCGAACCCAGCCAGCTGAAGTGGCTGGGTTGTATGCTAGGAATTCTGTAGGTGCTTGGATGGGTATGGGTCCTCCCAGCGGGCTATAGAGCTGCAGTGGAGTAGCCCCTGTTTCTGGGGCACTCCTGCTCCAGGCGTGAGAATTAGAAATTGAATTTTAATTGGGATATCTTCTCATTACTATTACCAAGTATATTCATAGATACTAAGGTCAGAAGGGGCCATTCTGATCATCTAGTCTGACCTCCTGCGCAGTGCAGGCCACAGAATCTCACCCACCCACTCCTATGAAAAACCTCACCCATGTCTGAGCTATTGAAGTCCTTAAATCATGGTTTAAAGACTTCAAGGAGCAGAGAAGCCTCCCTCAAGTCAACCATGCCCCATGCTACAGAGGAAGGCGAAAAAGCTCCAGGGCCTCTCCAGTCTGCCCTGGAGGAAAATTCCTTCCCGACCCCAAATATGGCAATCAGCTAAACCCTGAGCATATGGGCAAGATTCACCAGCCAGATACTACAGAAAATTCTTTCCTGGGTAACTCAGATCCCATCCATCTAATATCCCATCTCAGGAGATTTGGCCTATTTACCCTGAATATTTAAAGATCAATTATTTACCAAAATCCCATTATCTCATCACACCATCTCCTCCATAAATTTATCAAGTAGAATCTTAAAACCAGATAGATCTTTTGCCCCCACTGCTTCCCTTGGAAGGCTATTCCAAAACTTCACTCCTCTGATGGTTAAAAACCTTCGTCTGATTTCAAGTCTAAACTTCCTGGTGGCCAGTTTATACCCATTTGTTCTTGTGTCCACATTGGTGCTGAGCTTAAATAATTCCTCTCCCTCCCCTGTATTTATCCCTCTGATACATTTATAGAGAGCAATCATATCTCCCCTCAACCTTCTTTTAGTTAAACAAAGCCAAGTTCCTTAAGTCTCCTTTCATAAGACAAGTTTTCCATTCCTCGGATCATCCTAGTAGCCCTTCTCTGTACCTGCTCCAGCTTGAATTCATCCTTTTTAAACATGGGAAACCAGAACTGCACACAGTATTCTAGGTGAGGTCTCACCAGTGCCTTGTATAACGGTACTAAAACCTCCTTATCCCTACTGGAAATGCCTCTCCTGATGCATCCCAAAACCGCATTAGCTTTTTTCACAGCCATATCACATTGGCAGCTCATAGTCATCCTATGATCAACCAATACTCCAAGGTCCTTCTCCTCTTCCGTTACTTCTAATTGATGTGTCCCCAATTTATAACTAAAATTCTTGTTATTAATCCCTAAATGCATAACCTTACACTTCTCACTATTAAATTTCATCCTATTAATATTACTCCAGTTTACAAGGTCATCCAGATCCTCCTGTATAATATCCCGATCCTTCTCCGAATTGGCAATACCTCCCAGCTTTGTATCATCTGCAAATTTTATTAGCACACTCCTACTTTTTGTGCCAAGGTCAGTAATAAAAAGATTAAATAAGATTGGTCCCAAAACCGATCCCTGAGGAACTCCACTGGTAACCTCCCTCCAACCTGACAGTTCGCCTTTCAGTAGGACCCGTTGCAGTCTCCCCTTTAACCAATTCCTTATCCACCTTTTGATGTTCATATTGATCCCCATCTTCTCCAATTTAACTAATAATTCCCCATGTGGCACGGTATCGAATGCCTTACTGAAATCTAGGTAAATTAGATCCACTGCATATATATTATACTCCGTCACAAAGACATACTTCCAAACAAAACAATCCCCTCTTTGGTCTCTGAAATAAAAGGACAGATAGTTGTGTGCTGCAAACCTCAGCTCTGTACCCCTTTCTGCAGACCCACATTTCAAGAAGTTGTTATGAATAGTCTCTGTTCCTTTTTTCCCCGGCTGCATGTGCGTATTTCAGAAGCTCATTAGGAGTAGGCTCTATTGTTAAAGTTCTTTTTCTGGCTTGACTAATTTGGATTTTATACTGATTTTACTCGGGGTAATTTGGATGATACAATGCAGAAGCTTCTGTAATAATGCCTTCTTTATATCTATCTTACCTAAAAGCAAATCTGAGATGTTCAATTTATCAGTAAATCTCAATAGCACATTTGACAATACTCTTAATTTTTGACTGATGGATTGTTATTTCTCTCTGACTTTCTTCTTCTTTTAATTATATAATTTTCTCAAATTAAAGGTGCATGAAAAGTGTCATCCCTTCAAAGTAGTCTTTATTTGCCATCATATAAAGCTAATGCAGGCCTTCGCTTTCAAGTTGCTGCAATTTACATGGTCTTTTGGAGAATTTTCTGACCTTATTTCAGAATAAAGCATTTGATTTTTCAAAAGCCTGTCTTGCACAGCCAGACCACCTTGATGTTTTAATGACATATTGCAGCTATTGAATTTTCATACCTGAGAGGATGAAAGAGAAACTGTTGTGCTCCTGTCAGTCGAGGAAATCATGTGTCCTTGAATTCTTGGTTGGGGAGAGTCAGCTGCAGAATGGAGACATGCCAGATCACAACATGCTCCTTCCTTTTCCCAAAATGTCTCCCTGAGGATCCTGCTCTAGAAGTAGGGATGGACACCCCTACGGAGTCTGCAGTAGTTTGTTTTCCCCTTCTCTACAGGTTTGTTTATGTGGGGAATAGTGGTCAGTAGACTTTTGAAAGAAGGCTGCTAAAAGAGAATCTACTGTGTCTGTCTCTTATATAAGTGTGACACATTACTGTAGTATCTGAGCACCTCGCAATCTTTAATGTATTTATCTTCATAATACCCCTGAGAGGTAGAGCAGTACTATTGTCCCCTTCTACAGATGGGAGACTGAGGCCCAGATCCTCAAAGGTATTTAGGCACCTAATCAATGGGAGTTAGGTGCCTAAATACCTTTGAGGATCTGGACTAGAGAGACTAAATGACTTGCCTAAAGTCATAGAGAATGTCTGTGGTGGACCTGGGCATTTTATGTGGGTGTCCCAGGTCCCAGGCTAGCACCCTAACCACTCGCCATCCTTCCTCTAATTCCACTTATTCCTCCTATGAACAAGCCACACATAACAAGGCTCATATGTTGTCCATGCAGTGTTTTTCTGGGAATTGAAATGGGGGGGGGGCGCGAGGGCCGATGTGGGGTGAGACTGTAAGGGTGAAGGTGGGCTGTATGGCACCATTGTAAAAACTGAAAAATGTTTCATGACCATTTTATTAGCTTTAACTCGTGTCTTAAAATCATCACATAAATTAAAGTTAGCTTCTCAAGCTTTCTGTAACGCACTACATCTACATCCTTCTTGGTTTCTTGTTATAATCTTGCACAACTCTGTTAATAAACTTATTGAATGCACTGTGTTCATCTTTGGTGGCTTCTCATGTCCAGTACTTCCATTCCTTCAATTGATATGCTCATTAGTTCATTCACATGATCAGGCAGAAGGCGACTTATTTCAGAACACAAAATTCTAGTCAATGACAAAAAAAGAATGTTCAACTGTAGCTGTTGTGACTAGGAGTAGCAAGAGATGAATTTCTACTTCTTTCATCCCAGGAAACATAGCACAAAGATCAGGTCGAGCCACTAGTGACGATAAAAAAGAAGTTGAAGTCAAATCTTCATTCATTCATCATATGATATTCCACTCTGTGTTCAAATTCTCTATTCTGTCCTGATCACATGGCAGCCCCATTGCACTCCACTTAACTGTTAGTGTTTTTATAGGACAGGGTTCTGTAAAAGCTACATAGAGGTTGAGTAGAATCCAGAAGTTGCTGTTGTAGGTTTGTAAGAATCAAGTTTGTGTACTTTTTCAGCTGTCTTAACAAACACTTCTTGTCCTCTTCACTTAAGGATTCAATATAAATGCCATCATTAGTCAACTTCTGGACTGAAGTCTTTGCTTCTTTCATTATGTTTTCAATGGATATCTCTGATTCAACTGTAGCTTTTATTGCTTGACAAAGATCTACTACTGTTGTAGCAGATGCCTGGATGGTATTGTAATGACCCAATTAGTTTCAACAGTAGACTTACAAGAGACAGAATGGAAATGGTCTTCTCTGAATGAAGTAGCAAAAGTAGTCCACCAGCCTCAGTACTTAGATCCATCCCAGTTTGGTAGATATTTTTCAAAGCCAGTAATAACAGTTGCAGTAATTTTAAGACAACAACCAAGGATTGCTCATGAGAAAGCCAGTGGGTTTTCCCAGGTTGGACTAATTTGAACTTCAGTCCCAGTGTATCTTCTATTTTTCCAAGACGGTCAGTCTTTTTGGACTCTTGCTGGAAAAAAAACCCATAATGAAGACATTAAATATATGGCTTTTTAAATGTCTTCTGAAGAGTCTGCAGCTCTTACTACTGCTAGTTGGGTTAGATGGCCTCTGCAGTGTGTATAGGAGAGATTAGGGTTATATTTTTCTCTGAGCAAAGCTTGTACTCCACCATGACTTCCAGAGAAGTTTGCAGCTCCATCAAATGCACAAGCAGCTATCTGTTTGGGGTCCAATTTACAAGCATTTAAGTCTTCTTAGATGTGGGTTGTCACAGATGCAGCCGATGTGTCTTCTCTAACTTGAACATCTAGAAATGCATCTACTGACCTACCACTGACATCAAGATAACGAATGCAATGACTTAATACTTGACACGCATTTGCATTGCATTGGTGCACTCATCAGCCATGTATGCAAATTTTTTGAATGTGGTGAGAGAGTTCTTCACTTTTTCAATTGCTGAGTCTTTCACTGTTGGACGGCATGCTTCTAGCCAGTCAGTTGTTTGGAACAAGTAACAATGCACTTAACATTGGCCTCCAGTTTGCAGTGTGTGGTATATCTTGCTTAAATAGAAAGTATAATGCCACAGCCATGTTTGTTCTCATGAACTGTGTTGTGTCTCCAGCATTCTTAACAGCCTCATTCCTGCATGTTGATGCAGTCCAGAGCCTTGGTGTTTTGCAGCCTTTTCACATAGTTTGTCAGCATTGGCTTTGCTGATCGGTCTGGCAAACCAAACTCCTCCACTTTTACCAATTATAAATTGGAAAGCTTTCATAAGCTTTTTTGCAAGGGGTGTATCAGTAGCCATCTTTTGTAACTTCAATAAATGGGAAAACTTTGACCGACAAACACCAGGAACTGCCTTTAGGATTTGGAGACACTGTTTCTTCAGTAGGTAGATGTATTTGTGCTTCAAGCTGGTCGGCTGTAGATACACCACTTGGACGTTCAGATGACATTGATATGTTCTTGGTGTGTTCTTTATCTTGGTTGTTTTTTGTGACATATGTGTAGAAAAAATTTTGCATTGTTTTTTGTCTTTTTGTTTTCACTTTGGCCTGCAACTTATAAAAGATATATTAATAAATTAAATGTTTTGTTAGGATAATGCAAATTTAACATAAGCATAATACAAATTACACCAAAACACATAACAGTTCTAGATTTTTAAAACAAGTATAGAAAAATTAAAAATGTATTTAATTTAAATTGACTTTTGAAAAGTAAGCAGTCATGAGACTTCCCTCTTATCCCATGGATCAGTAACTGGTTAAAAGATGGAAAACAAAGGGTAGGAATAAATTATCAGTTCTCAGAATGGAGAGAGAGAAATAGTGGTGTCCCTCAGGGGTATGTACTGGGACCAATACTGTTCAACATATTCATAAATGATCTGGAAAAATGGGTAAACAGTGAGGTGGCAAAATTTGCAGATGATACAAAGCTACTCAAGATAGTTAAATCCAAAGCAGACTGCAAAGAGCTACAAAGGGATCTCACAAAACTGGGTGACTGGGCAACAAAATGGCAGATGAAATTCAGTGTTGATAAATGAAAAGTAATGCACATTAGAACACACAATCTCAAATATACATACAAAATGATGTGGTCTAAATTAGCTCTTACTACTCAAGAAACAGATCTTGGAGTTATTGCAGATGGTTCTCTGAAAACATCCACTCAATGTGCAGTGGTAGTCAAAAAAGCTAACTGAATGTTAAGAACCATTAGGAAAGGGATAGATAACAAGACCGAAATTATCAGAAAGCCACTATATAAATTGATGGTACACTCACATCCTGAATACTGTGTGCAGATCTGGTCACCCCAAAAAGATATATTGGAATTGGAAAAGGTACAGAGAAGGGCAACTAAAATGATTAGTGGTATGAAACAAGAGGAGAGATTAAAATGACTGGGACTTTTCAGCTTGAAAAAGAGACAACGAAGTAGGGATATGATAGAGGTCTATAAAATCTTGACTGGTGTGAAGAAAGTGAATAAGGAAATGTTATTTCCTTTACATAACACAAGAACTAGGGGTCACCAAATAAAATTAATAGGCAGCAAGTTTAAAAAAAAACAAAAGGAAATACTTCTTCACACAACGCATAGTTAAACCACGGAACTCTTTGCCAAAGGGATGTTGTGAAGGCCAAAACTATAACAGGGTTTAAAAAAAGAACTAGATAAGTTCCAGGAGGATAGATCTATCAGTGTCTATTAGCCAGGATGGGTAGGGATGCAACACCATGCTCTGAGTATCCCTAGTCTCTGTTCGCCTGGGACTGGATGACAGGGGGTGGATCACTTGATATTTGCCGGTTCTGTTCATTCCCTCTGAAGCACCTGACATTGGCCACTGTCAGAAGACAGGATACTGGGCTAAATGGACCATTGGTCTGACCCAGTATGGCCATTCTTATGTAAAAATTAATTATAATAATAAAAGTGTTTAGTTCAGAAACTCCCCAAGATAATGACCGCTCAAAATAGCAACGATGTGAGGATAATGACCTTGGCAAATAATGCATTTTAAAAATCTTGGCATACTAGGAAACATATAAGTTTCCCAGTCACAAATCTAGCATTCTGGAGCAAAGTCACTAAAACATCATTCTTATGTTCTGCCATACTGGGTCAGACCAAAGGTCCATCTTGCCCAGTATCCTGTCTTCTGACAGTGGCCAATGCCACAAATGTTTCTTTAATGTGCCCCTCACTTTTCCCCGGTACCCCACTCACCATTGTCCTTGACCAGTGTAAACTCAGAGGTGCTTTCACATGAATTCTCCTCCCCAGGTGGGTGGAGGGTGGAGAGAAGAAAGCACCTTGCTCTTTCCTCCAGCTGCTCACCGCTAGCTCTGGCCACTGTTGTTTGTTGTGCCACTGTTCATTCCACTGCTGTGTTGCCAATGGCCCTGCACTATCACCTGCTGCCGCCAGCCACTGTGACCTCTGTGAGTTAGTCTCTTGAGGTTCCATCCAGCTCTCAATGGGGAAAATCACTGCTCGTGCAGGCTGGGCAGTCCCTTCTACAGAAACACTGTTCCACAGCAGGTCTAAGCACTTAGATCTGATTATCAATTATTTTTGCTCTAGTGGTTATTTAACAAAACAAAAATCTCTGTGGAGACTAATCAGCTCTATCTTTAAACAGTGGAAAGGGGCAGGTCAAATAGTACTTGTGACTCTTAGGCAAAACACCTGTCCCCACCCACTCTCTCTCCAGTGGGATCTGGCATCTGAACCCCCTGCTCAGTGAGTGCATTTCAGTTGAGGGTGACTCCCTCAATCAGGAAAGGCTAAGCACAGTTCTGCTGCTCTTTACTCATACAATAGGAATAACAACATTTCATTACCCTCACTTTGAATACAAAAGTGATTTGTAACCCAACACCAGCAAAATTGATCACTTGGCAACACAGCTCTGTCTACTGGATACCTAAGCAGAATAGGTGTGTTCATGTAAATACAGTCTGGTCCTGAGGCCATTTTCCCCCAACCCTCTGGCTCAGCTACAGCGGAGAACTCATTTAGACCTTACTTACAAATCATAATTTGAAATTATTAGGTTGGCCAACATCACCAGAACAAATGTGCTAAAATTGTCATAAAAACAGCTCTGTGAGGAAGCTAATCTTTGTTCATACTTTTCAAACCTATTATGCTTTCAGGTATAGGTATTTTATCATATACTGTATATACATTTAAAATGTGTATTAATGTTTCAATTTCAATTCAAATTTCCAACCAATAGCTATATTGGCAACACTGCATGTAATTAGTTGACAGTTTGGAGGGGAGGTGTTGGGGAAATTCTGGGGGGAGTATAGCGAAATCTCTGTGTCCATGAGCCACAGAATGGCAGGAACCAAGCAGAGGCAAGGCATAGGCTCCAGATGATCTCCCAAGAGACATGGCCTTCCCCTCTGTCACTTCTGCAGTGGAGAAAAAAGCTTGCCCTTCTCCCTGCAAGAATTAGAACTCAAGGCATTTTCATTGCTACATGTGAGTTATTCCCAAGTTCGGAGACAAAGGCCCTATTTTTTTAACATGTACATTATTATGTACTGTACAAACGCCTACTACACACTGAGGTTCAAATTCTCACTCAGTTGAAACACTGGATATCCATTGAATCCACATTGATTTCAATGAGGTTGCACTAGTGTAAATTAAAGGAGAATTTGGACCAGAGGCAGAACAACACTCTTAGCTCTATTGTGGATAAATATGTCACATCTTAAGAGGGCTTTGAAATCAGGAGAGGATTTGTCAGATAAGGGATATGATAAGGAATATTTTTGGACAGAAATAAAATAAAACTGCTTCATAAAAGGGTAATTGGATGATAAACAGGACAATTTCTTTACAGTTTCAATTAATCTCTGAGTGTTTGTGTGAATGTGGATGAGGTCTCTGTCTACCCATGGGTCTGTGCAATGGTGTACTGTTGTGTCACATACGTACAGGACCATTTGTATGTTAATCTGTGTTATTGAACAGAACAAAGAAAATCCTAACACGTTTGCCAACAAAGGATACATCAGTTCCTGGTTGAAATATTGTCTGATGTGCAATGACAGTCACTGTATTTGATTGAACATGCCTCCCCTTGCAGTCAGTTTCTGAAAACCTGGGCCTTGTGTGATATGTTTGTCCTTTGGATGGTGGTTGATAAAGTTAGCATGCAGTTTTCTCTGCAGAAGCTGTGCACACATCCTGTATTTTACATGGTGAAGAAACAATGTTTTCCCACATCCCATATTTCAATTGCAGGCTCTCTCCCCTTTATACCTTGCCCACATGCTAAGCAGCTGTAAAAGTCTTTCTTTTTCTCTCTCTTCTGATGGACGTACATTATGCACTCGGCTTATGAATAAAAGATCTAGAGCAGAATTTCATAATGCCTGACTATGTATATTTTGATGAATTGTACTTTATGGTATTCAAGCTTTTTGGCTGGCAAGCCCTTTTCTGGGACAAGTCTGCCATTTCATGTTTCTTTATGTAGCTTCTTCAAAGTGAAAGATTTTATTAGGACTTCTCATTCACAAGAATTGCTGAGTTTCAGCAGGCGACACTTTTACCATATGTAACTCATACTGCTGTATCCATAGGAAGCTGATTATTTCAACTGATTACTGTACCTTTCCTTGTCATATTCAGAATTTGGAGTTCTTCGTCAGTTTCCAAAGCTCTCTGAGTGATGTGAAGACTGCTGAGTGCTAGAAAGTGAGCACTGAGCATGATGCATTTTATAAACATTTCTAGAACAACTTATTTTATTTAAAGGTACATTACTTTGGAGCAGCTTGGAGTTCGCACCTTCAAGTACACTTTTGCTTCTCTGTGAAAAGAAAATGTCACAGGTTTAGATTGGAGATTTGATTGTAACAGCCAGAGTTTGTCTACTGGAGTTGGTATCTGATTCTCATTCACAATAGGCTTCTTTATAGTGATCTGGCCGTATAAAGGGGCCTTAAAGTGTACATAAGGCTTAGTGTACATTAGGCTCCCCAGAAATAGCACGATATGCTGTGATCTGCTTCTCTCTCATAATATAAACAGGGTTGGGTTGGATCAGGATCTAAATATTAAACTGCCAAAGAACACCAAGTACTGCAGGATATGGCACTTTCCCCTCCCAGCCATTTCTGAGTCAGTGGTGATGTTAGAGAGCACTGTGCTGCTGGAATGTGTTGTCTTTTGGGTATCGCATAAAAATTAGATCCTGATCACTTATAGTCATCAAAATTCCCAACTCAAATGTCCCAGCCAAATTTCAACTCAGATTATTATATTCTCCCTCTCAAAATTCTTTCTTAAATTTCATCTGGGTACTATATTCTTCACTTACTATTTTAAACTATTGTGTAGTGTCGCTGAGTGCTGTTAAACAGCTTCCACATTTCACACTGTAGATACATAAATTGATTCCTGTATATAGTTTGTATATTTGTCTTTAAAACAGTTCTGGAGGATGGAATGTGATATATTTCTATATATCTATCATGATTGTTATAGATTTAGGCAAATAGGTACTCTTTACTTTAAATAGTCAATGTTTCTTTATTAGAGATAGACACCCACAATGTTTGTCTTACACATTAGTCCTATGAATCGTAGAAAGCCTTAATGTTATTATGCCACTTTGGAAAAAACAATTGCATGTAAATAGTGATGTTTGCAGGAATGATGTCACACCCTTGATTTACCAGATTTGAGCATAGGTTTCCTATCACTTTGGAAACTACACTTTATTCCAGGACTAAATTTTCTTCCAGGAGTACTGAAGGTGGTTCTGGTATTAGTTATAAAGAAGAACATGTTTAATCTTACTCCTTTCGGATAGGTGCTGCATTTCTTCTACACTGGATTTTAGATGAGTTGTGGTTTTACACTGGAGTAACAAAGATCATAATTTTATACCTGACCTTATATATGTATATACCTACTATATATTTTATACCTGACCTTATGTATATGTTACACCAATACTTGACTCAGGGAGTTTTACTCTTTTCAGGCTGAATTTGGCTGATGGCTTGTGCTTGGCTTTGAAGCTTTATGTGATGCTTTACTAAAGAAGCAATTGTACCAAAAGAAATTGCATTCTATTTCAGCATTGAAAAAACCTGTGTAAAGAAACAAGATCTTAGACTGAATTTATTGAAAAGTGTGACTGCATTTCTAAACCTGTTATGACTAAGATTCTAAAGGTTTCAGAGTAGCAGCCGAGTTAGTCTGTATTCGCAAAAAGAAAAGGAGTACTTGTGGCACCTTAGAGACTAACAAATTTATTAGAGCATAAGCTTTCGTGAGCTACAGCTCCACCAAATGCATCCAATGAAGTGAGCTGTAGCTCACGAAAGCTTATGATCTAATAAATTTGTTAGTCTCTAAGGTGCCACAAGTACTCCTTTTCTTTTTAAGATTCTAAAGTAATTGTTCTTTTCAAAGGGCAATTCTGATTATAATGTTTCAAAAGAACTTAGAGCTTAAACACATCAGTGTTACTAATCACATGGTATCATTGCCAGCGTACTTTGTGGGAATGTTTACAGGCACCACCATGCTCTTTACTGGAATCTCTTTATCACTGATACACTCAGTATGAAGTGAAGTGAGGCAGAGTGAGCCTGATGCCTCTGCAGTACTTCCAAGACATGTTCTCCCAAAAGCTTGGAATTGGAATTCAGACCTTACTCCTGGTAGCATGTTGTGTAGTCACTAGGGGCAAATTTAGCTCTGGTATGTGCAGGCTCAGCTTTTACTGACCAGTGGTGAACTGATTCTAAAACTCCCACTTAGTCTATAGGCTGCGATTGGCCTTGTCTAGATTAGAATAAAAGATGTGGTGTTAGAACATATAAATTAACAGGTTCCACCTAACATATTTGAGAACTCTAAAGAGTGTAGACAAGGCACACTGCTTTTAACAGGTCCTAAACTGAGTTAAATCCTAATGGAAGCCTACACTACCTTGTTTGTACTAGGCTTTTCCAATGTGTTAATTCAGACATGTTAACTAACATGTTCTAACATCACATCTTTAAATCCTAGTTTAGACAAGGCCTTTGTGATCTTAACATGGCAACTATTAAATTGGGCTAAAAGGACTGAAACCAAGTAATGCAAGATTCCCTATCCTTCCTCCTTCTGACGCTCAATTGCATAATCTCCACAGTGTCCCCAGGCCCTGCTGAACTGGAATTAGAAGTCAAATCCAGAAATCTAATTGAGATACTTAACCTGGGAGCCCAACCATTGCCTCCAACTGAAACCATTTTAAGAAAAAATACAGATTTGAATAAATGTTTAGCTCTCCTTTTGAACATCAGCTTTAGATTTCATCATTCATCATTCGCTTTTAAAATCAGAAATTAAATAAATAATCCCCCCCTTTAATTTTGATACATTACAGTAAAGTACATTTTTCAATCACTGTGTTGGTATTTTCTGTAAATAAAATTATGGATACATTTTCAAAATTTCAGTCTGGCCTCTGAAATTGCAGGCACAACTTTGAATGAGCAATTTTTCATTACCCCATTTTTGCAAGCAAAAACTTCAGATTGAGTACACAAATTAGTTTTGAATGCCCCAAGACAGGTATAGACAACTAAACCATGCAAAAACACAGTGATGAAAATGGAGTAGTGCTTAAAACTGTGTCTTTGGTTTGTGAAACTAAGACTCTTATTTGATTATTATACTTTCAGAGAATTTTGAATAGCATTTGTTTTTGGGTAAAGATGATGTGAAAGGCATAGGATCTGCCTTTCAATGCATATATAATTTCAGGGTGATGTTTGTTGTAAACAGTTATGACATGTACAATTATGGCTTTGATTTAATAAAGCATTTAAGCACATGCTTAAAACCTGTTGACTTAACTTTAAGCATGTGTTTAATACTTTGCTGAATAGGAATGGACTTGAATATGTGTTTTCTGATTGGGGACCTATATAATTAGAAGTACAGCATTCCGATGAAGTGAGCTGTATCTCACGAAAGCTTATGCACAAATAAATTTGTTAGTCTCTAAGGTGCCACAAGTACTCCTTTTCTTTTTCCATAAAAAAGTTGTTTCCCTAACAATGTATAATTGATATTTTGTTTGAATTTATGACTTAATTTGAATAGTTAAAGACAAAAAGCAAAAATAGTTCACACAACAATGGTTCCTGGATAAAAGTTGAAAGCTAGCTAAAGATGTAGAATTAGAGCCATCATGTTCTTAAATAATGTAACTGTAATTATATCTACAAACCATACGGTGGTGCTGTAAGCATGCTAAAAATATGCCAACTCTGTCCACATATCTATTCAGGGGATACCATCATAGGGCCTAATCACATCAGCCACACTATCAGAGGCTCGTTCACCTGCGCATCTACCAATGTGATATATGCCATCATGTGCCAGCAATGCCCCTCTGCCATGTACATTGGCCAAACTGGACAGTCTCTACGTAAAAGAATGAATGGACACAAATCAGACGTCAAGAATTATAACATTCAAAAACCAGTTGGAGAACACTTCAATCTCTCTGGTCACTCGATCACAGACCTAAGAGTGGCTATACTTCAACAAAAAAGCTTCAAAAACAGACTCCAACGAGAGACTGCTGAATTGGAATTAATTTGCAAACTGGACACAATTAACTTAGGCTTGAATAGAGACTGGGAATGGATGAGTCATTACACAAAGTAAAACTATTTCCCCATGGTATTTCTCCCCCCCACCCTACCCCCCACTGTTCCTCTGATATTCTTGTTAACTGCTGGAATTAGCCTACCTTGCTTGTCACCATGAAAGGTTTTCCTCCTTTCCCCCCTCCTGCTGCTGGTGATGGCTTATGTTAAGTGATCACTCTCCTTACAGTGTGTATGATAAACCCATTGTTTCATGTTCTCTGTGTGTGTGTATATAAATCTCTCCTCTGTTTTTTCCACCAAATGCATCCGATGAAGTGAGCTGTAGCTCACGAAAGCTTATGCTCTAATAAATTTGTTAGTCTCTAAGGTGCCACCGGTACTCCTTTTCTTTTTGCGAATACAGACTAACACGGCTGCTACTCTGAAACCTGTAAAAATATACTGTAGGTTAGTCTTGCACTATGAACAAAGTTATTGAAGCTACAACAGGTTAATGTGTTGGTTGAAGAGGCTGAATTAAATATAAATAAACAATGAGAAGTTTATTAATGTGCTGACTGTGTAAAGTGACCTGGACATTATTAGCAGGGTGGTAATAAAACTAGGCATTATACATGGAGATACTTGTATTTTGCAACAAATTAAAGATTAAAAAGGTTTAAAATGTGAATTAAAAGTTGGGTATGCCTGGCTGAAATCAGTGTTTAAGTACTGCAGAATGCCTGATTGATATTAATTCGATATATTGGTTGGCACACGATTTTGACCATGTTTAAATATACTGAGGATGATGCTGATGTGACCTACACTGTTGTAAATCATAACTTCAGTGGAAGCCAATGGAGTTACACTGGAGTGAGATCAGAATCTGCCTCATAATAAAGGAAGTAAAATATTTCTTAAGTTATAGGTTCACTTGTCATTCAGCAAGGTGATTGTTTGAGACATATTTATAAGTCGAGAAGTTTATTAATTTTGTCAAAAGGCTTGTCTAGATTGGGAAAGTGAGCAATGTTTGAAAATGTTTTAGCTAATATGTGTTAATTAACATATTGTATACCATTTAGCACATATAGTAGACAAAGACAGCGGTGTTTAAAAATGTGTTAATGTGGTCACAGTCAATTCTAAGGTCTAGGAAGGGCCAAATAGAAACTATCATGGTTGAACTATTGGAAAACAAAATCCGTGATTCTCCCCTGCCTTGCTGTTGACAGTTCTACAAAGGTGTGACTCCACTGACTTAAATAGGAGTTAATGCCTATTTACACCATCACAGGTGAGAGCAGAATAAGGCCTTCAGCTGAATGGTGTATATTACATTTATTGCATTGCCTGAAGGTCTACTCAAAACTATAATGGCCCAATAAAGCTGATGTACCAGTAAAATACAGCTTAATTAACACATATTAGCTAAAATGTTTTCAAACATTGCTCATTTTTACAACTTTACAAGCCCTTTGACAAAGTCCCCATGGTTATTTTTAACTCCTGTGTTAGAAATCCCCTACAAATTAGTTTAACTATGAAATTACAGTTCAATGGCAAAATTGTGCTCCTATTCTGATTATTTTTTTTAAAAACTTGCTTCTCTCTTGCATATTCCACAATATCTTTATAATTGGTCCCAGTAAGTTCTGCCTCAGGGAATTGAAAGATGAATTAACCTACTGTGATAAAATATAGAAAAATTCATTTTGAGTCTTTACATGTTCGATCATTTGCTCTATGTATCTGTGTTTCCCTGAGTAAAATCACATTTGGTTCTGTGCTATATAGGTGCATCAATTTTTGTGTTGTAGGAGAAATATATGTAATGTTAAAAGATTAATGGAAAAAACCCTATGCTTAGAACAGGAAAGAACTTTATTTGAACTTAAAAAACAGAAGTCTGCAAAAGAAGCAGCAATTGGAATCTCTCTGTCCATCCAGAGGATTAAATGGAAAGTCATAGTTCAACCTTCCCTGGAGGAGCCCCTAGCTGCTTTGGGAATACTGTCTGTGGCAGCATTGGGCAGTGCTGCTGCTTCTGTAACTTGTTAAAAAATAAAAAAAAAGGAAAATGAACCAGAAAGTGCCCCTCTAGGTTCTTCTGTTTTCTCAAAGCCATATTCCTTTAAGATGATGTAATAGTCATTTCCCTGGATGGTTTCTTCCCTGCACTGCTGAAACAACAGCATCTGAACTGCACTGGGAACTGTGGAACCACCCAGCTCAGCAGCCAGAGCAGCAGCTCGGGCAGCAAGAGCAGACCAAGCAGCTACCCTGGGCATCCTTTCAAACGGCTGCAGGCTTGTCTTCTCTTTCCCTTGCTGGGAACATGGGAGCTTCTTTGCCCTTCCTGCCAGGCAGGATACCACTTTGGGAACCCACTGAAATATGTCAGTTCTTTTCTCAGATTCTGGGGTTTCTGCAAGTCATCTAAACCAAGGTCCTTTCTGAAACTCTCTTTCTTTTAAGGATCCTGATTGAGATTTATTTTGTTTTTTTCCATCTCAGATATTGCTATATAGATTGTTTTTTCATCGTTACCCATCCCGGTTAACTTTCCTGTGACTCAGTTTAACTCTTGAGATCTACATGAATGGCTATTCTTAAAAGCACTTTTCTTACTTTTTGTGTCCCTTTCTGGGGTTGGATTTGATATTAACTGGACTCAGTGTGCCTGTGTGTGTTCTGATTGGTCTGAACATTTTCTTTCTTTCACAAGAACTATACATTAACTGTAACCAAGGTAAGACTTGATGCTCTTTCTCATTCTCTCATCTGTAAAGGCTCTAAATTAGACACTTGTTTAAAGTTGAGGTATGTTTTTTCTTTTTAACAAAATGTTGCCATATGTATCCCTCCCCCAAATATGTTAATTATTGCTTGGGGAGAAAAAAAACTTGCCAAAAAATTTATTTAGCAAAAGATCTTGATTTTTCTTTCCTGCAATCAGTACTAGAGGGGGCTTTGTGAACTGACCTAATTCCCTCTATTTTTACTTTTACGATGCTTAGGGAAATAATTGTCTTATTTTGTTTTCCCCCTTCAACAGACCTGGAATAATCGTAGGCTTGGCTTGATCTTGATTTTTGGGACTTTGTTGGAAGATCTGATTGCATTTCATGAAGTTATTGCTCTCCATCTATTGTTTAGGTTTTAAGCTGCTTTGCCAGCTTCCGTGACATAGTCACTTCTGGACAATTCTGATTTATTTAATATACTAACTTTTTGTCCTCCACCCCTTCTTAAATATTATGAGCCCTTTTGGGGGTCTGGTGACGGAGCTTCATTCTACTCTTTGATGTGATTGATAGTCCTGCCATTCCTTGTGGCTGATTTTTGTTTTAAAATACAATGGCTTTGAGTGGAAACTGCAGGACTTACCTCCCTCCTAGAGAACAAGGGGCTGGTCTACACTCCTTCCCAGAGGTGGTGGAGCTAAACGTAGGTGGTCAAGTATACTTCACTCGCCATTCCACCTTGGTGGGCATCCCCCACTCCTTGCTGTGGAAAATGTTCACCCCCAAGAGAGACACAGCCAGTGATCTAGCTAAGGACTCCAAGGGAAGGTTCTTCATTGATAGAGATGGTTTCCTCTTCCGCTACATTCTGGACTATCTCAGGGACAAGCAAGTGGCCCTGCCTGATCACTTCCCAGAAAAGGGAAGGCTTAAAAGGGAAGCTGAATATTTTCAGCTTCCAGACTTGGTCAAACTCCTAACTCCTGATGATGTCAAGCAAAGCCCTGATGACTATTACCACAGTGACTATGAGGAGGTCTCCCAAGGCAGTGACACAAGAATATGCCCCCCATCATCGCTTTTACCTTCAGATCGAAAATGGGGTTTCATTACCATTGGGTACAGGGGGTCATGCACCATGGGCAGAGAGAGCCAAGCTGATGCCAAGTTCAGGAGAGTCCCGAGGATTTTGGTTTGTGGAAGGATTGCTCTAGTCAAAGAGGTCTTTGGAGAAAGTTTGAATGAGAGTAGAGACCCAGATAGGGCACCGGAAAGATACACCTCCAGGTTCTATCTCAAGTTCAAGCACCTGGAGAGGGCTTTTGACATGTTGTCAGAATGTGGATTCCACATGGTGGCCTGCAATTCCTCAGTGACGGCTTCTTTTGTCAATCAGTACACAGATGATAAAGTCTGGTCCAGCTACACTGAATATGTCTTCTACCGTAAGTACAAGAGATTTGTGGGGAAAAAAATAATTATCTGGTTAAAGCCTGTCTTATTTGGTGTGCATTTCATTTTCAGAGCACTAGCAAGTTTGATGTCATTTTCTCTGCAGCTAATGGGAGTTCTCATCTGATAAAACAGAATCCAAGGGGATATGCTTTAGTTTAAGCTTTTAAAATGTAAATTAACATTGAACTAAATGGTGTGGTCTTGGCTAGGTGGCAGCACAGACTGCCAAAAGCACCTTTTCTCCCCACAACCGAAAGGTGTTAATATATGAGGCTTTGTGAATCAGCCATTTGACTGCCTTACACATTTCCTGAGTACTCCCTGGATGTAATGTAAGCCTTGCAAACACACTGTAGATTTAATTAAAGAAAATCTTCAAATGAGATTCAATATACAAAGGTAATAGATGTTTGATATAGGCACATTCAGCCAAGCCATCTGTCAACAAGGCTGACACACATATATGCAGGGAAGAGGGAGAAAATGCAGTCGTGCTGGCTCCTTTTCAACAGGGATCTTTTTCAGAACCAACTTATGTTCTTTAAAATGAGGATTCAGTGGATAGATAGGCAGGTGGCTACATGCTATTATGAAACACGTTATGAAAAGCAGACCCTTCCTAACTAGATGGATATGTCCTGCTAACTGGAATCACATCAGATCACATACTGTTGTACTAATTTTGATCTGATAGCTCTAGCAGGCTCATTAACTTCCTAAATTGATATTCAGCCAGGGACACTGTTACCAATGGTAACATCAGGGTAATTTTGATTCCATAATCCTGTATCAGAAAATCATTACACAACTCTGGGACTTAAATATTCTAGGAGTGGGTTAGGCTATTTACTTTTACTTCAAAACGGTAAAGGAGAGAATGTTTCCCTAGTTCCTTTGCACAAGTGGATTTTATCATCTTTCAAAGATCATGTGTAGGGCAGAGGAATAGAAAGGTGAATAACAGCTACTTGTCTCACCTGCTACGCTGTATAACTACCATAGTAAGTATATCCCCCAGTACCATGAAGAGTTGACTGTGTTGAAAGATGCCCAGAACTTGAGTAGTTTCTTGACATGTAATAAACTACAGTGCAACACTAGATTGAGTACCACCTACTCCTGTTACTGAGCTCAACAGGTAGCTGAAATCTGCTTATGTAATAGTGCTTAAATTAGCGTTCCAAAAAAGCCTTCTGTATTTTTGATATGCATAGATTTATTGAAAATTAGTTTTATATCAGGGCTTCTTGGTAAAATACTTCAGAGGTCTTGGATCAGCTCAAACTCAGGCTGAGCTGGATGATTTATATTACTAGGTTTCTAATATCTGAAATCAATATCTGACATGAAGTTACAGTAAAATTAGTGTGATTCCAGAAATGTATGGTAGTAAATCATATTTAAATTTTAAAAACATCAGAAAAATCTATAAGCTTGCTGGAATTTTACCAACTATTTTAAAAACTGAAGCAGGACCCAAATATTGTTATGTTAATTAGCAAATAGAGATCACTGATATCTTTTATTCATATTCTTCAGAACTTTATGCTTCATAGACTGTGCTAGGTATTGGCTTTCTTTTGGTGATGATTAGTGATGATGCTTAGATATCACTGTGATAAGGGCCTTAGAAATATCTGTGAGCAAAAAGAGAGTGTGAGTGTGTGTAATGAGCTTGATCTAACCTCGCTTCCCTAGGCCATCAATACAGGCCTGAGCCAAACCTACTGAAGTCCCTGGAAAGACTGTCATTGAATTCAGCAGGATCTATGTCTGACCCTATCTGAACACACTTCAATTTTGTGGATGTTTGAAATTCTAACCTAGATGCAGATGTGCATTTTTCAAATGGTTCCTCTGTAATGGGCCAACCCAATGACCATGATGCAAATTCATCCTGATAAATCTAGATCCAATTCAGACTGTTGTGATTAGTTTGTCTCCAGTTACTGTGACAATTGCCATTGTTGAATTGCAGGGATTTTACGGAGGCAATACATATAGATTATGTGTAGAGTGGAAAAAACCCTTTCACATCTAATTTCCAAAAGTCATTTTTCGAAAGCTTTGAAGACCAGTAAAATTGACAGCTGGCTTTCTAGTGGGACATTACTACTTCTGTGCAGCTGCTTAGCCATAATTATTTCATTAGAAGCTGCCAACTGTGCCTATATAAACATTAATTAATCAAGCTGTTGTGCTCAGGTTAATGGGCCGAAACCATGGGAGGTGCTCTAAGGCAACTAGTTACTGTAGTTATTTGCTAAGATATTCTTAGCAGAGCAGCTTAACTACCTCCTGTGAAAATGTAAAGCTCAGATACTCCTTGGAGGTGGGGAATGGACATGAAAGACGTTCATTTTTAAAAGAAAGAAGAATGGAGGGAAAAACCAAGTTGGTCTCTGATAATGTATGTTCCAAATGTTTGGAATCTGAAAGCCCGTAGTTGGCATGCAGATAAAGAATATCATGCATGTGGAAATTAAACCATTTGAAAGTAATGAGATGGACCGAAGACAAATAAGCAAGGTTGAAGTTTTCCAGATAAGCCAATAGCTACAGATTGTGCAGTCAACAAAATGTAATGTTAATACTAAGGGACATGTATGCATATGTAGGTGCCATTAAGGCTAATGGGAGATTCATGTTCACAATGGGTGAAATTTAACCAGAATTTCAGGGGCCACAGAAAGTATCCAACACTGCAAACGTGTTGCTGAGAATGGCTGCAGAGCAAGCACACAGAATGACTGTGCAACCTCCCTCCCCCATGTGTGCAGTGCAGCTGGGCTCCACTCCAGTTTCAAATAGGCCAGTGCAAAGGGAAATTTGGAGACAGGCTATGTTTGTACAATGGGTCCACAATTAAACAGATCCAGGGACTGCAGTATTTGTGTAGGGAGTAAACAATTCCTTCTCAGAGGTGGGACAGTAGTTGAGGATGAAGGACAGATTTATTTTCTCCTACTCCATCCCCTAGTTTTCCTGTGCTAAGGCTGTTTAAGCAGAGTTTATATTGGCGAAGGGTGAATTTGATCCAGGGAGAAGAGTGTCAACCTTTGATGTACTTTCTCTACTACTGCTTTAAGTACAGATAGTCTTGAATTAACACCTTACATCCAAACACCTTGATCTTTTAGTGTTCACTCTCTGCACTTGGATATTCCTTTTTGAAACGTTTTCAATCTTTGTCATAAACTGAACCAAAAGCTTGGGTTTGGATACCCCTTAAACTTTGGTGTGTTTTGAAATCTGGAATTGGGTCAGAATTTTGTGGCTTGAGTCCCTCTAATTTTAAGGCAATGTGTACATACAGACTTCCCCCCTCTTATTTTAGGAGCAGATTACAAAGTAAATCTTTCCACTTGATTCCAAAATTACACCCCTGCCAGAGCAGTTGGCTTGGGTCTCACACAAAAATATCTGTGAATTCGTAAACCTGACGTAGGAGAGAAGAGGTTGGAAAACTGAAAAGCCCCAGTTTTAAACATTAGCTCAGTGGCTCCCAATTTGTGTGTGTGCGTTTGTATACCACAGTGGTTCGGGAATACAGGGCAGAGGAGAATATCAATGTGAAGCGGGTTGGAGAAAGCTACACAACCCATATCCATTGTGCTCCTACTGCAAAAAAGTCTGCTGCTGTAAGTATTAAGTAGCAGGTGGTTTCTTTAAAGCCACTGACACTCACCTTCTCTCTCTGCTTCTCAGTGGCCTCTCATGAAGCTGGCTGTGGGAGCAGCTCACATACATATGGCTGCAAGTCTAGACTGTAGCCTGCCATTCTAAGCTCCTGTTCTCCCCTCTTGCAGCTCTCCTTATAGCTGTGGGTGACACCAACTAATAACCCGATACACACCCCAAATAACAGGTAGCTTTCTGTTGAATTGGAGGAGGAATAGAGAGTCAATGAGAAAGAAAAACACAAAAAACTGATAGGGAAAAGAAGAGAAAATACAGAAAAGAATTGGAGAGAGAGAGCAAATGAACAGACAGAAGAAGAGACAGTAACAGCTGTGCCAAAATGTGGTGGAAGGGGACTTGGTGAGGGTGTCCATCCTCCAGTGTATTCTAATGATTTTCCAACAAGAAAAGGTTGGGGGAGCCAGTGAACTAGATTAGATTATTGTCCACATAATGAGTGCAGAGATACATGCAAATAAATTATTCTTCAAGCCATTGTCCAAAATCTAAGCAAGCATGAAAGTTACTTTTAAATTTCAGGAAATTATGTACATTTCCCTAAGCCTGGCCTTGAGTAGGCCAATTCATAGCCAAGCACGCAGAGCATCTCAAGTAGCTGTAATGTTCAAAGGAAACTTTGAAACATCCATGGCAATATGACTGTAGGTAGAAAATTAATTGACAGGATTCTTGCTCCTTAAAGACATGCTGTGCCACCACGCGTTATGGCAAGAGTTGTAGACTTTGGCCCCATTCTCACCTTATCCTTTTAACAAAATGATGTTTGTTGGGGTATTTTTCTACTTTGATCATAGAAGTTTGGTATAAAGAGATGGTTGTGGAGTATTCTCAAATTATCTTCAGTTTAATGATCATATCCTATTAAGTGGGGTTGGATGGGGGAAGAAGTAAAGTAATTGGTATCCACTTAGAATTTAGCTAATGGCCTTTAACTGAAAGTGCAAATCTCACATATATATTCACTGCATGCATCTGATGAAGTGAACTGTAGCTCATGAAAGCTTATGCTCAAATAAATTTGTTAGTTTCTAAGGTGCCACAGGTACTCCTTTTCTTTTTATAGTCTGTATGGTATTCATATGGCATATTTTACCCGAGATTCATGTAACCAGCTGCATCAGCAGGTCAGTGTTTTCATGTGAATACAGCTGAAAGAGTATTTAATTAGTGTATGTGTGTGTGTGTGTGTACATGTACATACTATAAATAACTTGAGCCTCAAGGCAAAAGTTTGACAGACAAAATTCAATAAAAGTGTATTTTGAAATCCACAAGATGTAAAACCACATGGATTAGGCATAGAAGAAAAGGCTATTAAATTATCTTATCCATCTTTCTGCCTTTTCAAATTGTTCTCTTTATATTGTTCTCTAGTATATTTTCTAGTATTTCCTTCAGTCTAATTTTAAATGGCTTGAGTGAAGAGGATCAAAATGATCAGAAAAATAACAAAATGAAACCAGGCCCTGAGAATGATTCAGTCTTCAGTTTCTGCTGATGTGAGATGTTCAACGCCCCCATCCGCCCACTGTGTTGCCTTCAGTTCATCATCATCATTATCTGTGCTTCTTATTCTACTGCTGGGTGAAAAGCTTATTCGGCAGTGTTCCTTGTCTATCATGCTGAATAAGAGACTTGTCTGAAGTCTCAGTAGGCTTCGCTTCCACACCTTGATGAGGGTGTGATTCTGTTAGCCAGCTTGATGAGGGTGTGATTCTGCTTATGTTACCACCAAATCAGGAGGTTTCAAGAGGCACTATGTCAAAGGCCAGAGGCACTGTGTTAAATTTGGGTGAAGGACAAATTGTGTCCGACTTGTTATCTAGACTGAATAGGATGCTCTTGAGAATTTTACCATCGTGGAACAGTTTGGTTAGAGTCAGCCCACTGATCAGAAGTTTGATTATTTAGATGTTGATACGTAACCTGAATAATCTCATTATTCTAATCTGATTGTAAACAAATTGACCTAAAGATTTAGGTTAAGGTCTCATCTCAGCAATTAAGTGAAACAAACCCTTAAAAAGTGGTTTTGCTGGTTTTAAGGAGTCTAACTTCATTGTTTTGTCTTCATGCTTCTCCGGTCATATTAAACTATATATAGCTATTGTTCAGAAGATTTAAAGCAGGAGATGGCACTATTGGTGCAGGGGTGAAAGTAACATAAAAGAGATACTGGTATGGGCCGCCAGAAGGGGCAGGGCCTCAAGTAGAAGGGGTAGGAGCTGGGGTCAGCCTCCCCCAGCCAGCCTATCCACGCTGCCTGGCCCAAGCCGCCCAGGGCTCCGGCAGTGATTTAAAGGGCCCAGGGCTCCAGCCGCTGCCACAGTAGCAGCAGCTGGGAGCCCTGGGCCCTTTTAAATCACCAGGCTCCGGGGCAGCTGCCCCTTTTGCCCCCCCCGTCGACGGCCGTGAGGGGGGCAAAAGGGGCAACAATGTTACAATACTGCCATGGCAGTGCTTTAAGGAGGGTCCTTAAAGAGCTGCCGTGGCAGTGCTTCAACATCACTGCCCCTTTTGCCGGCCCCTGTCGGCTGCGTATGGGCCAGTACCGGTGGCCACTTCTTACTGGTACGCTGTACTGGCCTACTTTCACCCCTGAATTGGTGCCTTTCTAGATACACAGTACTCACCGTGAGGAGTAGTTATCTTAACTCTCACCTTGGATATGCCCTGTGTAGACTTGCATGTTTAATATCAATATGTAGACCTATCATGGTGCTGTAATTAAAAATACCATTTAATTCCTGGTCCAAAATTTTTCCACATTGGGGAATGTAATTTGTACTGACCTGCTTCAGTGTCAGGCTGATTTCTGGGTGAATTCACTACAAGCAAAGGCACTCAATATTGTTACCTAGCTCTCCATTGGGGAAGAAGAGCTCTGAGTTATAGTTAAGGCCCTACCAAATTCATGGCCGTGAAAAATTCATCACAGACCGTGAAGTCTGGTCCCCCTCATGAAATCTGGTCTTTTATGAACTTTTACCCTATACAGATTTCATGGGGGAGACCAGCATTTTTCAAACTGGGGGTCCTGACCCAAAAGGGGGTTGCAATGTTATTGTAGGGCGTCACATTATTGCCACCCTTACTTCTGTGCTGCTCCCTTCAGAGCTGGGTGGCTGGAGAGTGGTGGCTGCTGGCGTAGGGCCCAGCTCTGAAGGCAGCAGCACAGAAGTAAGGGTGGCAATACCATACCATTGCTATCCTTACTGCCGCATTGCTGCTGGTGGTAGTGGCGCTGCCTTCAGAGCTGGGTTCCTGGCTAGCAGCCTCCGCTCTCTGGCCGCCCAGTTCTGAAGGCAGTTCTGCCGCCAGCAGCAGTGCAGACGTAAGGGTGGCATACCATAACCCCACCCTACAATAACCTTGTGACCTCCCACCCCCACACAACCCATCTTTGGTTCAGAACCCCTGCAGTTACAAACACGGAAATTTCAGATTTAAATAGCTTAAATCATGAAATTTACAATTTTTAAAATTGTATGACCGTGAAATTGACCAAAATGGATTGTGAATTTGGTAGGGCCCTCATTATAGTTAGTACTCTTGTGGAGTCCCACTGGCAGAAGCTGCATCCTTTTGCTGACTTTCTGCTGGTCACTCAAACCTTCTGTCACTTGGGTTCTCTAACTTTGAATGGTAATTTGCCTGATTTTGTTGGGTCATATTGTGCCATCAGCTTTTAAGTAGAATAGGCCAAGGATGAAATCTTAAAAGTAGGTGTCATGATCTTTATGGAAGAATCCCATAGAATTTAACAAAGGTAAACACAATAGGGTTATATGGTAATGTAATTTTTCTAGAAATTACTCTAGAGACCTAAAGAATTTAATAAAGGGTGATCACTTCTCTATAGGTATTTTAACCATCCTATAAAATGGGTTTAGTTCTTTATGAATCCCTATAGAATGGTTTAAGGAATGTTTAAAAAAGTTATAATTTTCTAATAAATTTTTTAGGGGCTTTTCCATGAAATAATGTGGTCCTTTCTAATCTGAAAAGGGACTATGTAAAAATGGCACTTTATGTAGTGCTATGGGTCTGCTTTGTATCCCAGCTCACATTGGCTTACTTTAGTGACAAAACATTTTTACTATTCTTTTCTTTTTGTTAGCGCTGCAGATCCACAACAACTTGACGAATGTGAGCTGAATTCTCTTCTGGTTTGGGTATCATCAACAGAAATGTTAATTAAACTTTAAGGACCTAATCCAAATGCCAGTGAAGTTTATGGAAAGTCTCCTATTGAATTCAGTGGCCTATATGCAAAGCAAAATTTTGCCTTCAGTTATGCCTGTGAAGCGTGTTTTCTGCAGTGGGATTAACAGGTATAATTGAGGACAGGATCTGATTTGCAGAATCTTTATTGCTTCTGCTCATGTACAAGACATAAATAATCTGGTTTGACTTCCAGTGCCCATTTTGAGTTTACAGGGCTGGCAGTTAACCCCCCCATCATTTTAATAGTAAACTAATCACATTTGATCTGGATGTCATTGAGAGGCATTAACCATGGGACCTCAACAATGCCTGATTCCCAGATTCACTTTTGAGTTTAGAATTGCATTGTAATTTATATAATATATGTAATAGCTCTCTGGGGAGTTTTAGTACCAAACTCCCTGGAAAAGACGTGGAAGAAAGGAACCCTAACACTGAACTCTCTAAAGATACTGTGGGAGGAAAAATTCCAGGTGCTAGGTTCCCTGAAGAGAATAGAATTATAGAAATTAGAAATGGAAATGTTTGACTGTCATTTTATATCTTCCCTGAGGACCAGTTCAAAATTTTTCTCAACAGTCTCTTCTCTGGTGCTTTTTCCAGTCTGATGACTTCAGATTTTTTTTTTTTAAGTTGGCTGGAGTGTAGCTGTGGTTCTTTAAGAGAGACAAAATAGGAAAGAATAAAAGAGCAAGAATGAGAGAGCACAGTGAAGCTACTTATTTTAATTAGATTTTAACAAACTTATGAAAATATACAGACAAATGTTTCACTGTGGCAATTGTTTTTCAGTTATTCTGGAATGGTTGGAATTGTTAGCAGCAGCATTTCCTCTACTTCTCATTTTTGCAGCGTTTCAAAGGCTAGGGTAATGTATGGCACATTTGGAAACTGGAAGCACAATTTAAATTACATGTTCAGAATGAATTAGAGTAACCTTTTATGAATCTTACCATAAAACATATTCTTCTTGGTAAAGAAGGAAAATAGTTATTGAGTGGGTTAGATTTGGTGGAATGATTTAAATTGTCTCTAAAAATGAAGTGGGGAATGAGTATGCCATGCTGAAGAACATTACATGAGTGATTTTTGCCTTATCGCTTTCAGAGGATGTGAACAAGTTTAATATAGGGATAAAAATAAAGAAAATTGAAGACAAATACTAAGCCATATCACGCTATCTATTTTAAGCAAATTTTCCTATTAAAATCATATGCATTAAATCAATGTATTACACATGTAGTGAGGCATATTGTGCTATTATGACTCATTAAAAATAGTCCTACTTAAAAACTGATGTTGCAATATGGCCCACTGTTTGCCTGATTTTTAGAGTTGCTGAGCACCTTCTAGTTCCCAATGAAATCAAACACACAAACTCTGTCAAATAAAATGTAAAAGTATAATAAGGAAGGCCAAGAAAGAATTTGAGGAGCAGCTTGTTAAAGATGCAAAAAACTAATAATAAACAGGTTTTTAAGTACATCAGAAGCAGGAAGTCTGCCAAAGAGGCAGTGCGGCCACTAGATGACAAAGGTGTTAAAGGAGCACGCAAGGAAGACAAGGCTATTACAGAGACGCTAAATGAATTCTTTGCATCTGTCGTCTGCAAATGATATGGGGGGAATACCCACATCAGAGCTATTCTTTTTAAGGTGACAGATCTGAAGTACTGTCCCAGATTGATGTATCAGTAGAGGAGGTTTTGAACAAATTGACAAACTAAATCGTGATAAGTCACCAGGACCAGATGGTATTCACCTAAGGGCCCTGAAGGAACTCAGATATGAAATTGCAGAGTTACTAACTGTAGTATAAAGAAAAGGAGTACTTGTGGCACCTTAGAGACTAACAAATTTATTAGAGCATAAGCTTTCGTGAGCTACAGCTCACTTCATCGGATGCATTTGGTGGAAAAAACAGAGGAGAGATTTATATACACACACACAGAGAACATGAAACAATGGGTTTATCATACACACTGTAAGGAGAGTGATCACTTAAGATAAGCCATCACCAGCAGCGGGGGGGGGGGGTGGGGGGAAAGGAGGAAAACCTTTCATGGTGACAAGCAAGGTAGGCTATTTCCAACAGTTAACAAGAATATCTGAGGAACAGTGGGGGCTGGGGTGGGGGGGGGGAGAAATACCATGGGGAAATAGTTTTACTTTGTGTAATGACTCATCCATTCCCAGTCTCTATTCAAGCCTAAGTTAATTGTGTCCAGTTTGCAAATTAATTCCAATTCAGCAGTCTCTCGTTGGAGTCTGTTTTTGAAGCTTTTTTGTTGAAGTATAGCCACTCTTAGGTCTGTGATCGAGTGACCAGAGAGATTGAAGTGTTCTCCAACTGGTTTTTGAATGTTATAATTCTTGACGTCTGATTTGTGTCCATTCATTCTTTTACGTAGAGACTGTCCAGTTTGGCCAATGTACATGGCAGAGGGGCATTGCTGGCACATGATGGCATATATCACATTGGTAGATGCACAGGTGAACGAGCCTCTGATAGTGTGGCTGATGTGATTAGGCCCTATGATGGTGTTCCCTGAATAGATATGTGGACAGAGTTGGCAACGGGCTTTGTTGCAAGGATAGGTTCCTGGGTTGGTGGTTCTGTTGTGTGGTGTGTGGTTGCTGGTGAGTATTTGCTTCAGATTGGGAGGCTGTCTGTAAGCAAGGACTGGCCTGTCTCCCAAGATCTGTGAGAGTGATGGGTTGTCCTTCAGGATAGGTTGTAGATCCTTGATGATGCGTTGGAGAGGTTTTAGTTGGGGGCTGAAGGTGATGGCTAGTGGCGTTCTGTTATTTTCTTTCACTCGATTACAGACCTAAGAGTGGCTATCCTTCAACAAAAAAGCTTCAAAAACAGACTCCAAAGAGAGACTGCTGAATTGGAATTAATTTGCAAACTGGATACAATTAACTTAGGCTTGAATAGAGACTGGGAATGGATGAGTCATTACACAAAGTAAAACTATTTCCCCCTGTTATTTCTCCCCCCACCCCACCCCACCCCACCCCCCCACTGTTCCTCAGATAGTCTTGTTAACTGCTGGAAATAGCCTACCTTGCTTGTCACCATGAAAGGTTTTCCTCCTTTCCCCCCTGCTGCTGGTGATGGCTTATCTTAAGTGATCACTCTCCTTACAGTGTGTATGATAAACCCATTGTTTCATGTTCTCTGTGTGTGTATATCAATCTCCCCTCTGTTTTTTCCACCAAATGCATCCGATGAAGTGAGCTGTAGCTCACGAAAGCTTTTGCTCTAATAAATTTGTTAGTCTCTAAGGTGCCACAAGTACTCCTTTTCTTTTTGCGAATACAGACTAACACGGCTGCTACTCTGTAACTGTAGTATGTAACCTGTCACTGAAATTAGCCTCAGTACCAGATTACTGAAGAGGTGATCCTGGCGACTGCAGGTTAGTCTAACTTCAGTACCCGACAAATTGGTAGAAACTGTAGTAAAGAACAGAATTACCAGACACCTAGATAAACACAGTTTGTTGGGAAAGAGTCAGCACGGCTTTTGTAAAAGGAAGTTATGCCTCAGAATTTATTAGAATTCTTTGAGGGAGTCAACAGGATTGTGGATAAGGGTGATCCAGTCGATATACTGTACTTGGATTATCAGGTTTCAGAGTAGCAACCGTGTTAGTCTGTATTCGCAAAAAGAAAAGGAGTACTTGTGGCACCTTAGAGACTAACAAATTTATTTGAGCATAAGCTTTCGTGAGCTACAGTTCACATGCCTCATCGATGAAGTGAGCTGTAGCTCACGAAAGGTTATGCTCAAATAAATTTGTTAGTCTCTAAGGTGCCACAAGTATTCCTTTTCTTTTTTGGATTATCAGAGAGCTTTTGACAAGGTCCCTCACCAAAGGCTCTTAAGGAAACTAAATAGCCATGGGATAAGAGGGAAGGTCCTCTCATGAATCATCACTAGTTGAAATATAGGGAAAAAAGTTTCAGAATAAAGGGTCAGTTTTCACAATGGAGAGAGATGAACAGCGGGGTGCCCAATGGATCCATAGTGGGACATGTGCTGTTCAACATATTCATTAATGATTTGGAAAATGGGGTGAACAGTGAAGTGACAATGTTTGCAGATGATACAAAATGATTTAAGATAGATAAATCCAAAGCAGATTGTAAGGAGTTATAGAGAGGGAGCCCACAAAACTTGGTTATTGGGCAACAAAATGACATATGAAATTCAGTGTTGGTAAGGCATATTGGAAAAATAATCCTGATTATATGTAACCCTTCTGCCATGTAGAGCTGGCAGCAATGAGGGCCGGGTTTAATATCTAGGAGTTCCTTTTCAGCAATACAACACAGAACCAGCTCGAGCCCCTACCCATTAACCTGGGAAAATTACATACCACCCCAGGTGCCTCTGAGAGGCAATACTTCCCCACTCACAAGCACAGAGTCTGAGTGTGGAAAAGAAAATTTTAATGAAAGGAGGCAAATCATCTGACATTAATTATGGAAAATGCCACAAGCAAAATTCATAATCATAAAACTGTGAGGAGGACACCCACCCCAGAGTACGTGGGACAGTGTCTTCTGCCTCATGTTCTTGAGTTTACAACCAAAAGTTCTTTTTCTGTGCCCCTCGGCTCCTTCACCATACCCCACTCATGGTGGTTGTCCTTTTGGTCAGTGAGGACCCAGGGTCAGAGGTGCATCTGTGTGAGTTCTTCTCCCACTCAGGGAAGAAGGCACCTTGCTTGCTCCGCCATCTGAGCACTTGCTCTGGCTGGCCGCCCTGTGAGCCGCAGTTCCTCTTCACTGGCTGCCATGTGAGCTGTGGTTCCACTCACCAGTCTCCTTATGCCACATGCCTCTCTGCTGTGACCTGTGCAGGTCAGTCTCTTGAGGTTCCACCCAGCTATTAGTGATTTTTAGCTCTTAGGCTGGGCAGAAATGCTATCCCACCACAAGTGACAGAAAATATCATCATGCCAATATATAAATCCATGGTGTGCCCACACACTGAATATGTGTCCAGTTTAGATCACCCCATCTGAAAAAAGGTATAGTGGAACCGGAAAATTATCAGAGAAGGGCAACAAAGATGATCAAGGGTAATGGAACAGCTTCCATACAAGGAAAGGCTAAAACAATTATGGTTGTTCATCTTCGAAAGGAGACAGTTAAGGGGGGATATGATAGAGGTCTATACAATCATGAATGGTGTGGAAAAAGAGAATAGAGTAGTTCATGGCGGATAAGTCCATCAGTGGCAATTAGTCCAGAGGGCCAAGAACCCAACCCCCTGGTCGGGGCAACCCTAAACCTCTGACTGCCAAAAGCTGGAAGTGGAAGACAGAGTTGGATCACTCCATAATTGCCCTGTTCTGTACATTCCTTCTGAAGATCTGGCATGAGCCAGTGTAGGAGACAGGATACTTGGCAAGATGGACCATGCTTTGACCCAATATGGGAGCTCTTATGTCCTTGGCATTAGCACAATGTATGCTATTACTCTTGGTTTCCACAGTTAAGCTTGTTTTATTAGCCTTCTAATAATATTTTAAAAGTTAACTAAAAATCTAATGATGTGATAAAACTTTTACATTTTAATACCTAGTTATGGCATTGTTGAGGTACCCATAAATATAAACTATTCAGTTAGACTCTGTAATCTTACTGACCACTTTTAATTGAATATCAGTAACGTACGTGCCTTTCCATGTGTAAGCCAAATGTTGATGTTGAACACGCTACAGCTGTATTAGACAAACAGGCTTAGGAAGCTGGTTCTTAAATTGGTAATATTAACAATTTTCTAGTGATTAGCAATTAAAGTGATTAGCAATTTGTAGTGGCTCATTGATTAGCTGCTGCAGGCAGTCAAAAAAACTCGATAAAAGAATGATAATGAAGAAAACCCTGGCCATCTTGGTTTCTAATCCATCCTAAAACCCCCTTATAAAAATGGCCTTATTTAATGAACAGCTGAACATTGTGCTTCAGCTGATTACTGGAGTGTTCTGTTTGCTTCCTTTGGGCTCCAGAGACTACTGAAATACTGGTGCTGTGAGCATGGTCAGCACTTTGCTCTAGGTGTTGAGTGCCTAGATGATTTTTACATTGCTTGGTAGTGACTCCTGGGAAGAAAATACTTAATACTGTAATGTACCTGTTAGTTTTAAAAGCAAGAGGCCCTGATGAAGTAATACCAAATGGCATCTTAGTGGTGTTCAGCAAAAAGGAAGGGGAGAGCCTTGAATTCATCATACTGTTTCAATCCCCATTAAATGAAGTTTTCCTTAGAGTCAATATGTGAATTACTTCAGTATACTAAGAGGCTTAAGAAACAATTGCTGGTTTTCATTTCCTCACCATTCCTAAAACATCCTAAACTTTTGCTTTATTTATAAGTTGCAAACGTTCTTGGAAATATCGTTGGTGCTCTCTGTTTATAGAGGTTTAAAATGCCCCTTTGAACTCCTGGAGGCAAAATTATTGAATAGGGTTTGTTTGGGTTTGGTTTTTTTTTGGTAAATTTGTCTGCTCAGTGACTAGACAGTGATTGTTGTTAATTTCCTTTACTGTGCTTTCCAAACACTGTAACCAATTCACTTTACCAGCTCTCTTTTTATTATAACTGGCCCTTAACATATTGCTCCTCCCATTGAAACTACTTTTTGTAACCTCAGGAATAGTTTGAAGCCTGCTTTCCACATTCCAAATCCTCCCCACTCAAAAATCTAGCCCCTGTTTGTCACCCATGTTGTAATCTGTAAACCTGCTCAGCCATGGTTCTGACATGAAAGTTTTGGGCTTGATATGGAGGTTATATGCTTGAAATGAAGATTTTGGGATGTAATTGTTATAGAGATCACATGCTGCATTTCAGGGATAATGTAATCTTGCAGGATGAGGGTAATCTAAATCTGAACACAGTTAGTTTGGGAATGGAGTTCCAAACTCTCTCTGGGTTTCTAAGCCTCTATCCAGATCCTGTAAACCTTATTCAGAGGAGCATTCCCACTCTCTGCAAACCTTTGGAGGGAACCTTAGCCCCACTTCAAGTGAACATGAATTAAGTTTCCAGCACATTTCAGTGTATATTTTTATATCAAAGTCAAACCAAGTTGAAATAGAATAAATGAAAAAGTGGTTTGACTGAGTTTTTAAGTTTGTTCAAAGCCAAAATCTCAGAGCAAAATTTGATGAGTGAGACTTTGCTGGGATAAAAATAAAAGGAGTACTTGTGGCACCTTAGAAACTAACAAATTTATTTGAGCATAAGCTTTCATGAGCTACAGCTCACTGCATCCGATGAAGTGAGCTGTAGCTCATGAAAGCTTATGCTCAAATAAATTTGTTAGTCTCTAAGGTGCCAAAAGTACTCCTTTTATTTTTGCGAATACAGACTGCTACTCTGAAACCTTTGCTGGGATAGAATCTGAAGAAGTTTGCATGTGCCCCTTTTAAGGAAATCTATTAAGTTCCTCTTAGCTCAGAGTTTTAACTGGTAATATAGGAATGTTCAGATATTTACTGCCAGATTTCCAAAGGTTGTCATGAGAGCTGCATTTGAACACATAGTTGGCTTTCCACAGATGTATACTTTGTATATGCCTTTCAAAATGTGATTATTGATAATCAATTGAACTATGGGTAAAAATGCTCACATCTAACATACATGCAGATTATTTTCCTTATTGAAGTTAGACAGATTTTTTTGTCTCACTGTGTGACTGTTTTAGGAACTGCATTAAAAAGGAGGCTTGGACTGTGAATAAAAAGATAAGATTGTAATTCTTGAAAAAGTTTAAAGACGTTGAAAAAAATGGCAAAAAATGCAAAAAAAAGTTAATTGTGACATGCACAATTACTACATTTGTACTGAGCCCATCAGGAAGAATTTGACAGGTTTGTACTAATTCATAAGTACTTTGGCTTTATTTAGTTTACTTTCTAGTTTTTGAGGCAATCTTCAGTTCAAGTTGGGGAGCAACTGTCCAAATGGATCAGACAAACTTTAAAAAACAAGTACTTTTGAAAACATGCGTGGCTAGTGCTGAATTGTATCTCCTTCATTTTCATATATTGCACCATAGCACTAGGGCATATTGTGCCACTGATTTTTCAGCAGAACTCCCTTTCAAATTTGTAATTTTCCAGGAAGTCAAAGGGGAATTCTGTTTCAGAATCAATGGCAAAATAATAATAATACTTTGCATTTATATAGCATTGTTCATCAAATGATGTCATATGTATGTTTTCTGGGCTTCACAGGTATCATTCATATTTTATGTAAAAATCCTTGGTACTCAATAAATCAAATTATTACAGTAAGACAGAAATAAATTATATTTATAGCAACAATAAAAATATTTCCCCCCAATACAATATACTTGCCCAAACCTCACTGTAATAGATACCATACATGCAGTATTTTTATTTAACATCTCTTCTTGCCCTTTCCCATCCAATAGTTCACTCACTCTGTTCTTCAGCTTTCCACCAAATGGCTTACTGTCCCAGTAGTACAGCTCTAGTGGTAAAGAGGTAAATCTCCAACTAGTGTTAGTTGGCATTGCTCCATTGACTTCAGTGGAGCGGCACCAATATAAAGCAGCTGAGGATCTGGCCAAGAGAATTTCTAAAGTATTTTATTACTGTACTTATTTATTGCTCTTATTGTCCTGTGGCAACAGCAGCTGGCTTCTCAGCACGCTCCTGGAACACTTGGCCTTTAGGTTTGTCAGAGAGTTATTGAACCCATTGCTTGACTAGACTCTTTCACTCTCTTGGACATTATTTGTCTTTAACCCTTTGTATATTCCATATATTTTTCAAGACTGTCCTATACTTCCTCTGGAGCAGCAATGGTGCATCAAGACCTTGTCTTCTAACCATAGAGCTATGCAGTATCTCTTAGTAAATTACTTTATGTTCATTCTACAGCAGCCGTTAGACTAGATCTTCATTTATGTATTGAATTGGTACATTTCTATGACTTGGGGAATAATAGCTTGTCCCGCTCATAACACCCACTGTAATGGTAGATAGGATTTATTGTTATCATTAATGTTAATTTTATAATACTCATAGGATGCTAGACACTTTATAGACAGATGTGAAGACAAGGTCCTTGCTCCAAAGATCCTATGATCTAAACAATGTTTGCTTATGTCCAGTACATTGATAATTTTCTAACTAGATCTGAACCCTAGTCCAGGAATGTGAAGAACATATTTTGGACCTATGCTTAAGTATGTGTGGCTGTTTACATGCCTGTCTGTGAGTTAGATGTGAAAAACCCTTGATGCATGCATATAGACCGGTTTGCATGCAATCTGAATATGTATAACCCAATGTGTGTGCATGCCCATAGTTGTTTAAAAATGTGCGTTATAGGCATGTAACTCTTTGAAAATATCAACTTAAGTTTCCTCCGTGTATTAGGAATGAATAAGCAGGTTATCTGCTCTGTATCGACAATATGCACATTCTGCTCAGTAACCTGCATCTGAGCCATTTCTTTGTGAACTCATGCCTTAGTATTGCTTGATGAAATGCAGATCAGTCAAAACAACAGAAAAGGCCCAGTAGATGCTGAAGTATCTTGAAGTAGGCCAGGCTCATCCATCTTTTCCTTGTCACACACACATCATGTTCTGATCATTCAGCATAGTTTTGTAAAACTAATGGGCAGTGGAGTTACAACAGTGATAAACTTTACCTGTTTGAAAAAAGTTAATTAGCTTGATGTTTCATAAAAATGATAATTTATAGAATAACCCTGAATTCTCACATAAGGAGCCATTCATGATCTGATTTACCACTGCAATTAAACATCCAAAGTACAGGTGGAGGATGAAGTCCTCCAACACTTCTAGCAACACTGACTGAAACTCAAGCAGAGAAATTTCCATGTTTGTCCACTCAGGGGGTTGCTTAAACATGCAGATGTAGTAAGGCACATCTGAATCTAAACAAATTTATCCACAAAGTAACCAGAATATTCTTCAGAGCAAGAAAAACCAAGCTACCAAATAGATGGAACCCTACTGTTATGTATGATTTTGCAGACACTATGCAGATGCAAAGAAACCTTTCTTTGTCTCTTTCGCATCCATGGCATAAATCTTTAAAAATTCTTTGTGTTGCAATCAGCAGGACCCTGGACTGGGACTTTCATTACCAGCTGTCTAACTGTGTTCCCTTTCAAGTAAACTGTCATGTATCCTCTATAAACCGTGGTGATGTGGGAAAGTAAATCCAAGGAAAAGGGCGTTTAGGAAGCACTGTATCAATAGTCATATAAAAAAGTTCTAATATTTGAATGGTCATTTGATCACTTCCAGCCCTCTTTTGAACACTGGATCCAGAGTGTGACCAGCTATGTATGAGGAGCAAGAAGTCATCTGGAGCAGCCTCCTGGGTGCTACGAAAGCCTTGAACTTTTGAGTCAAATCAAAAAAATCATTATCTCCATAAACAGACAGTGAAGTCTCTAGAATCCCCAGTGCCACAAGTAGGGTTTTCAACTTCCCAATTGCTGAAAACTGGAGCCCCCTAGCCCTGCCTCTTCTTCTCTTGCTCCGCCACCTGCCATGCCCCTTTCCCCCCCAAAGCCCTTTTCTGCCTCTTCCCTCCCTCTGTCATTCACTGATGTCCCCCTTCTTCCTCCTTGCTGAATCCTTTCTACCTCCCTCCCTTTCCCCAGCTGGGCTCCCTCTGCTCTGGGGCTAGGATGGGAGCTGCAGCCTGACAAGGAGCCTACTACCTGCCCACTTACTTCTGTGCTGCTGCTGGCAGGGTGCTGACTTCAGATCTGGGCGCCTGGCCAACAGCCGCCACTCTCCACCTGCCCAGTTCTGAAGGCAGCACAGAAGTAAGAATGGCAATATAATGACCACCCCTCAAAATAACCTTGTGACCACCCCCCATGATCCCCTTTTGGGTCAGGACCCCCAATTTGAGAAACACTGGTCTCCCCCATGAAATCTGTGTAATATAGGGTAAAAGCACACAAAAGACCAGTTTTCACAGTCTGTGACGTGTTTTTCATGGTCGTGAATTTGGTAGGTACCTAACAATATCACTTGACTCTTAATCGTATATTTAGCCACAATATCATTCTTCCCTCAAACTCAGGTCTTGGCCATTCTGCTTACCTTTTAAATAGTCAGAGAATGTTTAAATACGAGTTCTGATAAAAGATTTATTTCAGTAATGATTTTATGAGAGAAAATCATTTGCCAGGAAGGATCCTGTAGGTCAAGGCAAAAATCTAGGGATATTATTTACTGCAAAAAGGACTGAGAAGCTAACTTTTGGTCTATCTGTGGGAAAATATATTGTAGGTCAATGGCTATCATCGTTTCAATGGACTCTTGTGAGGGGAACCAGACGCATCATCAATACTTCATTAGGTTCCTCCAGTGAAATTTGCAATGTTTGGGTTTTTGCTAAGATCAATGCATCTGCTTCTCTGTTTGAGTGATCTTAACAATCAGGGCGCCTTACTCTGCTCACCGCAAAGGTACTTCTGATTTTAGAAATCAAACCTCCAAACATGCTTACATTTTCTCATGTTATCATAAAGAGGGAGAGTTTCGTGGCAAGGGTATTGTTCTCTATGTTAGGCACCAGGAATGCCCTGTATGATAAAAAGAAATACAATAAATAAACTCCATCCCAGAAAGTCTGAATTTGAATAATTTGAATATAAAATGGAAATGGGTATTACAGTCTTTTTCTCTTGTTTTACATTTGTTTAGATCTTTTGTTTGTGGGACGGATAATTAGTATAAGAACCCATTTTACTGTTCTAAGATAAAGCAGAATTGCCCAGGTAAGGAATTTTGCAGACCACTTTTATCAACTCATGATAAATCTGTGTGCACGTTTACTGGCAGATCCAGTAGATCATGAAGGAATCAAAATCAATCTCTAATTTTCATTCTCTTTTAATTTTGGTAGTTCTTGATTTTAGGAAATGGCAGTATTTAGGAAATGGCAGTATTTACTTAATAAAAGTCTGAGATTAAAAAAAACAGACTAACCTTATACAGACTAACCCAGTGTAGAAAATAAACTTAAAAGTCTGTAGAAGATGATCCATTTTAAGCTCCAATAATTGTATTTTTTCCTCAACTGCAGCTCTCAGATTCCCAGTTATACTAATACTTAACAGGTGGTGCATTAGCAGCCAAGTCATGTTAATGCTTGGAAAATGATGGATTCTTTCCCCCCCCCCCCCCAGCATGTCTTTAATCTCTCATCTCTAAAGACAAGATAAACAGTTCAGACCTCCCATTTGGAAGAGCACCAATCCATACATCTGAGAAGGGTTTCTTCTCTTTTGCCCAGGTGTTGCAACAATTGCACAGCTTGCCATTCTAAAATTAACTCCACTGCAGCAGCAGAGAGCTTTGAGACTGTTTATTTGTATAAAAGATTTTAGTGTGCAACAATAACAAAGTTAGGGCCAAATTCAGGCTCGATGTAAGCAGTCAAATCTCTGTTTGACTCCAGTAGGAGTTGCATCTGCTTATAATTAGGTTAAAATTCTCCATAAATTTTGTTTGTTTAAACATCTTTTAAAAATAAAGTTCATTCTTTTGTTGGGGTATCAACAATAACTAACATAGCTGAGAAGGGAAGGGAAGCCCAGATTTTAGGTGTGAAGGAACTTGTTCTCTCACAGGTACGTAGGGAGAATTTTCAAAAGAGCCTAAGTGATTTAGGATCACAAGCCGATGGGAATTGTGTTCCTAAACTACCTAGGCACTTTTGAAAATTGCATCTGTAGAGTACAAACTGGTGAGAAAAATTCTCAGAGAAATACTTTGGTATTGAGCAGAACAAAGGGGCTGAAAAACAGCCTAGTTCTCAGTTTAGTTGGTTGCACAGAACTTCAAACAAACTAGTATCAAGTGCAGCAGTAGCCGAATGGGGCTTTGACTTTAAAATGAGGTGCAAATATTCCACAGCTGAATACACCAGTCCTCATGGGGAAGCTCTTAAATGCTAGTGTTCATTCCCTTGAGTGTCTCAGAGAATCTTAGCAGTAGCCTAACATGTTTGCACTGATGATGAAGATACAATAGAATCTCAGGGTTCCGAACACCAGAGTTACAAACTGACCGGCCAACCGCACACCTCATTTGGAACCGGAAGTACTCAGTCAGGCAGCCGCAGAGACCGAAAAAAGAGCTAATTCAGTACAGTACTGTGTTAAACGTAAACTACTAAAACAATAAAGGGAAAGCAGCATTTTTCTTCACCATCATATAGTTTCAAAGCTGTATTAAGTCAATGTTCAGTTGTAAACTTTTGAAAGAGCACCATAATGTTTTCTTCAGAGTTATGGTCATTTCAGAGTTACGGACAACCTCTGTTCCTAAGGTGTTCATAACTCTGAGATTCTACTGTATGACCCAGAGCTATGCCAAGTTACATTATGTAGATATTAACATGTTGGGTCTAACTTTTTAGATTAAAGGTTTTTACTTTTTACTCCAGCTGCAGCCAAATTCTGCCCATCTCATAGGACAGAATCTGGCTAAAGGATAACTACTTTCTTATGAAGAAAAGGAGTACTTGTGGCACCTTAGAGACTAACAAATTTATTAGAGCATAAGCTTTCGTGAGCTACTGCTCACTTCATCGGATGCATTTGATGCATCCGATGAAGTGAGCAGTAGCTCACGAAAGCTTATGCTCTAATAAATTTGTTAGTCTCTAAGGTGCCACAAGTACTCCTTTTCTTTTTGCGAATACAGACTAACACGGCTGCTACTCTGAATACTTTCTTATGCAGTCTCAGCTCCTATTGAAGGCAATGGGAGCCATGAGTGTTCATCTGAAGTTAAAAAATACTGAAGCAGTGTAAAAGAAAGATTTTGAAGGCTTTCAGATGGATTGAGCACTTGTATAAATACAGTCCAAGGGTCATGAACCTGCAGGAATCCAGAACTTAGGAGAGTTTTGCTAATGGCATCAGTGCAATTGGGGTTAGACCTGAAATCTGTATAAATAAATCTATGGATTTTCTTTTATTAAGGCTATCGGTATATAGGTTGAAAAACAAGACATGGCATCAAGCCTTGAGGCAAACCACTTCTGAAAGGTCTTTCTTACCTTGTCTCTGCTAATGAACATTGAAATGCAGCAATTACTCATCTTTCTTTGGACGAAAGCTAAAAGCTACATGACAGGCAGCAAATAAATAATTGCAGGGAAATATATCCATCAGTTTCTTTGAGGGAGAGAATCTAAATTATATTTCATGAACATGCCTATCCACTCCCATTGTTCTGAAAAAATATACTTGTGTTACGTGCTTAAGGATGTACTTGTCTAACTCTCTCTCTCTCATTCCCTTATATGATCCCCATCACTGTAGTATCCTTGGGAAGAGAACAAAGTCCTATGAATTTTTTTTTTAGTAACTGATTATGTTTTAAAATATGTATATGATTTTACATACACAATAAAGACAGCCCAAAAGTTATTCTGCAGGGATGGTTAGCAGATCCTGCAGAATTTTATATTAATCTCCGTTTTCCAGTGAACTTCTCCCACTAAGACCAGTTGAAATTGTTTGCAGGCTTTCAGCTGTCTGCTAGCATTATGTAATTATAAATATAACATAGTCATCTGTTTCATGCTACCCTCTATATTTTTTTAAACATGAAAAACTGCCATATTTGATTATATTAATGATGATGGTTTGTACTGGGGCCCATGGTGATAGGTGCCATAAAATTCCTGTTCACCAGAATTTACAATTTATTTTAATATGTAAATTAAAATTACTGACACATATCCTCTAGTTGTATATATTAGAGCCCAGCAACATGTTTGACTCAAACCTTATGAGCACTTAAATCTGCTTTGCTTTGAGTTTGATCTTCATTATATATTATAATTTTTTATGCCCATTGAGACATTTTGCAATTTTTTTTCTGGATTTTTAGCAGCATAGCAATAAACTTTTGAAATCTGTTATTTGCTGGTGAATTTTGTATTCAAATTTGAGGACCCGTCTTCAGCTGAGAGTCAGGAATGAGTTCAGAGGGAACAAGTCGCCTGATGCAGGTCCCATGGTTTATCACTCTCTTCTTGCTTCAGAGGACAACAAACCCTGAGTGAATTCATGCAGATTTATGTGAATGTGCATGACCCTACTGGCCCTGAACTTTGCCTGTGGGTTTTGCAGAGCCATATGCAGAGGTGTTCACAAAACACTAAATTAAACAGACAGATTAATGATGGGCCTAAATCAGAAATTCAAACACAGTTCCCCTTGAACTTCAGGGGGTTTAGTTTGGAATCACCAAGCCCAATTGGCACTGTAGTTTTGGTTCTGGGTCAGATCCAAAACCAGTTAGAACCAATTTTTCAGATCTGGTTTGGATGTAGCCCAAGATGATAGAAATCTTATGAGACCATTATCTTATAAGATTCTGACCATATCTCCCTGCAGCAGCTTGCAAGATTTTGGTGACATCTCAAGTTTTGGGTCACCAATGAAATTGTACTCCAAATCCTAATCTAAATCGAACTGGGATCTGGATGCAGATACAGATTGAACACCAGCTCCCTTTGGACCATCTCTGAAAGAGATGTAGAAGATGGAGCTGTAGTTGATACTAAATTGACTTCATTTAGAAGTGGACAGGAGCAATTGGACTATGCTATCTGTCCCCTTGATAATGCAATAAGTAGGTGATTTTAGTCATTGCATAAAGTGACTTCACATGCTATCTCAACAGTGAAGGAAAGATTCTTTGGGCAGCCAAAGAATGACAAAGAGGCTGTTGGTGCTGGGAATAAATGTACTGCGCCACAATCTGCAGAATTATTTGTTTTCTCACTGGTCATCTTGTATATTGTACAAATTGACTTTTTCATATCTTACTGTGAGAGGATGGTTACCTGAGTTCCACTGACAGCATGTGTCTGTTTATTCCACATCAGGGCTAACAGCAAGCAACCCAATTCATTTTGCTCCAAGCTGGCTGCCTCTAGTTCCCCATCTCATTAAAGTACGATAGCGAGTTATTTTGTAAATGAGGAGACTGCTGTCCTTGCTAACATAATTGTGATTTGGCATATTGGTACAGTATTAAAATTCCAATTGAACAGATGGTGTCAGGATTTAAACTTATGCTTATGAGATGCAGATGGCCCAAGTAGTGAACTTGTGTGCTAGTTATTTTTATATTGAGCAGGTTAAGCACAAATTACTTTATGATTATTATTATCACCGTACTTGTCATTTTAGGTTGGGTTTTTTTTTGCAAATGCTCTAATAACTTGTCTCTTCCTTATAACTCTGTGATTAAAACAAACCCCTCCTATGCCTAAATTTCATTTCCCCCCCATCTCTTTATTCCCTCTCTCCTTCCCCAAGGTCCTTTTGATTTCACCTCAATCCTGTTGCTGGTGTCCTTGAAACCCTTGCAGGGAGAACTGCAAGAGAAGACCTGACTGGAACAATTACAGTTGTGTAGCTCTCAGGAGGTGTCAGTGCTGCGTGTTCAGTTTATTCCCCTCCTGGGGAAAATTGCCCTCTTTATCACCAAGGAGAATAAATCCCATGCCAGGCTCACTGAAAACCAGACACGCTGAAATATCTCCATGGGGCTGATTCCCAGGAGAGGGCTTGGGCAACCAGATTTTGGTAAATGGAAAAATGAAAGACTGTTGTAACAAGGGCAAGATTCTGAGTCCAATTACATTGTGATAAATCCAAAGTTACCGCAGATTTACATTGGAGCAGAATCTGGGCCCTGATGTCTAATATTGTTTTGAAACAACCTATTTCTCTTGTAACCCTAAGAGAAGACCTTTAAAAAGAACTGTCCTTCATTCTCTTTATTTTGTGTCATAATTTGTAAGACTATGCATTCATTTACAGAGAAGAATAAAATAATGGGCCAAGTTCTCTGCTGGTTTACATTGATCCAGCCAAATTGGAGCCAATTTCTGAATGTACTGTGTATTACAACCTTTTATGTAGAGATATCCAGGTGCTTTAAAAACCTTAATTATTTCTCTGAACATCCTGTGAAGTAGGTAGACAAGTGGAATACATAGCTTTGTAAAGTGAAGCACAGATTGCTCACATGGTATGGCCAAGCTCATTCAGTAACTGTTGAGTAGAACCCAGAACACTTGATTTTCAGTCCCCTGGCAGATCACCAAACAGCATTTAGCCATCGCTTCTGATTCACACAAGGAACATTTTTATATAAGAAAAAATACGGTATCTGCATCTTCAGGGTTTATAATAGTGATTGGTTGTGTCCATAATTCTACTGCAAAAGCATAGGCCACTTTTTCTTTAAGGGTCCAGTCCTGCAAGATACTGAGCACCTGCTGCTTCTACTGATTTTAAAGTGATCTGAGGGTGCTCGGCACTGTTCAGGATTGAGCCTTTAGAAGAACCCATAATTTCCAGCAGTTAATTAATTTTGGAAAATTTTGGTGCCCTGAGATGAGGCATAAAAAGTCATATTCCAGGGGAAAAAAATTAAATCCAGTTTGAAGGAAATATATTTTTAATATCCCCATCTGTTTTTAAGATCAAAGAAGCACCAGGAGGAAAAGTTACCATTTGCAGGCACTTTATATCACTCCTATAATTAGAAAAAAAATCCATACATTTTCTTACATTAAAAATGATGCATTTTGACCCCGTGTAACAATAACCTTTGGAGCCAGGGGATATTGACCCTTGTCATTTGACAAGGGAATTAACCTCTGAAACTCTGACTTAGGACAGATGACTGGCGCCAGGAAAAAATAAAGTTAAGTCTCTTACCAGCCTTCCTGTGTGTCACACATTTATTACATCCTGGCATTAAAGGCCATGAAAACATTTCCTTGAAAGAAAATGCAAACATAAGGCACAAGGACAGATGATACAGTTGCAGGTACATGGGTAATATGGGCTCATTTATACTTTCCTTATGCTTGTTGCCATTACCCATGTCTCTCACTTTAAATGTAAAAGTCTCCCTACTCAATAACACTGTCTACAATGTTTTAAAACAGAGAAGCTGTGGTAGCCCTCATGATTCTTATGCATATTAGGAAGGGCTCTGTTGACCAGTTCAGAAAAGGGGCTATGTCTTGTTCTCCCTATTTTCTATTGAGGGGGGATAGAGAGGATAAAGGAGAGGATAAAGGAGTCTTGACAACATCCTATATCCTGCAGTCCGAATTCAGAATCCCATTCCGTCCGAGAGTTGCACTGGGACCTTATTTTCCTTTTCTTTAAGTTGGATCAGAGAATCCAAAGGAATTTGGCTTCCCCTTCCCCCATGCTTCTCCTGTTGTCAGCTCACCAGCTCTCCACTCCTAATAAATCTGCAGCACTAGAGCCACCACAGCTAGCTTACCAAAGGTTGGGTAATGGGGCAGCAGACTTTGAGAATGGATGACACTTATCCCCTGCCATGTTCTCCCAGCTGGCATTATCCATGGGTGCAGGCTCCCCTCCTCCAGAGGAAACAGATGGAATTATAGGATCTTAGGTTTTTCTCAGGAAAACCAAATTTTCCAGGAGCATATTATGTTGGATTTTCAGCCAATCCCATGTGATCTTCCAGATGCCTAATTTACAAGTTCCTAAATTCTGAATGATGGAATAGGACCACACGAGCTTGTCTGGTGTTATTAATGGTCTGTCAGGTTAAAGATCAGCCTTTTTACAGAGTCCCAAGATAGGAATTTATACTCCTAATGAGCCATTAAGATTTATTGAGTAAATAAGCAGCATTTTTACAAAGTCCTTAAGTATCTATTTAAATGCTAATCTTATCATTATATTTTAATTATCTTTTTTATAAAAAGACCCCAAGTTTATATCCATATGATAGTCAATTAGGCAAATAATGCATATTTTAAATGCTCCAGGGCAGCTCCTGAGTTCACTTAAACCACAGGAGCAGTTATGCGGAGTGTGGAATTGAGTTCAGAGTCAGGCCAGTACAAGAACATCCCTGCTTTTTTTTTTTTTTTTAAAAAGACCTATTTGTTTGGCCCAGATTTTAATTGATTCAGTAATAAATTAGGGTTATTATTAGGGCAGGATTGGGGGTTGCTTGTATTTTGAAGGGGCCACTCTTAGAAATCAATGACAAAACTCTCAATGACTTAATTGTTATGATTATGATTTGTTTCTAAAAAAGCCCATGATGTGTTAAATGCTTTCCTGAAATGATGGCAGGCACAGTCTCTACCACAAAAATAAAAGAGAGACCAGAAAAACAGACACAGCGTGGGACCAGGATGAGGCAGACTGTTTTGACTGATGTGTTTGTTGAGGGTAGGTCTGAATACACATTTCTAAAAAAATTAGGGCCTTGCTGCATCTTCTTCTCACTCAAGTCTGTGGTTGGATGTTCTCCTCCCTTGGGCTTCCAGGAGAGAGATCATCTGTGCTGAAAGGATCACTACCTAAGCTGATTCCTTGGAAGAAAACATGCTACTCCTATATTTGCTGCAGAGAGAGATTCAGGACTAGCTGCGGATAAAGAGGTGTTCTTGGCCAGTAGCCCTTGTTACCATGACAGTTAACTGAGCAGGAGGTCACAACCTGGTGACCAGTGAGAAGTCAAAAAGCCTAAAGGAAAAAGCCATTCCAAATAACAGTAGAGGGGAGTTCTCTGTATTTTGGACAGTTTATTTCTTGCTGTAGCCAATGACTATGAATGATGCACCCTGGGAACCTAAGAAGAGATGTCCTTGGTGTGTCTTATGCTGTTTCCCCTCCCTCTCCTGACCACCTAAATAAAGACAACATCTTGGGCTATGTCTTCACTCAAAATGCTGCAGCAGCACAACTGCAGCTGCGCTGCTGTAGGGCTTCAGTGTAGCTACTCATCACAGCGATGAGAGGAGTTCTTCTGTTGCTGTCATTAATCTACCTCCCCAAGAGACGGTAGTTAGGTTGATGGAAGAATTTTTCCATTGACCTGACACTGTCTACCCTGCGGTTTAGGTTGGTTTAACCATGTTGTTCAGGAGCAAGGATTTTTTCACACCCCTGCGTGACATAGCTGGGTCAACCTAACTTTTTTAGTATAGACCTGGCCTTAGGAAGGGGAAAGACTCTGGCCCCAGTTCTCTGCTTCGAAAGAGGCATAGCCCAAGAAGCAACGGGAGCTTTTGTGCCTCCAGTTTATCAGTTTGTCCCCCCAGTGCAATGGGTCTCTTTTATGTGCTACAGAGGAGGCAGTGTTGCCCAGTGGATAACGCACATACTGGGTATAGGAGACCTGGGATCTACAACAAGCTGTGCCACTGGTCAGATGCATGATCTTATGCAAGTGAATTCACCTCTTTATGGCTGAGTTTCCTGGTTGGTGTAAGTGCTTAGAGCTAGGGATAAGAGCTGGATATTATTATTAGTAGTGGAGCAGTTTCCCACAGCCAACTTTGGACACTGCCGAGCCAGAAGAGTCAGAGTGATATGCGCTGGCCATACCTGTTCCTACCCCAAACATGCTTCTTCTTGCCACAGGACCACATCCTGTGCAAAGTGTGTAAGCGGGTGGCCTAGGGCTGCTCTGCCAGCCCTTCATCATAAGGGAAGCTCCTTTATGCAGGGGCTATTATGTCACCAGAGCAGCGAACAGCAGCCACACCAGGAAAAAAAAAGAGAATTGACACCTTTGCCATTATAGACTCATAGATATTAAGGTCAGAAGGGACCATTATGATCATCTAGTCTGACCTCCTGCACAAGGCAGGCCACAGAATCTCACCCACTCACTCCTTCAATAAACCTCACACCTACGTCTGAGCTATTGAAGTCCTCAAATCATGGTTTAAAGACTTCAGGGTGCAGAGAATCCTCCAGCAAGTGACCCGTGCCCCATGCTACAGAGGAAGGTGAAAAATCCCCAGGGCCTCTTCCAATCTGCCCTGGAGGAAAATTCCTTCCCGACCCCAAATATGGCAATCAGCTGAACCCTGAGCATGTGGGCAAGATTCACCAGCCAGATACCCAGGAAAGAATTCTCTGTAGTAACTCAGATCCCACCCCATCTAACATCCCATCACAGGCCATTGGGCCTATTTACCATGAATAATTAAAGATCAGTTAATTGCCAAAATCATGTTACCCCATCATACCATCTCCTCCATAAACTTATCGAGTTTAATCTTGAAGCCAGATAGGTCTTTTGCCCCCACTGCTTCCCTTAGAAGGCTATTCCATAACTTTCATTCCTCTGATGGTTAGAAACCTTTGTCTAATTTCAAGTCGAAACTTCCCGATGGCCAGTTTATATCCATTTGTTCTTGTATCCACATTGGTACTGAGCTTAAATAATTCCTCTCCCTCTCTGGTATTTATCCCTCTGATATATTTATAGAGAGCAATCATATCTCCCCTCAACCTTCTTTTGGTTAAGCTAAACAAGCCAAGCTCCTTGAGTATCCTTTCATAAGACAGGTTTTCCATTCCTCGGATCATCCTAGTAGCCCTTCTCTGTACCAGTTCAAGTCTGAATTCATTCTTCTTAAACATGGGAGACCAGAACTGCACACAGTATTCCAGGTGAGGTCTCACCAGTGCCTTGTATAACAGTACTAACTCCTCCTTATCTCTACTGGAAATACCTCGCCTGATGCATCCCAAGACATTAACCAGATTGTCTGATATCCCTTCTCGGGGAGAAGGCTGGGAGTCTTACAAAGTCACTGGATGTTTTGCCATCCAATGAGCCTGGAATGAGGCCTTTTATGAGATCATTGTTACAAGTAAAAGGAGATTAAATAAAAAGAACATGTAAAATAAAGCCAAGAACCCAGTCTCCAAAATCCCAGTGCAGGCAAATTATTTTACAATAATTAGTAGCTGTCATATTGGCACCACAGGGGATGGTTAGTGGTTTACACTTCAGGTTTGAAATGCTTGGTTTACTTGGAACTGCAGGTTCAAATGGCTGCATGGCTGATTCAGCTCTTTATTTTTCCAAGCTAGATAAGCAGATTTTCATATAATGTATGCTTAGGGTCTCTCTAATAAAAACTTAATAAAATCAGAGCTCATCTGCTGGACATGGGCATTAAGGATCCCAAGACACTTTTAGAGGAAGGTTTTGCTAAAGTTATTCCTTTAATAGCCACGTTGGTTGTGCCCCATTGCACACCATTCTAGAGGTGACTACATGTCGGTGGCAGGTCAAGTGATTCCTATTTGGGGTCCTACAGAATTTGAGGTGCTATAAAACATCAGATATAATTTATTATCTATAATTATTGCTATGCCATAGATTTATCCTGGTTAAGGCTGGAATTTATTGTGAACCCACCCATTGTTCTTAGGTAATGTAGCCCATTTGCTTTTCTTCCAGACTACCTCAAAAAACTAGCCACACACTGTGTAACCTACAAGATGCTATTTATAGAAATTGACAGGTTATTTGAGGACACAGTTCAACCTGTATTTTGCACTGAGTGGCTTTTGTGGACATTAAAATATTTAATGAGGTATAGGTGGGTGATGAGAAGTTGTGCATGATTAACAATTAAAATACTGTATATAAAAGCAACTTATGTCATCACATCATCACTGCCACTTCCTTACTAAAGATGATATTTTTGTCTTTTTGCTTACCTGATGTGGAGAGAATCATGAGTCAGTGGCAGAGGAAAAAGTACAATGCACTAATTAAATCTGAAATGTTTTGCCTCTGAAGCATAAATATTTGAAAGTTTGCATTGCTATTTCTAGATGAATGGATTGAGTAGCTATGAAATATTAACTTCTGCACTTTATGCTACATTGGAAACATTACCTTCAAAAACAAAAACACTGTGCTCTGTGAAATGTGAAAGGTGTCTTCCCCTCCCTTCCCTCGCCAATTTTTCTTCATTTAATACTTTGCAGTCAAGATGATACAGCAGGAATTGGCCTCTCTGAGCCCACAAACTGCGAAAACCCTCATGGTTCCTCTTTCAGATAATAGCTGAGTTCAAAGATGAACCAAAGCAGAGTTCCCTTTCCTCAGACTTGCCTGATCTCCCAACTTGTACGGAGCCACATGGTCATTGCTCTGTCTGTGCCCTGTCAGGGATCACACAACCAGCACTTCCCAATATTATTGGGATAAATGATGATGGGGAGAGAGGTTCTAATAGTTCAGGACTAACATATTTGTGGACCGTATGTCACCAGTATCTTGTAAATATAATTGAGATTAGGTAGGGAATGTTCCCCTCAGGATAAGGGCAGTTATTGGCCTCATCTCTGGAATGCTCTTCCTTGCAGATGCCTCCCAGAGGCCTTCTATGGCTGACAAATTCTTCATGGTTATGCGAGAAGGTATTCTGGGAATCAATTTAAAGTGCTCACTAGACCACTAGTGATCTGCAGACCACAGTGCGTAATCCCCGATGTACACCAGGGGATGCCCAAAGTGAGGCCCATAGGCTTGGTATATTGTAGTCCTCTACAATGAAAGCGACGTTTTTCACATGTGCTGCCTGCTGCACAACAGCTGCATCATGCTCTAGGAGCTGAAGGGTACATTAATCTCTGACTTCTGTTTGATCCCATCAGTTAATAGGAAGAGAGAAAGGAGGTGACTGTGAAGCAGAAATAAAATCACATTTCACACTGAAAAAGATTGTGCTGTAAAGCAGGCGAGTTCCCAGGGGACAGATGAGCAAAGAGGTAGCAGCATGAAGTAGTGTAACATGCCTGAAGGAAAGAGAAGGAGCAGCAGCTTGGCGAGGAGACAGCTGCTCTGGCTGAAAGCCTCAATCTGTCATGACCATGTGGCCCAGCCGTCAAAAATACTTCTCTGCCTCTCTCCTACATAGCACAACATTCCTTGTAAGGTCGGCATGTTTGAGTTCACGACCCCAGAGAACCCTTTAAGTTGAGGAGGAAGTAAGACAAACTTTAGAAAAAGTCACCAATTAAAGTGATCCTCTGATTCCTGCAGGTCAGTGAAGATCAGATGGGCCAAATTCCACCCTCATTGAAGGTGAGATTTTCACACCCCTTACTCAGTCACAAGGGTTGTCTCCCTTGCTCCCCTGCTCAGATTTTGACCTTGCTGGGTTTCATGTCCTCCACCACTCCACTGTGAACAAGTGGGCAGGGAGTGGGAATAGTTTTGGCTCTACTCCCATCTTGCTGGCCAGAGAAGTTGGCCAGGTGCACAGTGGGCAGGAAGCTGCTCCACAAAAAGGGGTGAATAACTTATTGCTCGACCAGAATGAGGAAGGAGCAGAAGAGAAGCAGTGAGCAAAACTCCTTCTGTGAAGACCACATACAGTTTATGAAAATGAGCTTCTTGTTTAACATTGGGAGGGTTTGAACCACCTTCTGTCCTCCACTCTGTTGCTGAAAAAGTGGCACTAGTTGTGAAAGCAGCAGTATAGACACCGTAAACGTTTTCAGGGATTTCAACACAGTTTCAATTTAGTATTGGTTTAATAAGCAGGAGAAGACTTCCCCTATTTTTTTTTAAACCATGAAACCTTTTGTTTATCTGGAAAGTTCCTTCTGTCTGTAGGAGAGCCCTGTGTATACTTATCCGTTTCATTGGTGGGTGTTGAGTTGTTAGGTGATGGCGCAATACCTTGTCAAACCACTACACTGAAAATATGGCCAGCAGTATAACATTAATAAAAAAAGTCTTGTGGCATAAAGTGATGTATTTTTCACATGCAGGAGATTCAACGTGAGAACAATCTGCATTTCAGATAAAAGTGGCAAGCAGTTTAGGCTGCTGCATTTAATACAATTGATAAAGCTTCCTTTTTAGTGGGAATTTGGAAATGCCCTCCTAGAAGGATCTAAGAATCTGTTACCTGTAAAAATCTAGGGCAGCCTGCCTATATCTTACCGAGGGCTCAGGGCATGACCTGGTCAATTTAGAGCACCCCCACCCTTTCCCTTCCAAGGACTCAGGGCTTAAGGCATGTCTCCTCACCCATGGGGCTCAGGAAGAAACCTGGTCAATTTAAGTACCTGCCCTTTCCCTCAGGTCTCAGGGCTTTACGGGTCTGCAGAACCTTTTCCCAGCGAAAGAACCTTAAACAGTTGTGCTCTAAACATCTATTTATTAGCAACACACAGAGAATACATAAATCACGCAAATCTCTTATGCTCATCACTCCCAATATACAGACAAATTTCACCCAATGGCCAGTCAAGATCTACTCATCTGGGGGTTCCCAGCAATTCCTCTGCACACATTGGCATCTATGTGTCCTCCTTTCTGCCCAAGTTTTTACATTGTATCTTTCATGCCTAAATTGTAACTTAGTTGTGACCTTCTCTGTTTATGCAGATGATCAGCATAAAAATGCTGGTTAGAGCTTATTTTACCATTTGTTGAGTCTCTTTCTGTATCCTCCCTAATTTGCCAGTGCCTGGGCGTCTCTACTTTACAACCTTGGTGGTTATAGCTCCCTGAGGTAGGGGTGCTTTATCAGCAACAGAGAATTATTTTTTTCAGTTTTAGTGGTAAACTCCCTGAGTTTCGCCCCAGGCTGGTTTAATAGGGGGGTGGGTGGGTTGATCAGGTCTCAGTCCTACAGATCCATTGTGGGTCTTAGAAAGAAAAGCTGAAAACTTCCCAATATATGTGAATATATAGTCCTATAGTCCTTTGTATATTAGTGCTGACGCTGTATAAATGTAAATTTTGCTAATGCTGTTTCCCATACTAGTGTAGACAGAGCCTGCATGTAATAAACATTTAACAAAACTATCTATAAATATAAAATGGTTATCACACATTCACATGCTGCTTCTTGCACTAAGCGTTTGATTCTGACACTAATTAGTTGTATCCTTTCTCTTTCACTGTTCGTATAGTAAGGTCAGTGTACAGGGTACGTTTTGCTGAATAGCTGTATTCATGTTTGAAGTTACCATACACCGCATTTAGGGGGCTATGCTGATCATCATGCCTTTTTACCAAAATCATTGTCTTTCTGGCTACAGGTTTCGATATCTAACATTGTCATTTGTCATTGTGAGTATTTCAAGTGTAGCAATCCAGTGAATTGTATGGATGTGGGAGTTTAGCCTATGGGCATTAGCCACAGTGACGTGTGTATTTGGACACCAGAATGGGAATGTGCACATAAGTTTTTAGCCCTTCTTTTGTGATTGCAGCTGCCCAACTATTATTGCTGTGGTCAGGTCAAAGTTCAGGTATCTCATTGTGACTCCTGTATTAGTCATGAAGCCATTTCTCAGTTGGCTGTGAAAATACTGAAGAGGAACAGGTGGACTGGGTGTTAGACTCCACCTTACACTGGAGTGAGGGTGTTACATACTTTATACAACTCCTATTACTCCACTTGCTTATTTTCTCTCTGAGGATCTTAAGCATTACCATTCTCCTATGACCCTGTGCGTGACATAGTTATAGCTTTACAATGATGGGTGCTTGGTTTGCTCTCTGCTTGAGTTACAGCAGCCTAGGACAGTTGTACTTTATGCTATTAGGCCTTGTCTATACTACACAGTTTTGTTCGCAAACGGCAGATATAACTGGAGTTAAATGTCAGCTGCTTTTCACACTTCAGTTGAAAAGCAGCTGGCCATTTAATAGGATGCCCACGGAATGATGGGATTGAGAAACCTGCATCATGTGACGCTGTATCTGCCCCATGAGGCATTGCAAATCTTTCCCAAAGCATCTTGCGGCCAGTTGCACAGTGGAGTAGCTATCCAGAGTGCACTGCTCTGTGTTGAAGCAAGAGCTGGCATGGATACATTCTGCCGACACAAGGCGCATAGTGTGGACATGCAACAGCAGTTTAATTAAAGCGCTTATTTAATTAAAACATAACTTTTGTCGACAAAACTCTGTAGTGTAGACAAGGCCTTAGTAAGCCATCTACTGCACTCTATCCCATGTGATACAACCTTTCCCCCTTTTAAAGTTGGCACTCACACACCACTCCTCCTCCCCATTTAACTCCAGTTATACCTGCTTTCACCAGTTCGTAATCCCATGCAGGTCTTTTCAGGCCTCAGCCTCACATTTTACATCACCATATGCTACTGCATGATGACCTGAATTTAAAAAATGAAGGGGGTCACACATCAATGGACATACCTCTGAAGTTAGTGGACATATATCTGCTTGTATCTGGTCTGAATTTGGCCCTTAAGTCCCATATAAGTTTTCAAAATAGAGCTAATGTGAAATTTAAGTGATGCAGAGGCCGTATGTAGGTCCTGTGCACAAGAGTGACTCTTACTCCCAAAGAAAATTTCAAATGCTCATAGAATCATAGAAGTGTAGAGCTAAAAGGGACCTCAAGAGGTCATCTAGCCCCCTGTGCTGAGGCAGGATCAAGTATACCTAGACTATCCCTGGCTGTCTAATCTGTTCTTAAAAACCTCCAGTGATGAGGATTCCATAACCTCCCTTGGTAACTTATTCCAGTACTTAATTATTCTTATAGTTAGGAAAAACTTTTTAATGTCTGATCTAAATCTCACTTGCTGCAGATTAAGCCAATTACTTCTTGTCCTACCTTCAGTGGACGTGAAGAACAGCTGATCACCATCCTCTTTATAACAACCCTTAACATATTTGAAGATTATAATAAAGTCCCCACTCAGTGGTCTTTTCTGAAGATTAAACATGCCCAGTGTTTTTAACCTTTCCTCATAGGTCAAGTGTTCTAAACCTTGTATCATTTTTGTTGCTTTCATCTGGAATCTCTCCAATTTGTCCACATCTTTCTTTGAAGTGTGGTGCCCAAAACTGGACACAATATTGAGCTATGGCCTCACCAGCATCAACTAGACAGGAACAATTACCTTGTGTGTTTTAGTTCCAACACTGGTATTAGCCAGTGCAACTGCATCACATTGTTGATTCATATTCAGTTTGTGATCTACTGCAACCCCCACATTCTATTCAGAAGTGCTACCACCTAGCCAGTTTTGTACATTTGATTTTTTCCTTTCTAAGTACTTTGCACCTTTCTTTATCAAATTTCATCTTTGTTGAATTCTTCAATTTGTAAAGGTTATTTTTAATTTTAATCCTGTCCTCCAAGTGCCTGCAATCCCTCCCATCTTCGTGTCATCTGCAAATTTTATAAGCATACCCTCCACTCCATTATCCAAGTAATTAATGAAAATATTGAATAGCAACAGACCCAGGACAGACCCCTGCAGAACCCACTAAACACTAGATTGACAGATAATTGTTGATATCTACTCTTTGAGTTCGATTTTTCAACTATTTGTGCACCCACTTTATAGTAATTTCATCTAGACCACATTTCCCCATATTGCTTGTGAGTATGTCATGTGAAAGTATGTCAATAGCTTTACTAAAGTAAATGGTGTACTCAAATGCGATATTGCAAATTCCCACTGTGTTACAGAAATCATCCACCCAAGGAACAGAAACAGTTCCATGTAACTTATGTAAGTAGCCAATCCAGCAAAAATTGCAAAATTCCAATATCCGTGCTCACAAAGAAGTGTTTGTGAGCTATTCACCCAGTAAACCGTTTCATGGAGAAATTCAGGAAAAATTGTGGAGGAAAATACCTGGGAATTTCCTAATCTGTTTCTGAACATTTCTCAAATAGAAAAGGAGTTGGGGGGAGAAAGTGAAATTTGATAAATACATTGTTAGTTCAAATTCATTTGTTCAGCTTTAATGACAACTCTAATTAAATACCATACTATTTTTGTTTGTAGATGCAGTTTTACAAAGCTGTGGCTATAGCAGAGATCAAAATATTGTTTGAAAAAATGATAGAAGATTATATTTGCAATCCTTCTATAGCTCGTACTTAAGTACTGAAAGCAGTTTTAAATCAGTTTGTACTGATAATTGAAATATAATGCCCATTCTTGCTTGTAGAGATCCTGATTGGATCCACATTTAATGTGCTTGTTCCCAAGAAATGAAGTGACTGAAGAGAACAGATAAAGTTAAATGTTAATGAAACCGTAAAGTACGTTTTGTGCTTCTTAGGGAGAAGGATATGCTCTATGAAGGGCTTTGACTTACTTTAAAAAGCATTATTAGGTATTTGATTGTTTATATTTCTAACTATTTATCCAAATGACGGTTCATGTGCATGGCACGAGGGCTTACTTAGCAGTGTACTTTTCTGATTTCTGCGGCACCTTACGGTCACATCCTGGCTCAGGAGTCTGTATGACCTATTGTCAGTGATATTTAATCAGCCTTGCAGAAGATTGTAAAGTTGTCTCCTGGTAAACAGTAGGAACACTAGAGAGGTGCAAAGCCCCCAAAACATGTTCTAAATGGGTAGCTGAGGATTCCCCTGTCAGGAAAGAATCTTTCTTTGGTATAAAGCTAAACTAGTCAGATCTATGCCGTGCCCTTCCACTCCTTCCCCCACAGCAGCCCCATCATAGGGGATGAACCTGAAAGAGCTGCTGATATTTCAAGGGTAGTCGGAGGGGAGGCTGGTATAATCCTTGCTGGTATAATGGCACATGGTCAGCACCAGGATTGGGGGGAAGGGAGTGCTTGGAAAGGTAACTTTGCCTTTGCCTCTCTAACTCAGTTGTGCTAAACTTTGTTCCAGTGAGGATTTAGCCTATAGACTTTGACTAAGTTAAAAACTCTGGACCCAAAGCACTTTCTGTTAAACACATTTAAAAGTACAGACAAAAACAAAAACGCAAACGCAATGTATGCACCTATTTAATCTATAGCGACACAGCATCATCCTAAAGATACATCAAGCGTGAGAAATTCAAAGGGACATAATTTACCAAAAGCTGTTTGAATATATGGTATCCAAGTTTTTACTGAACTACTAAGTACATGTCCATCTGAATACAAACCGGATCTAATGTATCTGCCTGAAAATACCACCTCATATAGAACTACCTTCTTTTATAGGAAAGGAAAAAAGTTGAACTCGTCTGATCATCTCTTGATTATCAAAGCGTAGAGCTTGCATATACTAATCAAAAGGCCCTCGGTGAAAATTCTTAAATCTTTACATAGCTCTTCTGGGGCTTGGATTCAAATTGAATTACAAAAGGTCATTACACTAATCCTGCTAAATAGTCCCATTTAAATGATTCCTTTAAAATATTCTCAGAAGGCACATGCACAAATTTTATTTGTTATATATATTGCACACCAGGCATCCTAATGGAATTTGTGACTCCCAGTCATATTCCTGAATTCCTGTCAATAATTGGCTTTCAAAAGTTAAAATGACTTCTGAAAGCAGGCTCCACACCTTGTCCCGCTTAGATTTTGGAAGGCACTTCAGATTCTTAAAACTTGGATCGAGTGCTGTAGCTATCTTTAGAAATAAGAGCATAAGAATGGACATACTGGGTCAGACCAAAGGTCCATCCAGCCCAGTATCCTGTCTGCCAACAGTGGCCAATGCATAACTAACCAACCAACCAACCAGTCAAAAATCAGTGAAAATTCACCATTAGATCCAAGTATGGTTAGCATGGACCTCTTGGGTATACCACCTGGAGATTATTCTACTTCTTCCAAATATAAATTTTTCTGATTTCAGTTTGAGTGCAACTTTAAGTATTCACTCTACTGAAATCTGAAAAGGTCACAATAATACATGAATGGACTTCAGAAGATTACCACCAGTGTAGGACTGGTTTATAGAATGAGAAACTTAAGCATGAATTTTCTTAAAATATGTAATCCTTGGTGAGATAAAGGATGGTATAAATAGGCTATCCTTCTCAGTGTGCTCTCTATGAGTGCAAACATTTACTACTGGATGGGTTATTCTCAGCAGTGAGCATATGGCGTGTTATAGGGCCTGGCAGCTCTATCCTTCAAGCTGACTCGCTTTGGCATATCCCTTTAGGGCACTCTATGAGACATGGGGCCCACCTGTGGATCAGTTTGCAAGACTGGGCACGTGTTTGTAAAATTGAAGGCCTGCTAGTATCTTACTACTTGTATGGCAGCAGTATCTAGGATTGCTAGGTGTCCGGTTTCTGACTGGAACGCCCAGTTGAAAAGGGACCCTGGCGGCTCTAGTAGACACTGCCAACCAGGCTGTTAAAAGTCTGGTCGGCGGTACAGTGGAAGTCTGGGGCTAAGGCATACTCCCTGTCTGCCCTAGCTCTGCGTGACTCTTGGTCATTGAGACCTCTAGGCACATGGGTGGCCAGGGAGGCTCCGTGCACTACCCCCACCCCTAGTGCCAGCTCCACAGCTCCCATTGGCTGGGAACCACAACCAATGGGAGCTGTGGGTGCGTCGCCTGCAGGTGCTAGGGCAGCACTCGGAGCCTCCCTGGCCACCCATGCACCTAGGGGCTGCAGGGACCTGGCAGCTGCTTTCTGGGAGCCGTGGTAAGCACCACTGGGACTCCGAACCTCCCCCCGCATCCCAATCCCCTGCCCCAGCCCGGAGTTCCCTCCCACACCCAAACCCCTCATCCTTGGACCCACCCCAGAGCCCACACCCTCTCTTGCACTCCGAACACCTCGGCCTCACCCCAGAGCCTGCACCCCCAGCCGGAATCCTCACCCCGCCCCCAGACCACAGCTCTCTGTCCCAGCCTGGTGAAAGTGAGTGAGGTTTGGGGAGAGTGAGCGAGGGAGGGAAGAGGGATGGAGCGAGCAGAGGTGGGGCCTTGGAGAAGGGTAGGGCAGGGGTGTTGGGTTTTGTGTGATTAGAAAGTTGGCAACCTTAGCAGTATCGCCAGCCACAACGATTAAAAAATCGTGTCATTTAGCATTGAGGGTTCACTTTTAATGCTTTTCTCTGCAACGATGAAGTCTAAAAACTCAGGTGTTTTTTTTTTAAATGAACGTTGAGATTTGCATGTAACTTCCTGGTCCCAGGAGCTGGAGCTTTAAGCAAAACACCAGATATCATAAGCCTTGTAGTAGAATCACAAAAGTTGGCAACCATGCAGCAGTAATCGATGCGATACTTTTTATACTCACCTCAATTAAGAAACATAATCTTCTCCCCTTCCTCCCACACAACCAACAGACTGGTCTCTGATTGGAAAATTGTTAGCTTAAAAATCAGGGGCCTATTCCAATCAAAATCAATGGGAGTTTTGTCACTGAACATAATGGGAGCAGCAGGCCCCCAATATGTTTACTTGTCTTACTAATTACACCTTAGATTATTTAAACAGAAACGACTCCAGTTTGACTTTTTGCTGTTTATTGTGTTTTCTTTTTTGCACATCTCTCTGCTTGGGCAACAGCAATCAATGATGAAAATTTCACTCTTGTTTGGGTTGCAAACACTGCAGAGTAGTGTGCATTTGTTGAAAAGTAACTTTAGATATACATTTTTAAAAATTCTTGGAAACATTTCTATTACTCTTAGGGTTAGTAAATGCTTAATTTAGGCTTTTGAGCTTTCCTACTTTCTCCTGCAGCCCTAAACAGGTCTGTACTCAATCCAGTCACAGTGCAACAAGTTAGTAAATTTTACATGCAGTGAAGAGCTGTCACTGTAGTGTGCTAACATCCATCAGAAGAAGTAATTAAAACAAAATGAACCACTTGCTATAAGTAAAGTTAAGTGAATTGGATGGAATGTCATCAGAGAACGATTTATCTTCTAAAAATAAACATCTTGGTTTCCCATCATCATATATTCTGATAAATTATTCAGTTTGGCCTCTCATTTGTCTAGTAACAGGAGATCACCATCCTGTGACAATGTTTTTAGTCCGATTGGCATTGTCTCTCAAGTAACTTTTGAAGTCTGTAAGAATGGATCACATCATTAATCGTTGTTGCCCATGCCTTTAATATCCATTCTTTCTTTCTTGCTCCATGGGTGAATCTCTCTCTCTCTCTCTCTCTCTTTCTCCATCCCTTTCTTACAACCAGCACCATCTATGGCCTGTTCTTATGTATTTGATACAGCTTTTAATGCAAAAATCACAGCACATTCATCCCTGGTGGAGTTAGCTTTACTTAAACATCATAGAGTGAAGATAATTGGTTATATGTATGGGGAAGGGGATTAGATGTGACATTAAGATCCACCATCTGATCTGAATCCAAACTTTCCCAAAGCTTGGAATTGTGTTTTGATCAATTTTAGAGATACAATAGAACCCCAGAGTTACAAACACCTCGGGAATGGAGCTTGTTTTAACTCTGAAATGTTCGTAACTCTGAACAAAACATAATGGTTGTTTTTTCAAACGTTTACAACAGAACATTGACTTAATGCAACTTTGAAACTTTACTATGCAGCCTTAGACATGACTATTTTGTTTGATCTCTTACTTGATGCTGAACTGTATCCAAGCCGATGTGAAAGTGAATCCTCTCTTCCGCTCCAAAGAGTAGCTAAGTCACTGCTGCTTCATAATGTGTTTCCTTGTCATTTCCTTACCAAGTGTATTGTACACAGACTTAGATAGACAAGTCAAACTGATCATCAGAAGAACAGATTATTGTTTTTCTTTTTAAAGCCATTCAGCTTTCCTGTGATTAACATAATAACAGTGAGATGTCTTAATATTCTGCTGCTTTGAAGGAAAAAGAATGAAAATAAGGTATTTCAGACATCTGCACTGCTGTTGTTAAGACAGTTGGTCCTCCACACATGTTGGTCAGCTGTACATGATTAGTACAGCACCTGAAATCTTCTTTCCTTTCATTTGAAGATGACAGTGCATACTCTGAATGTTGTGTCTTTCTTCCTTCATTTACAGAGAAAGGCAGTGGGGAGAGAGAAGGAAGTGGGGACTGAGACCAGTAATATTATAAATGGAAAGTGTGTTCAGTCTAAATTCTTTGCCAAGTCTCTGCGCTTTCTTTTCCTAATAACTTGCCTGATGTTGGTATCTGTTTGATATAAATGTTGCTAGATTGATTTGAACATAGATGAGTCACCTTATAACTCCAAGGCATAAGTGTACCAGTACTGTTCAAATATTATAAGAAGTCTCAGAAAGATGAAGTGCAAGAGGGATTCAAAAGGAAGTTAAAATATGCATTTCATTGAAGCTAACAATAGAGAAATTAGCCTTTTGTCTGTAAGCAGAGTCAGGATGAGGTCTACCCTGACATCTGGTGGTGAGTCATGGTGGGTTGTGAAAAGAACTTCAGGGGCTGATCTCATTTGCATAGGCACATCCACCCTTTCTAGATGGTCACTTTGGCTGCTGTAGGAGCCCCAGTTTCTCTGTTATTGGGGCAGGAATAAACTGTTATTATCCTGATTATGTGAATCAAGGACAGTGGAACTATACTCGGCCTTTTGTTATAATGGAGGGACTCACCATCAACTAAACAGCACTTGCTAGGCAAAGGTCATGGGTTCGGAAACCCAGTGAGGGGAGAGAGGCTGGGGATAGGTATTAATACTTGGTGGCATGAGCCCCTAGTAAGGGCCTTGTATGCTAATTGCACTTCCTCCTCTCTCCACTGTGGAATATCAGAGCTAATTTTGATTCTATTAAGAGTCTAGTTACCGGCTGCTGAGCTGAATTCACTTTAGGCTAATGGTGCACTACCACTGAGGCTCCCTTACTACAAACTGAACTCACTGAGTGTTGTGTAGTGTGGGAGCCTGAAGATATATGGCAGAGCAGTTTGCAGGATGGCAAGCAGAGCGGCTGGTGGAGCAGAGCAGTATTTCGGATGCCTGGAGCAGCTCATGGGGGCGGCTGAAAGAGTGGAGCCCCATGGAGAGGTAGGGCAATCAGCTTTGGACCATGTAAGGTGTCCCTTAATCCCTTCCCCCCCATCTCCACCCAGGTTGGGAGGTAAAACTCTGCAGATAAACTTTCAAACTCTGGGGCTGCCCTGACCAGGGACAGAGACTTTTGGGTCTTTGGACTTTTGGGACTTTGAGTGATTTTGGGTTGCTGGACTCAAGAACCAAAGGGAAATGACATGCCCCAATTTGCTTGGGGTGGGTTTTTTTTTTGCTCATGGGTTGTGTTCTGGATCCTGTTGGTGGTGTTTCCCCAACATAATGCCACATTGTTTCTCTCTGTTATTAAAAGGCTTTCTACTACACTCAGACTATGTGCTTGCAAGAGGGGAAGTATTGCCTTTTGGAGGCGCCCAGCAGGGGGAGGTATATATTTGTCCCAGGTCACTGGGTGGGGGCTCGAGCCGGTTTTGCATTGTTACATTGGAATGGAACCCCTAGATACTGAACCCGGCCCTTGTTGCTGCCAACTCTGATGGGCAGAAGTGTTACATGTCTATTTCCACTTCTGACTTTAAAAAATGAGCTTCTGGCTCTTTAAATTACAGTGCAGCTCATGGTGAGACATTACCGAACTGAATTATTTATAAAGCTACAGCAAACTCTGGCAAACAAACCCTTTAAAGCTCACAATCCATCTGTTTATTTTTTGTAAGGTAGGCTCCATCTTCACCCAAATGCTCCCATTCATCTCAATTGTGTAGAAGCATGAATCCTGAAAATTCCTTCCCAAATTTAGTCCATCAGGATATTCAGTCTGGTCCCGAGCACATGCTGCTGAAAGCAAAGCAAAGCAGTATTTAGAATGAAATCTCTACACCAAGATTTTGCCTCAAGCCTGCGTGTCAGAAGTGAGATGCATAGCTTGGAATATGGTGAATAGCTTGCACTATGTCTCCTGGAATTAGGCCTCACTCAAGACTTGTATTGAGAACAGAAACTTAATTCCAAAATTACAAGCAGGCATATTAATGCTTGGTGTTTCCAGGACATAAGGAAGAGTTATATTGAAGACACACAAGGAGCCTGATTCTGACTTCTTTGTTTTTTACTAAGGTGCAGTTGAAGTTCTTCTGATTCTTATCCATGGGTCAGACCAGAATCAAGCCCACATTCTCTTGTAAATGTGCATGCATAACACCCCATGTATTAATAAGAATAATGTGCATATATCATAGAAAATTAATCACTTAGGACCTGATCCTGCCAGGTGTAGATAGCTTCTTGCAATGTGCCAGCTGTTCTCAGCTCACCAGAAATATGTTTGGTCCCGGTGTGGAGAGAGTACTAAACAGGCTGACATCTTGAAATGCATGTGCAATGCTTGCCTGACTCTTTTGAGTCCTTTGCAATACTTCTGTTCTCTATACAGTGCATTTCTGTCACCCTTGACTTCCCTTCCGAATCACATCTTCAGTAAGCCCATCTTTTTTTAAAAAACAAAGTCCAATAAAACTATAGTATCTCTGAAAGCCAGTTTTGTTTGAACTATGCTTCTCAGTAAATCCACAGTTCTCATTCCCCTCAAAATGTGAACATTGCTCAGATAACACAGTATTCACATTAAAAGATTTCTTGAAATTCTTTAAGTGCACATTAAAATGCAAATCGGTCTTCTTATTAAAGATTTCTGGAATTTCTCTGACAACACATTTAAATGCAAATCACTGAAACGTAGACTCAATATTAAAAACCAAATAATTATTTGATCCACATGCTGAAATTAAAATAGAGAAGATTTATACATCTCGGTAAAATCAGTGCAGTTTTAAAAGTATATATGAGGAGGCTAAACACAAAGTCTGTTTGGCTTTCTAGACACTAAGTCATAAGCAGAGCTGGGTGAACAGTTAATGAAAGACCAGCCTTTGCAAATTGGCTGGCCTGGAACCAATAGATGTCACAGGTTCGAGTTCTGCAGTCTTGATGTTAGGAGGTTATTCGTTTTCCATTTCAGTTTTGTCATTTCTCAACATCAGTTCAGAACGTCCATTCGGTGGGTCCTTCCTAGAGAGAGAAGGAATATGCTGGCGACTTCCTCACATGGCCATCCTGCTCCTGTGCTTCGTTCTTGGAATGTGCTGGACATGATTGCTTTTATGCCATAACATTTGTCTGGAGTGTACATGGCCGCACGTTGTAATGTTGACTGGATTCTGGTTTGCTGAACCTTGTGGCTAGGAAACTGTAGCTGAACTTGATGTTTCTGAGGGGTGTATAACTGTTCTTTAACAAAAAAACTGTTCTTTAAAGCTTCTGTTGTCCTAAGTGGGACTCAATTTCCACGCCTCATGGGGTTTTGAGATGGGAGAATTAATAGGGATTTTCTCTGATGGAATGCAAATGTTAAGATTTCATCTTAAAGTAAATATTCTAACAGGATTAGGTCCTCTTCTTGTCCAGTTTGGAGATAGAGATGTGCAGGGATAAGAATATGGGGGCCCACAACTCTGCTTGTATGAGCTCAAAGACTTAAAAACACACAGGAAGCACAAGTGGGGCCAGTGGTAGTTTTAAATGTGAGAGAATAGACGTGATTACTAACAATTTTGTGGGAAAGAAGCCCAGACCATGTTTGGATTTTTAAAGATTCCCAGAAAGCACCTGTGAGTTTGTGGGTGTAATTTTGGCCCCATTAGAGTCAGTGACAGAACTTCCTCTGACTTCAAAGGGGCCAGGATTTCACCTTATGTCTGGCATCCAGTCCTGATAGCAACAGTAATAAGGGGACACAGTCAACCTGGTCTTTTTAAAAAACAAAATTAACTAATTTTAAATCATTTTTTTTCTGATAGAGCACTCCTTAAAATGTATAGTTTGAGCTTTTAAAAATCTCTTCTAAAAATGTATATGATTTTTTTCTGTTTCTCTGGTGTGCTTACTAGGTTCTTTTGGGAAGGCCCAAGAGCAACAGTACAAACATGCTTTCCCCAGTACTCCTTTCCTCTCTGTGCCCACAACTACCTGCTTCCCTCCTCAGTTTCAGTTTAGCTGCTGCTACTAGTAAACACCCTCTTGCAGAGAGGGGGGAAGAGTGTGCACATAAGTTCTCCCAGAACAGCGCATGAGAAAGATGCAGTGAAGGCTGGGTGGGAAATGGATTTCCTGTCCCTCAAGAAGTTTTGAGATTTTGATTTTTTTTCTCCTGAATTGGGATGAAAAGTAAAAAAACTCCAATAATTTTCGCAAACCGACAAACTCAAAAATTTGATTCAGGAACATTTCATTTTAAATTTGACCATTTTTCCTCTTTTTTTACCTTTCATTAATCTAAATGTCCTAAACTTTCTAAACAAAGTCATTTTGACTCGCATCCCAAAACTTTCTGGTTCAACAATTTAAAAAAAAAATTTCCCATATTTTTTTCAAGTTGGGAGCTTAGTTGAAATTGCCAACAGTTTCAGTTGTGACAAACAGGCATATTTGGGCAAAAAAAAGTCTGTGAAATAATTCCCGACCAGTTCCAGATACAATGAACCATCCCCACAAAATGCTGTCCAATGAACTATGTAAGCAAATGGAAGAAATAGAGAAAAATATTTTTTCTAACTTAATTCTGTTCTTAGGGATTATGTGTAATAATAGTTGGTTTAGCATTTTCAGTTGGAAATGTGATTGTAAAATGGACAGGTTTCAGAGTAGCAGTCGTGTTAGTCTATATTCGCAAAAAGAAAAGGAGTACTTGTGGCACCTTAGAGACTAACAAATTTATTAGAGCATAAGCTTTCGTGAGCTACAGCTCACTTCATCGGATGCAAAATGGACAGTATCCCTTTAACTGCATTACCTCTACATAGATATACTTGGTACTTTGGAGAAAATGTACCTCAAGGGCTGGGAGAGTCCTCACTAAGGCTTTGACTTAGCAAAGAACGGAAGCATATTGAACACAGGATACTAGAGCAGATGGACTCCGGATCTGATCCAATATGGCAGTTCCTGTGTTCCTACGAATCAAAGTCTGAATGTTGGCACTTAAAACAATGCCACCAAATGCTGTTGCTATTGCAGTACATATACTGCAGCCCCATTTGGCAGTGAAAGGGGTAGCAAAAACAAAAGGGATCAAAGTTAAACATTTACAAAGTGAGGGACGATCCTAAGAGATGTGACGCACCTGCTGAGTGTCAGTGAAGTCAATGGGAGCTGCAAGTGATTAGCATTTCTCAGGACCTGTTTTATGCAGGAAATTTCCCATTATGCTGTTACCCCACCAATCCTCCTTTCCTAAAATCACTTAAAAAAGTCAAACAGAGCACCACTTGCTTATGCATGTTGCTGAATTATCTTCACTCAGAGGACCCTGATGCAGGATATGGAAGAATAAGTTAGGATTCAAAACTTGTACATTCCTTGACTGATAATAGGAGCCCTTTCCTAAGCTGATTAGATTATATGCTTTCTTCCCTCAGTGCAATTCAGCAATATGACATAACTAAGAGCATAATTAAAGGATTAAAATAATATAAAAGAATCAAGTGATGTGATTTGTAGGAAGAAATATGTTATTTATGTTAGAGTTGGTTGAGCAGAATTTGCTTGTTAATCATAGGCAAACCGTTGTTGATTTCTTCAACTTTCAACATTATTAATATTCACTGAACGGTTTGAATTAAACATTTCCACACTACATGTGTTTCATAACTATTTGCTGCAGCTCTTCACTATTTGTTATTTACGACTGGGGGACTGTGATTTATCATACGGTGGTATTTCTGTTTCCCTGTTGGCTGGCTTAGTGCTTTAATAGGAAGAATGAGATTTAACATACTTCTTGAATAAATTACTTAAACATTAAAGTTTTACAAACATTTTCATGAACATCAGTTGTTCAGATATTCACAAATGACTGTGTGAGTCCATACAATGATTAATATGTTCCCAGGAATTGAAGTGACTCAGATAGGAGTTGTTTGTTTACAAATGTTAGCAAATTTGTTTCATTATTCCACCAGCTTTAGTCAACAAGGAGCAAATGACAGGTGGCTCTGTAGTCTCACACTGTGATCTTGATTTGACACATCAATTTTTATTAATGGTTGATGTGTATCTGACAACTCGGATTCCTCCCTAAAGGAAAAAAAAGTCAGATTCTTCTCCCATGGGTGTCTAATGTCCCACAAACAAGCTTTATAAACACTAAGAAACCTGAGATTTTGCTTATATGTCGATGGTTATGATATTTCATGTGTTAATCAGGGCCTATTTATCTCAGTGGTTTGCCACTCAAATGCAGCTTGATGAGGATGAGCAGAACTGAACTATTTTACTGCTTAGCATATATCATCAGCAGATTTTTTTAAAGAAAAAAATTGCCTTTTTCATATTTTCAAAGATAGATTGACCCTCCCCCCCCAGAGAAGTGGTATTGTACAGATATTCTTGTGGACAAAATGAATCTTGTCATTTCCCCCCAAGCACTGTTTTTGTGCTACCATGAAAAATAAGTATTACTCCCAAATAATATTGAATGATACAGTACAGTTCGTCTGTACAATAAGCTGCCAGTAATTGCTGCCTGCTATATTTCAGTATTTTAAAAGAATATAAAGAAGAGGACAAATTTCAGTTCTTTTCTTGGACGTACGTAGCCAAGTGTCATTTGTCTTTTCCCCTCCTTTCATACCAAATGCTTTTGTGTTGTGAAAAGCAAAGCAGGCAAAATATTGTAAACAACAGAAAAATGTGCTGAGTGGACGGGAGCCTTAGGAAAGTGTCCAGAGACAAATTCTCCTTTGAATTTCACCTGTGTAAATCCAGAGTAATTCCACTCACTGGAGTCAGAGTGGAGTTACTCTGATTTAAATGAGAGGAGAATTTGGCCCCTAGGCCTCCAAGGACCCAGTTGCCCACTGCCTTGCACTTTGTCATGTATTGACATTTCTAATGGTGCAAAATGGTAGTAAAATGCTGACAAATCAGAAAAGTAGCATGCTGTGCCCTTTTCACACTCACTGTTCACAGGTGCCAGTGATGACATAAGGTAGACAAAGATGCTCAATTTTTTTAATATAGTCTGAGGAATTATCAGAGGAATTAAGGGTCAAATTCTGTTTTCACTCATTCTGGTGTAAAAGCTGGAATAATTCCACTGACGTCAGGGATGTTTCAGCTACATTTCTAGTGGGCAGTTTGAAATGCATCTCAGAGAAACACTTCATGTACATTGCCACAATTTAGCATGTAGTAGAGGCATGCAGGTGAGATACCATGGAGTCTAAATTGCTTCACAGAAGATTGATTCACTGCCTATCATAGCTGATGCCATTAGTAGTAGGAAAGGATATTTGAGGAATCATTGGTGACAACTAGCCAAGTGCTTTGAAAATACATGCACTGCTGGTGTACCACCAAAATACTTGAATCAATCAGATAATCCTATCAGCTAGGTTAAAAACCTAACCAAAAAGCTCCATGAATCAGATATTCAGCATCATATGAAACCACATGAAAAATGACAGTCAGGAACCACAGGACTAAGTATCCTCTCCCCAGAGATCAGAACCACTGCCATCAAACAAAGGAGGAAAATGTCACAGAAACAATTTGATCTTCATTACAGATGGAGCTCCAGTGATAGAATAATTAGGGTTGTTGAATTGTAGGGAGACCATATTTCCCAAGGGGAAAATGAGACACCACATGGGGCTAGTTTGAGCCCCACCTGCGCAAGGCTGGTCCGAGCTGCTCCTCTGAGCCCTCCCTACACCCCGCACAGGGCTGGCCCAAGCTGGTTGCCCTAGTCCTGCCCCCACATCCCCGCTTGGGGCCGGGGTCGCTGCTCGCCCAAGCCATGCCTGCCTTCCACACAAGGCTGGGGTCGCCGCTCATCTGAACCTGCCTGCCCCCTGCGTGAGGCTGGGTCTGGCATCGCTGCTTGCTCGAGTCCTGCTGCCCCCCAATGGAGCCCTGCCCTGCGCGGGTCTGGCATCACTGCTTCCCCACCCCCCGCACATTCCTCCGCACCCCACTTTATTGACAAAAGTTGGCATTTGTCTGGTTTGTTCCTACCAACGGGAAAAATGCCCACTTTGGCCAAAAAAGTTGGGTCGAACGGAACAGGGCTTAAAAAACAGACAGTCTGGCCAAAATGAGAAATATGGTTATCCTATTGAATTGTTTCCCCATAATCCCCGGTTTGCTCACATTCTGAAAGTGTCATCTGGATGAAATTTTACAGGCCTGATGTCTGCATAATGGACAATTTTACTAGAAAGTTTGAGCAGAACGGGGGGGGGGGGGAATTAATTTCTCAATTTATATATACTTTCCAAAACATCTGAAATGGCTGGGAGTGGGTGGGGGTGAAATTTGGGGAGGAAGTAGCTCTCCTGGAGGAGAAATGGCTAAAGTGTTCTTAACTTCTTGGGCCAAATTCCATTCTTAGTACACCATTGCAACTCCATTGATTTACAGGGAGTTGCAACGGTATAAATGATTGAAATGGGATGAATTTAGCTTTTTATACATAGAAGAAGGGCTGCAGATGTGCAAGTTTCTCTAGTCTGGGCCATTTTATACGATGGACTTTGAAGCAGAGTTCCCTTCGAACTCAGAATAGAGTTCAGCTTTAAAAATGAATGGAACAATCAATGTCAGATTCTTCTCTCACTTTACACCAATGTAAATCAGAAGTTAAGTTCATTGATTTTACTCTGGTGTTGTATGTAATTTACACAATCATTTACATCATCTCAGAATTTGGTACAAAGTTGTTTGTGGAGTTGCTCTCATTTACCCCAGCATAAGCCACAGGATTTTACTCCATGCCTGAGTTTGTCCAGCACTGTTGTCTAAGGGGAAATGTTTCCCAGACTGTGCTATGGAGATGCTGCCCCGGATCCTGATCTCCTTAGAGTCAGTTAGAGTTCTGCCACTGACTTTCAGTGGGAGCAGGATTGTTCCGCTCTCCTCCAGTGAATCCCTTCAGTCAGGGGGTGTATAGAATACATCCAGATATTGGCAGAAAATGGGTTAACTCTCTCCCTCTAACTGGAAGGAGGGAGAGCTGGACCAGCTGTGAAAAGTCAATTAATTCCCTCAAGCATTGTATAAGTGGGATGTCTGGCAAGGGGGTATGATCTGTAGGTTGAGGAGTTGAGCTGGGTGGATTGAGTTCCTCTTTCTCTCTTGAGTGGAGCTGAAGGGAATTACATTTCAGACCTTCGTTTTGTGTGTGGCTGGAAAAAACCTCTCTCTTTATGCTGTTAGCTTGGACTCTGGCTGAGGGGAGCCTTGTTGCATTTATGTGTATGCTTTACAGGACTAGGGATTTCTCTACATTTGATTTATTTTTCTGTTTTACCATAAAACCCACTCGAAGGTTTTTAAGCAGAGTAGTGTTGTATCTTCCCAACTCCCGCACAAGAGAGAGAGAGCTGAGCTTCACATGTGTTTATTAACAAGAACAATCCCTCTGAGGTTCTAAAGCTGAAAGAGATTATATTATGTAAAAAATCAATTATTTGAAAGCCAAAATGCTGAGAATCTCGTCCTTCAAACTTGTATCAAACAGCAAAAACTTGTATTTATTCTTGGTAGTCAACTTGGGAAAGATAATATCAGGCTGACAAGTCTTGTGAAGAAAAGGAGTACTTGTGGCACCTTAGAGACTAACAAATTTATTAGAGCATAAGCTTTCGTGAGCTACAGCTCACTTCATCGGATGCATTTGGTGGAAAAAACAGAGTACAGATTTCCACTCTATACGGCTAAATTCAGTGCCTTGCATAATCACAGGTTTCAGAGTAGCAGCCGTGTTAGTCTGTATTCTCAAAAAGAAAAGGAGTACTTGTGGCACCTTAGAGACTAACAAATTTATTAGAGCATAAGCTTTCGTGAGCTACAGCTCACTTCATCGGATGCATTTGGTGGAAAAAACAGAGTACAGATTTCCACTCTATACGGCTAAATTCAGTGCCTTGCATAATCACAGGTTTCAGAGTAGCAGCCGTGTTAGTCTGTATTCTCAAAAAGAAAAGGAGTACTTGTGGCACCTTAGAGACTAACAAATTTATTAGAGCATAAGCTTTCGTGAGCTACAGCTCACTTCATCGGATGCATTTGGTGGAAAAAACAGAGTACAGATTTCCACTCTATACGGCTAAATTCAGTGAGCTGTAGCTCACGAAAGCTTATGCTCTAATAAATTTGTTAGTCTCTAAGGTGCCACAAGTACTCCTTTTCTTTTTGAGAATACAGACTAACACGGCTGCTACTCTGAAACCTGTGATTATGCAAGGCACTGAATTTAGCCGTATAGAGTGGAAATCTGTACTCTGTTTTTTCCACCAAATGCATCCGATGAAGTGAGCTGTAGCTCACGAAAGCTTATGCTCTAATAAATTTGTTAGTCTCTAAGGTGCCACAAGTACTCCTTTTCTTTTTGAGAATACAGACTAACACGGCTGCTACTCTGAAACCTGTGATTATGCAAGGCACTGAATTTAGCCGTATAGAGTGGAAATCTGTACTCTGTTTTTTCCACCAAATGCATCCGATGAAGTGAGCTGTAGCTCACGAAAGCTTATGCTCTAATAAATTTGTTAGTCTCTAAGGTGCCACAAGTACTCCTTTTCTTTTTGAGAATACAGACTAACACGGCTGCTACTCTAAAGTCTTGTGAAACATCCCTCAGTTATAACCCATCTTAAGAAGTGTAATTTAAACACACAAAAGCCAAGAAATATAAAAATCTCAATGACTCCTGGACATATGACTTTATGTGATTCATACAATACAGATTGCATTAGAAAAATACATCGTTTTTGAACCAGTAAGATTTACAAATGTTGACAACAAGCACAAATGAGCTATTTATGGCTGGGCTTTATTTCTGGGGTTGTTCTTTCTCATTTAAAAGAAAGATAGTAATTAAAACAAAAACAAACCCCCACAACTCACCTTCATATACTTTATAGATATTTAAAGTGCAGTGTTGATTTTAATGAAGATCTGAGCTAATTGTTTATCAGTTTGGTTCTTTGGGCATGCTCCTCCCCAGCATCAGTGTTTTCTGTCTCATTGCCAAATGAAACCATTTCTGGCAGTGCTGGGAATTCATAGGAAGCATAGTTCATAAAAGGCAACTTTCTTTTGGAGCAAAAGCAGCTCTAAATTACTTAAGGAAAACTCCACAGCTGCAGTTCATCTGACTTCTATGACCCATTTCCAATGGGCAGTCTCAGGCAGTGAAAACTCACTTTGTGGGTAAGGAAGCACACTCCGATTTGGAGGTACCTGAGCTACTGCCAAGCAGTCTGACCTATCCATAGTAAGAGAGGTTAATTGTTGTAGCTTTACTTGCTAATAGCTTCCTAACTTTCACAGACCCAACATCTGACTATTTTTATTGGCTTAAGATTACATTTCTCATATGTACTTCCTCTTTAAGTGTTGCTTAAGCATGTGTCATTTCGTTCCCCCCATTATACTGACTTAGTATAAAAGAAAGAAACCTGCTATTTATTTATTAGTACCTCAGTCTTTTCCTACAGGGAGCTGTGGCTGTGCCCAGAAACTTTGCTTGCTACTGCATTTTACCTGGAGGGGAATGAAGTAATTTACAATCACTAGTTATAAAACAGCCCATTCATCCTGCTGTATGAAAGCAGAATGCAGATCTAGCCATTTCAGTCAGCATTAAGTTTTCCAGGTCTATCTCTAATGCCTTTCTGCTAAGATTTTAGGAAAATTGAAGTCCAAGGCAGTGAGCATGCAGTGCCATAAAAATGTCCTGAGTGCCTAAGGCTGTGTAGACATCTGTCTATAGGGACTGCTTATTATCTACCTCTCATCATTCTTTCTTCCTTTGACTGGTAATCGCCTGCCTTGTGAGAACATATGCTTTTCAGGTTACAAATTGGTATCTGCAAACAGTTCTTTCCTCCCTTCATTTCCTTTGCTCTTGCTTTCGCCGATAGCGCAAGGCAGGCTATCCCTATGGTGTTATGGAATCCACTCTCTGCATTGGAGCTGACTGAGCAACCAGAAATATGCAGTGACTGGAATTCGTCTGATGTTTCTTTAAATAAAAATAATTTTTAAAAAGCCACAGACCACCTCCGCCCCCAACACATTTCCCTTATTAATGCACAGGATGCATTTCTCTTCATAGAAATCATCCAGCCCACTCAACGTGCCCTAAGTAATAATGGCGAAATGCATTTTCTCAGATGTTCCTAGAACAGTATTCAGTACTTAACAGTATTTCTGTGAAGCTGCCTTCTGTGCTCTGCAGTCAGTCGGAAATGGGTTAGAAAAGCAACTTCATTTTCACCATATCACATCATTGGTAATTTATTTTATTTTTTTAATCCAAGGTATTGAAATCTCCCTGTCTTGGGAAATGGTTCATGGGTGCCAGGCAATAGGTACCTCACTGAATTGCTTACAGCAATATTTTCCCCTGTGGGATGTGGATTGCAGAGTTTAAGGCCCCAGTTCTGCAGTTGGCTCAGCACAGATGGATCCGGTCACCCATACAGATCTGGTTACAGGACTGGGCCCAAAATTATTAGCATTTTAAAACAGGAAATTTCCAATTTTTAGAACAAACAGAAACCTAATGGCACATTTTTTTTTACATTTTTATGCTGCTTCTGTGAACCCCTTCCACAGTTCTTAGTTTTCTCTCCTTCCACTTTCTTCTGTGCATCCTAAGCCCTCCACTGCTGCTATTGGACTCCCAGATCTCCTTGCAGTCTTCTTGGCAATCTTCAGTGCTGTGTGTGATGAATGTCCCCTGGTTTCGATGCAGGTCTCTGATTGGGTGATTATCTGAAGATTCTAAAGCATAATTTTGTTTTTATTTGTAGTCAAGAAAAAATGAAGATAAATACACACAATTCAGAGCATTGAATGAGCCCAAAGTGAGGTGTCTCAAGGGCTGCTTCTCCCCTCATTGCTTCCTACAACAGCTACAGTCATCAGATGCTGCAGTGAGGGTCCCCTGGGCAAAACTCCTGAAGTTTGGAGGCAAGGTATTCTCAATGGAAAGGTGTAAGCTATGGAATTCCTATCCACAAGAAATGAGGTTGCTGCTTTTAGGTGTCAGTATAAGAACCTATTCTTTGTGCAGGCCATCCCCCGATAATGTTGGATAGGATAGCCTCTCATCAGCTTCCTGGACAGTATCATAAAATGATTCCACACATTAAAGAAACTAAATTCTATTTCTTAGAAAAATATTACACCTCTTACTTTGGTATTTGCTGTGGTAATGGGCCAGTAGAGATACACAGATGCATAGTTCTATAGACTTGCACAAGCAATTCCATTCTGGAAATTCATTCTTAAGACTTGAACTGAAATTTAAACCCCAGACAAGGAAATGAGGAGAGAAGTGGACATTGAAACAGGAAGTCCATAACTCGGTTGGTTGTATCCGGAATGTCAAATAGCTCAATTCCTACAGCTGTTAAAGTGCTAATGTATCTGACATGCATGCATTGCAACATTTAGTGTGGTAAGTGAGGGAAGAAACAGTAGGGAGGATACTTAGTTCTTGTTTTTGTTTTGGGAGACTCTGTGTGCCTACAAACTTGCCATAGCCAGTCTGGGGCCAGCATCACAAGAAATTGGGTATGGCAGAAACTAGGTGTACTTGTTAGCTATGAAGCTGCCAGGTGATTTCCATTGTGGGCAAGCAGCCTGGCAGGACACATCCAGAGTCACTCTCTGAACATATAATCAATAGGAACTCAAGTGGAGGGGGAGGAATATATAGCAAATAGAAAGAGTGGGAGCCTGACTGAAAAAAACAAACAAAAAACCCCTTAGTAGTGGAGCGGTGCAAGGGCCAGATGGGTCTGGTATCAGGATTGTATTCCAGGGATTTAGGAAGTTTGTTGGGTTTAGACTGCAGGCCACCTCATCCCACCGGAGAAGAAGAACTGGACTAGAATTATGTTAGGTTGCCCTTGCAGAGACTCAAATGAGTTTGTAGAGACTGGGATTATCACTTCTTTCCCAGATTTTCAGGTGTTTACATGCCATACAAAGGGCTTGGACACCATTCCACAGAGACTTAGAAGAATAAATCGTCTCCGAGAAGTGCCCATGGAGAGGTATGTATATGCATGTGCATAAATATATTTTGCATTTGAACTTGCAAAAGTAACAAATACAAAAATTGCCCTGCCCTGAAAGTGTTGTCTTTGAATAAGTTGTTAGCTATATTCACAATTATCTCAAGGGTTGCAAGTAAACTATTATGTATTTGTATATATTGAACATTTTCCTATAGAGAGTTTGTGCCACTCTCTTGTCAGCAATGTAATATGAATATATGAGGTAGGTAGGTAGATAGATATAAAAAGTCCTGAAAAGACTATAATCTGGGCTGTACCACAACAGAAAGGTCAACTGAGGTACAGGAAGTGAAAGAAATACTTTATCTGCTGTTAACAGAAAGCCTTCCCCAAACCTGTTACACAAGGGTAACCACAACTGTATTTTAATAAGTGAAATATATATTTAATTTTTTTAGACACTGTATATAGTTAAACATGAACTGAATTCAACTTTGAGCAGGCGATTCCTTGATAGCTATTTTCCATTAGTTGAAGACTCTCTAGGTAAGCTAAATAGGCAGTAATAAGTAATGTAAGCCATGGAAACTTCATTTTCTCTTGTGGATCAACATCACTAAGTTTTATCTTGTTTTGTTTATTGTGACATTAAAGTGAAAATAATGACAGAGTCACAAAAACAGATAATGAGTTTTTTAACATCTATTGACTTCCTTTCTTTCTATGGATACCAGCAAAATATATGCTGACAATACCATAATTTTTTCCAATTACAATATTAGAATATCTCTCATGTACATCTGTTGCTGTAGCTACAAGTCTGTAATAAGACATGCAGTAGCAGTCAGTAGGTTTTAATTTTTTCGCCCTCAGATAGGGTTCTTTGTACATTTATTATGAAAGTGATTCTGATCTGATTTATCCTGTATACAAAGAAATTTCCAATCTGCAGAATTTGTTACAGGCATCATTTCCACTAACTGCAAAATAACGGCACATGAAAGATTCTAGGGAACATTGCTAATAGCTTAATATGTCTGTTTTTGATTGGCAGCTAAGGTTTTGGTTTTTTAAACCTCCTTTCGTTTTCTTTCATGCAGCATCCTCAGGCTAACAAACTCTTAGGCTAACAGTAACAGGTAAAAACAGGATGTGATGGCATGGCAGACTCCCTGAAGCAGTGCCCTGTCAATACCAGTAACTGCTTATCTGGTTCAGTGGGGACCTCTCCCTTTGAATCTGTGTGTTCTCCTTGTGGGGACAGGCTGTATTGATGATCCAGACACAGCCACTGTAACTGACATTTCTGCACCCAACTGGTGGCACAAGAAATCCAAATGTATAATATCACCCAGGTGAAGAAGTGATGTTTTACCCACGAAAGCTTATGCCCAAATAAATCTGTTAGTCTTTAAGGTGTCACCAGACTCCTTGTTTTTTTACATAAAATGAGTGCTGACAGGAACCATACCACTGTATGACCATTGAAGTATATGATGCTAATTTAGTTTTGGCTGCGGAACATGGAAAGTAAGGAATTGTTCTAGAAAATTTAAATATTGCCCTTTTATTTTCTGTAAGAAGATTTTTCATGGACTGTTTGTTGAAGATTCTCATGCTTCCAATTACTAGTAATATTGAATTTTTCCTTTTTGTGTGTGTTGTTTTAATAATGCTTGTTTATATGTGCAGCCTCATTCTAAGTATCCATTACTTTTTTTAAAGCATCTTGAGGGGTGCATTCACGATAGTAAAGAAATTGATGCTTCTAGACAAACGTTTTCAAAATATAAATATCACTAGTTAATAATAAATCTTTAATGATCCTTTTTTTCTGAAAACATCACAGCACTCAAGAACTGTTGTGAAGATATAAATACCTATATAGATAAAGAGGTAAATAATGCTTTATGAACATTAAGCCTCCAAGCCATGGGTCAGTGTTCTACCTATTTTACAAACGCAGATACAAGGTGGTTACATGTTTTGCTTAAAGTCATACAGCAAGTCAATGGCAGAGCTGGGAAGAGACCCCCTATATTCCTAACTCACAGGCTATAGCTTAACCCATTGGCCACACTTCTCTACATTTAGAGTTCATCCACTAGGAAAACTATCTGCTACATATCTTCCAATTTATGCAAGATCATGATTCCTACTCAAGTGTCAAGATTACTCCCATATGTTCATGAGTGATATCTCCAGCACTTAGGATCAAAAGGTTCTGAAAGCTTGATACAAATTAACTGTTTCCATTTGCAACTGATTCACTCTAAGGATTCGGTTTTAATCATTTCAGGGAAGGGAGAAATTTGCCATGTGTATGATGTTCATTGAAAGAAATCATATATGCTACCATGGTTGCAGTAGATAGAAGGAAAGATTTTTTTATTATAATCCATTAGTTACAGGAAAAAACAACAAGCAAAAAAATCCCCAAACGCAAAACCACTGATACTTTTTTAAAAAGTGGATTTTACATTAGTTCTGATTTTACTTACCTTTGTTAGAGATACATAGAATAAAAGGCTAAAGAATGAGTTTTATTATTTTGTGAAGTATGAAAATCAGTAAAATCTTTAGGAAATCTAATTTATTTCTATGGATCATTTATCCAGCCTTTCTTCCCCTCCGTATTATTTAGTATTCACATTATGTAATAGACCTCATTAGGATATTGATATCTGCTTTCAGATGATAATATACTCAGCTAACTACTAACATTACTGACATGCAAGTTCAAGGCAGTACAACCAAGGCAAGCAAATACTCTCTTAAAAGTCAGGGAAAATTTTTAATTGTTATTTATGTATTTCTTTGCATTTATAAAAATACAACCAACCGAAAGTTTTGTGTGAATAGATATGACACAAAGCAACGCCTGTAAACTTATTTTTCAAGAGGGGCCACAAAAATCATAGTACAGCCTGTGATTTTTGAGGCCTCAGCAGATGTGAGTAACTGTTCTTCAACGCTTTTGGTTTATTTTCTGTACCCATCTAATTCGGTATTTTAAATATGGACTCTTAACACCTTCTCCAGAATAAAATTTTGATATGCTATTTGTGTTTTAATATTTCTGTGCTGTTTCTTTTTGCAGCACTGGTATTTTGAAGGTGTTGTGTTTGTTAGCCAATTTGTTAGCCAATAGGAGATGATTAAGCACTTTCATCAGCAGTGCTCAGCAAGTTATTTGCAACAGATTGCAACTCTGCTGAATAAGAGACATCACCTCCCTCAGTCTCACAAGCCAAGCTCACTCCTCTTTATCCCCTGGGGAGCATAACATCAGAGAAAAAAGGTTTCAGAGTAGTAGCCGTGTTAATCTGTATTCGCAAAAAGAAAAGGAGTACTTGTGGCACCTTAGAGACTAATGAATTTATTAGAGCATAAGCTTTCGTGAGCTACAGCTCACTTCATAAAGAATACTAATTAGGGCCATAGCCTTTCACAGATCCCTTCATAGGATTGACACTGAAATCAAGGGGAGTTTTGTTTAAATACATCAGTGGCATGGTATGTTCAGTATCAGCTCAAAGTCATACATTTTGCAGCGGGCATAATGTCTTAGCTGCTCGTACTCAAGCATTGGGCAGGGGCCAGTGTCCTGCTTCTTCAGCGGCTGCTGCTAGTTGTATTTTGGCGACCTCTCTAGTAGAATGTGTGTTACATAACTGAAGGTCTTGCCCCTGCATAAATCTCCCATGTAGCAGATGGGAAATGCATCCGATGAAGTGAGCTGTAGCTCACGAAAGCTTATGCTCTAATAAATTTGTTAGTCTCTAAGGTGCCACAAGTACTCCTTTTCTTTTTACTGTTTCCCCCAGTACTTGCTTTAAACGTTAATTATTTTCTAGAGCTGAATGAAAACTTTCCATAATTTTTTTTTGAAGGGAAATAGCTTTTCTTTTTCTTTGAGCTGGTTGACAAAACTTTTGTGAAAAAATAACCAATTTTCACTGAAACAGTTTAACTTTTCAGCAACTGAAAATACTCAATAACTTTAGATGAAAATAAAAAAATAATCTTCTGCACTACTCTTCTTTTCCTCATTTCTCCTTATCTTGGTCACCAATGAAATTTAAATAATAAAGAAAGGAAGAAAAGTGTAATCTTCAGAAGTGGGACTGTAGTGGCATGTAAAGTAAAGTGCCTTGGTAGTAAAGAACCAATGTCCTGTAACTCACAGTAATTTATTACACTTGTCAGTGAAGAGAGGTAGGATACTATCAAACAACTGAACAAACAGTGAAAAGGATAATAAAGGTACAGAGAATTGCTTCATATTAACACCACAACAGAAAAAAATATATGAAGTGGTTCAGAACTGAATCTAGGACTTGTAGCTTCTTCCTCTGAAGATAAAGGGCAGCGTCCCATAGATTTACATGGGACCAGGATCAAATCTCCAATATTATACTGCTGCTAGCTAGAGAAGTTACAATTTAAGGGCCAGGGCCAGAATCGGTGATTAGTTAATCCATTGATTTTAGATAGAATTACTCCAGATTTATACCAGTACAACTGAGAGCAGAATCTGATCCCAGGTTTTGGGAACAGTGCATAGTAAGATATCTGCATGAATTTTTTTCGTGTGCAATTGCATGGGTAATCTGAATAACTGAACTTGAAAATGACTATGTGTAATCTGAGTAACTGTACAGTTATGTTGAAAATGACTATTTACATGTATAAGAACTCATTTCTATGAGTGGGTATTATGTTTGTGTGTGTGATTGCCATAATTACATGCAGAAAGTATCTCTGCATGCAGTATTAAGTATCTAGGCCTAAAATGAGAATAGATTGAATTAAATTAAATTTTTAAAAAATGCAGTTGTTGTATTCTTGTCCTTAATATGCACACTGTTATCTTTAAAGTTTTAACTAGCCTTGATAGCAACAGTAATTCTTTTGTTATTTTGAAAATTGTGAATATTTATTTAAACTACATTTGAGTCTCTGTACAAGTTGCAAACACTGGCATACCCTTGCTACTTCAGTTCTGATCCTCTTTTGAGCAGCTGCTGCTCGTCAGGACAGACAGAGAAGTGGTTTTATGATGTGGGACAAAGTGGGACCAGGATGAGAAAACAACCAGAATTTTTATTTGTTGTGCAAGTTGATGTTCTGTGTTCTGGTTTCCTAATATAGATCTTCCCTCTACTGGGCACTCAGATGCCAGGATGATGGATGCCAAATAAATGCTCATAATAATAACAATAATATTAATTCCTATGGAAAGGGTAACTCTAAAATAATGGTATGAATACATATACTCCTATGTGTGTTTCAGCATGTATCAGTTTAGCTTAACAAGCATGAATGATATATAGAATATGTTGCCTATGGGAAACATTGTGGATTAATGTAACAACAGGATGTGTTTCTGAGGGCGGAAGGAGGCTGAAGAGATGTATAAGTTTATTTTGTCAAGTGTAATTTATTCTAAGAAGATATAAGTATGTGCACATAATGGGATTCTAGGGCTGCTATAGTCAATATCCTTTGTTACAAAATGGTAATTGCTTTACTTTCCTGCTATTCACAGACTCATTAAGTCCACATAAGGCAGAAGTCTGATTTTACCATCTTTTCTGGTTGCCATTTCTCCATTAAAGTAATTTTCCTCAGGCCATCTTTTAGCCAGAAGATTTATCTAACTTGCAGCCTATATACCTGGTGCTCTACATTCTGCATTTGAAGATGTTTCAGTTATGTTCTCAGTTGCATATCTCTTCTTTCCCATCAGCACTTCAGGATTTCAATATCAATGAGTACTGATTCTTTCCTCCTCCAGGAAAAGTAATTTCTAGAGAGGAAAAAAAGAATGCAGGACCTCAGTCGGAGCTCAGTTACACCAGATTTAACTCCACTATAACTCCATTGAGCTGAATGGAGTTGGTCCTAAATTATGCTGGTGTCAGTCAGAGCCAAAGAAGGCCCATCATGGGGGAGCTGTTTCTTCACTGGTAACATAGGTTAATTTCCTCAGTATTTTATAATAACTAAATTTCATTGAGTAATTTTGCTGAATAAAATAGAGTAACTATGTGAAATCTCATAGTAATGCATCACATGTGAGAAGGCCATACCCAACATTACAATTGCTGCCATATGTAGCCCTAAAGCACCACTGACTTATCAGGAGTAGCTACCAGGTAGTCATGGATTGAAGATAAATTGATGATTCAAGAGCCCTTTCAGGAAAGCAATTCTTCAAACGCTACATCAGAGATGCTTTCTGGTTCCCTGTCCCCTGTAGAAGCCAGGGTCAGAAAGAAAGAAAGAAAAAGATTGTAGATAAGTGTGACAATCTCTTTCTTTCTGTCTTTCTTTCTTTCTTCATCTCTGTTTATGGTCCTGTATAGATTTCCATATATGCTATCATCAGAGATGGCTTGGCCTGCAAAATTTCCCAGAGTTTGTGATATTTGGGTACACCATACAAACAGTCTAGCTGCAAGTTTGGAACTCAACGTAAACTTGCACCAAGGTCATTCATATATGTGGAATGGTTGTTCAGATATGGGGCATCAGTTTGGTTCATTACTGGGAAAGGGACCAGTCAGAAAGAACTGCTCTAGATCCAAATAGTTCCTAAATTTGGGGAGTGCTTGTTGGGGACAGTGGAGGGGTCTCATCTTTAGATATTACATGGCAAGTATGCATTAAGGAAGGTGTCAGAACACTAAAGATGATTCCACCATATGGCATCTCCTACTGACCTTTGTACAGCCACATCATATATCTATCACATAAAGAATGCTTTTTTAGACTTCTCACTGACCAACTCACAGCTTCACTGAGAGTAGACTGCAGATGTCTATAACAGCACTCAGTGATAGAAATATTTGATGCTCTGCTCATCCATCATTCTCGGTTCATGCACTTGAGATCCATACACCCTCATTTTATGGAGCTTCCTTTCTGAAGAAGCTGCAGTGTAGCATATCCTGAGATAGTAGCAATTCTCTCTTCTGACCTGTATTGCAGTGCAAACACCTAATATCAATCCAGCACTGTCTCATTCTGCTTCACTGATCTCTAATGAGGAAAACTAATGGGATATTGTTATAAGTTTTTGTCATGGAGTGAATATACGGTAGTATGCATAAGTATTTGTCTATAGTTTTATCTTTCCATAGCCATGCTAATATTCCATTTGGTCTTTGTCACAGCGAAAATATCACTTCTCTATCTAATCCTGCATGTATGGATTTTCTGAGTGCCAATTAAATTATAAGCAATTCTTTGATTGCACAATTTCCACTGGCTGCTTCATTCTCCACCTTGTCTTTGATGGTTCATAAGTGTTACAGGGTGAAAGAACTGCATGTTCAGGGAATTTTCTTAAAAGCTGATAATTGTTAATTTCCTCATTGATTTGTTGCATTTATGCATCCTTTCTACGATGGGTTCAGAGACAAGAGGGTCATACCATAGTGAAGGTAATGGGGATCATAGACTATTGTGTTTATAGTGCATATGCCAATTATGAATGGCAACTTTCATGCCACCTCAGGAGAAAAACAGTGGAATATTACTTTGTTTTGCCACAATGACATCAACATAGTTCCAATCAGCTTAATGATCTCACTGATTCGCTTATTTTTAATTCATTTTCCATATTATTTTTTCCTTCAGTTGTGTAGTTCTGTAATGTAATTATCTTGTATTTTGATTTGATGACCTTATTTTATTAGTTAAGATGTTTTAATTACTCTAGTTGCTGTGTGTGTTGATAATTGCTCCATATTATGATAATAGTTTCAAGATCATGAATAATATGTAAGACCTTATCTTCTGAGCCATTATTAATTTGTATTGTAAATTGCAGAGGAGATTTAAACTCATTTTAAGGCTCCCATTGCTGTGTAGAGATAATATAATGGGTGTGATAAAAGCGATAAAATTCCCATCTCCAACTCTCTTTAGATTTCACAACAAATGTCTAATTATTTTCCCCACAATCTGACCCATTCTGCACTTTGTTAATTTGTGATATAAAAATTCAATTTCCTGTTAACATTTCTAAAATACATTAATGAATCGCTCATAAAAATTAAAACCATATACAAGATAAACATAATGGGACAGATCCTGAAGTCCCTCCTTGGTGCTAAATCATGGCATTGACACAAGTCCTGCATTGTTGTGCTCCGGCAGGAGAAGATGCTGAGTCATAATCTGCCTTTGGTTCTCCCCTTGCTCTGGGGGGCGGGTAGCCTGCCCCAGGACTATAGTTGGCACTGTGTACTTACACTGGTGCAACTGTGGTGTCTAGCACTTGGGGGTCCTTTGTCCATTCTTCTCCCATTCCTGCTCAGGAGAATCTTTTGACTGGAAGTTGGGAGATTGTGTTACTTCTGTATTTGGCATTGATGCTACAGCTGCTGGAATACTGCAGTTCAACAGGGATGCTGATAAATTGGTGAGGGTTCAGAGAAGAGATTCAAGATGATTAAAGTGAAAGACTCATGGAACTCAATCTATTTTTGCTTAACAAAAAGAAGGTAAAAGGGTGACTTGGTCACAGTCTGTAAATACCTACATGTGGAACAAATATTTGATAATGGGATCTTCAGTCTAGCAGACAAAGATATAACAAGATTCAGTGGCTGTAAATTGAAGCCAGACAAATTCAGATGGGAAATATTGTTTGAATTTTTAATAGTGAAGGTAATTAACCATTAGAGCAATTGATCAAGGATTATAGTGGATTTTCAATCACTGGTAATTTTAAAATCAAGAGTAGATTTTTTTTAAAAGATAAGCTCAAGTTAAAATATCCTTTATCTTGTAGACATTCTCTGTCCTGTTTTTTATACAGGAGCTTAGACTAGATGATCACAATGGGCCCTTCTGGCCTTAGAGTCTATGCATCTATAAACCATGGGGTTGGGGGGAATGAAGTCAAGATTTTGCCCATTATCTTCCTTTCCTGACCATTCCCACTCACATGAATGGAGGGGATGTAGCTGCTCTGTGAAGACTGCTTTCCTTCCCATGTAGCTACGTACAGCTAGGTAGCCTGTAAAAGGGAGTAAGGGGTGGGCAAGACCAAGTTCTTCTCTTCTCTTCACTTCACTTTTTAGTCAGTGCAAATTCCTATTAATCCAAAGGCTTCATTGACATGTGTAGAGACAAATTCTGGAGTCCTTATTTACTTTTTACTCAACCGCTCAGGTAGAACTCAGTAAGAATCCCAGAATTCATCCCTATAAAAGTTTTTAAAAAATAATAAAATAACATTTTATACAGAAATATAAAATAAGAACAATGGGCTTGATCCAAATTCCATGAAGACAATGGGCATTTTTGACTGACTTCAGTGAGCTTTGAATCAGGCCCTTAGACCTGTGTCAGTGAGTACCAATTTATACTTGTGACTTTCCAGAATACTTCCAGTGGTTTCCAGGGACATGCTCCAGATTGACACAGATGTAAGGGAGAGCTGAACTTGTCCCAATAAGCATCATAGGGACACTGCTACAACAAAAAGCCAATCAAACATCTCCTTACTTATGTTAATAACTCCTTAAATTATTTTTTTTTAAAAAACAACCCTCCCAACCACACCCCACATTTAGCAATCTAATGTACTTTGCACCATTTGCACTCTTAAAAAAAAACTTTTTGCATATTACTACATTTGGATAATAAAACTAGACTGACCACTTTCCCTGTTTGTATTCAGTTTCACTTCTGGTTCTTCTGAACTAGCAGAATGCTGGGGATGTTGTTGTGTTTGAATTTCAAGAACTGCACGGGAAGGTTTACATTTAAAAACAGGCATTATTTTTCACTGTAAGGTGTTTCTGTTTTTGTTTTTTGAAGGAAGGAAATTATTTTAATCATTTAAAGTGGGATAGAGGAATTGCCCTACCAAATCAGGTCAGTGGGGCATATAATCTAGTTAATGTCTTGGACAGTGGCCAATACCAGATGCTATAGAGGAGGAGGCAAAAAACATGTAACAGGCTTTTGAGAAATTACTTACCTACAGAAAAAGTTTCTTCCTAATCCCCATTAATCAGAAGTAGGTTTATGCCCTGAAGCATGAAGGTTTGTACTCTTGGATTATTCATTTTAATACTTGCTGTTGTAATAATGATATTCCCATTACCCATATAAATGTCCAATACTATCTGTTGATTCCTATTAAGCTTTTGGCTTCAGTGATCTCTTGTGGCAGGGAATTCCACAAGCTAAATATATATTACATGAAAAAGTCATTATTTTATAGATCCTAAATTTTGGGCCTATATTGCTTGTCTTTTGTCCCTTGAAAAATAAATTACATGCATCAGAGGCAGCTTCTGAAAGACACATATCTGAAGATACCTGTTATTTCACCTTTCTTGTACACTGCAGGGCTTTTTAAAAGGCTAAAACAAAATGGCATAAAAGAGGGCAAATCCTTTGCATAAGGCAGCATTTACTGAAATGTATGTATCACTACTGAAAATATGGCACTAAATGAACTTGCTCTGCAGTGCCTGAGCTAACCAACAGGAAGAGAAACAACAGAGAAATGTTAATAATTGTTTGAGTAGGAGTTAATTAACCTGCATGAATTTAGCTAAGTAGGCCTAGAGTATACATTGTCTTCATTTTTCATTTATATGCAAAATTGTTCTGTATTCTATCTGTACATGCTGCTTTAGGATTTTTATTAACTGCGGGGTTTTCATTAACTGATTATAATTAAATCTGTATGCATTACAGTATATATTGCATTTCTATAAAATATTAAAAACGGGAAGCAAATATGTTTTTAGAATACAAAGAAATAGGTTAATATAGTGTATGGTGTTTGTTATAGTATTGCACCATGTTGCTTTTCCTTACTCTTTGCATGCCACAGAGTAACTCTTACCCTTCATATTTGGACACTTTCAGTTCTGGAACAACAGAGGTATTGGCAGTCTTTGTATGGGAATATTTTCATGACTATCCACCACTGGATTGAGGGTGTTACTTAATTCCCATTAGCATCAGCCTCAAGAAATATCTCTTTTCAGGAGTAGCATCTGTTGGAAAGACCCAAAATAAAAACATTAGACATATTTATCCTTAGAGAACCTAGAATGACATGAAATGAGAGGGAGATAACCAGTCTGGCTTCTGTTATGGAAAATTGTGCCTGTCCAATGTACTAGAATTCTTTGAATGTGTCAGCAACATAATGGATGAAGAAGACCCAGCTGACATAATTTATTTGGCCTTTCAAAAAGCCTCTAAAAAGTCCATCACAAGAGTTACTGAGGAAATTGTTTGCTCACAGGAAAACAAGTAAAATGCTTTCATGCATCTGAAACTGGCTAAGAGACTGAAGGCAAAGAGGAGGATTAAATGCTCAATTTTCAACATGGCACTAGGCTGGCAGTGCAAGGTGTCTTCTTGCCCATGTCCCCTTTGGCACCCAAAGAGCTGTGGTTGGGAGAAGCAGCAATGCAGACGGTGGAGGAAGGGAGAATAGCAGGGAGCTGCATAAGGATGGAAAGGGGGCAGTGAGGAGCCAGAGCCTACTGGTGGGAGGATAGGAGTGAAGAGACTGGTAACCTCTGTCTCCTGGCTAATCTCACACTTCCTCTAAAAGCACGTAAAAGTGGCACATTGTGGCAGGTTCCAAGCAGGAATGGGGGGATAGAATTCATACCTCCAATCCCTTGGAAGACCAAAGGCTGCAGCCCATCTTCTGTAGAGCTGCTACTTCAAACCTTAGGCGGGAACACCAACTACTGCTGCTTTTCACCCTATATTAGGGGTTAGGATCACTGGATCTGTGCAGCTCCCACTCTCAAACCTCCCCTCTATGCCAACCTGTTTAAGACCAGTGTGATGCCTTTGGGGGGTTTTAGGGAGTGCAGAGACCCTGCCCTAACATGGCCTCCCTATGTACAGAGCCACTAAGGCATTTAAGGGCTACAATAGCCAGTTTCACCTTACATGAAGTTGGCAGCCGGAAGTATTAAATTCCATTATAATCAGTGCTTTTCATGAATTCATGAGCTCTGATTGCTGCCACAATTAAGTCAAAGAAACACAGACCATACAAAATAAACATACCATAGAAGTCAAGCAACAAAAGACATATACAATAGCAAACATCTCTGTCTATGCATTGCTATTTTTCTCTGATTTATGCTGTCCGTCATGGTGTGTACTATCTCGTCATGGATAATATAGTATTTAGTATCTGCCCTATTAAATTTCATTGTCGGTGTTTGTAGCTCAGACTAGTAAAATAAACCGGAAATAATTGTGTCATAGTCCTAACAGGGCCATAAAATCTGGGAGATATAATAGATTTGACCAACAGCATAAAATGGTCTTCATCAAACTGTTTCATTGGAAAAGTCCAGTTGTAAATATTCTTCATCTCCCCATGTTCACTAATGCAGTATGGCCCTTAGGGAAGTGATTCTCTTTGCCAAGAGAGCTGGCTTTGTTGATTTCCCATGTTTGCGTGTGCAAATAACTCAGAAAAAGAGAGAGTTGGAAAAAAAATGAGTCTCCATATTTTACTATGAAAGATTTCCTAAGGAGAAAATAAAAAAGGCCCTTGGCGCCAGTCAATAACATATCACCCTGAATCTGTGGAAAACAGGCATATTGTGTTCAGGGAAATGCAACTTTCATTTCCTTCCTCCACTCCTTAGTGTGATGTGAAATATTGCATCCAGTGCACTGGGAAGTAATCAAGTTTGTTTAAATTTATCAGGATTTGGTTAATTTCCAAAATGTTGTGGGAACTCCTGAGAAACAAGGAAGACTGCATAAGAGGCCAAAAGCCAAATTCATTCCTGGTGTAACTCTAGCGAAATGATTGGCCCTATATGTAGGCAGAGAATTAAACCTCAAGTCTACATTTATTTGTGGAAGCAAAGTTCATTACAGCTTGATTCACATGCCAAAGCCCAATTGCCGTGATGGCAATTTTGGATTTTTTGGCCATGAATAATTTTTGTCTTCTTAACTGGGTTTGTTTGAGAAATGGAAGAAATAAACTATTTTCCTGCATTTGGTGTTTCTAATACTGGATAAAGTATTGATTTTTTTAGGAATTTGGGCAGATGCCTCAGCTGGCGTAAATCAGATTAACTCCTATGTCGTCACTGGAACTACACTGATTTACATCTGCTGAGGATCTGGTCCATAGGATTTTGTGGATTTTTAGTTGGATGGATCTTTTTACTATTAATGAAACTTAGTGTTTATAGAGCCCTTTGCAAATGTGCATTTATTATTCTTTATAGCAAGAGGTTAAATTAGTTGTCCAGGACCTCACAGGTTGTGCTTAGATTAAAATCTGGGAGCACATGGCTACCAGTATGTGTTCATTCCATTAAACCATGTAAATGTTTTCATTTGGAATGGATTCAATTCCCATGGTATTTATTATGGATGGTAAATGTTCCTGAATGATTCAAAGGGTCAGTTCAGTTTGCTTTAAGATAAGCACCCAAAAATTTGGAGGCTTATTTTGACTGCTGCCAGGTTGAGCTACAGTAAATATAGATGTGATTGGGGGAATTTCAGAAAGATTGTGTTCTTTCCAAATATGCTATATTATTAGAAGATGTCCAATATATAACAGTTATAACATTTGAACAATATCTGATATGAGACTTTTGTATATCTTTGTGAATTAAAAATACCTGCATAGGTACAGCTTAAGAAGACAGATTGTCAGAGTTAATTACTGGGCAAAGGCATGAAAAATTCCAAATGAAAATCAAAAACTTTCAATCTTGGCACTTTTTAAATGATCCATTAAAACACTGATGTAAAATGGTCATTTTGCTGAAATGTCTCAAAAAAATAAAAATTCTGTGTGAAGTAGCTCAGAACAAAATTGTGCAAATATAGTGAAAAGTTGATTGTCGTTTTCTCTTAGATCCAATAATAGGATATGAAATCTTCCACTTCTAGGTCATTGGGCAGGTTGTATTGACTGAAAGCTGTAGCAATTCAATGATCTGCATGAAACTATTTGGTGATGTCATACAGTTTAATTGACAGATGTCTACCTCACAGAGGTCACCAACAGAGAAAGCATGGAGACTGCACTACCTTCTAATCCATAGCAGTGGTTTCTTTAGGTTAAAGAACTGGGGCACGAGGGAGAATGGAGGGATCTAGCATTGCTTGTGCTGAGCCTATTCTGTAAATGAATGCAGGACTGTTTCCCTTTGCTGCTAATTTGGTACCTTTTATCACTGAGTTCACTTTTAGAAGGAGAGAAACAGATCTAAGCTCTAGACTTCCAAAGCTAGGGTGCTCAGACAGCAAGTGGGAAAAATTGGGATGGGGATGGGGGATAATAGGAGCCTATATAAAACAAAGCCCCAAATATCGGGACTGTCCCTATAAAATCGGGACATCTGGTCACCCTATCCAAATCCCTTTCTGTGTATGTGAATCAAGCCTTAAATTCTCAGTCTTCTGCTGAGTATTACTTCAGCCTGATCCAGAGCTTATTGAAGATAATGGAAAGGCTTCCTTTGACTTCAGTAGGCTCTGGATCATGCCCTCTATTAGCCAGGTGCTGACTCTGCTGTACCCAGGGCTCAAAAAGCCAAATTATAAGGCCAGGTGTAACTCCAAGGAAGTTATTTCAGGAGAGTGGTCCTGATTCTTATTGGCCCCTTTGCACCATTCTGCCAGGGTGAAGAGGTCACAAACTAGGTGCCAATGCTCAGTGTACATGAAAATCAGGACCAGTGAATTTGACTCATAATATTTTCGGACAGGACAGGTTCTCAAACTCATTGTGTTGTATTAACAGCCTATGACTTGGATACTCACTGGATACCAGGGTGATTTTTATCCAGGCTAGGCCTTACTAGTGTATGTCATGTAAGCATGTCACCCATCAATATTAAATCATTCAAGCTCAAGGTATTGAGTACTCAATTTCTCCAAGACATTGCTCCAACTGTGTTCATTCATTTGGAACCTTGTTTGGGTGCTTCTCTCATGTAAAATATCCAACACTGGGCAAAAATAGATTCTTGTAGATAAAGTGCTTCCCCTCACTGACCAGCCCAACCCAGGTGTACTGGAGCACACAGATTGCTTGCTGACATTGAACTCTTACTACTTATTAGCCTGACTCCCTCATTGAGGTTGGCTTTGGTATAATAATTTAAAGCCTGCCTTTGCTATGCAGTCTACAGGATTTATAGTCCCAATAGCAGAGAATAAAAAAAAAGTTCTCCAGAGTTTTGTTTGTTCTGGTTAGTGTTAATGTGCTAACCATATTTATGTACTGGCTCTGTGGAATATAAAAAGTAAATCAGCAGTAGAACACTAAATGATGGGTCATGTTTACAGCTGTGTAAACTTTTCAAGCCAGCATCTAGGAAACTGGGAAATATCATGTATACCAATAAAATGTTTCATCAATTCCAGCATCAAAGAAAACCAGAAACCGCCCCCCAAAACAGAAGAAAATGACCTCCCCTTTGCCCCTCCCCCAAGGCTCGCCCCCCCCAACAGTTAACAAACTTGATCTTTTTGGCGTAACAGAAAAAATGGGTAATAATTATCCCTGGTATAACTCCCTGACTAATTCATGGCTTTGCTATCTTCTCCCGTAACTGAAAATACTATTTCTTGAATTGTTTAGATTAATAAAAATAGAACACAAAAAAAGTATGTGTATCAGGGTCTAGGCACTTTTATCAGTTCTTTAAAATATAATTCAAAACATGAAGGCAGACTCAGCAGCACCTTTCACTCTATATGGCAGTAAGTAACTAACCCTTAGATCAAATCCATGAAAAAGAACCCTCTCTGAATATTGTCTAGCTAAACAACAGTCCCTTAAAAAGGTGGCATTTTGCATCATGCCTTGAAAACGTATTTGGGGAATGAGCTGTCCAGAGCTTGTGTCACTTTAGAGACTAACAAATTTATTTGAGCATAAGCTTTCGTGAGCTACAGCTCACTTCATCGGATGCATTCGGTGGTTTTTTCACTGAATGCATCCGATGAAGTGAGCTGTAGCTCACGAAAGCTTATGCTCAAATAAATTTGTTAGTCACTGAGGTGCCACAAGTACTCCTTTTCTTTTTTGCGAATACAGACTAACACGGCTGCTACTCTGAAACCTATCCAGAGCTGAGGCCCTCACAAAGAATGCCCTGTTAGGGGCATTCTCTTGTTTATATTGAAGGATAACTAACTGATTTTTGTTGAGGCAATATAGTTCTCTCTTCCATGCTGGATGCTGCTCAGACATTTATCAGGTATCTTGCTAAGCTTTGTCTATACTCTCACTAATTCCAGCGATGTACTAGTTCGTGATTTAATGACCAAAGGAACCGGGGTGGGCGGAGGGTAGAGAGAAAGAAAGAAAGGAACACTATTAGAACATTGCTCATTGATAGTACTTGAAAATATTGTTCTTAAAACATAAACTCAATGGCATATGTAAAATAGTCTATCTTCTGCCATCAGTAAATTGCTGTTAGAATGATTATATTATGTACTTCAGTGCTTCTTTGATAAGATATAATTTATCTGAGGTGATAGTATCTCAATAATCTCTGATGTTTCAAATCTTTTTACAGAGGAAGTTTCCACTGATGGGATCCATTGGTTAAAGCCCATGGGAGTAAAATATGCTTACTGTATTGAGAGAAAAATGTTACTTGCAGCTTAATTAAAGTGACCCTTACATGTAAAGCACGATGCATTTATGTTATTTGCAAAGTAATGGAGCATGCCTATCACTTTCCTTAGCAGAAATGGATTAACCCCATCCACTGCTCTGAGACTGAGATTTTGCCCCCTGGCTTGATCCACTTAAGGAGAAAACAAACAAGCAAACAAGCAAGCAAGCAAACAAACAAACAAACAAAAGCAGCTTCCGCCACCTGAGCCCCTGCAGACTGCCGAGGGTACAAAACTGGAATTGATAGCAAGAATTTATTGGCCATATTTTCCAAGTGATTAGAGCCCCCATTGGATCATGTTGAAATACATGAGTGAATTATGTTGAAACAAATCTGGAAAAATGTTCTGAAAAAAACATCGTTGCCCCTTCCTCTTCATCTGATGGGTGGATGTTGAACCTCCCCTTACCACTGCTTTGGCCCCTTAGGCTGTTCTCCTCCATGAGTAAATATTACAGCTGCTCAGAAAACTGAAAAAAAAAATTTGTTTTCTTTTTTCATTGAATTTTTTTGTCAAAATGTCCTGACGAGCTCTAGTAAAGATACCATGGATTCTTAAGAAGATTCAGATTTAAAAATAAAATGAGCAGTGCCTTTTGCCCACTAAGTGTCCCTGGATTCTATAGATGTCATGTTTTTTGGCTCCTTTCTCTCACTCTACAGCAAAGGTCTTGGAAATATTCACTTCAAGGTGGTTGTAGTGAAGTTCCATGTAAGGTAATTGTAGCATAAATCAAAACTGAATCACAGAGAGAGGGCTGAACATATTGATGATGATGATGATGATGATTTTATTGGCTCTGAGCCAAAATCCATTTATGTTAATGAGTATTTTTCTATCGAATTTTGCTAGGTTATAGATGAGGCCATAAAGCACTTTTAATTTTCCAAGCACTTGCCATGTAATTGATATCAGCACACACAGGTGGGTATTATTACCCTCATTATGCAGATGATGGGGGGAGAAATCAAGTGATTTAGCTAAGCCCAGGGAGCTGGGATATGAACTCACAAACCTGTACTCAGATATGACCTCTCTTATTATGGTTAGCATCGTTGGCATTTTGATCCTCAGCATGGCTAAGCTAGAGAGTTAACGCTCCCTTGAGGTGAAAAAAGGGAGGGGGGATGTGTATGGGGACTTTTCCTTGCGGCTTTTCTTTTAGTCTTGCTGGCGCTCCAGTTTTCTTATTTCATTGTGTTACTATAAGAAGGAGTTACAGGAGCAACACCATTTTTATTAGGTGACATCTTTAAACAAAACAATGTTTTGGCATAAACACAGTGCAGCCTGGATTTTAAAAGGGACTTGGACCGTACTGAAATATTTGTAAAATCAGGGCTCTATTCATTAGTCTCCAGCTCATTTGCTAAGACATTTTATAGGTTGATTTCCAACACCATGAGGTTAGGAGCTATATAGCATCATAAACAGCAATAACAAAATAAGCAAATACAGGTGGTGTGGGATATAGAGCACTGTTTTCTTTTTACTGCAACTGTATTAAATGTTGCTACTTTAAAACTGAACATGCTATACAAGAATTTGGCGAAGAGCCAAGAATAGCATCCGCATTTGCATAGTGTAAACTGGAAAGCAATCGATCTGTGGATGGAATCCATGAGTATCCAGCACCAATCCAACCTCTATGCCCCAAAGTAGTCTTTAGACATGTCATTGTGAATAATGTTGTCATTGTGGATAGTGCCTCTTTCTCCTTGTGCCCCAATTGAACTGACCATCAAAGGACTCTGAAATGCATTAATTGGCGTATTCTGTGCCAGTGGCCACATTCTGCTCTGGAGGGATAAGCATAGGATGGGTCGAAGGAAAGGCTGATTTTTACTTTGTAAACTTTTTTTTGCTAGCAAAACTGAGTGCTTTTTTTAATGGTGAGAAAAAGACAAGGATTTGTGTGGATTCTTAACTACCATGAATGATACACAGAGCATAGCAAGCAAATCAGACAGGAGCTTTTTTTGAGTGACTCTAGCTTTCTTCAGCTTACATTAGCTTTCTACTCAGACCTAGCATTTTGGGAAAATCAGTGTTTTGCCTTGGTTCCTTTCCAACAATGAGTTTTGGATAGAACTATATTTCAAACCACATGGAAACTGGTTTCATGATGAAACCGTGTGAAAAAGTAAATGTTGGATGGTGTTAATGTACTGTCAGAAGTTGTCCTTGGTTAGCTCTAAAGGCTTATAGAGCTTAGTGACTGTCTTGCCAAAATCTGAACTGAATTTTATGTTTCTTCTGCGCTTTGAAATCAGACAAGTTCTTCAAGTCTGGGGCTTTGTAACAAAAATCTGGTGCAAGTCTACAAAGGACTGCACAGGAAGTTGTCTTGTCATCTTCACCCGTGTGTGTGTGTGTGTGTGTGTATATATATATATATATATATATATATACCAGTATTGCCAGTCTCAAAACTGCACCTAATTTGCATATAAATATATAGAACTTTTAAATAAAAAATAAATGCATGGAACAAAAGAACATAAGAATGGCCATACTGGGTCAGACCAAAGGTCCATCTAGCCCAGTATCCTGTCTACCGACAGTGGCCAATACCAGGTGCCCCAGAAGGATTGAACCTAACAAGTATTGATCAAGTGATCTCTCTCCTGTCATCCATCTCCACCTTCTGACAAACAGAGGCTAGGGACACCATTCCTAACCCATCCTGGCTAATAGCCATTAATGGACTTAACGTCCATGAATTTATCCAGTTCTCTTTTAAACCCTGTTATAGCCCTAGCCTTCACAACCTCCTCAGGCAAGGAGTTCCACAACTTAACTGTGCGCTGAGTGAAGAAGAACTTCCTTTTATTTGTTTTAAACCTGCTGCCCATTAATTTCATTTGATGGCTTCTAGTTCTTAAATATATATAACCATAAATATTTGCTTAGACAGTGTTATTGATTACACTTCTGCTCAAGGGAAGATAGCACATGTCCTGCAGATACATGGAGCAGTAAATGGTGATATTTTAATGGTATCCACTGCGGTTGTATCTTGCAATAAAAACCTGCATCTGATCACTTTTTATCCTCAACCCTGAGACACAGTCATAATAGGCTGCAACGTATGGCCCAATGAGTTATATTTGTTCCTGGGATTGCATTTTGGACATCCTTGGTATAAAAAAAAATAGAGTGGCTGGCAGATGCCACTGTAGCATTGTGAGGCATCAGCTGTGGGACACCAGTCAAACCAAGCTTCACGTTATTATGCAGCAATTTTTTTCTGTCCCATTCTCTCATATAAAATAAGTGAACCATTAAAAGTGACCCAGTTCCCCAAACCAAAAGGAACTGAATAACAACAGGGAACTATAACTAATGAAAGCAAGCCTAGGGCAATGGGCACCTTTGTTAAAGCATCTCTCTCTCCCATCTCATCTTTCTGTGTTGGATCGAAAGATAAAAGAATTCTGCCCAAGTTCTGTCTTACTAAATAAACTGATATACTCAGCTTCCACAATTATGTTCCCCTCTCCCTTGCCATTAGTGTCCCTATAAGTTCAACACAGTATATTAAAATAGTGTGGAGCCTGGGTGGGATTTTCAAAAGTGCTCAGCATTAGCCTAACTCTGCTCCCATTGAAGTCAAGGAGTAGAGCTAGGGCAATGTCAAATGCTTCTGAAAGCCCACTCTAGGAGCCCACATGACCTTCAGATAATTGCAGGTTTAACACAGAGGGCCAGGTCCCCAGCTTGTATAAATTGTTGCAGCTCAGCTGAAGTCAATGGAGCTATGACAGTTTACACCTGCAGAGGATCTGGCCCTGAGTAAAGACGTAATAAAGGCAATAGCCCTTTTGTAATCCTAGCCTCACTGAAGTCAATGGCAAAATACCCACTGGCTTCGAAGGGGCCAGGATTTTTTTTCTTTCTCAAATATGAAATTGCAGAACTACTAACTGTGGCCTATCACATAAATCAGCATCTGTACGAGGTGACTGGAGGGTACCTAATGTCACACTTATTTTAAGAAAAGACCCCTCAGGTGATCCCAACAATTACAGTCAGGAAGCCTAACTTCAGTACCAGGCAAAGTGGCTGAAATTATAGCAAAGAATAGAATTATCAGACACAGAGATAAACACAACATGTCAGGAAATAGTCAACACGGCTCTTGTTAAGGGAAATCATGCCTCATCAATCTATTAGAATTCTTTCAGGGAGTCAACAAGCACGTGGACCAGGTTGACCCAGTCAATATAGTGTACGTGGGCTTTCAGAAAGCCTTTGACCAGGTCCCTCACCAAAGGCTCATAAGCAAAGTAAGTAGTCATGGGATATGAAGGAAGGTCCTCATTTGTGGATTAGCAGCTATTTAAAAATAGGAAACAAAGGGTAGGAGTGAATGGTCAGTTTTCACAATGGAGAGAGGTAAATAGCTGGGTCCCCCAAGGATCTGTACTGGAGGCCTGTGCTGTTCAACATATTCATAAATAATCTGGAAAAGGCGGTGAACAATGAGGTGGCCAAATTTGAAGACGATACAAAATTGCTCAAGATAGTTAAGTCCAAAGCTGATTGAGAAGAGTTACAAAGGGATCTTACAAAACTGGGTGACTGGGCAACAAAATTGCAGATAAAATTCTATGTTGATAAAAAGAAAAGGAGTACTTGTGGCACCTTAGAGACTAACAAATTTATTTGAGCATAAGCTTTCGTTAGCTACAGAAATGCACAGTAATAATAATTCTAACTATATATAGAAAACGATGCATTCTAAATCAGCTTTTACCACTCAAAAAAGAGATGTTGGGGTCATTTGGATAGTTCTCTGAAAACATCTGCTCAATGTGCAGTGGCAATCAAAAAGGCTAACAGAATGATAGGAACCATTAGGAAAGGAATGAATAATAAAACAGAAAATATCATAATGCCCCTATATAAATCCATGGTACGCCCATATTGTGAATACAGTGTGCAGTTCTGGTCACTCCATCTCAAAAAAGACATATTAGAATTGAAAAAAGTGCAGAGACAGGCAACAAAAATGATTAGGGGAAGGGAACGGCTTCCATATGAGAAGAGATTTAAAAAAACCCAGGGACTTAGAAAAGAGACAACTAAGAGGGGATATGATAGAGGTCTATAAAATCATGAATGGTGTGAAGAAAGTGAATAGGGAAGTGTTATTTACCCTTTACAGAACATAAAATCTAGGGATTAACCAATGAAATTAATAGGTGCAGATTTAAAGCAAACAAAGGAAAGTACTTCTTCACACAACACACAAACTGTGGAACTTGTTGCCATGGGATGTTGTGAAGGCCAAAAGTATAACTGGGTTCAAAAATGAACTTGCATATTGCAACTGATTTAAATTTGGCTTCACTCTTCTTGAAGGAGTGAGGTCCCTTTAAATGTGCTCTACTCAGCAGCATTCAAAAAAAAAAAAGAGAGAGAGAAGAGAAGAATTTGGAAGATGGTTCAAGACAATTTTAGAACAAAGGACATAAAAGATGAAGTTGCATATGGGAATAAATTATCAAGTAACTGTAGTGGGTTTGCTCTATTCATTTTTTATTCATCCATTTTTTAGTTATCATGCGTATGCAGAACGTCTGTTGTGATGTGCGAATGTGGACATACAGTCCTGTATCTCTCTGTTTGTGAATAGCGTACCAGCCTAAACTTCACATTGAATTAGGCTTTGCTCATTGCTCTCAACCTTTAAAATGTAATACAGAGGCTTATGAAGCTTAAGTGTATTATGAATAGGTTCAGCTCTGACACTGGTCTCTAAATTAGAGATGACTGAGCTATAGCTAAAATATCCACTAGCTGCTTGTGCCACCTACAGGTACCTCCAAAATTATGCCCATATACATAATAGCTGTTCCAACTGAAAGTGCTGTGGGTCTGCTCTAGGAAGTACCCTTTCTGTAATAGCTCTGACACTGAACTCATCTATGGCTTGATCAAGAAATTAATGGAAAGACTCCCATTGACTTCAGGGGGCTTTGGATCAAGCCCTAGTCAGCATGCTCAGTGTAGCCATTATGTTCCTGAAGGGAGCAGCCCCTTTGAATGAAACATTATGGCTCCCATAACAGGTAGGTTCTCTATCATTACTTGCAAAATTCCCATTAACCTCATTCCTACAGACACTCTCCTACCATCTGTTTTCAGGGAAGTTCATCATGGGATACCAAAATATGGATTCTATGTCTAGATGACGTAGATTATTGTTATTTACACCATTCTGTGGTAGCAGTTTACACTCGCTTTGTACTCACTTTGTGCAGGTATAAATGGCTACTTAAGGTGCCAGGCAGAGGAGAATCAGATTCTCACTGGGACCTTCGATCTCAGTGGAAATTTAGCGGGAATAAAGATCATCATGACTTTGCCATCAAGCTTTGTGATCCAAAGCTTACTTAAGTCAACAGGAAAACTTCTATGAACTTTGGATCAGGCCCTCAGTGCTGGATTTACTTCACCACTGCAGAACAGATCCTGCTTCTTAATGCATTTTTTGTCAGCCTCCCTGGGGTTTTTATTTACTTCAGCTGCTTTCTTTACACACTATAGTGATTCATTTTGTTGAATCTTTGTCATGTTGTGGAACTAAAATTGTGTTGCAAATGTACAGCAGCTATTCCTCTCTCTTGCTCTCTCTCTCTCTTTTTTTTTAATGTGGAAAGAGACATTGGAAGGATAAATTACTGTAGTTCCCTTTGAGCACATATTGATGAGAAGCAAACAGTAAAACATCAAAATAAAGCCTTTTTTCATAGCCCTTTTTAAAGCAAGAATATAATTATGCTCCATGCATTTTGTAAGCACACAGATCAAAGAGATTAAGTAATTGCTCTTGGCATTTTGACTATGGTTTTGAGTGGCTGTGTACTTGCACTGGCATACAGTATTTATAATGATGTCACTGGGAAGTAGCTGTCACCTCAGGGAACTCCTCCTTCTTCCAGAAAGTGTTCAGTGTGAGCTTGGCTTGTTGGCATAATAACAGCGCTTGTATGAAATTACTGCCACCTGAAAGACCCAGGAATGGGAACTGAATCAGTTTTACAAATCCCTGGGTCGATTGAAGCGGGGCCCTTTCCACAGCAGTATAAGTGATTTCTGAAATAGTGATATAGAAGCTTTTCTATATTTTAGCGCACAAAATGCCTTCAGTACTGAAGGCTAAATAGATGGTGTTATAGAAAATGTCTCCTACTTTAGGTTGCTGTTCTGCTTATTGCAACCATTCTGGTGAAAGAGCCGTAGCCAAAACTTTGTGTTTCAATACCTTTGAATTTTGGGGGTGTTTGAAATACAAACCAAGCTTCAGATCCACATTTTCCAACCTACCTTAGCAATAGGCTGAGTAAGAACCCCAGATCTGAATACTCCAGACTTTCAGAGTGCTCAAAGTCTGCTTTCAATCTGAATTTTGTAGCTGGTCCTGTCTATAAACTTCCACTCTATCTGAAAAAAAGAATGCATGAAACACAGGGTGATAGATAGATAATTACTCTCCTTTCCATCTATCACTGCTCAATAGGGTTGGTCACAGTTTTCAAAAATTTAAAATTCAAAGTTTAAGAAATGGGAAAAATGTTGATGATGTTTTTACAAAAAAAGTTCCTGTATTTTTCAACCAAATATTGAACCAGTCAAAACTTTTCAAATTTTGAAATTTAATTTACTTTTGAATTAACCCCCACCCCCAACCAACCAGGAAAATGTTTTTGAAAAAAAAATCATGCATTTCCTCCCCCTCTCCTTTTTTGATCATGTCTACTGCTTGCCTCTTGTGGCAGTCTGAGAATGAATTAAACCTTTGATTTGAAGATAGATATTTCTTAAAGAAACTGGGTAATTAAAATTGTTAAACTTTTGTGTAAGTACTGGCAGCTAAATGTATGTAAATATTTCTCGTAGAATTGTAGAAAATAGACATGAAAGATGCCTAGTGAATGAGAATGGATGATGGATAGATGGATGAATGGAGAGAGAACTATATAGTTAAACTGAAGAGGCATTAGTTAAAACCTAGGCAAAAATTTCTTTTTTTTCTTTCACGAGTTTTAATATATATATAATTTTCCCTTTCATTATGGCATGTATTTTCATCCCTACTTTTTTGCAACTTTTGACCAAAAAACCCCCAACATATTTGCTTGAAATGAACTTGATTTTAATTATAGGAAAATCCCAATAACAAAACAAATAAAATGAAGATGCTTTTTGAATGGTATTGCATTTTGTTATTTTATTATGGCTATTTTGCACACCTTGCCCATGAAGTGTTGCTTCTCCAATGGCCAAAAAAGGAGAAGACTGTGTCCAAGTCAGAAATACAATTTCAGGATTCCTTGTTCCCATGTCAATTATTAGATCATTACACCGCAAAGGAGTTGAAAACCTAACTCCTTTAGATATTTGAAAATTCCACCCTACAGCTCTCTTTCAGATGAATGCATCTGTATATGCCCCAGTGTAGATAGCAGGTATATGTTTCTGCCAGATCCTACCCATAAAACTGTGAGAAGCTCTGGGGAATGGCCAAGTAGAAGGTTTTTGAGTCATGCTGCCTGTACTGACCAGGATGATTCTGTGAGTATGTGATGCAACATATTGCAGAGCTCCTTAACACAGCTCCAAAAATGCTCATCAGGAGTTCCCCAGCCCTGCTGCCAGTGGCAGCATGCCTACAAGGATCAGGGCTTTGTTTTAACTATGCCTTTTGGGACCACAGAGCACCACCAGGCTTGTTAGTTGTAATCCTCAAGGACACAATTGGTCCCTATTCTGCCCTGTTCCTGCATGCATGACCCTCTTCCCTCCCTCAAGGGAACACCAGTCCAGAACTTTGTCTCAGATCCTGGGCAGAATTCCTCTGTCTGATCCACACTGCATGTCTGATGCACTTGGTAGTATTGTTCCCTGCACGTAACTCCCAGTGTCCATCAGCGTATTGAACAAGTAAGGAATAAGCAGTAGAAAGATACAGTGTAGATGAGCACAGTGTAGATGGAATGGAAGCTTTAACTAGTCTTGCCTCCACAAAGCAGTAGCTTCACAGGCTGCACCTCACTTGCTCGCCCAGCGAATAGGTAAACTATGACAAGAGGAGGAGGAGGGAGGAAAAGAAAGCATAACCGATGAGGGGGAAACAATCAGTTAAAAGAGAGGAAGAAAGAGTCATTTGTACTTATGTGCTCTAAACTGAGCACTAAACACTGAGCAAAAGGCAGGTCTGAACTGCCTTGGGCACTGGGAATCTGTCCGGATGGGTGAGCAAGATGTTGAATAACATCAAGAAAATCATGTCAGCTTTCAGTAAAAACAGTGGCTAAGATTTTATGTTTGACCTAATGCTGCTTTTAAATCAATATACTTAGAGGACCAAGTCATTTGTCCAGTTTGCAAGGGCCTATATATAGTTCTGGTTCTAAAATTGGCCGTAAACAAATGGGATGGGTGGAGGTGATGACAATGAGTGGTGTGATGACTACATCCAGAAGTTTATCCTTCACAAGAAATGAGGTCATGAACACTGTGCTGGCTACCGCTATTCCTAAGGTCTGTGCCAACACCAGGGGTGGGGCAGAGAGGCACAACAAATGCTGCCTTCCTGGCTTTACATAATAGCACAGGGTCACCTTCAGCAAAACAAAGCAGTTCTTGATTAGTGCAGGGTAATGAGAGCCAGGGAACACCAGAATTTTGTTCCTGGCTGCTGCCAGTTGACTATAGGCCAGATTATGACCAACTGCTACCCAAGTGCATGCAGGAGGAAAAGGGCTCAAGGTACACTTTCCTGTTTGTGTATACATGAGTGCTTGTCATATTTGCAGTTCTTGTGCTTGCCAGTGGAGTTACATCTTGGATGGATTTGGACCATAGAGTAGCGTTAAAAATAATGCTTAAAATATAAATTAGGGGCCTGAAATACAGAAACTAAAATGACTGCTGCTTTCAAATTGGGAGCAAATGCTATTTTTCTACAGATTAGCTGTCCTTGTATAGTATGGTGTAATGTAGAGATGGTTGAAAAAAACTGAATGCAGAAATATTACAATTTAAAAGAGGAACAAGGGTTTTTTATTTTTTGCAGACATGTTCATGAAAAATACATCCAGTTTGTTCACCGGCTGTGGAGTTAATTGAAAATTTTTGCAATTCAGAATTTTTCTGTGTAGGGGAAAAGATACAATTCTTTTCCCCATAAAAAATGTTTCTGTTTTTTTACCAGCTCTAGTGTGAAGTGTTTTGTACTGCTGTTTGAGTGCAACTTCATCACCAGAAATTTAGACTATAATCCAAAATGACCCTGAAATAAATAAACAACCAGTACAATAATACACTAATAATACAAAAGTGTGAAATACTGGTGTGATGTTGCACTCCATAATATTTTATGGAAATATGTTTGAGTGTAAATATGATGTAATGAATATGCTTTATGCAAAGGGTCTCTTGTAAGGTATCATTACAAAGGATGAACACACTCAGTAGATTATAAACTATCTGTATTAATGTATCATTTTTGTATCTGAAACTAGGAATATGTAGCATAACTCGGAGATCCTGTTGTAATTATGCAAAGTGTGGGCCATTAATGGTGGTTTAGAATCTTGATGGCTCTCATTAACTAGGACAATTGGTTGTAGATAGCTCTGTTTACTTGTAAGCCGAAGTCTTGCAGGACATGTGAACATGTCACATGATACTGGAATCCATTTTTAACCTGGTGTTTTTCCATTTAGAAGGAGGGGTGGGAACCTAGAGAGAGACAAAGGATTTCTGCCTTGTGCCAAAGATATAAAAGGGGGTGGAACAGAACAAAAGGGCTGCAGTCATGAGAAATCCCCTGATTTACTAGCTGAGCTGGAACTACCAAGGATTGTACCAGAGAAAAGGATTGGGCCCAGACTAGGAAGAAGTCTAGTCTGTGAAAGAAGCTTATTGGAACATCTCTAAGGGTGAGATTTACCTGTATTCAGTTTCTTAATGTATTAGGCTTAGACTTGCATGTTTTATTTTGCTTGGTAACTTACTTTGTTCTGTTTGTTATTACTTGGAACCATTTAAATCCTACTTTTTATATTTAATAAAATTACTTTTGTTTATTAATTAACTCAGAATAAGTGATTAATACCTGGGGGAGCAAACAGCTGTGCATATCTCTCTATCAGTATTATAGAGGGCAGACAATTTATGAGTTTACGCTGTATAAGCTTTATACAGAGTAAAATGGATTTATTTGGGGTTTGGATCCCATTGGGAACTGGGTGTCTGGGTGCTGGAGACAGGAGTACTTGCTGAGCTGTTTTCAGTTAAGTCTGCAGCTTTTGGGGTGTGGTTCAGACCCTGGGTCTGTATTGCAGCAGGCTAACATGTCTGGCTCAACAAGACAGGATTCTGGAGTTTCAAGCTGGCAGGGACAACGGCCTCAGAGGTAAATTCAGCACATCAGGTGACAGTCCCAAGAGGGTCTCTGTGACTGAACCCGTCACAACTGGAGATGCAACTTTAGGAACTAATAAGGTGATATTTTCCCATTATGGTTCTTGTTAAATTGAGAACAGAGCCAGGAAAACAATAAATTAGTCACTGAAAGAGAGATGTTTAGGAGAACAAAGATTAGTTAGGCATCCCAACTTTCAATGGCACTTTCAGTGAGAGTTGGGCACCTAACTGTCTTTTGTGCATTTGAAAATCTTCCCCTAAATGGAAAAATAAGAATCCTTTCTTATCCTTCCCTTATTTCCCAGTCTAATAATTTTTATATTATAATTGCATGGAGGTTTAGTAATAGTAGGAAGATTTGAGCTACTATGTGTACACCTGCAAGTCTTGAATGTGAGCCATAGCTACTGCTTTGCTAACATAAAAAATGCTTGCCATAGTCATTTTGGCTAAAGCAAATTTTACCTTAACTGATTCAGGCTATTTTCTCTCTGAACTAATCAAAAGACTCTTAGATTAGACTGAAAATTGTTGTTCAGCACACTGTGCACAATACCAGACTACAATTCTTTTTGCTTGCTCAGGGATATATATATCAAACACTTATTGTGACCCTAGAGGTGAAAGGATTAAAATGCAGGGAAGTGTATTTTATCTTTTGAGGCTTAAATAACTATCATGGCATTTATTAATGTGTAATTACATAGTCATTACATATTTATGTTCTGCTGATTAAATAATTGCAGTAACTGACTGTGATTTATCATGTGTAAGAACAGTCTGGCATGCTCACAGAATCATGCACTGTAATTAGATCGTAACTGGCATGCTTTGAGTAAAAGTAGTAACCAATAAAATGAAAACCAACAAGTAATTCCTTTATCATTATTTTGAGAGAGAAATTGTTTCAATGAAAACAACTGGAGATAAACAGATATTGATTTGATTTAATTTGATAGGGTAAGCTATTCTTCAACTGAAACCCCATTGCAGTACACGTGAGGAGTGCTTGGAATCATCCAGTCTGTTTGGGGTTTTTTGACTTCCTGGCTTGTGCAATGGAGCAAATGATATTAATCAGAGGCAACACCACGGGGAACTTGGAGAACACACTATCCTTTCAGAGAAACTGTCTCCTCCAAGAAACTAGAAGGAGCAATGAAATGAATTGGATGACCCAGCGTTGTAGATGCTGTTGGTTTTGATGGAGGATAGCGGATCCTTTCCTGTATTCTCTGATGCTCTCCCTGTCTCTCCGTTAACATATCCTAATTCCACTTTAGGTTATAACCTGAAGAATATTAGTTGGGCAAGTAGCAAAAGCTGTTGCTAAAATGGATCTTTAATGGCCCACAGCTGGGCAGACTGTTACCAGTATCAGTGAAAAATCAGATACTATGTGCTCACAGTACAGCAATTTATTTGAGAAAGAATCACACAAACAGTAAAAGGTTATACAATATGTCTTCTTATTAAGCCTAAATTCCCCAAGCATAAACCCTAAGTAACTATGGTGGCCCTACAGAGTATTCTGATTGGCAAACAAAGCAGGTATAGCTACCAGTCCTACATGGAGTCTTCTATTCTGAAGTACTTGGCCTGTCAAATGTCCCCAAAGTAGGATTTTGGCTACCCTGAGGTCCTCTGGTCCAAAAGTCCCACAAAAGTCCCTCGTAGCAGGGTGTTGGCTAACCTGAGACCCTCTGTCTTAACGGTGTCACGGACCTCTTCAGATATTAATTGGGGAGCTGCCACTGCACATATGATATTCTTAGTGCTTACACCCCTCACTCTCACAGGAGTCAAATGGCCCTGAAATATGCCTGTGGGCACTTCATTACTTGTTTTTCTAATTAATATTTTGGAAGGGGGCAAAAAGGGACAGACCAAAAGCCATTTGACATTTACTCTCTCATTAATCATTCACTTAAGCCAGCGGTGGGCAACTTGGCCTGTCAGTGTAATCCATTGTCAGGTTGCGAAACAGTGTTTACATTGACCATCCACAGGCATGGCTGCCCGCAGCTCCCAGTGGCTGTGGTTCGCCGTTTCCGGCCAATGGGAGCTGCAGGAAGCGGTTTGGGCCGCAGGGATATGCCTGCAGACGGTCAATGTAAACACTGTCTTGCGGCCCGCCAGCAAATTACCCTGACAGGCTGCAGTTTGCCCACCACTGACTTAAGTTCTTAGTGTGGTGCCATCCTAAAGGAATCATTTTGACCCAGGTCAGTTAGTACCAAGCTCACTATTTACATATTTAATGTGGATTTACTTAGTGAACTGGCCATCGACGGACCATGACCAAAATTCCAAGCTGAAATACACACACACATTGAGCCTCTGGTTAACCATTCATAATCCATAATTATATCAGCATTCAAATGCAATTTCAGCAAACTACTAATTCTAAGAGACCTCTGTTCCCAGAATCCTTTAGAAGATTCAGACGTATCAAGCCTTGCTACATTCCTATCAAGCACAGTAATTCCTGATAATAATTTGGCAGCATCCCACCAGCTGCCATTCCAGCACTTTACAGAGCGGAACAGCCTATTGAAGTTTATTTATTTATTTATTTTTTACAGGAAAAGAAATCACCTCAATGTTTTTCCAGCCTTCTCACTTCCTTCTTTTTCTAGAGGCTGAAAATTTCAGAATGACTATGCCGAGGAAACTCCCTTTGCACAGGTGTAAAGGATTACACAAGGCAGAAGAGAATCAGGCCCAGTGGGTAATTGGCAGTACTGTGGCACCTGTGCGGTGGATGTGCTGGCTTACAGAGGCTGCAAAGCTGGTGGTTCTCACTGAGAAGGATGGGGAGTTCTGTGGTGGTGTAAGGCTAGTGAGTGGATATAACAGCTTGCTTTACAACTCCGAGCACGGGGACACACTAAGACCATGTCTACACTCAGGGCACTATATCGGCATAGTGATGGCATTGTAGCAATGCTGGCATAACCTCATAATGTAGACACAGCTTACACTGATGGAAGGGCTTTTTCCTGTCAGTGTGGCAACACTACCTCCCTGAGCAATATGTCTATATGGTGTGTTACCATAGCAATGTTGTTCAGGATGTGGATTTTGTCATGTCCCTGAGTGACAGAGCTATGTAGACCTAAATTTTAAGTGTAGACAAGAACTAAGGGCCTAGCTGGGAGCAGTTTGTGGGAGGATGCATGCAGACACTCACTGCACTCTGACTGTTCTGGGCTGCCGGTTGGCTCCTCAGGGTCATTGCAGGCAGCATAAATTAGAGCAACCACTGGGGCTGTTTGAGCATTGCCTCTAGAGTCTGGGAAGCACACACACCTCTGTCTTGTCCTTGGCCTGTGCTCTGTTCAGTTCAGCAGCAGCTCCAGAAAAGGGCCAATGTCTTTATGCAAGCCAATTTCCATTGTAAGGGGAGCTGGTAGGGGCCCATAAACCTGGCTCAGAATTGTCATAGTACAGGCTCTTTAATAATAGTACAGAATGCCAACAGACAATTATTCAGTCAAATCACATGGTTTCCATTCAGTGAAGCATTTAAATTAGGAATCTCCCCAAATCCTCGGATTTACAGGGCTCCCAAATGCTTTGTGTCTAAGGCAACCGCCCCTGCTGTCCATTCTTGGTCACGTGGGAAACAGCCGATCTGTTTATCTAGAATCTGGAAGGTGCCTACAGCCCTGGAAAGCAGAATTTTCTCCCATTACTGCTAATTAGATCAATAGGGATCATATTCACAAGTTATTGAGAAAGACAGTCGTAAACTAATTAAGCATACTCTGGCTGAGAAATACTTTTTCTTCCTGCCCTCTGTTTCCTATGTGAAGTTAAAATAACCTCAGAGTGCTCTAGGCTGAAGCAATAGCATGGATCATTTGCTGCAAGAGGATATTTTTTTAGCCAGTTTAATTCCTGTAATACCTTATGGTACGTGTAATGTTAAAGAGATGAGATATGGAAAGTGATTAGGCTGCAGTCAGCAAGGTGATGTTTTGCTGTATTCACATGAATCAGGATGCCAGCCAGCTCTGAGTTACGTCAGTGGATCACATGGTAAAGGGTTAAGACAAGGCAGATTTAACTCACCTGAGCACTCTGTTTTGCACACACAGCACAGTGCAACAAGCATTTAACAGCAAAATAAAATACCCTGAACATATGCATCCAAGCGAATGCCTGCTGGGATGCTTGCCCGAATGGTGATCTATTGCATTAGGATAATTAGAGAACAGCACTATTTGCTGTTTCAATAATTTTCTGTGTCAAATATTTTACTGTTAATTTGAACACATGGGGCTTGCTTTAATACTGTTTAGAGCTTCAGTGTTAAATTACGTTTTCTTCAGATGCATGATAAATCACTTAATGGAATTTCCCAAATGTTTTAAAATTAAGTTTATATTTTCTTAAAGCATGTCAGTTTCATAGCTGTAATGGAAATGATGTGAGGTAGCTAGGGAGCTTTCACAGCCTACAAACTTATTTCTCTACTTTACTTTTTAAATCCAATTTATACAGAAGTCCTTGCCCTTCGCTGAGTGTGTGGAGGGGTCCTCTCTGTGGACATGAAAGATCCTATGTGAAGTGCATGTAATACCCATTAAAGGGTTAATCAGTTCACAGTACCTGCTAGAAGAAATGGGTCAACACAGGCAGCTGAAATCTGAATGCGTTTAAATTCCAGACTGATATTGCTGAATTGGAATTCTCCTCTACAGTTTTTGTTCCAGGCTTTATCCCAAATCAGAAGGGACCTTGTTTCCAATTCTGGTTTGGATGTGGTTGAAATCTCACCGGGATAGCTGTTCTCCCATGGCTTCAGCCAGTGTTGGTAGAAATCTTGTGAGGGTAGCTAATGTCACTTACAGGGCTGCCCACCGTGCTGCTGCTTTGGTGTGCTGAGTCAGTAGAAATACCGGGGGAGCACTTCACACTCCGAAGCCTCATTGAAGAGACATTTAGTTCCCCCTCCCACACCAGGCACCCCGTACAGCTTACAACTCCAACTCCACCCCAAATCTCTGCCTTCCTTGACCTGCTACCCATTCCTGCCAACTCACTCACTCTCCTCAACCCTCCCTTTGATCCCTCATACCCCCCGAAAACCCTGCTTTCTCTGCCTGCCTCCTCACATCCTCAGAGAATCAAATTCCATATAATTACATACAGTATTAAAATGTCCTCTTAAGAGATATTGAGCTGCAGATGGAGACAAAATTCACTCATTAAAGCATGACATCTCAATACACCCAACAGGCTCATATGGAAGAAATAAAAATAAAGGAAATAAATACTGCTAGGAGCTTTTCAGCACCGTGGGAATTAGGGGATGGCATTTCAAGCTTGTTTTCATTTGGTTTAAAAGGAAACTAACTGTACAATGCATCTTCCAGGCTTACACATCTCATGCTTCGTAGCACTTTCTGTGACTGCCAGCCAAGAGAGCCCTGTTTAGGGACCGAGAAAGGATTTCAGGCCTCAGACTGAGGGAGGCTAAATGTGTTCCTAATGGGCCATGTTCACCCATTGGTAAAAGGAGTCAGTGATCTTGCTGCTTTTGCATGCCTGCTGGTTGATGAAAGGAGAGGCACTGAGATCATTTACATACCTTTCAGCTCAGTCAAATGAAAGCCATTGTCCTCCTGCAGTGAACAGAGGAGGGAGTGAATGAAGGAGCAAGACCTGGAGAAAAGAGTGCATAATCCTGCAGGCTCTGGTTTACTGTGAAGAAAGGAGTTCACCTAAACCAACAGCCCAAATGACTTTTAATTCAATAGAGAGACAAGGTAGATGAGGTAATATCTTTTGTTGGACCAATGTCTGTAGGTGAGAGAGACAAGCTCTTATTCATGTGTGTGTGGCTGGAAAGTTGTCTCCAGCCTCACTTACCTTCCCCCACTGATATCCTGGGACCAACACAGCTACAATTACACTACTTTTAATTCAATAGTTATGCAGTCTGGTTTTGTTTAAAAGTTGCCCATCAGCTGTGAAAGCCTCCAAACACAATCCTACATAGATAAAAAATATCAGGATTGAGACATAGGCTTTCAAAAGATGAGAATCCACATTGGCAGTACTAACAGTGCAGGATGCATGTAACTGACATCTGCCTTTATGTTTGGATGCCTGCTCGCTTTGTCCTTGACTTCTTTTCGGACCCTGCAACGTGACTGTAAACTTGGGTAGGGGAAGCAGAGATCGTAAAGGTTCTATTCTCACTCTTGGATTTACATGTGTCAGGTTTTTCTCCCCGCCCGGTCCTCAGTTGCGATAGGCAGCTGCAAAGTATTGTAGCCAAAGAGAGGCTAGCATGCACAGACCTAGGATCAGGCTTCCATCAACATTTATCCATGAAAATATTTGCAGATCACTTGTGTTATCTATCTGGCTATGTTGCACAGTAAACTCAAAGTAAATGTGTTTGCTGAGGATCAAGTAAGTGGACCAGAAGCTTCATGCTGTCTGCTGAAAAAAAGCTTGTTGGTGCCTAATATATTTCAGAACAATTAATCCATGTGAAAAATGCTATAAGCACTCCGAAGTTCCATCAGACTGACTGTTCAGTGACCTGCTTCCTGTAACTGAATGTCATGGAGATTTGAACTGCCAGATGGCCTCTTTAGCACACAGACATCTTCTTCCGAAACTGAAAAATGTTTAGAGACCAAATCCCAATTACTGGTTTATGTGGATCTGTTTTCCCCATTTCTGTTTCCACTCTTCTTCCTTGGACATGTGCTAGGAGAGGAGATAAATGCAGGAGGAAGACAAGAGACAAATAAAAAACCTAGATGTATGAGAGCCGGTCCTGGAGCTCTCAATATATATAGTATGCATGATGCTGGAATCTATGCCATACAATCTTATTATGATTACTGCATCCTCCCTATTCTTTTGTGTATTGAATCTTTTGCGTTAGCTCTAAGTACTTTATCTAGTCCTTTCATAATAGTTTCATCCTGGTAATCAATATTTAAAGAGATAACAATTGCTCATTTTTCGAATTTAAGGTATTCATGCAGTATTGCTCCAAGTACGTGCTTTTATCTGCACTTTATAATGTTGGCTTAGTATATTCATCATAGTCTTTCTTTCTTTCCTTCTTTGAAGATGAATTTGGCTCTCTTAATGTGTGTATTGAAATAAGGATCATAGAAAATGTATTTTGGAGTTAAACAGCTATATTGTAGATATGTATTTATTCTAGAGCTAGGTAGACAAATGTACTTGTTTATTTTTTTAAATCACAAAATATTCTGAATAAGTTATTCAGTGGGTAGTATTTGACTAGCATTAATTTATACACATTTATTTTAACGTGTGTAGAGGATTAACATAATTCAGTGGCTATATAATATACGGATAATATTTTACAGCTGTTAAACATGAAGATCCTGATTGTCATTTACACTAATGTCTGGTCTACACTACAGACCCAATATTAGTATAACTATGTCGCTCAGGGGTGTGAAAAAGCCACATCCCTGAGTGACGTAGTTATACTGACCTAAGCTCCTGTGTAGACAGTGCTACATTGACGGGAGCACTTCTCCCACCAACATAGCTACTGCCCCTTGGGGAGGTGGATTAACTATGCCGACAGGAGAGCTCGCTCCTGATGGTTTGGAGCATCTTCACGAAAGTGCTACAGCTGTGCAGCTTTAAAGGTAGGCTGGCCTTTAGGCTCTTGTACATCATTCTGAAAGTGTAAAGGGGCCTTAATGTGGAAATAAATTACATTTGCACCTGCTGTGAGCCCTTTGACACTGCCAGAGTGTTGCAAATTGGCCTTAATGTAAATGAGAATCAGATCTTAGGATTCTTTGTGTCCCAGCTTCTGCAGTTCTACCCAGACCAAGCTCACATTGAAGTCAGTGGAAGTCCTGAGAAAGGACTGCAGGATTTAACCATATGGGCAGATCCTCAGCAGGTGGAAATTGTCATATCTTCGTTGACTTTCATGTAGCTATGACAATTTACACCAACTGAAGATCTGTCACTATAATTTGCTGTTAGTAAGCAGTTGTTACTGCATTGAAACTATGCCACTTCAATGTCACCTAGATTCAAAAAGTCAGTTAGCACATGCTATTTAAAGCAGTAATACCCCTTTTAAGCCTTTTGGGGCAGGACAATTCTATAGAACTGAATAGAAGATAATAGTCCTACTATAGAATTTTATAAGATGGTTAAAAAACCTACAGAAAGATAGCATTCTTTATTAACTTCCATAGATTTTTAAGTGCTTTCTATTGAATGTGAATATATTTACATTCTAGAACCCTGTCATTTGAACCTCTATTATCTAGAATGTTTTCCATAATGATGTTGTAACGCAGAAGACCAAAGGATGAGTGACTTTAACAATGCATGAGATGCAGTAATCCCCTAGAAGTGCACTGCCTGGAAAGTAGTTACACTTGTATGTCTACTGACAAGGGTCTGATATCACTGACAGCACATCAGGGAAAATCTATGGGCCGCATTCCCTGCTTTGCACAGTTTATGCTCAGTGAAGCAGTGATGGGAAAAAGACCATACAGGAGTAGGTTACAGCTCCCTGATTCTCTGCTTGTTCCTAGTGCTGTTCTAACGTGTGCATGCAGGCAGCATGAATCCCCAAGGGACTTTCCACGCTCTGAGGAGAGGTGCAGTGCAGTGCTATGCCTCTTTCCCATCCAGATTCACACCCAGCTCCAGTGGCTGTGGGGAGGGTCAAATAGGAGCTAGCTACATCTGCTCCTGTATGCCCATTGGGTTTTTCCCCACACCAGGAGAGGTTTCTTTATGCCTGCACAGCAGTGCAAAGGAAGCAGAGTGGGACAAAGAATCTGGTTCTAAAGCCCTTTCCTGCAAAGGTAACAACTTCGCAATAAAATGGCATCTATTTCCCAGCTGCCCAACTCTGTTAAATACGTTTATTTGAATTAATCTGTCATTTATTTAATGTTGTAAGAATCATCCAGTAAAGTCTAAATGAAATGCATAGATAAGCATTGTTAAGACTTCTTATGCAAGGTATCACTGTGATAGCATAATAAGTGCAAGAAGCCTTTGCTTTGATAATGGCAGAGAGACAGACCTGTAGTGGTAAATTTTTCATGTGAGGGAATAATGCATCAGACATTACAGATCTGTGCCAAAATATTACTCAGCTATTTGTTATGCTTGACTGCAATAAAGACAAACGATTGCTTTGTCTTAGGCAGTATTTGGTAATATACTGGTCTCAAGATAAGACTTATCATAGCAGAAATGCAAGCACCCATGAAATGAAATTTCACTCTATTAAATATTTTGTATTAAGAGATTTGTCTCTTATAATAGATACCAGTTTATTTGATTTTTCCAGGAAGTGGGATGAACTGTGAGGATCTGTAATGAAATATTAACCCCAGGATGATATACGTATTGTCTGCCAACCCAAGCATCCAGTCACAAATATTATATGCACTGTAATTCAGGAGCCCAGGATAAAATGTCAGGTTTTTTACCTTCTTTTTCTAAAGTAAGGGACGTAGTCATACCTGTTAGATGCAGGTAAGTATTCTGCATGCCTCTCCCACATAGTTTTGCCATTGCACTTTAAACTTGACATGTTGTATACCTTGCAATTCCAGTCCTGGGGTCTCCATACACCTGTACTAGCACATGGGAATCCTGGTTTGCAGCATCCTTTGCTATTTCATGTCCTGGCCCCACTTGAGCACTGGTTGTCAGCCATGGTGGTGGGTATAATAGGCAAGGGGAGGCGTTGCCCAACACATGGGCCGTGGTGCCCCCCACTCCTGCCTCTTCCCCTCCCTGCTCTGACTCTTTCCTGAGGCTCCCATGACTTGCTGCTGCAGCAGCCTCGGGTGAATCTTCCTCTGGCCTCTCCTCCACCCATCCTCTTCCCCTCTCAGAGGTCCCCGCCACTGCCAGCCATGTCTCTCCTCTCCCTTTGCCCCCCACGGGGCATGGTGTATGTGTGAGTATGTGAGCGGGGGGGTCAGCGGCAGATGGGAGGAGTGAGGAGGCGAGCAGAGGGGATCCCTGAGTAACTTTACACAGTGAAAAAGCCTTCCAGAAACCGAGTAGCAGAGATCACTGCCACTGTTAAAGAGCCATTAAAGTGGTCATGGATCCATTTGCCAACACCCAGGAAGCCTTTCACCACATTCAGCTGCCTTTTATATTGTAGGAAAATGTGTAATTGGGGTCAAAATAGTTTCCAAATGACGACCTGTCAGTTATTCTCTCCACCCAGAAGAAGTAACTGCTGACCTGGCTCAAAGAGGAGCTGACATAGTCAGAGAGTTTATTTCTTGATCTAGTCATTTTATTCCAGTTTAAGTAAACAAGTCTGGCAGGGAATTCTGTGATTAAACTACTGTCTTAATGCAGACTGTCAATGACAAGCACTTTTTCAAAAGAAGAGATTAGGCTTCAGGTTGATGCAGGTAGCCTGTTTTTTTGTCTCTCTCTATACAGCAGACACCATACTCCGTGCCATGCAGAGGAGAATCTATCTGGCAACTGAGCTATACCTGTTGCCTGTTCAGTTCCCTTGGGGAATGTTATTTGTGCTTCAAGGTGAAAGGGGGGCAGCAGGGGCAGCAGCATGGTGAGGCAGCGAGTGACGAGCCGGCTGCACAGTAGGTGGTGGTGGTGGGGGTCTGTGGTGGGAGGGGAAAGGGTCTGGCGACGGTGGGGTGAGGAGACGAGCAGCAGGTGGGTGAGCGGTAGGTGGGAGAAGAGGTGAGCGGAGGGGGGATCAGGGTGGTGGTGAAGAGGTGAGTGGCAAGTCAGCAGTGGGTGATGGCGGGGCCTGGGCAAGAGCAGGGGTGGAGTGTGGGCGAGGCTGTGGGCAGAAGAGTCAGGACAATGAGCTCGCCTCCCCCAGGAAGTTTCACCCACTGTCTGTGATGCCAGCCATCCTGATTTGTGCTAAATTATGTATGGTAGTTTTGTAAAGTGGACACATTATCTGAGGGTCAGCAGGTCCCTTTACAAATTATACCCACTATGAATTTGTACTCTCTCCTGCACAAAATACCAAGTCTGACCCTAGAAGTGGAAGACATGCAGAGCCTGGTTCATCACTGCATTACCATCATTTATGGTGGTGTAGTTCCATCGATTTTGACGGAGTTGGTATAAAACAGATCTAACTCACTGACCAATCAGGCCCAAACAGGCTAGTTGGAAAAATGTTAAATACTCTAAGACAGTGGTTCTGAACCTTTCCAGACTACTGTACCCCTTTCATCAGTCTGATTTGTCTAGCATACCCTAAGTTTCACCTCACTTAAAAACTACTTGCTTACAAAATTAGACATAAAACTACAGAAGTTTCACAGCACATTATTACTGAAAAATTGCTATTTTCTCATTTTTACTATATAATTATAAAATATGTACAATATATATATTCCAATCAATTTATCTTTCAGTGTGATAATTGAGACTGTTTTTCACCTGTGAGCCTTGTCTGAAACCCGAGCCCCAGGCAACGGGGTTGACCTTCATGGGGCCCCCTGTGGCGAGAGCCCCAGGCAATTGCCCTGCTTGCCACCCCGTAATGCTGACTCTGCACTTGCTATCCCCCTAAATCCGTCTCATGACCCCAACTAGAAGCTGCAACCCCCTGAATGAGAAACACTGATCTCAATGACTTGAAGACCTCTGGAAGACCTCTGCATATCCCCAGGGGTATAGGTACCCCTGGTTGAGAACTACTGCTCAAAGACATAGTTTTTCTGTGACTCAGTAACTTATGTAGAGCTAGTTGGAAAATGCTGACACATTGATTAATGTAAAATGTAAATTAATCTTTTTTGCTTTTTTATCCTTTCATTGTTCCAGCCAGCGCTACACTCAAGGGCTTGATTCACCAGTGTGCCATTTCCGTTTTGTGCTGGTACAGCTATATTAAAATCAACTAAATTGAAGCCAATGGATTTACTCCAGCATAAAACTGGAATAATATAGTAGTGAATCAGGCCCAAGATATTTATCACATTTGGGCTAATAGCAGCCAGATTATCTTATTATTACCTTCCTTTTGTTGTTGAGCCAATACACCTTTCAACATCCAACCTATTCCAAATAACTCAGCACTCCAGATTTGAATCTCCGGTGTGGACAAATAAATAAAGACCAGAAAACTCTGAAACAACCCGATCATGAACATGGGGGCATGGATGCTCTTAGAATATAATTTCTTGGTATTGGAAGAGAGGCTCAGGTTGCATCATTTGGTTTTCATCAAGTGAAGCTGAAATAACTGTAGCACAAGCACTTCAGTTGTGTTCTGTGGCCACATCAGTGAGCAATTCAAGGGTAAATTGCTTCCAAAAACCAAACCTAAATCTGCTCCTTCCCCAAATCTATGAATTAACCAAGCCATTTCTCCCATATTCTGGAAAAGGTGGGGGGAGGAGAGAGAGAGCGAGAGAGCGAGCTGTTATTTGTATTTTTTTAATTCTTGGGTGGTGCTCAGATACTGCAATTGAGTAGGAGAATGGAATAGAAGTATGGAGAGGAGAGGAATTTAAACTCAGTGTCTCAGTGTCCCTTCCCTGTAACTGCTAGGTCATATTAATTCATCTAGGCCAGTGATTCCCAAACTTGTTCCGCCACTTGTGCAGGGAAAGCCCCTGGCGGGCCAGGCCAGTTTGTTTACCTGCCGCATCCCCAGGTTCGGCCGATAGCAGCTCCCAGTGGCCGCGGTTCACTGATCCAGGCCAATAGAAGCTGCTGGAAGTGGTGTGGGCCGAGGGACATACTGGGCTCCATGTGGGATCAGCGATGTATCCACGTCGTATCAGTTGCAAGATCAGGGCCTTCGTTGGAATATCCTGACTCTAATCCTACTCTACCACTGATTTACTATTAGGGTTTTGGTCAAGGGATTCCAGCTGAGTTTCCTGATTTGTAAAATGGGATAACAATACTTACCTATTGCTCCCATATTGGTGTTGTGAGGATTGATTAGTTAATATTTGCAAAGTGACTGAACATGTAAAAGCTTGTAAATGTTAAGTGGTATTTTTATTATATCGACTTGACAAATCCATGCTGACTGTTGTTATATATATTAGCATGGATTTGTCAAGAACAAATTGTGCCAGACCAACCTGATAGTTTTCTTGACAGGGTAACAAGCCTTGTGGATGGGGGGAAGTGGTAGATGTGGTATATCTTGTCACTAGTAAGGCTTTTAATATTGTCTCACATGATGTTCTCATAAACAAACTAGGGAAATACAATTGAGATGGAACTTCTATAAGGTGGGTGCATAACTAGTTGGAAAACTATTCCCAGAGAGTAGCTATTAGTGGTTCAGAACCAGGCTGGAAGGGCATATGAAGTGGGATCCTGCCAGACCTGTTCTGTTCAGTATCTTCATCAATGATTTAGATAATGGCATAGAGAATAAACTTATAAAGTTTGCGAATGACACCAAGCTGGGAGGGGTTGCAAGTGCTTTGAAGGCTAGGATTACAATTCAAAATGATCTGGACAAACAGAAATGTTCTGAAGTAAATAAAATGAAATTCAATAAGGACAAATGCAAAGTACTCCACTTAGGAAGGAACAATCAGTTGCACACATACAAAATGGGAAATGACTGCCAAGGAAGGAGTACTGCGGAAAGGGATCTGGGGGTCATAGTGGATCCCAAGTTAAATATGAATCAACAGTATAAATCTTGCAAAAAAAAAAGAAAATGTCATTCTGGGATGTATTAACAGGAGTGTTGTAAGCAAGACATGAGAAGTAATTCTTCGACTCTACTCCATACTGATTAGACCTCAACTGGAGTATTGTGACGAGTTCTGGGCACCACATTTCAGGAAAGATTTGGACAAATTGGAGAAAGTCAGAGAAGAGCAACAGAAATGATTAAAGATCTAGAAAACATCACCTGTGAGGGAAGATTGAAAAAATGGGGGTTGTTTGTTTAGTCTGGAGAACAGAAGGCTGAGAGGGGACATAACAGTTTTCAAGTACATAGAAGGTTGTTACAAGGTGGAGGGAGAAAAATTATTCTCCTTAACCTCTGAGGATAGGACAAGAAGCTATGGGCTTAAATTGCAGCCAGGGCGGTTTAGGTTAGATGTCCGGAAAAACTTCCTAACTGTCAGGGTAATTAAGCACAGGAATAATTGCCTAGGGAGGTTGTGGAATCTCCATCATTGAAGATTTTTAAGAACGGGTTAGACAAACACCTGTCAGGGATCGTCTAGATAATACTTAGTGCTGCCATGAGTGCAGGGGTCTGTACTAGATGACATCTCAAGGTCCCTTCCAGTCCTACAATTCCATGATTCCAAGGGCACTTGCTTTACTGCTGTTAAAAAAAACTACTTTGATACCTATGCACTGACTACAGATTAGTCTGAAAACCCATCCTATGATCTCATGCAGTTTCCCAACAGAGCTTGTGACCGCTGTTGCCCTTGTAATGACTGCCAGTCATTATTTTCTTGAGAATAATGTCTGTGTTCACGTTTTCTCACAGTAATACACTTTTATGGCATTGTGTTGTTACTTTATTATGGTGCAATTAACTGGTGTCCCCTCTGTAGTGAATATTATAAAAGGTTATCTAGCACGACGTGATCACCTTGGGATGTTGCTGTGAAGTATATAAAGCAAGCATCAGTGCAATGTATGTCATATTCTGGAACCGCAGCATATCGCTGCACAAATATATGGGCATATTCTGGCCAGTTGTGGCCCCATCCAAAGCCCCTGCAGATTCATCGTGTCCAGAGCAGGAGGGAACTGCAGAGGGATGGGATGTCTAGATACCATTGCTGGGTTCAGATGTACATGGACCAATTTGATGGCTATGACCCCGACTCTTAGACTCTGCCCTGAAATTGGTCCACTCTGATTCCTGTTACAGAGGTTTTAGAGTAGCAGCCGTGTTAGTCTGTATTTGCTACCTACGTAGCGGGGGGAGGGATAGCTCAGTGGTTTGAGCATTGGCCTGCTAAACCCAGGGTTGTGAGTTCAATCCTTGAGGGGGCCATTTAGGGATCTGGGGCAAAAATTGGGGATTGGTCCTGCTTTGAGCAGGGGGTTGGACTAGATGACCTCCTGAGGTCCCTTCCAACCCTGATATTCTATGATTCTATGATTCTATTCGCAAAAAGAAAAGGAGTACTTGTGGCACCTTAGAGACTAACAAATTTATTTGAGCATAAGCTTTCGTGAGCTACAGTTCACATGCCTCATCGATGAAGTGAGCTGTAGCTCACGAAAGGTTATGCTCAAATAAATTTGTTAGTCTCTAAGGTGCCACAAGTATTCCTTTTCTTTTTTGGATTATCAGAGAGCTTTTGACAAGGTCCCTCACCAAAGGCACCTTAGAGACTAACAAATTTATTTGAGCATAAGCTTTCATGAGCTACAGCTCACTTCATCAGATGCATTCTGTTACAGAGGGTCTGTGGAATGTCTTCTCTGTGGGCTTTGTGGATAGTTAGAACAAGATAAACAACATCCAGATAGCCTTCCCTTTTTGGTTTTCTGTCAAGCTTCTATATTTACAGAATCTGGCCCCATGTGTTTAGTTATAGTTAATAACTAGCATGCAGGGTGATGGATTATTGCACTAGTCTTTTATTTCTGGGTTTAAATCCTGACATAGGTCACAACTAGAACGAAACAGGGTGTCTCCTCCCAGTCTGTAGAAGTCATTCTTTGTTCCTATTGTACAAACACAAGCCAACTTCCCTCTCCTTGCCCTTGATTTCAAGCCTCTAAAACACTCACTAAATTCACTCCCCAAATGGTTGATTTTAAGGGTCGATTCAGTAGAGAGAAAGCACATTAATGTGAAGACCTATATTTGTTCTACCTCAGAGGCTTTGTTGGCTCTAAAGGCAGCCATGCCATTTTTCATATTGTCTCTGTGCCAAATCCTGAAATCCCAGCTGAATCGTTATTCAAGTGTACACTCTTTGCATTCAGAGGTACTCGAGGTTTTCACAAATTTAACTGTGTTGACTTCAGTGAGGTTCCTCTCATTTTGTATCTGAGTGTCTGAGAACAGAATTGGACCATTGGGGGTTTTGCCCTAACAAAGATGAAATAAGAACTGAATAATTTAGCCCAAATTAAGGATATAGCCCAAAGAGAGTTTTGCTAAACGATGGACGTCAGAATTTGACCTAAAATAAGTCTGGCTCGTTTATCAAAAAGCATCCTCCAGTTTGTGCAGTAAAATTAATATACTGAAAATGAATGCCCTTGCCAGAATTTTGTATGTCCTGAGGGGTCTCCATATTTCTATTCTGCAAACATTTTAAGAAATTCAACAATATTTTCAGAACATTCCTTCAGGGCTGAGGTAAGAAACCTAGATTACCTCTGAACAAATTACAGCTCCACCTATCACTGGGAGGATTTCATTTTCCCAACTTGGAAAATTAACATATCTTTTTTCTTTTAAGTGAGGTGTCTTTGTGGCTATTAGATATGACCCCACGGACCCCACCTTGGGTTCAGATTGAATAAGAATTGGTATACACTCGCATTGTAGCATCAAATTATTATAGAGTTGATGGCTCCAGAGCTCCCACAATAAAGGCTGAGGCAAGGTTGGTCACACTTGTCTAAAAAGTTCCACTTCCATCCATTTTTCCATGCAGAGGCGGTCCTCTGAGGCAATCTTATCCTGAAAATCAGTGACAAAACCTTGATGTGGAGGGTTTGGATAGACGGAGGAATTATGACTGCGTCGCAGCTAATTGACAATGATAAATTTAAACCATTTGTAGATCTTCAGCAACAATTTGGCTTTCCGTGCACCAGAGAATGGAAACATCTCCAGTTAATGCATTTACTTATGAATGTATTTGGACCAGATGCACTGGGAGCTCCAGAACTTTTATTATTTTAGAAGAAACTTCCTGCATTTATTGCCAATGGTATCTTTTTATGATTTTCTGGCCCAAAAAACTCTGTCATAGATGGATAATTTGCGAGTTGTTTGGAATAGAGATTTGGATACACTTTTATCTCTGACCCAATTGAATACAAATGTATCTAATGTTAAAGCAACTATAGACCAGAGAAAGATGCTTTTGTGAATATATTTGTCTCCACATAGGCAAATGGTAACGAGGGCTTATAAATTCTGACCGCTGTATGAAGTGTAACTTCCTTGGTACTATATTAGCTCATCTGTTTTGGGAGTGCCACAGTATCAAGAGGTTCTGGTATGAGGTAGGTTAAAGGACCAATGTGATATTGGATGCTAAATTGGAGCCCTTCCCCTTAAATTTTACTCTTGGATATATTCCTGATACATAGAGATTACTGGTAACAAGGTGGCCTGGTTCCAATGTGCCGCTTTGGTTGCCAAAAAATTAATCCTGCAAAAATGGAAAAGTCGATCCCCACCAAATATTGATGCCTGCCTCAGTGATATCGCTGATGTTGCAGCTAATGAACGACTGGCATTCTGCCTAAAGGGTGTGCCCAAAAAATTCAAAGGAATTTAGGCTGACATTTTAAGAAGTCTATGATTAACGTAAACCCTGAAGATAGATATGTCACTCCTTTCATCCCAACCCTCTTTGTTTGCTAATATGTATGATGATGAATCTGGTATTTTCAGTATTTGTAGTATTAGGAAAAATAAATAACAATTATAAATAATAATAATTTTTTTTTTCAGATATCTCGGTTTAAGTCCAAAAGTTGCACTTTGAGTACTAACAGGCACCCGCAGCTATTCCCATGTCCAGTGATGCCTGGCAATTTAACAAAACACAAGGTCCTCAGGAAAGCAAAAATAATCTGAGGACCCTCTTAATTAATAGCTCAGGATTTACAAAATTGCTTGCTGTCACTGTCACTCCTGACTTGATCTTGGAATTGAACTGGCTTCTTCCACCCTGTACATTGTAACTTCCCTTCACACACACAACTTCTGCCTCTGGCCTTCCTTGTTTGTCTGTATTGAGTTATTCTATGCCAGACAAAGCCCTTTTGTAATATTGAGGTCTACCTGTTTGAGGAGTGGGTGGGATGGAAATGTACTTTTCCTGTGCCAGTGAACTGCATCATGTGTTAATAAGCTTTTTACTTGGCTAAATTACTTTGTTTCTATAGCTGATCTGAAGGCAAAAAGGCCCTAGAGGATGAAGGGGGAAGAAGGAAACATTCTCAAGTAATTAGAATGATTAGAGGAGCTGAAACCCCTGCCTTACTAAAACTGCATTATTTTCTCAGGAGATTTGTACTGTACGATAGCCTACATGGCTTTATTGTGGATGTTTTCTAGTCAAGTGGAGACTGAAAATCTTTCATTAAAGAGAGGCATAAGCAGCATACAATGGAAATTTAAAAACACATGAACATTTTCCAGCCCTGGGCTCAGTTCAGTTATCTCCTAGTCCTAATTGGCTTTGTTGCGCCTTTCCTGATACCAAGAGGTCAGATTGACTTCCAATGAGTTTAAAGCAGTGAGGAAATAAAGGACATTTGGATAAATTGCTAAAATCAGAGTAATGCAAAATATAGGTACATATTCTATCTGTCTGGTTGGGGGAAGCATAGTGGAAAATGCAATGGATGCAAAATGTCAATTACAAGAACTGATTTTCTATGGACCAGTCACTCATTGAGATGAGATATTTCAGTTACACACAGAAATCAGTGCCGAAACTAAAGATTTCTCCATACCGTGAATCTCTATGGTATATACAGTGTTTGTTCCACATTTGCAGTGTCAGCCCCATTCACAGAATGAATGTAGAATATGCAGTTGATATTGCTGACCCTAATAGACTCAAATAACAGCACAGTTAGGTGCTTTGCCTCACTTCTGTAGTTTCCAGTCCCTTTTAATCAGGATGACCATGTATTAGTATTGCTATTAATTAACGATTTGTTAAGCACCAGAAAAAATGATCAGTTCAGTACCCCACAAGACACAAAATACAGTCAGTCCTTGTGTGACCATATCTAGACTAGGAAAATAGATTGTGTTTAAAAATGCTAGCCCTAAGGGGGAGCCTCATGTTGACCTTGACCATGTGAAATATTTTACTGTCCACACTAGTTTAAAACTGTGTCGGTTAAAATATGCTAGTTCATATGTTAAACGTGACCTACTTTCCTAGATGGTGGCCTCTCTGTGGATAACCAGAAGGACCTGCTATAGATCATCTTTTTCTCTTCTCCGACATTGATAGATAGCATCTGTGAAACCATTCTTTGTAATTACTTTTCATCCTAACTGTCTATGAAAGAATCCCATTGCTAATGATGTTCTATGCGGTGTTTGGAGTGTAACAAGAACACACGAATAGCTCTGCTGAGTTCTCTGCTCCACAGTCCTGGATTCTGTTTAAACTAGCCTGTTTCCTAGACACTGATGCTTGTTTTCCATTAAAGTGCACATTCAATGAAAAACAAGTTTTGAAATAATTTAAGGGACTCTCAGCCCTGAGGCTGCTCTACGTTATTAATGATTTGTATTTCAGTAATGTGTAAAGGCCCCCATCAGGGGTCAGGGCCTTATTGGGTTAGGCAGTGTACGCTTATGCATAATGAAAAGTCAGGGCCTGGCATAAAGAGCTTAAAATCTAAACCCTGGGTCCTCTCCTGGTCTGCACCAGCCCGAGGATTGATCAGAGAATTGGTGACATAAAGCTACCTTTGCTAAAACACATCTTGAGTTGCACTGTCATAGCCCAGGCATGGGGTCAATGTTATAAAGTACTAGGTAAATCTTAAACCTCTCTGGTATGTACACAAAACTCACCAGGTGCTGGTAACCCTGTACTACAGAACTCCAGCCTATTTGGACTTTTGTCCCTTGCAAAACTTTTCAAAATATTGGGACAGTTATGCACAGTGCCCAGTACTATCAACTGAGCTTTGCTCCTTCTGCAGTAGTTGGCTAGGAGAGGGGCAGGGTTTCACAAAACTTCCTTCCCTTCCTATGCCCTCACATAACCCACGCTTGGTTCCCATCAAGGAATTGAGTGCATTTGCAGGGAAACTCACTTGAGAATCATATTCCATTCCAGTATTGAACATCTATAGTGAATGAAGCCAAGGAATCCATCTCTCTTCTTGAAAGAAAAAAATAAAGTCTTTGGTACTGTAACATTAGATGTTTAATGTTTGGCAATCGATCTTTGTTCTAATGCTACAATTATAGCCCAAGAAAATATATCCTCTCCCCTCTCCAAGGATCTTACTGCTCTGTGCAGTAAGACTGGAAAGTATGCAGGCATTCATGGAGTATAAAGGAACTGGATACACAGATATCCCTTCAGGTTCTTTCATCAATGTATCTGCTAAAACAGTTTTCATTTTGTGGGTCTGAATTGTGGATGTTATTCAGAGAGCAACTCCAATCAAGATGAAGTTTTGAGGGCACTTTTGGTTTTATTGCCCACAGTCGTGCCTGAAATGGTTGCATTTTTCCCACCCTGCTAGCCAATGAATATATCACGATGCCTGTGGCAAAAGAAATGGAATAAACTGTGATTAAAGAACAACAGGTCATGCATTTTCAGATGACAAAAAGAGATTAAATGATTTTCATCATGCTAAAAATGAAGTGAAGATGTAAGGACAGAGTTTATGTAATGGTAATATGCCTGTTGTTATCACAGGTTTTTCAGGCCTAAAGGAGAACTGCCCTGTAAGAGTAATATAGAAGATTTGAATAACAATGAGAGATGTGCATTGGGACTGAAATTGAAGTATCTAGTCTGTAATAACAATCGTAAAACAGTATTCGAGTTTTGCCAAGAGTAATGGTATGGCCCATTTATCACTGCAGCTAAATAGTTACCCACATTTTAATATTTTATAAATAGGGCGCTATCAAATTCACGGTCTATTTTGCTACATTTCACCGTCAGAGGATTTTAAAAATCTTTAATTTCATGATTTCAGCTATTCAAATCTGAAATTTCTTGCATGATGTTGTAATTGTAAGGATCCTGACCCAAAAAGGAGTTATGGGGGGGTTTCAAGGTTATGTTACCCAGGGTTCTTTCAACCCAAAGCTCTTGGTAACTTTTACTCTGTGCGAGGTAGTGTTAGGAAATAGGGGAGACATGGCCATCCGACTGATAGATGGCTGGCACAAACAGGACAACACGAGTGCTTTCACTTAAAGCTAAACTTTACTTAGTCTCAAGCACTTATACACACACACGTCTGCAAGAGGTTAGTTAAACACCCCCAACCCTTGATAATTACCAAAGCTGAGCATGGCTCTCGAGTGGCACAGCGGCAGCCCGTCTGCTGCTGGGAAACACAAGATGCATCCAGAGAAAGAGAGTCCAATCCTGAAGAGTCCCACTACATCAAACTTTCCCCCCTTATTTATACATTACTAATAGAATGACATGTCCCTTAAAGAAAACTTGTTAAGTAAGCAGTTTCAATAGTCAAGCAAGAGGTTCCTTCTAATTATCGATTAACCAGGTGTGGGTTTTTCCAGAGTTTGCAGCCTTGAGGCCCCAATAGATATTCCTGGGGCACATCCTGCTCTTCGAAAATGCATGCATCAGCCACTTCAACACAATTCTTATCAGAAAGGAAGCGGGTTCAAGCTGCCCTTTCTGTGGCACCCAAAACTCCCCCCTCCTCTCCTGCCTTGGTCAAATGGAGAGTGCTCAATGGCCAATTTACAGCCTGCTGACTTGGCTGCTTTTAGCAATAAGCCATAGTGGTTTCAGGCACTTTACTGGTTTGCCAAAGTCTCCCCGTACAGTTATTGTAGGGGGGTTGCAGTACTGCTACTCTGACTTCTGTGCTGCTGCTGGCAGTGGCGCTGCCTTCAGAGCTGGGCAGCTGGAGAGCAGCGACTGTTGGTCAGGAGCCCAACTCCGAAGGCAGAGATGCTGCCAGCAGCAGCAGCGCAAAAGTAAGGATGGCATGGTATGGTATTGCCACCCTTACTTCTGCACTGCTGCTGAGGGGCGCCTTCAGAGCTAAGTGCCTGGCCACCAGATACCACTCTCCGGCCGCTAGCCATGGCTCTCTGGCCACCCATCTCTGAAGGCAGTGCAGAAGTAAGGGTGGCAATACCGTGACTCCCCTAAAATAACATTGTGACCCCCCCAGCCCCTTTCGGGTCATGACCCCCAATTTGACAAACTCTGGTCTTCCCCCCGTGAAATTTGTATAATATAGAGTAAAAGCATGCAAAAAAAACCAGATTTCACGGGGGGAGAGCAGATTTCACGGCTCGTGATGCATTTTTCATGGCTGTGAATTTGGTAGGGCCCTATGTATAAAACCGCAATATATGTGAATGAGAGCATTTTTCAATCAAGAAGCATTTGTTAGTGAAAAGTTACTCCTTCTAATCTAACACAGACAGACCTGACGGCAAAAATACTGTATTCAGCCTTTACCTCGAACTAGTTTAGTTTTGTAGTCTTTGTAGGTAGCACCGGGTGGTTCAAGAGAGGAAGTTCATAAGAAAATAAAGAAGGGAGGAAAAACCAGGAGGTAGAACCTAAGTTAATGGGTGTGGAGTGGAGTGAAGCAGCAGACAATGCAGAGTGCAGAGATTCTCCTTTAAAAAGAGCAGTGATTCTTTTTTTATTATTATTTGAATATTTTAATCTTTTTTTTCTGAAGTGTCACTTTGTCACCAAAGTTCTCCTAGGCTTAGTTTCTAACTGTAGTTCATACAGTAGCCAGACATGGCATTGTAGTTTAAATGTGCATCTGTTTTACCTATGGGAATGTCTGATACTGTATTTATGCATTCAATGTGAGATAGGCCAGTCAAGTAAAATTTGAAAATCCAATGCAAAACCAGTTAGAAATCCACTCAGTGTTTTCAGGTTAAAGGTCTGGCGATAAGTGGGGCATTGTGTATATTCTTAATCTTCACGCTGTCCACAGACATGATTTTGATGAAGATGACTGACAGCGAAAGAATTAACGCTTTCAGGGAAGTGTTTGCAGTAATGCCTCTAGAAAATGTCCTGTCTTTGACACTTTTGTTGCACAGTCTAGGCACAGAGGCCTTCTCTTGGGAAGCTACATAGGCCATATGATTGTCACTGGTTAATTACAGAACAGGTGGTCATTGGAATTCTGCATTGCAAACTTGAATTTTAATTGGAAAAGATTATTATTATTATTATTATTTTATTGTTAACTTGTATATTACAGGAGCATCCAGAGGCATCCACTGGATTGGGACCCCACTGCTTTAAGCACAGAACTGTTCTTACTTATAGTTTAAAAGGCAAAACATTACAGGTACAGGAGACTAAAAGTTAGCTGGAGTGGGAGAGGATATGGAGAGGGGAATAATAGGATGTTTTAGCAAAAGTTTACCGTGTGCTTTATTCTTAGCCAATCAGTTACAGCAATCAGATTCATCACCTGCCTAGCCATTATCAGATGCCCACAGATCCATTTTCTGTAGGCATTACAGAAGAGGAGAATTTTGAGGGGTTCACAAAGAAAGATAAGGCGGAAATAGAAGATAATTTAAAATGAGAGCATACTGTGACATGCACCTGACCTTTTGCAGCTCTCATGAACTCCCCTGTTTCATATATATACAGGACCCAGTTTCTGAATCTCCAGAAAGGGTCAGCTCTTAAATCTACAAAGCTAAATTTGGAAATGACATAACCCCTGTTGTTGCAATTCCCAGCTTCTGAAGTCTCCTCATTTCCCTTTACAGCTTCAGCCTATCTCTGGCATCTTCCGTTTCCCTTAAGATTAATTCCCAGTAGCAAAGAGATCTGTAATGGCTGCTCTGTCACCCTTTCCCCAGCCACTGTTGAAGGGGGAATTCCTAGGTGAAAGGAGTTTTCCTAAGGTATGGTCAGGGTGCCTCTATAACCCAGGGACCAAACTGCTGGAACAGCCCATTGGGGCCGTGAGTCTACTGTAGTTCACTGTGGGGATCAGCCTGGCTCCAGGTCCGCCTCAGGACTGGGGCAATGTAAAGGTGGCATAAAGCTATCCCTAGGTATTATGCTAAGCCCCATTTGGCCAGACTGGAGGATCTGGCTCCACGTTTACAAATAAAGGTATTTTAAAATAATATATAAAAAGCCCCAACTCCAATTCTTCCAGCAATGGAACACTCCAAAGAAGGCCACTGTGTGTGTCATTTGAAAAACAGCCACTAGAACGAGTCACTCCATTAAAATTTTCTGTTCACTGTCCTGATCAGTAAAAGAGGAGGATGTTCATGCAGCATCAGCTCAGTGAAAGATAACAGCAAGCTGTGCTACTCTCACCTTTTCAGTATTTTTGTAATTTGACTTGTTGCCCATTCCCTGCATACTCTGGTTATCACCTAAGGGAAAGCTGGAATAAGCAGCCAATCAAAATGCAGACTAATGAAAAGGTCACGTTTATGAGGTGTTTGAATTGTCATATCCGATTCTTCATTTACTTATTTGGACATTGTAAGAAAATTTGTTATTTATGGCAGTGCTAGGTACATGCACAGTGCAGACAGGGACTGTACAAGCTCCCGCTGCATAACATTTCCAGTGAATCTCAGTCCTAATCCCTAATTCTTATGACAAGGGGACCTAGTCTTCCCTCTGTGTGTGCGTATCCATGCATGAGCACACATCCCATGATTGTTAATGTGAATGATATATATTTATAGAGAGAGGAAAAAACTCCCTCCCCCAACAAAACATAATGAATACTGGAAATCTTTAGAGCCATATTTTCCCTTTACATTAGTTCTAGAGAATGTTTTAGTTTCTTTAGGTTAGATCCTACAGTTCACACTCCCTCCAGTTTCATTTTGAATTTCAGGTTTCAATTACCACCAAAACTCGAGTTGAAACAAACAATTGTCATCTGATTTCACATTGAAGCTGTGACATGAATTTCACATGGTTTTGGATCCTGATCTAAAAACCATTGCAAGTTAATGAAGAGACTCCCATTGATTTCAGTGGACTTTGGATTAGGTCTTTGATGCAAAGCCATACGCTGATTCATAGTTTCATTTGAAACTGGACTAGTGTGTTCTCAAAACTTAGGGCCAAATGTTGCCACCATGTCATATTTGAGGTAGCACATGACCCCTCTATTAATTCCATTCATCTCAGTTACTGAACATGAATAAGAGTGGCAAAATTTGTCCCTTGGTGAACATGATCTGGATTTATTTGAAAATAAATACAACCTGGAAATCATGTGTGCTTCACTTGGTTTCATGGAAACATTTCACGCAGCTTTTGAAGTACTGCATGAAAAGGACGAATCAATTCCTATGGGAATTAGTGTAATAAGACTAAATAATGCCATTAAATGGCAGCCATGTGCAGTTGCATTCTTGTGTACCTCCTTCAGTGCCAGAATGTGCCCCTTCCTCAAGGGTGTTTAATCACCCAAAGGTTGCTTTGTTACTGTGTTTCTGTTGGTGCAAATTATAAACAGAAAAATTCTTGCAGTCATGCAGCAATAGGTTTTGGGTTGTCTTGTCGACATCCAAATCGTCAACCCTTCAGAAATAATTTTTAATTAGGTCAAAGTCCAGAAAGTCAATATGTCCATATAACTGAATGGCCTAAAGTACAGCAGAGGGACAACACACTAAAAGACCAACCACAGTACACTAAATAATAAATAAGAGAGACTGTCGGCTGATAGGAAGTAGGGAATAGCTATGGCTGCAAAGCCTGTTTGTTCTACCCATCCCTTCCAAAGAGTGGGAAGGTAAGTATCCAGAACTCCTGTTGCATGATGCTGGTGGAGCTGCCTTCCCTCCACTATAGCCAGCCCTCTCCACTGCTCCATCTTCCATTGTGGGGTGTTCTGGGTACCAAAGGCCCTGAACTTGGATTTCCTTCTGGCTTGAGTTGAATAGTGGCTGTAATTGGCTACTCATAACTATGGTGGTGTTGTCAGATGTTTGGCTGCATGTATTCCCTCTGTGTGCAATCCCAGCTCTGCGCAGGCAGCTGGCACAGCGGACCTTGAGCAAACCGCCCAGTGACCACAAGATCCGTTAAGGTACGAAGGCACCTGGCCATGTTTATTGTCAATGAAGCATGGTACTAGTATCCCGCAGACTCTATCAGACCACTAATACATGTATGCCCATAACAATGGACCAGCTCAGTGAATGGTGGGACTTTCCGTTCCCCCCAGGCCAGAAAAAGACACTCCCTTTGAGGCTTCATTTTATACATTAATCCAAAAAATTAAGTATTGCCCCTCTCATGAGGTTAGTTACTGCCCCCTGACGTGGGTGCCCCCATTACCTTGTACCTGTTGGTTCAATCAGGACATCTGTATCCATCACACTGTCATCCTGACCTTATCTTTAGGAGGGGTCAGTATGTTCTTACTACCTTTGGGGTGGGGGTGTTTGTACTGTACTTGGCATTGGGGTGTCTGGTACCATTCTTCTACAATGTGTTTGTGTGAGTGTCCTGTGTGTAGCCTTTCTTAGGAATGTGTGTGTTTTTGCAATACCAGCTCTGTTTTTGCCAGGTTCTGTGAGCTCACAGCCTGTCTCTTGCTAACTTTTGCTTTTATATTAGCAAGTCTTGATCACTACTTTAGTTCAGTCTTCAGGCCTTACACCAGGCCTCTGATGCAAGGGCTTATGTCTCTGGCTTTCTTCCTACTACAGGTGGATGGATGAATGAGTAGCTGGAGTCTTCAAAATATAAGCGAGGGCATGTGAGAGAGATCACAAGTTCAGAAGCAAAACTAGTTTATTAGTAGCTGACCGCCATTGCTTTGGTGACTTATTATGAGAAAGGACTTGAAGGTCTCAGCCCAGTCTCACTGTAACTGGTGTCTTTGCAAGTTTTGACAGAGAGCCCAAAGACTGAGGGGCCCTGGATGTGAGTTTCTTACCCTTAGAGTGATCCCTCTAACTTAGTGTTAAAGCACACTAGGCAAGCCAGTACAGTGAAACCTGACATTACACACCCAATTTGTGGATAGATTCCCTCCCCGCCCCCCACTAAATTCACACTCAAGCAAAGAGAATGGCCATGACAGGCTGACCTGTGCCTTGATCACTTGATGTTATTGATGCTTTATGACGTAAAGGACATGTAGGGATTATTAGAAATAAATTGCTTACTTGAGCCACCCATGTTTTTTACTCGCCCCTGCAAAACGTACGTGCCTCATGTACCATTTACATTCACTTCAGGCAGCTCTTCAAGTGTTTAAATGCTTTGTAGTGTTGCGAGGGAAAGAAGAGTTAAGTGACTGCTTTATTTTATTGGAAAATGCAGCTTTCATTTCACATTAATTTTTTGCATTCTCTGTGCCAATTTGCAACAGCTTGTTTCTCATCCCCACATTTGTTTAAAGCTCTCTAACAGGCTGATTCATTTTTTCATGCTGCTTTTTAAGTGAGAGGAACATGACTTTGCACGTGTTCGGGAACCCAGATAAACCTCCCTCTGGAGGCAGTGATTGGCGGCTGCCCCCGTTGTGCAGATGTGAAACTGGGAAAGCTAATTTTCCAATCTGACTTTCTAGTTTCTATTACTATCTGTTATTTTACACTGCCACTCTTTAAAGCCAACTCCTTGCCAGATGGAACTCTGCCTGCTTATAGGGTGTCTATTTTCTGCCACTCATGGATCATGACAATGTCAGACAATATGTCCGTAAGCTCCCTTCCATATCCTTTCTGTGCTGGATGAATTGGTGACATTATGTAAATTATCTGCCATCCAGCAGGGCACCTTCCTTAATGTAATTATTGAGAGTGTGTGGCTAGAAGGGGGGCATTGCATCCACTAAGGATAAGTTGCCTGTCGTATGGATTGAGGTGGATGACGGGTTGCAGTACGAACTAATCATTTTGTGACCACAGATGATCTCTCTAAAGTGAACAGAAACAGCTAATGACCCATGAGAACAATATAAGATCTCCAAGTGCTGATATGTGAACTGCTGGAATAAGTAAATCGTTTGCTTGAGCTGAGTGACAATTACAGTTACAATTATGAGACAACTCCAGTACCAGTATTCCCTACCCTACACAAACTTTCCACCAAGACAGGTGACTTAGTTGAACTGCACTAAAAGATTCAGAGGCCTGAATTAAGATCCACAAAGTTTGATATACCTTTTTCAAATTATCTGAACCCTTTAAGGCAGCAGAAATGTATTGAATGCCCCATAAGAACACACTTCTTTCCAAGATTTCTGGCTGTTTATTATTGCTTAAGTGCTGACATGCTGCTCAATGCCATACAAAACTCAAAATACAGATGTGCCCTTCCCCAAATAGACACAGAGTAAACAGGACACACTGGGAAACTGGAACAAAGGAATGATTAGGTGTTATGGGGTATACAAATCTCACACTGGGCCTGAAGGGGCTAATGAGAGCTTGTAGGTTCAATCAGCCTCACCCTGGTACATCCTGGTACACTAGAGGGAGGAGTTAAAATGGCTGACCCTGGCTCAGTTAGAGCCTGATTAGAAAGAAAAGTAGATCTTTGCCTGTCATGCAGTGAGAGAAGCCTGGCTAGAGTCAGGGAGCTGCGTGGATCTGCTGGCTGATACCTCCCTGGAGGAAGGTACAGCTGCAACAGGGAGCTCAAGGTAGTTGGCTAAGAGCATCAGGAAATGAGTCTGCCCAGCATTCTGTGCCCTGGTGGAGGGGTGAGACCCAGGCACCCCTTGCTGCTATCTGGAAGAGGGCATAAGGGGTGTGTAGAGGTTTATATCAATCTCCTGGTCTGATGTCTAAATAATAGTGCACTGAAAGGGTGGTATGTGAGGTCACTACCAACAGCCAGTAATGCACTATTTGTCCTAATCATGGTGAGGTGCATGTGTGGATGATATTTAAGGAGTGATGTATCTATACTGAAAACTATGTTCTTATGGTATGTAAGTTAAGACAGAGCACCGGAAGGTGCTAAACACAATGTGTTTAGGAAAGGGGTAGGACATGCTTATTTCTCTTCGGCTAGTCATTGCCCGTTGTGCAGCTTACAATGTAAATCTATTTGCATATGGATTTGCCAGCTAATCAAGGTTGCAAATTTGACAAGAGATCACAAAATCAATAGGAAGGAATGTCTAGCAGGATTATGTCCTGCTTTTGACTAAAAGAATTAATCTGGAATATGAGGAGAATGCAGAACCACAGGGGGACATATCATATCCTTCATGGAGGAGACAAGTTGAAAGCATGCATTTTTCATGAAAAAGGGATCACAAGCACTGAAAAACGCTGGGGAGCAATACTGTAAGACATGATAGTAGTTGGTTAAATAAATTTAGGTTTTAGAAGGCATGTTATGATTTTATTTTACATGTAACAATTTATTTCCAATATTTCTATTTGCTATCATACATATCTCTACTCTTTATTCAATAAACTTTCACATGTTTTCACTATAAATATAGCTAAGTGCTGTGTGTCAAGCGGAGCGGTGATCTGAGGTGACACTGGTAAACTGGTGTGTACTGTGTCTTTGGGAGCAGATGATCTGTGAATTCTGTGAATGTCCAGTGGACCACGGGTTGGTCACTCCAGGGGAAAGCTTGGAGGTTGGAGCCAGGGTGAAAGTAAGTCTAGGGTCTTACCGATACAGAGCTGGGCTGGCTCTGGCCTCTGGAAGGGGCGGGGCTGGGGGAGGTCAGAGCCAGCCCTGGCCCACCCTGTACCAGCAAGTGCCTCCTTCCCCCTCCCCAGGGTAACAGTGGCAGCCGGGGGGCTCTGGCAGCAGTTTAAAGGGCCCGGGGCGGCAGCGGTGGCCGGAGTCCTGGGCCCTTTAAATTGTCCCCGGAGCCCTGGCTCTGGTAGGGCTCCGGGGACAGGGCTCCAGCCACCACTACCACCCGGGCCCTTTAAATCACCCCCCCAGCCCGGCCACCACTACCTTAAGGCTCTGGCAGTGGGGCTCTGGCAGCAATTTAAAGGGCCATGGGCTCCAGCTGCTGCAGCTCCAGCGCCTGGGGAAGCCGATCCACCCCGGTACAGCACACCAGTTCTCCATGGCATACCGGCTTACTTTCACCTCTGGTTTGAGCATGCCTATCGCTAACCTGCAGAGGGATAGCAGAGCCTGCATAGGCTAAGAGTGGAGTGCTTGTGTTGCGGGTGGCCAGTGGAGGTGGGGAGCTGATCCCTGGCTGACACAGACAAGGCTTCCTCACTAAGGGCAAGGGGCAGCAAGGTGCCTCACAGCCCAGGGAAGTGTTGCAAGAGGCCTGCAGGGAGCAGGAGGACTCCTACTGAGTCAGGGACCACCCTGTGAGGGGAGTGGAGAAAACTCTCCTGCAGCAGAACCAGCTGGGTAGCAGAATGTTCTAAAAAACTCTGTGGGGAACCTGGGAAGAGGCTGGGGTAAAGGCCCAAGGTAAAGTAGGAATTAGTCCAGGGAGGCAGCAAAGAGAGTCTGTGTAGTTAGGCCTTGACTGCCTATTCAAGTGTCCCTAGACCAGAACTCAGTGGAGAGGGAAGGCGCCTACCAGCCCACCAAGGAAGATGGAGCCGAAACCCCACTGATAAGGGCTATGTACTCCTTAAACTCCTTGTTACCAGGGTAAGGACTAGTGAGTCCAGATTCGGATTGAGGGTCCTACATACGGCTGAAGGAATATTAGTTGTTGGACTACTGATTTATCCCAGAAGGAGCAGGACTTCATGTGACCCAGCTGAAGAGCTGAGAGATAAGAAGAAGCAGACCTCTGCTGAGCTTGAAGGTCTGTCAGCAGGGGGTGCTGAAGGAGGACAGCCTGCTACACAATGCTCAGCCACTGGGGGCATGCTGGTGAATGAGTCACATGCTTCCGTTAAAGTTTTTCTTTGTAATTATTAGCATTTTGGACTTCCTCTGCGTAAGGAGAGCCAGTGTGGTCCAGTGGCTAGGGGCTGGAAAGGAAGTCTGGAGGAGGCCTTTCGCTGCCACTGACTCCCTGTGTGATCTTGGACAAACCGCATCTCTCTTCCTCAGTTTCCCCATCTTTAAAATACCTGCCTGATTTGTAAAGTGTGTTGAGATCTGTGGATGAAAATACTAAATAAGATGCAAGTATTATTATTCTTGGAGGCATCATGGAAGAAGTGAGTCTATAGGAGGGATTTGAATGAAGAGATGGTGGAATATAATAGGGCATTTCATACTGACACGGTGGTGTGTAAAAAGGCACAGCAACAACTGCTTGAGAAAAATTATTAACAGGACACCAAGGCCGGTGGAGTGTAGGCAGAAGTACACGGTTTGAGATCTAGACCAGCACAGAGGTTCGTAGGACCTTGAAAGTGACCTCTTACTTTTTAGGCATGCTGAGAAAAAACAAGACAAAATATTACTTCTTGGTAATTTAGTTTTCCCTTTTCCAAACTAAGCCAGAGTGGGGAGATGCAAAGAAAACTAACATGGAACATGATGGGGAAAAGTATTACCCAAATGTTTTCAATTTTCAGCAATAATTTGGTTTAGTTTGGGTCAGTTCTCTTTTTATCTGAATGAGTTCAAATAGCCTTACTGCAGGTGCCCCATCTCCCCATCTCTTCTGGGTCATTACATGGAGTATCTGAAGATCAGACAGTATGTCACTGCATTCCATTTAAAAGGGCTGATTGTAGAAATGTGGGTGAACAGGGTCCAAGCTGGGAGCTCTATTTCAGGAGTGAGATGGAAATGGCTTCTGTAATTTATGCTTGCAGGCTGCTAGCTGAAAATAATACAGTTCAGTCACTCCAGAAATGCATTACAAACACTTATGATCAAACCTAAAATGTAACACTGGAAATCAAGAAAATGCCAAAAAAAAAAAAAAAAAAAAAAAAAAAAATTCAGCTACATTGTAGCTCTACCAGTTTCAAACAGACTGAAGCAGCATAGCTGCGCATTGTGCTGGTACTTCAGAGAAATAGGAAACTACTTTGCAATCACTTTGACATGAATGAAATGTAAACAGTATGGTAATGCACTACTATCTAGGGCTTGGGTTTTTTTTCTGTAGAAGGTTTCCTTTGCAAAAGTATGTTGCATCCTCATCTGTAACTGTACAAGCAACCAGTTGGTTACCTGAATGATAGTACTCAGAGTGTAATTACTAGTAACACCTGAACAGCACATCTAGTATGAACTATAATGTCAAGGAATTGGTAAATCAGCTTTGGAGGATTGACCACAATCTTTGTACTAAATCTGAAATTAATCTAATGAATCTTTGTATTCTCTGAGGTTTTCTATGAAATCTGTAGCCCACCTTAACAGTCAACCTTAAAAGTTATTGAATGGCAGAAAGAGATCTAGTAGTTACTAGAGTATCTATAGAAAAAAAGCACAATAAAAAGAGAGTGTATCGCTAACCTTCAGATGGTGTGTTCTTTTAGAGGATATTGACACAAAGCCCACTGAAGTCAATAAAAAGATGCCCATTGTCTTCAATTGCATTTGGATCAGGCTCTTATATATATGTGAGATTATTTTACTTCTGAATTTAACTTTATTCTGAAATACAAGACAGTTAGTCTCTTTTTCCCACTGTTTTCAATGCATTTCCAGACAGTAGCCAGGACAAAATTCCCTTCTTTTAACCTTTTAAGGCATCTGAAATGTTCTGAGTGTTTGTGTGAGAATTCATGAAAGTGCAGGATTGATAACCTACCAACATCTTTAATAAGGATGAAACCAATGGGGTTCTGAGGATGTGACTCTAAAAACCTACAGAGTTTAATAGGAAATACTAACCTCTCTACAAAAGTTTTTGTTCCATTCTGTAGAATTTTATGGAAAAATATACCTTTCTGTTCAGTTCTATAGGATGGTTCAAAACACCTATAAAGTAATCATTTTTTTTTATTACATAGGGCTATTTCATAAGAGCAGAATAGACAGCAACAGTCCCATATAATAGACAGAATAGACAGCAGCAGTCCCATCTCCCACACATTATCCAATCCAGAGGGACCACCTCTAAAAATGAGTTCATTTCATTCTTTAGACCCAGTAAGGAAAAGCCCTATAGTATTTAATAGCAGAAGTGAAGCTTTCTATATGGTTTTTGAATCCTTTATCAGAATGTAATAGAAAATAATATCCCTGCTTTAGAATTTTATTGGATGGTTCAAAAGATGTATAGAAAGGCTACTGTTCTCCAGCATATTGTATTGTTTGAAACAATAATAAAAGAATGCTTGTCTTGTTCTCTTATTATGCAAGGATTTATTGATAAGTGAGTACAAAGTTGTGTTACCAGTTTGTCCTAGTGAAACTGCCTTTGCCTAGCAATTAATGAAACTAAAGATGCTATTGTCTGCTGGGTGAGGGTCAGAGGACTATACAGGTTGTATCTTCATTTATTCAGAGCTGAGTTCTGCAGTTCCTGCACACCCAAAACACGCATCCCAGAAAAACATTATAAGCTTACACATGAGAACAGACAAAAGCATCAGGTTTTGAGTTTATGTATTTATTTTCTATTTGTTGCAAAATATGAATGCAGAAAACCAAGGCATCCCAAGCCTGCAAATACTGTTTAGAGGGAATTTGTCCAGTAATGTTTCTGGTATGCAAGGAGAGACCTGTTAGTGACTCTGATCTTTACTCAGCTGAAAAGATTTGTAACCTTGCACTTAGCATGTGTCTAGAGATCTGGCTTCTGTGCCCAGCCAAGCCATTCATCTGAAAATCAGCCAAGTCACACATGCCTCTTTGGCTGTTTTGCTTTTTCTGGCCATGGAGGGGTTAGAGAGACTTGAGACTGTTCATGTAAATGAGTCTGTCTCTGCATCACCTTCCAGTCAGCACTTTTTCTGATTCATGTTGTTCCAGAGCATCCTTTCCATCACCTGGGCACGAATGCTTTGTTTTGTTTTTTTAAATGTCATTTACTCCAGATGCCACTTGGATTTACTCCCACAGATCAGGCTTACAGGTGTTACTGATTCATTTAATGGAAATACTACTCACAGGGCCCAATTCTGCTTTCTCTTCTGCCCACAAAGCTCCCTTTAAAACAGAATTTACCAGGAAGATGAGACTTTGCTTGGTTTCCTACATTCATTTTTTATACATTGCAAAAATAGAAGCAGCCAGTTATAGCGAAAGCAACATGTTCATTTAACTCACTGTGTTGGAAAGAGCTTCTGACTGACCTACATAGAGACCTGCTTTGTGCAAAGGGAAATGAACAGAGCTTTTGCATTTCCTCTCCTTGTCAGGTTGCCTGCATCAGCAGCAATGCCACACTCAATGTATCCTAAAGCCTTGTTTTTCTGGAACAGAAAGGCTGCTCTTTGGGGGTGGTTAGAGTTGCTCAGACATTTGATCACTTAATTGGTCTTGATGCTGGTGCTAAAAATGTTTAAAAAGAACTGCTGGGTTTCTTTTTTTTTAATAATGCAGTCTGTGGAGGGTCTCTTACTGCATGGGTTTATATGATGCAGAATTGCTCTGCTCCACAAGGTAAGGTTGATAAACCAATCATTTATTTGTAAAGTTCAGTACACCACTTATAAGAAGAAGTAAACAATATTAAACAGAAAGATACAGAATTTAAATCACAGCCTCCTCTTTCAGTCTCCCTGTGGTGAAGAGTGTTTCTCACACATAAACCCAGTTTATCTCTGCATAGCAGGCAGCTTTTTAATGGGGGACATAGCAAAAGGATGTAAAAGCTTCCAGAAAGAGCTGGCCAGGCTCTTCCCCAAGAATGGGCAGACCCAGCTGTGCTCTAGGCAAAGCTGTGCTGCCAACAGCTTATGCAAAATGACCACCTGCATCTAAGGACAGAGCTACCCAGAATTTCCATCAACACAACTCCCCAGATGCAGGCCTATTGGCAGCATCCACAAGAACCTGATGGAACCTCAGAATTCTTCCCCTCTCTGCTTGGTGAGGTTGGCTTTGTGTTGCAGTTTGTTAGAGACATGCTCGAAACACTCAATTAACAAGTAATAGTCCTTCAGGAGTCCGCCCTGCAGGACTCCTCCTTATATAACAGCCTTTCACTTTTTGATTTTCTTTGTAACAAAAATGTCTCTGTAGATACAATTGATTTGAAATGTATGGAGAACAAAAAAGACTCCTGCAGTACAGCACAGTACCACACTGAATAGCAGGGCCAGCTCAGTAAGAATTGATGAGTTACCACCGCCCATGTTTTTATGGGATGTTGTTGATGGCACCGGATGCATACACCTGACACTTCCATGTGCTTGCCATCCATTGGCCGATTTGCCAGTGCCACACAATGTTATTGTTAAGAAGTCATTTATGAAAAACGAGGCTTAGTTTGATGCTATTGAAAACGGGCTGTTACTGAAACGAACAAGTTATTTATTCAGACCCGCTGTCAGAGGGAAATACCACAAAGGATTCTGTGTGATGCTAATCAGGGAGTATGCAGTAAATGCATTGCAAACAAGGCTAGCCATGCCATGCAGTAAATCATGATTCTGTTGTGATGTTAACTCGTGATAACTATGAAAATAATTCATGACACCACTCAAGGATGACTCCCGAGGATGTAAAAATGATGTCTCAGATCAATCAGGGAAAACGAAGCAGAGTACACTCTGTTTGGTCAATAAATGTTATAGTCACAAGTCATGCCTCTAGGTTTGTAATCAATGTTTCCCCATCATTGGATGCACTTGGTTAGTTCCTCTCTTTTTGTGAAATATTTATAGTAAGCAAGGACATTAGATTATTTAAAGTAAAGCTAAAAGAAAACCAAATCCTAGCAATTAGGGGATTAGTAATGGTTTTAATCAAGAAAAAGACAGTGATTTCCAAAGTAATTGCTTTCTTTAAACAACTTCTCCTGCCCCCAATTGCTATAGTCTTCTCGAAAAAGGGACATTTCTTCCTGATTTGCTGAACTCTGGGATTCTTCTCCCCTCTTATTGTAGCATGATCCAGATGCACATGTTATGGTTCATCTCATTTCATAATAATGGCATACATCACATTACTGTTGATTAATCAAGAAAACACCTGTTTCCATGAGCTCTGCCAAGAGCATCCATACTGTCCGAGACTACAGAAAGGAATCTATAGTAAATTGAGCTGGACTTAAACAGAAAGGACTACTGTTAATGAACTAATTGTCGGTTATTACATATAGATAGATAGATAGTAAAAACTTCTTCATTACCTGTGTAACAGTGCTTAATATACATAGCTTCATCCTCCCTGATATTTTCCTACACAAACCTTAGAAGATACTACAGCAGACATTATAATGGGTTCTGTAACTCTTGCCATCTGAAGGCTGTTAAGGGCCCATGTGAAATGAGGTGGTTCAGTCAGTCCTGTTCCTGCTGGACAGGTATTCATATCACAAAAAACTACAGTCTCAAATGAGCCACATCAAGAAGGGAAGGGATTTGAACCTGGGTCTCCCACATCCTCAGTGACTGCTCTAGCCTGAAACCTGCTCTAGCCACTGTTCTATTGAGTAAAAGGGAGATGGTAGCAATGCCACCTTCTCCTGTGCTTTTTATTGTGGGGCTCGGTCTGATATGTGCTCTCTGAGCACACCTACTGGATTGGGCCCTCCAGGCAAATTAGGTAGGGGAATGCCTAGTTTGTGAATATCTCCAGGTCTTAAGTGGGCTAAGCACTGGGTGTCAGCACTTAGGCAGCTGTGTGCATGCTCAGAAGAAATTCAAGCACATAAGGGGCTTTAGCAGTGGAAATTTAGGTATCTACAGGTTTAGGTGGCAGCTGAGCAGTTTTGAGAATATATATTTTGGATTTAGGCATCTAAAGTGGCAGTTGGATGCCTAAATCCCTTTGTGGATCTAGCTGCAATGGGCCATGGAGACTGAATGATCGTCTTATTCCAATTGAGAGATGCATTGGCAAGGGGGGAACCCAGCCTTTACCTGATCTAGGTTTGAACAGAATTTCTGTCTCCAGGACTGTTAACATCACTATATAAGTGTCTCCAGGACTGTCATTCCAGCAGCCTTCATTCACATCTTAATACTAAATTCAGAAAACTTCCTCCCACACACATTTTCCAAGTTGAAACTTGTATCAGTGGAACAGCTTATTTCCTATCATTATTAATCTAGCACCATAAATGAGTGTGGAGTGCAGGGAGGAATGCAAAATTTGATTTGTATTTTTCAATAATTTTGATGTTCATTTTAAAGCATTTTTTCAACTTTTTTATCCATTTAGATTTTCACAATTGTGCAAAATTATGGGTTTTAAGCATTTCAACATTTTTGTATCTATTTATTTACATTTTCCCAGGTGTGGGAAATGATGGGGGTCAGACAATGGTGGTGTGTGTGATCAGACAATACTTATTTAATGACAGTAGCTGTTGAGATTCCAAAAGTTAAACCCTGTAACTACTTGTTAAACTACAAATGATCAACATCACATGACAAAATGTACAAAGTAAATATCCTTAAATCAAACTTGAATAAGCTCTCAAGCAACATTTTTCTTACTTTGTCTATAAATTTTGATTATTATCAATGGCTGATGACATGTTTTGTTGACTATGCCGATTTCCCCAAATGGTCCTTTCCTGCATTGTTTACTCAAGCTAATTTCCCATTGACCACAATAAGAATTCTCCCAAATGAAGGACTGCAGGATTTGGTGCAAAGCCTTTCCAGTGGGTGGGTGCACACACTCAGCCTTATCCTTTCTGCCCATATTTCTGTTGAAAAACACTCGTTCTTCAACCTGACTAGGTCTGGAGACTACACTAGATCTCCAGATTGTCAGCTCAACATGTCATGGTGCTACACAAGCAATGCTCTTGGGAAAATACTAATTGAGGGCTATTTTAATCCTTGGTTTTTCTCTGGGTGTAAAAGTAAAATGGTTTTTCATTTCTTTTAAGAGTCTGCGGCATATTTCCAAAGAAATACAGGTGGTCAGCCTTTCTTTCTTTCCTGTGCAGGAAAGGGATGGAGTTCTTTGCATTTGTGTCGTTAATGGTGGAAAAAAGCCCCAAGAAACTTTTTCACATTATGTTCAGTTCAACTGCAAGTCTTTAAATAGCTCTCAATTACCAATTGATTGCAATTAACTGGAACAACATGGGCTGACATGATGACTCCATATCTCTAGAGTCCTTTTGAATTTGAGTCCTAATTTTTTAAAAATTCAAAACAGAGATTCCCATATTATTGTAATCATCTGTCACTAATTTCCAATCTTTTTCTCCTAGAATTAGTGCTTCCTGATAGCACTCTTGTTGCTTTCGTTAATAAAAGCAAATGTCCACAATGAATGCTGAATGTTAAGCTTGAAGTTTAAAGAGGTACCATCAGCTGCAAAATCACATTTGTGTCTGCAAGTATGTTATATGTGACACCTATGATTACTATTAAAAACTATTTCCTATCACTCCACAATCATGAATCTAAAGCAACTAGAAGCACAATATGCTAGAATGTGTGCTAGAATGGAGCCAGGAAATCAGAATTTTTGCATTCTTGAATTCTATTTCCAGCTCTCATTAACTTTGTAACCCTGGGTAAGTTAATGAGTATCTGTTGACTCAGCTTCCCCATATTTAACTATGGGAAATATTTATCTCCCTTGAATGTCAGTTTGTGTGCCTTTTGGTTTTTTGCATTCATATATTCCCTAGAGGATTAACACCTCCCTCCCTCCCCCCACACACACTGTTTAAAAGAGCTTTAAAGTTGCAAAGTTAAGCACTTAGATGTTCAATCTTAATTTTGCCCCATATGCATTATGATAGTTTTTAATTGCATGATCACACAATATTTTTTCTTGCCTGGATCTCCAAAATAGGATTTGACCCAGATCCACAGCACAGACTCAACTACATGAGCAAAAGAAGTAATTGATAGCAGAAGTAGGCTGCTATGTGGGCCAGCCCATTGACGGGGACTTGATATGCATTTTACAAGAGACTTATACAACTATGTGTGAGACAGTAGTGGGATGTTGGGTGTCAGGTATCCTGAGCTGTCTTCCTGGGAACAGTGTGATCGAGAGGCTAGAGTAGTGGTTACAGATTGACACATTCATTCTGAAAGACAATGTGGTTCAGAGTTGGGTCTGTTATATATCAGACGGGGTCCTATTGTGCAGTCTGTTACAAGTAAAAGAGCTTGTCAAATTCAGTCCCCACATTTTAATCGAAATATTCAGTTGGTCTTGATGTGCACATATTTGTCTTCAGAGTTGGCAATACTGAAAACTATATTTAACAAAGATAACACTTCCCTTCATATGGACTTCTCACCCCTCTATTAATACAGCCCAAATTTTACTTTTAAAATTGGCCTTTAGCATTTAAAAAAATGAAATAATATTGCCCCCCGGTCCTTGAATGAATCTGGTTCACTGAGAGCTCAGCAGTGCCAACCCCAAGCTTTCAAAATTATGAGTCTTGATTAAAAATAATGAGATTTTAAAACAATCAATTTTGTGTCTTTTGATTTGCCTTTTGATATTTTAACCTTTAGTATTCATGTTTTCACACTTTTTCTCACAATCATGAGGATTTACTTTTTTTTTTTTAATGAAATGTGAGATTCTCATAATCTCCTGACTTTAGGAGCTGGGACTTTAAGAAATGTCATGAGACTTATGATAAAACTGCTACAGTTGGCAACACAGAGTACTAATTAAGTTCTCTCCAGTGGTGCCCTTCTATAGGGTTCTGCTACACCATGATTGATTGAGGAGGTCATGTGCAGGTGATTTTTATGTCAGGCTAGCATGTGTACACGGAAAGGAAAGTTTAAACAAGTATAGATATGGGATGGAATCCAACTTAGAAAGGCTCTGTATAGTTGATTAAAATTTAAAATAATCTGGACAAACCTGGAGAAATGGTCTGAAGTAAATAGGATGCAATTTAATAAGGACAAATGCAAAGTACTCCACTTAGGAAGGAACCATCAGTTGCACACATACAAAATAGGAAATGACTGCCTACGAAGGCGTACTGCAGAAAGGGATCTGGGGGTCATAGTGGATCACAAGCTAAATATGAGTTATCAGTGTAACACTTGCAAAAAAAGCAAACATCATTCTGGGATATATTAGCAGGAGTGCTGTAAGCAAGACACAAGAAGTAGTTCTTTTGCTCTACTCCACACTGATTAGGCTTCAGTTGGAGTATTGTGTTCAGTTTTGGGCACCACATTTCCGGAAAGATGTGGACAAACTGGACAAAGTCCAGAGGAGAGCAACAAAAATAATTAAAGGTCTTGGAAACATAACCTATGAGGGAAGAATGAAAAACCTGTGTTTGTTTAGTCTGGAGAAGAGAAGATTGAGAGGGGACAGTACAGTAGAAGAGAAGATTGAAAGGGGACAAGACCAGAGTTTTCAAGTACAGTAGAACCTCAGAATTATGAATACCGGAGGAATGGAGGTTGTTCTTAACTCTGAACAAAATGTTATGGTTCTTCTTTCAAAAGTTTACAACTGAACGTTGGCTTAATACAGCTTTGAAGGTTACTATGCAGAAGAAAAATGTTGCTTTGCCTTTATTTTTTTAATAGTTTATGTTTAACACAGTACTATATTTGCTTTTTTGTGTTTCTCTGCTGTTGCCTGATTGTGTATTTCCAGTTCCAAATGAGGTATGTGGTTGACTTGTCAGTTTGTATCTCTGGCGTTCATAACTCTGAGGTTCTACTGTACATAAAAGATTGTTACAAGAAGGAGGGAGAAAAAATGTTCTCCTTAGCCTCTGAGGATAGGACAAGAAGCAATGGGCTTAAATTGCAGCAAGGAAGATTCAGGTTGGACATTAGGAAAAACTTCCTGTCAGGGTACATAAGCACTGGAATAAATTGCCCTGGGAGGTTGTGGAATCTCCATCACTGGAGATTTTTAAGAGCAGGTTAGACAAATGCCTCAGGGATGGTTTTAGATAATACTTAGTCCTGCCATGAGTGCAGGGGACTGGACTAGATTACCTCTCAAGGTCCCTTCCAGTCCTCTGATTCTGTGATTCTATGTCTCCGGAGAACCATCCAAATTGAGGCTACATCCTGCCACAGATTTTTATAGGAAAGTCCCAGTTGACTTCATTGAGGAGCACTGTACTCAAATCCATAGCAGAACGTGGAAGAGAGAAGGGCAGCTTAGGAAGGTGGGGTTGATGGTACAGATACCTGCACCCGCATAGAGCTGGTTGGAATTTTTCTGACGCAATGTTGTTCCTTGGAAAATGCAGATTTGTCCAAAGTTATCAGTTTTGATGAATTTTTTGTTGGGAAGGTTTCTCAAGTCCAGGGTGGAATTTCAGATCAAACCAGACAGAGAGACAGACCCCAGAATGGCACTGTGGGTAGGGAATTCTGACTCTGGCAGAGCTAGGACTAAAACCTGGGTTTTCTACATCCTAGGTGAGTGCCCACTGGGGTGGTTCTCTCCCTCAATCTGTCTTTTCATGAAACATTTTGAAGGTCCTGGGGTTTCATCCCAATGTGGACTGAAACCAAATGTTAAAACCTTGACATTTTTCATGAAATACAATTCTTGTTTTTCAGCCAGCCTTATACCCATGCCACCAGTGATTGCACCTTGACTGTACAGTATGTTGTGATAAGTTGTTCCAGTACCTAACACCAGATGTTACGTTTCCATGACTCCATAACTGTTCAGATGACTACTATCTCTGTGCATATGGGCTAGTTCAAAACAAATTAAACGATGATCACGTCATCCCTTAGTTTTGTTTGCTTGCTGGATTTTTACTCAAGAAACTTAATCCTATACCCAAATTAATCTACTGCATATCCTCCCGCCACCAACTCCAGAACAAGTGTCAATTACTTATATGGCATTTGTCATTGTTCCTAAGCATTACCTTAGTAATTTTATTTAGCTAGGGGCATTTTCTGCTGATAAATCTAGCTAGATTACCAAGTCAGAATGTATTTATTAAAACACCAATTAGATCTTGCTCTCTCATCAATCACAAGACCTTTAATTCATGCATGGATACAAAAACAGTTTGAGGTGTTGTGTATGCATGAATGAGTGATCTTAATCAAATTGTCACTTTACTAGCATTACCTTATCTCTAGACCTAGAGGCAATCCATTTTTTATTTACCATAGGAATAATGTGTGATATTTTTTCAGAGCCTGAATGTTTCATTTTTTGATGTTGAAGATGAATACTTGCTTTTCAGGGCTGAAAACAAAGGTGACTGTGGAGGTGAGTGAAACAGGCCATGGGATTCTCAAACTAGAAGATGATTTTAGGTGAAGTGAACCATAGTTAGATGAGTGTAGAGAGTACTAGCTTTGAGCCAAATAGCTCCTATCTGCATGAGTGAGAAGGGGCTAGGTCCTTTCTCCACGGCTTATTGATTTGGGCTGATCTTCTCCCAACACGATCTGTTTAGTTTTGAGGGTTTTTTTTTAAGTTGAGATCAATTGCCAATAATAACTTAGGTAGATTTTAAAAGCTTCTCCCAGTTCCTTGTCCTCTTGCTGTTCCTCACCCCCAGTGGCTCATCTTTTCTGCTGCACTGGTTCAGCACCTTCAGAAGCAGTAGCTCCCCATTGATGGGCAGATGTTGATGCTTCCAATGTGTGAGGGAGAATGGAGCCAAGAAAGGAGAAGACATAGGAACAAAGGTTGATGAGAAGGGAGAATAAACAAAGAGGAAGGGAGTCATGGAGAGAGGATAAAAAAAGGGAAGCTAAGTAAAAGCAATAGAAAGGAGAAGTGAGGAAAATGGTAGGCTAGAAAGGGAAGAGACAAAAGAGAAAGAAAAGAAACAAATGGGCAGAATGAAGAAAGGGAGGAAATGGAGTTGTAGAAACAAAAAAGAAGGTGCTAGGGAAAGGGAGACAATTGAGTTAGGGGAGCGGAGAGTGGGGCAAGCAAAGTAAGTGGGTAAAACTGGGATGATCACAGATCCTAAACTAGTTCCTTTCCAGATATGGACTGGACCAAGGTGCATGGGATGCTGAAAGCATCCTGGCCTTCCCAATAAATAGCCTGTGATGGATGGTTTCTTTGACCTGTCTAAGAACCAGTCATCATTTCAAGCTATATCAGCTCCTGAAACTTCTGTTCTACCATATACCACTGGAGGTGGTAACAATAATGGACAGCAGAACTTTCTAGACTAGCTGGTTCATGAGACATCAGAACTTGTTTGCATTATAGCCCTGCATATGCACTGTGCCCTGTAGTTATGGAATAACATCCTAGCTTGTGATCTAGTCAGTCTAGCTCTGTACCTTTCTATGATCATTCTGTTAATGTTGGAAGCCATGTTACTGCACAATTGTTATTCCTTTCTGAGGAAAACTTGCATATGTCATTTGATTACTAATTCATTTTCACTTCCATATCTGTAGCAATACAACTGCCATTCACTGTTTTGTATGATAGTCTCAACCTCTCCCAAAAAATAGAAGAATGCATTTGAAAAATTTAGAGGTTGAATAAAATAAATACAACTCTGGAAGCAATGAGCTTTCACACCAAGAATGTAAGAGCAGGGGACCAGAGCTGATTGGGAAACTGAATTTCCATCCCGCAGGAAATTCCAACATTATAACTTTTGTTTTCATTTTGAATCAGAAAGAAAAGTTACAATTTCTCATCTCTGGCCCAAGCAGCATGGCGTCACTGCTCGACACTCCCCCAAAAACATTCCTCTGCACCCCGCTGGGTTGGGGTTGGGACCTGCCCCGCTTATTAGCAAAACTGAGCATTTGTCCTGTTTGCTCTTGGTAATCAATGGCTATTCAGTACAACCGGTCAAATAAATTTCAATTCTGAAATCTTTCTATGAAAAATATAAGAGCTGGTTGGAAATTTTCAAATTTTGAAATGTTTTGAGAAAAAAGAGACAAATTTGACCTAAAATGGTCATTAAAAATGTGTTTCTTGTTCCAGCTTGATTATTCAGCTCTAATCAATAATTGATATACAATGTGCTAGATTTTGTTTATCAGTTTCAATTGCATACCATATTCTGCTTCCTTTCCAATTCCCTTGTGTATTATATTGTGCTCTGTGAAACATCTGCTGCATTCCATCCTGAATGTGAATGCATCCGAGTGGTGGGTAAATTGATTCATGTTGGCAAAAAGCATTGGGATCATGTGGGATAAAAGGAGTACTGTGAATATCAGGCATCAATAATACTTTTTTTTATTTAAATGAGAGTAATATTTGGTCTCTCCACAGCCTTTTGTGGCAGAAACTGACCCAGAGTACTGAGGATTTAAATTCCTAGAACTATCAGTACCAATGTTATGTAGAAATGGCAGTATCCAAACCTACCCTATTGCTGTATATCACTCTCATATGGTACAAAACGCTTGCACTTTCTCATGTGCCTCCATAAAATCTAGTGTCATTTCATTACAAATTGTCCCTGGATTGTATTTGGATGTTCAGATATTATGTTGATGCAGAGCCATCTAAGTATCTAGATCTGTCTCTATCTAGTTATTTATCCATGCTTATCATCACCACAGTATCTGCGCACCTTTTATCTGGGATGGGTTTATAGTGTCTAGTCTCAATGTCCATCAATCATTCCTCACCAAATACTCTATTGATTTGTGGGTTTTGAGGTTTTGTGCTAATCTGGTAATTTTTCTTTGAAAAATCAGAACTGCTATCATCTCAGCAGACTTTTATAGAGGCAGACTCCTTGGATGGGATGTTTACCCTCGCTGAGGGGGAGTGTCTATATGTGTACATTGGAAAGAAGGGAAAGAAGAAGAGAAATACTGGAAGGCTGCTATTTTAGGTATCAGTTATACATCAGAGATTTAATGCTTCTTCAGAAATATTTCCATTGCTTCTAATAATATAATAATAATTAGGGCAGTAGGAGAGAGATGTGCTGGGTTCAGGGAGGAGAGGCAAGAGAGCAGGCTAGAATTAATTAGCCCTCTTTATCCAGGAATCTCAAACCATTTAAACATTAGTTAATGGATCCTGGTTAAATTAGTAGCATGTCCATTTTATTGAAAGGACGGATGATCCTGTGTTTAGGGACTGGAACTGGGACTCTGGAGTTCTGGGTTCACTTCCTGACTCTGCTACTGATGGTCTGTGTGACCCAGGGCAAGTCACTTAATCTCTCTGTGTCTCATTTCTCCAGCTGTAAAATGGAGACAGTAATATTTCCTTTCTTCCACTCTTTGTCTGTCTTGTGTATTTAGATTATAAACTCTTCTAAGGAAGAACCATATCTAATTATGTGTTTGTACAGTGTCTAGCAAAATAGGCCCTTGATCTCAGGAGTCTATAGGTGATAACTGTAAATACAACCAATAATGATGGAATCAGAATCATAAGACTGGAAGGGAACTTGAGAGGTCATCTAGTCCAGTCCCCTGCACTCATGGCAGCACTAAGTATTATCTAGACCATTTCTGACAGGTGTTTGTCTAACCTGCTCTTAAAAATCTTAACTGATGGAGATTTCACAATTTCCCTAGGCAATTTATTCCAGTGCTTAACTACCCTAACAGTTAGGAAGTTTTTTCTACTGTCCAACCTAAACCATCCTTGCTGCAATTTAAGCCCATTGCTTCTTGTCCTATCCTCAGAGGTTAAGAAGAATAATTTTTCTTCCTCCTTCTTGTAACATTTTTATATACTTGAAAACTGTTATCATGTCGCCTCTCAGTCTTCTCTTCTCCAGACTAAACCAACCCATTTTTTTTCAGTCTTCCCTCATAGGTCACGTTTTCTAGACCTTTAATAATTTTTGTTGCTCTTTTCTGGATTTTATCCAATTTGTCCACACGTTTCCTGAAATGTGGTGCCCAGAACTGGATACAATACTCCAGTTGAGGCCTAATCAGTGCGGAGTAGAGTGGAAGAATTACTTCTCATGTCTTGCTTACAACACTCCTGCTTATACATCCCAGAATGATGTTTTCTATTTTTGCAACAGAGTTCCACTGTTGACTCGTATTTAGTTTGTGATCCACTATGACTCCCAGATCCCTTTCTGCAGTACTCCCTCCTAGGCAGTCATTTCCCATTTTGTATGTGTGGAACTGATTGTTCCTTACTAAGTGGATGATGATGATAAATGTGATAAATATTATCATTAGGAACAAAGAATGTAGGCCATAGTTACACAATTGGGGACTTTATCCTGGGAAGCAGTGATTCTGAAAAAGATTTGGAGGTCCTGGGGGATAATCAGCTAAAAACAAACTCCCAGTGTGACACTGTGGCCAAAAGGACTAATGCAATCATTGGATGCAGGGAAATCTCGGGTAGGAATAGAGAGGTTATTTTACCTATGTATTTGGCACTGGTGTGACCACTGCTGGAATATTGTGTCCAGATTGTGGTGCCCGCAATTCCAGAGAAATGTTAATAAAGAAAAGAGAAGAGCCACAAGAATGATTAAAGGATTAGAAAACTGCCATAGAGTGGTAGACTGAAGGAGCCAAATCTATTTATCGTAACAAAGAGAAGGTTAAAGGGTGACTTGATTACAGTCTATAAGTACCTACATGGGGAACAAATATTTAATAATGGTCCCTTCAGTCTTGCAGAGAAAGATATAATGCAATCCAAGGGCTTGAAGTAGAAGCTAGACAAATTCAAACTGGAAATAAGATGTAAATATTTATCAATGAGTATAATTAACCATTGGGACAATTTATGAAGGATTGTGTTTGATTCTCCATCACTGACAATTTTTAAATCAAGATTGTTTTGGGGAAGTTCTATGGCCTATGTTGTGCAGGAGGGCAGACTAGATGATCACAATGGTCCCTTGTGGCCTTGGAATCTAGGAATATTGATGGGTAAATGCATATAAGGTACATACTGTAGTAGTTAGGCATTATTTTATTCCTTTTACTGGAGGGTAAACCGGTAGGTTTAGTAACTTGCCCAAAGTCACATACCAATTCAGTGGCAGAATTGGGGAAGGAACCCAGTAGTGCTAGCTACCAGTCTCTTATCGTAATCAGCAGAGCCCATTCCATCCCTGTGGCATCTGTCATCATTTGCTTCTTTGCAATGCACCTCAGCATCTTTAAATGAAGAGGTGCTCCACTCCCTGCTGCAGCCCATCTGCTGCTTTGTATTCTGATGCAGGTGATTCTGACACTCCATGCCATCTTATGAAGCCTTTGCTTTCGTTCTTTCTTTCATTGCTGTCTCAGTCTAAAGTCCAACAGAAAGGATATGGTTAATTTTTGAATATGGCAAAGTATACCCCTCCCATTTTTCTGCACTCCTTCCTAGACTTTATTTAATACATCAGTACCAACACTCTTTCTTCTGACACAAGGAGCAGCATTCTGTTTGTCAGGGAGGGAGCATTCCTTCTGCAGAGCATTAAATGTCCCAAGGTTTATAATGGCTCTGAAGAATGAGTGGAAAATGTTTCTTTCCACTTTCTGACATCACCAAGGAGCAGCACTAAACTCTGTTAATCTGTGAAATTGTTTTCCACTTTCCAGCACCCCAAAAGCTAATTGCTTTCTACAATGAAACAAGGCTGTCTACCGATCTGGCCCTTGCTCAGATTACTTCCCTACTGCAGTTAGAATCCAAAGGATAAACTACCACAAATGTTTATTACACAGAACAGTAAAACTCTGACCATTCAGACGTTTTGTACCTTAATAGGCAGGCTTTGGTTATAAAGTATAAAACTTCCCAGCCTGTAAGAATTATGCCCCTCCTGGCTTTCTCAATACAATAGTTGCATTTTGTTACTTGATTAGTATTTAATGACAGAATTAATTGTCATTCACACCCTGAGGGCAGTTCATACTATGCATAAGATATTGTATTTATTTTACAACTTACATAGAAGTTCAGAACTCATGGAATAGCACCGTTTAAGTGAGTTCCAATAATCCTCTTAAGGAAAGAATACAAATTATGTCTGTGAGGACCATTGTATATCGCATTTATTTATACCCACCTTTTGAATCTGTTTTAATAGGATATTGTGCCTGTTGATATGCTGCCAGGAATTTGAATGCAGGAGGACAAATCTGATAATATGAAAGAATCACCCAAAGCATGCTGTTCCATTTTTATTGTGGTGATTAGCAAGTCTACTTCATTGGTACAACTGCCACAAGCCACCACACAGCCAGCAATAGGATTACTATGGTGTTTAGTTTTATATCAAAGTGTGTAAAAAGAGGAACAATTTGCCTTTAGGTAGCAATACATTTTAGGGTGTGTCATCGTGCCTCAGTTGGCAACAGATGAGACTGCCAGATTCAGGACAAACTGCTGCGAAATAGGGCAGACTCACCCTACACTGCTGTTTAGTCCATCATTATATTGTACCGCGCCAGGAATAGAAGTAAACTTTTCTCATCACATTGGTTAACAAGAAGTCAAAAATGCAGTCTCCTTAGGCATTCTAGCCCTTATTTCTCCACGCAGACATTAGACTTTATGAGGAGTGGTTATTGAAAACCAATTCCATCAAACAAAGGGTTCTTCCAATCTCAAGAGATCAGCCACATACCCAGGTCGGTATATAACTCAGATCTTACCCAATAACCACACTGCTGCCAATCGTATAATAACTAAAAGCTAGAGGTTTATTAATAAAGAAAAGAAGAGAGTTAAAAATGGTTAGTACTGTAGATCATATACACACAACAATGGAATGTTCTCATATCAGGTTTGTAGCAGTGATGTTACACACTCCTGGCTTGTAAAGTCTCTGTTAACTTCCAAAAGACTGGAAGATCCTCAGTCCATAATCCAATGGGCTCTTTTAGTTGTAAATCCACAGTCCAGAGAATCAGAGCAGGAAAGAGGCAACATGGAGATGTTTCAAGGGTCTGTTATATCCTCTGACATGTGCTTAGAATTTTACTGTCTCAAACAAAGCTCACGGCCCCTGTCTGTGGAAAGTTACCGGCACAAGAATGGAGTCCAGGGTCACATGAGCATATTACATGTCCTTATATGGCTTGCTGAGTCACAGGGGCTGCCATTGGCCATAGCCCTGCTAAGACATCCACAGGAAGACTTGTGGGTGGGATGAGTTTCTTCTGTGGCCCACTGTGAGAGTTAATGACAGGTTTCAGAGTAGCAGCCATGTTAATCTGTATTCGCAAAAAGAAAAGGAGTACTTGTGGCACCTTAGAGACTAACAAATTTATTTGAGCATAAGCTTTCGTGAGCTACAGCTCACTTCATCGGATGCATCCGATGAATTTGTTAGTCTCTAAGGTGCCACAAGTACTCCTTTTCTTTTTGTGAGAGTTAGGTGTCCTCAATGGGCCATCAACGCATAGCTGTCTGGCTTCAATGTAGATTTTACCTGGTGAGTGTTAACCCAGGAACACACACATCTGGCATACAGATACATAGCCAATATCCATGACTTCAGATACAGTGATGATACATGGATTTAAACAGGATAATCTTATTTAGCAACTCATAACTTTTCCATTGACACCTTACAAGATATACTTTGTACAACATTTGTTGCAATTGTCTACCAGTGGCAATATTAATGATATACATGGTCATATTTCAATCATACAGCAGCACCGTGTGAAATTCATCTGGGTGGAGGGAGGTAGTACAAGGCCCTCTATAGCACTGGACTCTGTGCAAGGCCTGCACAGAAGGTTACTTTGGCGGTTAGCTAGGAAAGGGGCATACACCTGTGTTTACACAAATCCTGTGGCCCCATTAATTGGTGCAAGTGCAATAATGTGTGTGTATGGTTGTGTGTGTGTGTGTGAGAGAGAGAGAGAGATGAAGGGCCTGTACTGCTACCCTAAAATGTGACCCCAGGTTAGGATTGTGAATTGAATTTTCCCCTCTCCAATCACACCACTTTCAATTCACACAGAGTAATTAGGGTAAAATTGTGCAGCCGCATAGTTAGGCTAAACATCAATAACTGCTTTCCAACAGTGAAATCTATTGGCCTGGGAATCACATTCCAGAAGAATTAGTGGAAGCCCGATCACTCGAGTCCTTACAATTTGAGCATGGAAAATACTTGTGAATATGTTGTAGGGAACAATTCTGCCCTGGTAGGGGGATGAATTAGACTTAACTGGCCATTCTTAACTTTAGTATTTCTTATTTTGTGAACTGACGCTGCCATCATTTGTAGTTCACATCAGCCAACATTTTTGAATAATGGTTAAATGTACCTCATGGGGATTTCCTGTTATATATGATCATTCCAGAATACTTGCAAAGAAAACTACGGGTTCAGTCCCTCTCTGGCATAAGGTGGCACAGCTCCGTTGAAGCTCTGTTGGTGAGCCTGTGACCTGCTGAGGCAATGGAGTTAAGAGTACTAAACCCCTTGCTGGAGACACTCAGCATCTTGCAATACATCTGTGAGCCTGATTCTTGCTTTCCCTCTCCCTGGTAATGTAAAGCCAGAGCAGTGTAAAGCAGTGGTTTTAAAACATTTTTTCTGGCGACCCAGCTGAAGAAAATTGTTGATGCCCGCGACCCAATAGAGCTGGGGATGAGAAGTTTGGGGTATGGGAGGGGGCTCAGGGCTGGGGCAGAGAGTTCAGTGCGGGGGTGAGGGCTGTGGGATGGGGCCAGGAATGAGGGGTTCAGGGTGTGGGAGGGGGCTCTGGGCAGGGCAGGGGGTTGGGTTGTAGGAGCGGGTCAGGCTCTGGGCTGGGAGTGCAGGCTCTGGGCTGGGGATCAGGGGTTTGGGGTGCAGGAAGGAGCTCTGGCTTGGGGGGGGCTCAGGACTGGGGTGCAGGCTTACCTCCAGCGGCTCCCAGTCAGTGTCACAGCCAGGGTGCAGAGGCAGGCTTCCTGCCTTTCCTGGCACCGCGGACTACACTGTGTCCGAGAAGCAGCCAGTCTGGCTCCTAGGTGGGGGCACACAAGCAGCTCCACGTGGCTCTCGCCCCCAGGCACTGCCTCCCCCAGCGGAGCCTGTGCTCGTGGCAGGGGCAGTGCGTGGAGCCCCTGGCCCTCCTGCTTATGAGTGTGACCTGCTGCTGGCTGCTTCCGGGGCACTGCACGGTGTCAGAACAGGTAGGGACTACCAGTTTTTCCTGGCCGGACACCAGGGTCCCTGGGTGCTGAGCAAGGTGACCCAGTGCCTTGCATTCTGCGACCCAGTACTGGGTCATGACCCGAAAAGCCACTGGTGTAAAGTATGGAGGTGTAAAACTGGAGCGCCACAGTGCTGAATCAGCCCCCTTGGTCCAACTCACTTTGAGGTCACACTGAACAAACCTTGGAATAGCTATACCAAATGCTTGGGCTCTTTTGTGATCTTCATTTCAATTTTTCTTCATTTTCTTTGTGAGGACACATTAAAAATATAATTAGGCCTTCATTTTCAAGGAAGTTAGCACAGACTTTTCAGCAAAGAACTAGGGAAAGTGCTCATGACTGAGTTCTGTAACAGTTTTCTACTAATGTAATTTTGCCCATTTGAAATATATTTCTGTTCTTGCTGGGGGACTGTTTGGGCTCCCTCTGATGATCAGCTGAACCCTGATAACTCTGGTTATTCTTTTGACTGAAGACTCCCTGTGTCCAAGTGAGCTGACAGCGGCACTGAAAGCTGTGTCCAAATACCAAGGAGGTTTTAGTTTCATTAAAGACATTATTCATAGTTGTTTGCTAATGATTTATTATTATACACCATAGAGTGGTTATATTTACAACTTTTTTTCCTGTTTTTGAAGGATTCTGCCAGCTAGAGATTTTTCCCTACGTAGGGATTACTACCTGATCCACTTCGCTTTAAAGTGGTGCACCCTATATGCAGTATGTCTTTATTTATGTTAAATTACACACAACCTCCTACTTTAAAATAACGTTATCCAGGTTACAAAGACGTACCCTGGGATCACATTAGCTGATGTTCTCTCTTGGAATGTCTTTAGATTTGTCTCACGTTTCTGGAAGCACTGTAGCCAAAGGATAATCTAACTGAAAGTACAATGCATTTGAGCGGATTTAAATTTTTATATGGAAATTTTCCTGTTGAAATATACAATTTTATCTAAATGGAATATTTGCACGGGGTGAGGGGTAGAATGTAGGGTGACCAGATAGCAAGTGTGAAAAATCGGGACAGAGCGTGGAGGGAGGGGGGCGAGGTGTAAATGGGAGCCTATATAAGAAAAAGCCCCAAATATCAGGACTGTCCCTATAAAATCGGGACATCTGGTTACCCTAGTGGAATGTCAGTTTCAACAAAAACAAACAGTTTTCTTTACAGAAAGTCTCCAAACCAAAATTTTCATTTCAAATTGACATTTTGAAATGAACCCAACTCTTTAATTTTTTTTTAGTTGATGCCATTTTGTTTCCTTTTAGAAATTTTTGTCTCATTTCAAATGTCACTTTGAAACGATTTTTGTTTCAGTTCATTTGAAGCTCCTGGTGAGAGAACTGAAAATTTTCAACTGAAAAAGTGCAAGCAAAGATTGTTTTCATTCAAAATTTCTCCCAGGAAAAAATTTGATTTTCTGACCATCTATAAGATTTTACTTTTTTCCAGAGACTATGTAGACACAGCTTGGCTGGCACAACTCAGGTTCAGATCCTTTATAACATTACAGCACTGAAATATATTTATAGTGGAACAATCATAAGTTTGTTATCAAAGGTTAAGTTTTAGGAGATAGTGAGTAAGGAGAATAAGTGAAAACAGAAATGATTACGCATATAAAACAAAGCATAAAATAAAATCCTAGATTTACACTTATCAATGGTTAACTTTACTATTTAATAAAGTAGATTTTCTTCCAAGGATTAAGCCTTTGACAGAGCTGCTGATTTTCAGTCATAACCAGGATCTAACTTTTCATGAATACCCCATGCCATTCAAGAGGTTTCCTCTAGGAATGGATGACAAAATGTCTTACTTGTGCCCCAGTTATAGTCCAGAAAACCTTTTAAATAGCCTTCTGGTTTTTGTTCTCCTATTCCTCTTCCCTGTTGATTTCACATGCCCGTATTGGTTCTGTATACAAATGGGCTTTCCATTTTATTGACTTACAATGCTTAATTTACATCTGACCGAGAGATATCCATCTTATCTCCTGTCTGGAAAAAACCTTTTTGTCAGCTGCGCCTGGGATAGTCTCTAAATATATCTTTAGTACATACACAGAACTCCTTAAATATCATCTCTACATATATCTCACAATGATTATGAAGATCAGTATGACATAAGCTTTCATTATATACCTCACTTCACCCTCTTTGGATAAATACTTATGAAAGCAATGTGTTGGATGTAGTGACTTTGTCAAACCTCTCAAGAATGCTTGGTCCTTTAACTGCACGTCTTCTACGAGGTGTCAACAGGTAGAGGTAGGAGGACTAAAGAAAAGAGGACAACACAGACAGCACACCTCTAACCAAAAGCTGGACACCCAGATACTGCATCTCAGTCTAGCTATTTACCTAACCACAGTGTATAAGAGCTGACCCAGAAATATCCTAATTGTCCTACTGCTAAAAAAAAGGCAAGCTGGCCTCTTTATCTCACTCAGGTGACTAACAATCTCAGCCCAAATACTGAACAAGATTTTAAGCCTCCAAGTGAATGCACCAGGGCTCTGTAAAGTTGTCATGCTTCAGAAGTTTCAAAATGCAAAAATCTTCATTGGTGGCACAATGGGGGAGATCTTGGTTTTCCGATGACATGGCTGCGAATAGGTTGCAGCAGCAGTCATCCCTGAAGTTTCTCACTCTCGCCGAGACACACAGTTAGTAAATCCATCAAAACCAGGCCTCTCAATCATGTCAGGAGTGAGAGTTCTCTGGGGCTTCTGACAGATTGCCACTGTGAAAGAAGTGCTCTCAGGAATGCTTCAGTGTCTTGGAACAGATAAGATGGAATGGGCAGAAATGATTCCACTGCGATTTCCTAACTTTTTTTTTCTAAATAGCCTGCTTCTTCCTCAAGGAAATATTTTCCTGCTTAACTCTTTAAAGCTTCTCCCTGCTATGTAAGCCAACTTTTCAGTGCTGGGAATAGTGGTAGAGTAGCGAACTCAGTCAGTTAGCCTTGATTGAGGGGTGTACAGGGTTAAGGCATATTAAGTTGTTGATGGTCTTCCCAAATAGGGAAACTAAATATCGGTGAGCTGGTTTGGGGAAAATAGGAATTAAACTTGAATCTACTCTGAACACTCAAAGACATTTTCTGAGGTTCCAAAAAACAACAAAATGAACCCTCCACTCCCCACAAACAAACAAAAAACCCAACCAGTTCAAATGAATATTTGAATTATTTTTTGTTTTTTTGCTGTATTGGTACTTGTTCATTAGGAGCTGGATTGAGACCACCAATTCATTTCACACAGGCCATCAAGCTGCCTTCATGTAGTATTGATGTGCACTCATAGTTCTGGACTTGATTTGCACTACTGGGCCAGAGGTGACATATTTTTGTATCCCATTAGCAATCTTCTGAGCCATCAAGTCCCACAGTAATTTTTCCTTGCTAATAGCAGTGCTAAAGATTTTTATTTTTCAGTAGACTTTAAGGGTATGCAATTACCCATAATTCTGAGGTTATAGGCTGAGTCACTGCACTAGGTTAACTAATCATTTTCACTGGCTTTGATGTCAACCATTTTGCTTGATGTAACAGAGGGCAAATTAGCCACTTAAGATGATAAAATTATGGCTTCTATAATGTCTAAAATTTTAAGCTTTCTTCTTCTCCTTGTCAAATTATATTTTTTCTGTATTTCCTTTTTCCTATTCTGCAAAACTTTCTGAAAATTCTTAGTGAATATAGATACTAAAAGAACATATGGTCTACACTATGACTGTAAGATTGGAATTTAAACTTGAAAGAGAAGATGAGGGTGGGGTTTTAAAAATATAAGTGAACCTGGCATCTTACGACCCATCTCTGCTTTCTAATATTCAGAGCAGGTATAAATCTGGATTGATTCTACTGAAGTCAATGGAGTTATTTCAGATTCAGAGTGAGATCAGAATCTGGCTCTAAGATTGTACCAATCTCTAAAAGAAACATGACAGTGAAACCTGAGCTACATACGCCTCATTTATTTTTGTTCAGTAGATTGTGTTGAATTGCTATCATTTTGCATTTAGTCACTCTTCTCTATGCATCATTCAATGAATTCGTTTAACTGTTGAATGCATTTGTGACTGATAAATTGATAGTTGGTTCAGATTTTGGCTTTTAAATTCCTTTTGGCAGGACTGCCTTTGAATTTGCTCAGAATCCTTCAATTTTTAGGCAGGGTATAAAAGGCCCTTTTACTGAGTGCATATCTGAATGTTGCTTTGTCTAGAAATAATAATACTAATTTGCACTTTAATTAGCCCCTTCCGTCCAAGGCACTCAACATGCTTTGCAAAGTTAACAAATTCAGTTTGAATAGTTCCCGGGAGGCCAGGAAGAACTAATAACAATTCCCAGTGCTTACATAGCGCTTTTCATAGACAGAGGAAAGTGGTTTACAACGTATCAGTATCCCCATTTTACAGATGCAGAAACTGACATATAGAAGTGACTTGCTCAAGGTCACACAGCAGGCAAATAACAAAGCCAAGAATAGAATCCAGGTCTCCTTATTCCCAATCCAGTGTGCTATCCACTAGGCAACACTGCCTCCATTGTATCTAGAGGGAAATTGAGGGACAAAGAGATAAGTAACTTACTGGAGGTCATCTACCAAGTCAGTGACAGAGCTAAGAAAAGTACCTTGTTCTCCATACTTTTAGTTCTGTGCCATTTCCACAATATCATCCTTCCCCTCCAATTTAAAATAAATGCCCTGCTTCTTTGATATCTCTTGCAAGGTGGCCTTCTGATAAGTTCCAGGGAGCTGGCAGCGTGCTCTCCCCAGTTATGCAATCATGAGGTCCAAAAGATTTCATTAGGTTCCATTGCTGCGACTATGATGACCACATACCTTGTTCTGGAGAGAGAGGTGGCCAGTATGCACCACACTATTTCCCCTCAGAATAAAATCTGCCTTCCCAATAGTGTGGTGCACATTAGGATGTCTCTTAGCTTCTGGATTAAAATACCTAGTGCAGGACGCAGTGGAACCTTTAGGGTCCCGCTGCAGTAGAAAGACAGGTGAAGCAATTTATAGTTTGCAAAACCCATTTTTTTAACCAAACCTGCAGATTTTTTTTTTAAATCAAAAGCAGTTTAGAAAACGTGGTGGGGGGTGTGTGTTTATTTTTCTTTTTTGTCAAAAAACCAAAACATGTACACAGGTAACTTTAAAAAGAGATTTTCCTTGAAAAATACTAAGCATTTTCCAACTAACTAATGTGTGCATAACTGCGAGGAAAAAATTGGGCCAAATTCTCAGCTAGTATAACAGCAATTTACATGTGCTGAGGATTTGGCCCATGGTGTCCAAAGTTAAATAGATGGTAAATTATATTAACATAGATTCATAACATATTGTTTAATATATTTGAACTCTACTGTAGCTTGTTCAGTCTCACATGTTTGTAGCAATAGCAAACTGAGGCAGGTTTGTCCTGTATGTTGCACCTAAATAACAACTTATGTTTAATGAAATCAGATGAAACCTATAGGGAATGTCTGCTTCCCAGCTCAATTGGTAGAAAAAGTTGATTAGAGTTTGAGAATCAGGGTTTCCAGGGGACTGTTCCTGCTTCTGATACTGACACATGCCTGTGTGATATTGGGTACGTCTCTTTCTGCATCTCAGTTCTTCCATCTGTAAAATGGAGAGCGATATTGTCCTACCTTAAAGGAAGGTGGGGAGTTGTGAGGCTTCATTCATTCATGTTTTTAAAGATCTTTTTATAAAAAGAGAAGGGCAAAGAATAATCTAAAGCTACAAAAATGGGACAGTTTGAGGACCAACTCCTGGGAGGTTCAGGGATCCTTCGCTGAAGTCAATAGTAACTGAAGGTGCATAGCAGGTGCTTAGCAGCATTCAGGCTTTGGCCATAGGTGTGGGTCTGTCTGATCTGTTTTACCATAAGCAGATCTACTTAGTCACAGCCAGAGGAAGGCAAGATCAGGTGCTAAGATGTGACATGCAGATGAAAATGAGAAAGTGGTACAGCACATGGGAAGGCAATAATTAACTGAAATGCATATTTATCATAGTCTGTCATTGTTTACAAACAATATAATGAATCCTGATTGTAGAATTAGACTCCAGGCACCCAGTCAATGGAATCAATCAAGCAACCCCCAGCAGGTGTGCAGGAACAGACGGCCTAACCTAATAAGTGCTTTAATGTACGGTGTATAGAGAGAGACAAGAGCTGTCAAACTGGCCTCCATGGCATAATTGAACAGTCAGTGCTGTCTCCTTTCTGTTGAGCAAAAACATTTTTCTTCTTTCCAAACCAGGATTGATAATTTCAGGCCAAACTCACCCATAGTAAATTCAAGGACTGTTTTAGTTAGCTCAGTATACAAGCTGGTTAGGCTTTCCCGGGTTGGCAGCTGAGCTCTGCTGGCTAGTTGTCCAAGTAGCTTCTCTTGACGGGCTGTTGAAATAGTGGCCCTCTGGTCTCTAACAGGCTGTTTCTCCCTGTTTTGCTTCTCACTTCCACAGTGGTTAAAATAGATCCAAAAAAAGGAGGCAGGAACAGAATTGTGGTGGCTCTCACCACTGGTAACGAGGTGATAATGTTACATTGAATCCTCATCTAGTGACAGGACGCAGCAAAGGGAAGAGAATGGGGACAGGATTAAAAATGTGTCTGAAAGGCTCTGCTGTCCCCAAGTAAGCCCATACATAAGAGCTGGAGCTGGGGGTGCTACCGCCCCCCTGGCTTGAAGTAGTAATAACAATCCAGATGCATGGTTTCTGCCACACCCTCACTATAAAAATTGTTCCAGCACCACTGGGTCTATCAGCAGCAAACAAACGTGTGTATGTTCTTTTTGTACAGCTGGTGAGGGGCACATCCCTGTTTCTCCCCACTCCCTTTTCTACCAGGATGGAGTATTTGTATTGATTTTAAAAAAAATCTAATAAAATGGGAATGAAGTGTGGGTCTGAAAGCTTCTTCCCCAGAAATTGTTCAGATATCTGATGCAGTGTCCAGCCTGTTAGAAGTTTGGGACATTTCAAAGAACACACGTTATGCAAAATGCGGCAGCTGGTGTGAGAGTTTCCTTTTCTTTACTTCTTAGAGTGGATGGGGACCCAGCAGATGGGACAAATCTTCCTGTAGAGGAGAAGTTGCTGCTTCTTCACCCTGGACAAGAGATCGAGAGCCTCCCAAATCCCCCAGCCAGGCATCAGCTCTTTCTGCTCCTTCCATTGCAAATTCCCCTGCCTGATGAGAGCTCACATCATGAGTCAGAGAAAAAGGGGAGTTCAGGGAAAGCAAATTGCCCAAGACAAGAAGACCAGGGAGCGCTCTCCATATGCTTATCCACACATCTTTTAATCCTGATTTCCTAATCCTGATCCTGCACCACTGAAATCAATGGGAGTTTGGCCATTGACTTCAACAGGCACAAGGTTGGTTCAACATAACCAAGAATTTAAGGAAAGCTTTTGGAATCCACAGTGCCTGACAGGGGTCAAAATTACACAAAGTGAGTTTTTGCAAAATAACAAACTGGGCAACAGTGCATGCAGGCAGAACTTCACATGCACAGGTATACCTCGTGCATGTGAGAGAAAAGCTATCCATGCACAACTGGTGCTCACACGGTTTTGCAGATGATGCTCTCACCTTGGAAAAACTTTTCCTTCATATTTCAGTTATTATTTATTTGCACATCATTGGCATGGGGAAAAAAATTGGAGCTGTTCACCCTTCTTGTGGCAAAACAGCCTGGGCCTTGGAATGACATTCAGAAAAATGGATGGTGAGCTCTGAAATCGAAGAAGAGAGGCCGCAACTTGAAACTGGAATTTGTGGCAGAAATGCAGTGGGCAGGACTGTTTTGAACTAACATTTGAAATACTGGTTAAGCTGTACAGTAATTAATTTGATACTGATTCACACAAATATATGTTTTATGCATTCCTGCTTAATTCTGAAAAGCTGCTTTTTCTCCCCTTTTCTATTATCAGAAGATGGTCTAATGAAAACTATTTCTCCCCCCCCCATTTCATTAAATGTTAAAGGGCCATTCAATTTCCTCCCTTGCTTTCTTCCTCTTTCTCTAGGTTTCCTTAGGTACTGGTCTGACTAGTGTGATATGTTATCTTTATAATGATGACGCCATGGGGTTTTAGTGTAAAACCCTGAGGTTCACACAGTGGTCGCCAGAAGCCAATAAAAATTACACTTATGGCACTTTATATAGCCTGAAAGCCTGGGTGTGATTCTGATATCACTTACACCGGAGTAATTTTGGAGTAACTCCAGTAGAACCAGTTGATTTACAGCAGTTTGAAACCAGTAAACTGGGCCCCTTGATCTTCAAAAGAATGTTTAGCAGAGTTTCACACCTTTCCCAAAACTGTCAAAAATATATCTATCAAAAGGAGAGAGCTATAGATTTTTTTCCCTCCTGTTGTAAATGTATTTTCAACATAAAGGATAAATGGGTCCGGCAATTGAAAGGTCCCTGCTTTTAACACTCCCAGTTGATTCTCTCAAGGCTGAATCCTGTGGTGTGCTGAATCAGTCAAGTTGTTTTCTTTGACTGGAGGTGTTTTGTATATTTTTATCTCTAGGCCAAAAGGAGGTCAGTGCTTGGACCATTTGCAGTTGATGAGACTATTTCCTTGATGCAGTCATCATGGCAATGTGACAGAAAACTAAAAACACTTTAGGTGTACCTAAACCACTTAATACACAATATAAACACAACGGATTCTGATTCAGGGTTACATGTTGCACTCCCAGAATTTCTGTCTGATTCTCCACTCAGAGGGAAGGGCAATCTGATCTGTTTCTATTTCTGGGATGCACTTGAATAGCACTCAGGCTCATCTTTTAGGGTACATGCTGAAGCTTCCTCCCCAGGGTGGCCCTGTCCACCTGCTCCCTTACTTTTAGGAAGGATGGAGGGAGCAACCCCTATGTTCTCGTGTGTGCATGGTCTCTGATTATCTCTAGTCCTTGCATAGGAGGTTTATGGCAGGCACTCTGCCATGTACATTGGCCAAACTGGACAGTCTCTATGTAAAAGAATAAATGGACACAAATCAGACGTCAAGAATTATAACATTCAAAAACCAGTCGGAGAACACTTCAATCTCTTTGGTCACTCAATTACAGACCTAAAAGTGGCAATTCTTCAACAAAAAACTTCAAAAACGGACTCCAAGGAGAGACTGCTGAATTGGAATTAATTTGCAAACTGGATACAATTAATTTAGGCTTGAATAAAGACTAGGAGTGGATGGGTCATTACACAAAGTAAAACTATTTCCCCATGTTTATTCTCCCCCCTCCCTCCACTGTTCCTCAGACTTTCTTGTCAACTGTTGGAAATGGCCCACCTTGATTATCACTACAAAAGGTTTTTTCCCCCGTGCTCTCCTGCTGGTAATAGCTCACCTTACCTGATCACTCTTGTTACTGTGTGTATAGTAATACCCATTGTTTCATGTTCTCTGTGTACAAAAATCTCCCCACTGTATTTTCCACTGAATGCATCCGATGAAGTGAGCTGTAGCTCACGAAAGCTTATGCTCAAATAAATTTGTTAGTCTCTAAGGTGCCAAAAGTCCTCCTTTTTCTTTTTGCAGATACAGACACAGCTGCTACTCTGAAACCTGTCATCTTCCCCCTCTGTGCACCTTTGCAATGGTCACAGCCAATCTGGGCCAGATTCTCTGCTGGTGTAAATGTCATCGTTCCATTGTTGTCCATGGAGCTGTGCTGATTTATACCAGCTGAGTATCTGGCTTGTCATGTAGTAGATGGGGGGGTATAAATAGAGAATAATCGGATGAAGTCAAGGAAGGAAAAATTCAGGGTTGGTATCAAAAAATCTTGCTGCTGATGAGATCAATGTATTAGTTTGTGGAATGGCTTCCCAAAGAAGTGGTTGAAGCTCCATCACTAGGGACACATTAAGCTTGATGGCACAAAAATCTAGAGACTGTGCTGTAGGGAAGAATCCTGCACATGCAAGGAGATAAGCTGAGTCTCTAACTTCTGTATATAGCTCTGGGACTTAGGAGACCTGAGTCGTATTCTTGACTTGGCCACTGGGTGACCTTGGGCAAGTCAGTTTACCCCTTGTGCCACAGTTTCCCCATCTGTAAAATGGGGATAACGATGCTTACCTCCTTTGTAAAGCATGTTGCAATCTATTGAAGAAAAGTGCTATATAAGAGAGAGATAGGAGTAGCATTACTAAAATGGGTTTCCTCTTTACAAGTTTTAATTACAGAGTCATTGTCAACTTGAAATCTAGCCAATTAAACAAAGAAGATAAAAGTAGTTACATTTCCTACTGGTGCTCCTGATCTTCTTCTACTAATTTTCATGGGTTTACAACAGCATTTTTCTAAAGATGTGTTTCCCTTCCATAGTTGCTTTATGAAAGATACACACAGACAACAGGGAAAAATGACTGACTGTACAGAAGAATACAGTGAAAGTAACTATGCACAAAGTGCTGTCAAATGGACAAAGTAAACACAGGAAAAAAGAGAGAAACTTACTTTTCCTTCTAATCTCTCCCTTGTATCAAACTTAATATTTTCAGAAAAAATGTTTTTTAAGTTAACAGTGTCACTTTAAGAAAGCTATTTACTGGATTCCTGATATTTTCCAAGGGTCCATTGTGTAGTCACGTACATTCCTATCAGCTAGTTTGCACCTGATGGATTTCTGCCTTTTGAACACTTGCGGTTGCTTGCTGGAATAAATCATTTTCTGTTTATGCAGTACAGGAGTTCTGTACCAGTTCTCTTCTTACCAGGAAACAATAGGTAGTTGTAGCAGAGGGAAAATGCCATCAAGTTAAAATGTCAACCACAATAAGGAGCTGCAAATCAATAAGGCTTATGGATGTGTTTTTCCAAATTTCACACAATCAGTTTGTACCGAGCCTCATGTATGCAATGTCTTTTCCAGAGCTGGGAGAATTATATAAAAAAAATTCAAGTTAGCCATTATTGACTTTTTCAGACTAGATAAAGAACCAGTCTTGAAGCAAGTCTATGAATTAAATTTCGCCACACAGACTGCAAGACTCCTTCATCATTGACAGGGAACAGCAAGTAACAGGGTGGGGAAGGTTTTTTCCAACTTTTTCTATAATCGATGTGAACTTTGTTTACAGCTACTAGCAAAATGGAGAATTTGAAAGACGATTTCAGCAGTGCATCTTTTTAAAGAATGCGTGAGCATTTTGTGAGCTTGCAAAGCCCTGTTTCACTCCAGTGGGCTTGACTTTCTCATGGAAGAAAAATCGTCAGTTTCTGTTCAGCTATATGTTTTAGTATATGCCCAACAGCCATGGCCCAGTTAAGATTGCAGAGGGCCTGTCTAGCTAGCATTGGAGACAGTGGCAACACTTCTGTTGCATTCAGTGGGCCTGATTCACCACTGCCCTGCCTTCATTTAGTCATTCATATCAGTGCAAAATGAGTGCAAAGTGGAAGTCAAATGCTACCATTCTGATTTGCAAGTGTTTCACACCCACACAAGATTCAGAGCAATGGCAAAAGAGGCCCCATTGGAACTGGAGCAGGACCTCTGTGCCCATGTTTTTCAACAATGCCCAGCCAGTTAAGGGAGTTCTGGTGTGTAAAGAAGCCCCAAAGAAGATATGACTGTAGTGTGTGCCTTCGTTTTAAAGCCCCTTGACCATAGCAGCGTAGTGTAGTGTAAATGAGAACCTAGCTCAAAGTCTCCATGAGCGAAAATATCAATCACTCCACAGCTAAACTGAAGCACTAAATGGCAAGTGATTCCTAGAAGCCTCTGCAACAGAAAGGGAGACAACCCTACATTTAAAGATACATAATGCAGAAATCAGAAGGACATCTCCTTCCGGTTACTTACTGACAGCCTGATCAGAAAGCCTTAGAGGCTTTGTCTGTCCTCCACAATCTTTCCATAAAGTACAAACCACTTGCTTTTCTTTCGGTTTCATTTGTACAGTGTAAATTGCAGAACTCTTCCCTGGAAGAGTAAAATGTGAAGTATTGCATGTAAAGCACTAAAAGCCATGCCCAGTTTCTGTTTTATGGGTGGAATAAAATGCTGTGTTGCTGATATAAGGCTGTTCTACAGCATGCTGAATTTACATTTTTCTTGACCTTTATAATGCTACCAATCTGCACTAGTTGGAGGTGATGATTACATTTACTGGGAAGATGGATGCTTCCAAATGACATTTAAATCCATGATTATCTCGGCAGTTTGGTCAGGAAACAGTTTTTTTTATCAATGCCAGCTTTCCTTCTTTTGTCATGGATTATGGCTATTGGGCAGTTCTCCAGTAGAACATGAAAAAAAAAAAAAGAATTCCCTGTACTCTGTGGCCAAGAGACATGGTAGACACAGACAACCCCTTCTTGCAGTCAGCTCCCTTATTTTCAATATATGACTGTTGCATAACTTTTTTGCGGGTGTGGTGTGAGAAATGTTTACTTCACATAAATAGTTGCAATAACCGGAACTTTAGTGCTGCTCTTTGTTTTTATTTTTTAAAAAGAATAAAAAGCTACATTTAATTTAATGAAAGTATAGATATGATGGTGATTAAAATAATAATGACAGCATCTTTCTCAATAGCAAGTTGCAGGCCCTGGAAGCATTATAGTCTGGATTTTATTTTGACATAGAGAACATTTTGGTTTTTCCCTTGGAAGCAGTCACATTCCCAATGCATTGCCTTGGGGTATATTTTTGTGTGCGTGTACGTATGTATCGACTCCACTAGATGAAATTCTATTCTCTGGGCTCCATTGTGAGAAGGATGCTACTTCTGAATGTAGATCTCACTGTTTGCTTACAATAGGGATATGTAAGCTGTCTCCAGCACATTCACAGCCTGCCCTGGGCCTCAGAGCAGTTGTTCTTGCTCTTTCAACAAATGAGCTATCAGGAGTATCGCATCTTGCTCCAGAGTGCCACCAATGCATTACATGTGGGCGGGGGGAGGGAGTTTTGTGATGGAGCCACATGATGAAGCAGTGTACACTTGACTGTAAGGACACAATGATAGAGAGCAGCAACAGTGTCTGTGTACAAAATGACTCCATCTGTGTCCCCACGTGTGCTCTGCACCCAGCCAAGTAACTCAAATTAATGCATTAGACAGAGGAGTTCTCCCAGTTTTGTCTTGTAGGTTTTTTGTGAGTGCTGGGCTGTAAACACTGAGAATTAAATCCTGGTCCTATTCAAAGTTAAGGACAAAGTTCCTATTGGCTTCAATGGAGTCAGGGTTTCACCCTAGCATGTTGTTGTAGGGATGCCCACGATTGCTAGGTTGTATGCCCTACCTTATTATTTTAGGACTGCCTGTTGGTGCTAATCTGCTCAGCCTGGCTTGTTGTCATAGGGTTGCTCATGAGACTAAGCTGTGCAGGCTGTTTTGTTATTGTAGGATAGCTCATGAGTGCTACGTTTTTTGGCTTTTGTATTTTATTTTACAAAAAGATAATTGTAGAATTCAGTAAAGACAGAAAGAATTAATGGACATTACAAACATATTAGCAAAAAATAGGTTGGATTTTGAGCCTATCAATCTTGACAACATACTATTAATGGGGAAATTTGAATGGGACATAGAATAACATTTCATCAATCAATACCAGAACAGTTTGAATATTCTAAGTAAGAAAATTCCTAGATCTATGCAGCTGTTTCAGGGATAGCTTGATTTTTACTCTGAGACACCTATTCCCTGAACAAGAATTATATCTTCATTCCTTTCTCTTCAAGCATGTTTTGTTCCCTTCTGCCTGGCCCTTTACTTACTAAACCAAAACCTTTGAAAGACCAAGCACGAGAATGAGCTTCTGGACCATTTACATGTTGTGAGGCCATAACTTTGTCCATGAATTGGCAGCAGCCTAAACACTGGATTTTTGCTGGGGGAAATCCAGTTGGATATTGGCTCCATTTGGCTGTCAGTTTATAACTTATCTTTTTTTTTTCTGGATTAGTGATCTTGGGCTAGATCTTACAACCTTTATTTACCTAGGTAATCTTATTGGCATCAATGGAACTACTAATGTGAGTAAGGGTTGAAGGAATGGGCCAAAGGTTGAAGACCTTATTCTGATTTTACTCAGATCTTACAGTCAGTGGGAATTTGCCTATGAAGAATCTGAGTGAGCATCTCAGGATTTGGCCTGTTAGTAAACTGCTATGGAGTTAGCAGCAAATAAACCACTCTTGAGACTTCCCCTGGCTTTTTGAAACAATCATCATTCACTTTTCAGAAAATAACAACATAGTTCTTTGCATTAACACAGTGGTTTCAGCTGAGGATCTCAAAGCACTTTTCAAACATTCATTAATGAAGTTTCACAGCAAAACCATTTTACACATACATAAACTGAAACACAGGGGAACAGATTCTTACTTGCACGAAGGGTCTTGGCTCTGCTGTGACAATCTATAGGGGCCTTAAAGTGGACATTAATGCCCCTTTACACTGCCAGAGTGGAATAAAGGGACATTATTGTTAATGAGAATCAGGCCCAGCGAGTTTAAGTTCCTGATCCAGCAAAGCACTTCCACATGTGTGTAAGATGTTGGCCATACTGACTTACCCAAGATTATACTGAGAAAACTTACAATAGAACCCAGGAGTTCTGAGAGGCTTTATCCTGCTCTAACCACTATACTAGATTCCTTTCCTCCCCATTTTCTTCGGCTACCACAAGTGTACTTAATAAACAGTAGTTTATTTGGTGGCATATGAAGGAATACCCTGCTGTGTGTGTATGGCAGCCCAGATGTCTGTGCTTTTTGTAACCGCACTGTGTGCTTTGTTCCTTCTTTTAGGTGAGCCTTCAAGGTGGTCTTCATCCCATTGTGACTGCTGCTGCAAAAATGGCAAAGGAGATAAAGAGGGGGAAAGTGGCACATCTTGCAATGAACTATCCACTTCCAGCTGTGACAGCCAATCAGAAGCCAGCTCCCCACAAGAGACTGTCATCTGTGGCCCTGTTACCCGCCAGCCCAACATACAGACTCTAGATCGGCCAGTCAAGAAGGGCCCAGTACAGTTACTTCAGCAGTCTGAAATCAGAAGAAAAAGTGACCTGCTCCGAACTCTAACGTCTGGCTCCAGGGAATCCAACTCTAGCAAAAAAAAAGCAGTGAAAGAAAAGCTCTCTATTGAGGAAGAGTTAGAAAAATGTATCCAGGATTTCCTTAAAATCAAAATCCCAGACAGGTTTCCAGAAAGGAAACACCCCTGGCAATCTGAACTGCTACGAAAGTATCATCTATAAGAGCAGGGCAGGGCAGGGGGAAAATAACCTTATTACAATTTACAGATCGAGATCCTTAACGATAAGGAAATAAAAGGAATAATAACAATTTGTTAGATCACAAAACAAATCCATCTTGATAGTACTGCCTAATTTGCCTATTTCACCTTAACATTTATAGTCACAGGGTAATGATATTTTTCAAGTTGTGGAAGCACAATGAAAAATGCTTTTGTTTGTAAGCTCCTAGTCTTACGCAAGCGGAATACTTTATACACTAAAGGCACAACAACATCACCAACTAAAGAAACCCACACACAGATGCACCTGGTGCCGGTGGAGAAAGTCCCACACATGATCAGGCAGTGGCCGGGGGGGTTCCACAAACTACATGCCTTTTGAGTTCTTCTTTTAATTAATTTATTTGGAGGAATCAGGGAGGGGCAGATGTACATGATTTAAAGAAACTAGCTATGCCATGTCAGTTTACATGAAGGATGTGTGTATGTGTGTGTGTATATATATATACATATACACATGAATATACATATACGTGTATATGTATATTTATATTGCACAATGAATTTTTCTGGTTCTCTCCTTATAACTGCACTTTCTCAACAACAACACAGCAATTGTTAGCACTCTGTGTGCTCCATTTCCCCCCTAGCTTTATGAGGTGTGAACAGTAGAAGACCGTCTCTCTCCATCTGTTATTTTTTGGGGAGGGGGAGTTTGGAAGTGGAGCACTGTAAAAGTGTCTGTGTCTGTTGCAACTGTGGGCAAACTATTCATGAATTTTTGACTATGATGTATATTTGAATCTCCTTTGTTCCAACACCTCTTCCCCAAAGCTTCTGGCTGACAAAGGGTTTATTAAGGAACGATTCAAATTGGAAAGGGGGATCCAGAGATGGCGGGTCAAGCCGCTGAGCCAGTGATCTCAGCTGATTTATGTAAGCCTGCCAGACCCTGCTGCCAAAGAGTCTTTGGCCCAAACAAATGAGGAGAGCCACCTCCCGTTCCCATCCGACGCAGATGCAATTATAAGAAATTATAAACCTAATAAGATGCATTTTGTGCTCTGATTGGCAGGAAATTGATTGTTAAAATGGCAGGCACCATGCCATTCCAGCTAGATACATTTCAAAAGGAAATTAAAAATTGAATAGAAACCAAACACACTCTGTAATGGAAACTGCCTTATCAGCATCCTTTCTGTAGTCTGTAGGATAACCCATTGGATGGCAGGCTTAATTTAGTACCATTTGTTACCCATAATGTGTAATAAATGGGAAACTATCAGCAAGCTCAGTTTGATGGGACTGCGGGGAGGAAGGGATGCCGCACGCAGGGACAGCAGTACAAGAACCTACTGCGCCCAGGCAACAACAACAAAAAAAAGCACGGTCCTTCCTTGACAGGTTCGCCTAGCTAACTGCATCTTAGTTGTCATTCCGGAGCTAATTCTTTCCACAGACTAGTAAGAACCTGATGTCCCTCAACAGTCCAGTGGGAGCCAAAGATCCCATGGATGGGATTTGAAAAGTTAAGAGTCAGGTAATGAAGGGGAGTCCCAGGGACAGACTGCATCTGGTGGGATGAAATTGGTGTCTAAACAGTCTGTAAAGCATTGAATCAATAGGTCCACGTGGGCCTTGCACTGGTTGCAGATGGGAGCTAGTTAGCTGCGGAGTTTGGCACATGTCTATCAATGTCTCAAGACATAAAGTGAGATGCACAGAAATTAATAAAGCCGATAGCTTTAAAAGTGGTGATATTGCCTTGTTTAGAGTCGGTAACATTTCTAAAGCTTCACTATCTCTAGCATTCCCAATTCCCAATGCTATAAGGGAGATGACTGCAAGTGTGCATAGAATAGAGGTACATTTGGATTGAATGTAGTATATTTGAGTGGGTCTGAGGCCCAATCTCCTTGCCTGCAGGTGCAATTTGCTCCCACATAATTTGAATTTACATTTTTTTTTGCACCTGCAAAATGAACTGTGATGGCAAATCTGCATAATCAGATAGGTAAAGGTACTATCATTCAGATTTGTGCCGACCATTGAATTGCAAGTGCAATGCAGCCACAGGTTTTGTGGGTGCTAATTGCATGTGCAAAAGGGAAGTGACATATCTCAAACTAATGAAAAATGTGAGACGCTTGTGAACAGAGTTGAGCATAAACCAAATCCCCACATCAAAACATCCTCAAATTACAGGGATATGAATCTGGATTTTGTAGTTTGGAGTCATCTCTAGTTTAGGTTGCAAGGGTTTACCAAGATATTTTACATGAGAGAGGGATGCTAGTTCTGGTGATTCCTAATTATTGTCATGTGTAGAGTAAATATAGTACGCAAAAGCCTGAGCTGAGAAGTGCTGAGCTAAATTGGACAGCTCTGCACCACACAGTATCAGGCACTAAACTAATTCAGTTATTAAAACACATGTTCACACTCAAACATGTGCATTTCAGATGCACACCTACCCACATTCACATGCCTGCACATACATAGTCACATGCACCTTTGCACATCCATGTGCTTGCACACATACATCCCTCTGCTTGCCACAGATTTGCTTTTCCTCTTTTTAAAAACAATTGTCTCTCTTGTACATTCACTCGTCCCTATTTACAGCTGCTGTACTGGAATCCTCTTGATAGCACTGTGTTAAAAAGTTTGCCTGCAACTTCCCTTGTGTGTGTCAATGCAAAGCAAGAACACTAGGCTGGCTCCCAAGATGTATGGATTGGCTTAAATGGTGCTTTTTCTCTTTCTTGTTATGTCCACACCAGAGAGCAGCTCCGTTGTCTCTGACACTTTAAGACTTGGAAACTGTGATTTTTCTATTTTGAGCCAGTCAGTATCAGGCAGACATGCCAAATCAGAAAGTGAGCCTTTTGCGAGGTTTTGATACCATCAGGCATTATGCAGAATCCTCCTCCACTATCAGTTCTGCTCTCTGCAAGTCACAAGGAAGAAGTCTAACATTAATTCATTGTATTAGCAAATTAGGGAGAAAAATGAGCAGAGGGTTGACTCTCGCTCTCACTTCAGCAGGAATTTGTTTTGAGATTTCCATGCACAACATAGACCATTTCTCTACTTTGATAACCCAGAATGGCTAGAACCTGGCATCCTCAGCTTCAGAGTTTCACTTTTTCTTTTTCTTTTTAATCTCCAAAACATTGCATTACACAATATGAGGGACTTAGAGAGGGAGAGGTGTACCCTGTTTTTTTTTCTTTCTCTCAGAGTTTGAATGGACTTGACTCAGTTTGCACAGGACTGTACAATGATTAATATTTGCAGAAAAAATCAGACCAAATGAAATGCACCAAAATGGGTTTGATCCATGTGGCCTTCATATTTCCTGTTTTAAATTAAATGGTTATTACTCTGCACCACTACCAAAATAAGAGTCTTGAACTTTAATAATCACTAGCCGGAAAGCTTATATGTATATTCTGCTTTGTTACTGTAGGGAACTTATATAGTATATCCATTCCTAAGACCAAATTTATCTCAGGATTAACTCCATTGACTATGGTGAAGTTCCATCAGAGATAGCTTTGTTCCCTGGTAATTTCAGCTCTCCATTTCAGGTCATGCTCCTCGTTATTTCAATTGAAAGAGTGACTGCTCCACTTGTGTAACATCAGTATAGACTTCATGGGCCTGATTCGAAGGGATGGTTACAGTTGAAGCTGGAGGGGTGAATCCCAGCTTGTGTAGACATAGTCATGCTAGCTATCTCCGAGCTAGCATGCTAAATATGCTCCTTGCTTAACGTTGTAGTTTTGTTCCTGAAAAATGCTACTTTAAGCAAAACGATGTTAAGCGAATCCAATTTCCCCATAAGAATGAATATAAATGGGGGGGGAGGGGTTAGGTTCCAGGGAATTTTTTTTCACTAGACAAAAGACATTATATACATATCCTGTATAAGTTTTAAATAATTGTAAATGAACAATTTAATGCTGTACTCACCAATGATGATTGTGAAGCTTGGTTGAGGCAGGGGCATAGTGGGGTTGGGGCACAAGGGCTTGTCTGGCTCCCCTACTCTGCTTACAGTTTCTGCCGGGGAGTGGGGTCGGGGGCTTGCCTGCTCCCCGGCAGGAACGCTGGGCAGACAGAGTGGGGTAAGCTCCCATGCCCCGATCCCACTCCTGAGCAGGAGCGCCGGGTGGGCGGAGTGGGGCAAGCTCCCATGCCCCTACCCCACTTGCCGGCAGGAGCTGCGGGCAGAGCAGGGGAGCCAAACAACCTTATAACAGAACATTGCACAACTTTAAATGAGTATGTTCTTTAATAGATCAGCAACCTAATAACGCAACAATGTTAACCAGGGCGACTTTAAGTGAGAAGTTACGGTACTGTAGTCCTGGTAGCACGGACAGCAGTGAGTGGTGGGAGAGGCTAGTCAGCCTAAGTACAAACCCCATGAGTTTGTACTCTGGTGGTGAGCCCGAGCTGCTGCAACGACACTATTATATTTAATGTGCTAGTTTCAATGAGAGCAAGCTGGGAATTGCACCCCCCAGCTCCATGTGTAGGCATAAGTTTGCACTGCCTTGGCAATGTAAAGTCACCCACTTTGAGATTGGTTTACAGTGCTGGATTGATGTACAAGGCCTTAGTGAAAATAAGAATCTGGCCCCTCAGTGAAATGCTTTTTGCCCATAAGAGTCTTAAATAAATTCTTCTGTTTGGTGTACGTGCGGCCTTGGGAAGGAGATTGGACAGCTCTACATGGGAAGTATCCTAAAACAGCCCAGAGAGGATTAAACTCAAACTTGTCCCCGTTGCTGCCTGTATGTGTCAAAGAGTTTTCCCAATCCCTTTCTAGCCTCATAGCTAGGAAGCTGATGTGGAACTCGCGGCTCCTGCATGGCAGTGTATGTGCTGTGCAGAAACAAATGCATATGTTTCATTTTTTTACAGCCTTTTACTCAATGCAAGAGGAACCCTAGACATAGCAATCCTCTAAAATTAGGCACTTACTCGAAAAGACAAACCATTCTGCTGGGAATATCAGCATCCGAAAGGAGAGTAAGAAATAGCATGCACTGACTGGGTTCTGTGAGTCAGGTCACAGAAAATGGCTAGATAGGAAGGAACTACACTTTTCCCTTAAAGATGCTCCCTCCATGTTATTGTTCGTTATGGCTGGGACTTAAGGAAGTTAGGTGCGAACTTTCAATAGATGATGAGTGCCTAACTCCCTTAGGCTCTTTTAATAAAACGAGTCTTTTATCGTTAATTGTTTGCAGGAGCACCCATAATGTGGTGAGTGCTGTGCTAATGATGAGAGCACAGTCCCTGTCCTAACCTGCCTGCAAGATAAGAGACAAGCAGACGAATAGACAAACTGCAAGGGGAACGTGTACAATGTAAAAGCAGAGTGCTCAGTGGGATGACGGGCCAGGCTTGGATAGTAGGGAGTTAATATGGGGTTTATTAGGCATATAAACTATCCCTCCATGTTATCCTCATTCTTGCTGTTTGTATTGGGTTAATTTCTTGTAGGTGCATGGGTATCTGAGGGAGGAATTTGGTCTCTATATTGGGAGTTGATTATCAGAGGCCCTTGCTTGTCTGTTCAGGGTCTGGGTGATGCACAAGAAGGCACACCCCAATTTGCATAGCTATGCAAGAATTTCCCATGATAGTAGGCTCTGCTCTGTGCACCCTATGCTTTGTAGAGAGAAGGGGCTGTTTGCTCACTCTCTCTACTCAGGAAACAGGATGTTGAAAAGGAGTGGGATGTTGGCTATCCTCCCCCCCCCCCCCCACTAGCTGCAGGCTGGTGCACCAAGGAAATTGTTTCCACTCTCACTCCTCCTTCCTCCATCCCTGGCTTCCCCCCCAGTGCACACAGAAAAGCTGCAGAGAGATTTTCCTGTCTGTCTGGTGCTTCTTCTGTCCTATCCATTGCTGCCTGAAGAATAAAGCCACAATCAAGACTTAATTGTTAGCAGTATTGGTGGAGGGATATGGCGATATGTGCGAAGCTTACACTGCTTCTGCCTCTGATGTGCACATTCTGTGGAGAGAGGACTTTGGACTCTAGAAGTGTCACTCTGGCACCTTTCATTAACACTAAAGTAGAAGAAATGAGGGGAAAATACATACCCCCAGATTGGGAGCCGTAGTGGGCATTGTCCAGACAGGGTAATTTTTCTGTTACTCAATGTGACAGTGGTAGTCACAATTCTTACATTAGGCTATCAACTCTCTTCACTGTACAGACTCTTTTTTTCTTGTCAACCTGATCTCAGCGCTGGCCTTTTCATTCTTTTACATGCAGCAATGGGTTAGAACTGAGCAGCAGGTCTTTTACCTGGCCCCATAATAAACACAAGCAGCTGACAGTACCTAGAGATGTAACTAGCGGCTGATTTTTTTTTCTTATCTGAGAACTGTAATATATAAACTTTGGAAGAATTGATCTGTGTGTATGTGTGTGTGTATGCACGCACACACACAGGACTTTATGGAGTTGTTTGTTCTCATAGATTTATAGGGCACAGGACTACTCATAACGCTCTGTTAGAAGATTCAGGAGTAATTCCTGCAGAAGGCGGGTAGCAGAATTGTACCTCAGTCGCAGCTGTCAGAACTATAATGGAAGTGAAATGTTATCCTTACTCAAAATTTAAGGAGCCTTTTCATTTCACATGGGCCTTTCAAGCATTTTCCCCTGGCTATACAAAATGAGGTAGCAAACCATTGTCAGGGCTGTAGTCCTATCTATCCTTATGTATGTGAATGAGAAAACTGAAAAAGGGAAGAAGAAAAGATAGCAGAAAAACAGAGGTAAAAAAACCCACAGAGGATTTAAGATGCGTGGCTAGTCATGAAGATCCTGTTGGTCTCTGTTGCCCTGCACCATGCACAATAATTTACACTGGTGCAAAGAACCTATTTCTACTAGAAATAAGTCTACCAAATGGCAAAAGACTTATTGACTTCAACAGCAGCAATATTGTCCCTACAAGTTTATCCAATTGGGCTTAAGAAATTAGCCTATTTTAGAAACAATTATTAGGAGCTAAATTGTGCCTTCATGTACCCATGTACAACTCCCATTGATGTCAATAGAAGCTTTATGTGCATACCTGAGGGGAGGAGCTGACTGTTGGCTATTTTGATTTCACTCTTAAAAATAACTGATTCTGTAATGCATCCCCGGGGTTAGTTGTGCACCTTTGACCTGGGAATTTTCCTTTGCAACAGAATTTTCTTCCATTGTGAATGTGGAAATCAACAAGCAATTCCTTACAAAGTCATTTGTTTAAAATTTGCCAAGGTACATTCCTTTCTTCCTTACTTAAAAAAAATGTTTCTGATTAGAACAAAGGATCAGACACCAGATACTAATAAAAAAAACAAAGCATTCTGTATTTGCAACTTAAGGTAACATATCAGCTGCTTACAAATATATACATATAGCTGCAAGAGGCATAAGGTCCAATCCAACTCCTGTTAAAAACTCAATGGCAAAAACTCCCAGTGATTTTAATGGCAGCAGGTTTCAACTTGGAAGTAAAATACAGTGGAAAATACTTATTAGGTAAGGGCTAAGCTTGGTAAATTCCATTTGATTAAGCATGCTAACTTTTGGATTCTTATACATACAGGTTTGGTCTAGAAATAGATATGTTGTGAGACTAGCATTTCCAGTAATATTTCCATTATTTTTTTGCTTTAGTGAGAAATACCAGAAAATTATGCTTTTATTTTATTTTATTTTATTTTTTTGCTATTTCTGTTTCTGGTTGATGCCAGGTAATACAGAGAGTGAAAATGAAATTGAAACAACAAAACTCAAAAGCTAATATTTTGAGCTCTAAAAATGTTTATCAGGCTTGAGTTTGGATTGAGAATATAGGTTCAGTCATTTTTATTTTGTTTTTATCCAGCCATGTATGCCCATTGTTAGAATATGTGTGGTTAGTTATAACATGGACATGAAGCCAAATTGCAATGCAATTACCTTTCTGAAATATTTGGGGAACAAACTGGATATTTGAGTTATTTTCCACACATAATAAGGGCCAAATCCAAGTTCCTTTGAAGTTAATTTCAAAACTTCCATTGAGTTCATTGGGACCAGAATTGCAAATAAAAGTTCTGCTAGTAATAAAAATGTGTGTGTCTGAGAGTGAGTGAGAGGAAAGCTGATAACCTTTAATGTGGCACAAATCCACCCGTATTATGTGGTGAACAGGCCTTATTACTTCTGTGAAGGCATTGCAAAACCAGTCTTTGGTTAACTTGTTCCCTTTTGTGATCTTTTAGGTACAGTTGCTGATTTGCTTAAGATATAGTTTAAAAAGTTCTGTTGTAAATAGCACAAGTGCACCTTGGAGTGACTGTATTCTGAATACATTATGCAGCTGCCATCACCTACCTTTCACAACCATGATGGTGTGATGTACCCCTGGGGTATGGGAGCCATCCAATGATAAATTTACCACTGGTGTAAGTAGGTGCAACTGTGTGGGCTTCTGTGGATTTGTGTACTCTTCCTCAAGAAATGGATTTGGCTTGCAGCTTCTAAGGTGGCTATCTGAAAAATAATCTTGTCCCTTCTGAAGGTGTTTCATTTTCATAAATCCAAACACAGAGATATACCCCTAGATAAGCTAAGTAGAACTCAAAGCATAAAAGGGAGAGGAAGGAAGAGCACACAAATCTTCATAAAGCCCTGTTACTTTTTTCCTAGATTATCTGTAAGTGCAGTACTTCCCAGTGTCGTGTAAATGATTCATAGCAGTGTGACAATGGAGGGCAGGTTTTGTACTTTCATTCCAATTCTGATGGGTCCATTTGGTCTTTTTCTTTGCAAAGAATCGTGCTGAAGTAGAAAATGAAAGCAAGTCTGATCACTATTGGCAATGACCAGAAATTAATCAAGTAATCCCCCCTCTCATCCCACCACTTCTTTGCCCTAAAAACTAAAAGAAGGTAGTCCCATTTCTTACCCTTCCATACACCCCATTTCATCAGCTGTGTGTATGCATGTAGACTTGACTTTACAAATACCTTATGTATAAGGCCCCATGTAAATCATGGTACAAAACATTGCCAGGTATCATGGATTGTTCATGCCCAAAGGGGTTTTGTATGTGGAGTACTGGAAAGGGACAAGAAAGCACTGTTCAAATCATTAAAGACATATTTTATGTTTCTTGGCATTGATATTTCTAATGAAAATTGGCTTATGATTATGATGTTGTGAATTTGAATCTATGGCAAGGAACAAATAAAAAGGAACTGGTCTGAAGAACAGAAACAGAACTCCTATTGATGTCAGTGGGTGCAGCATCAGACCCAATTGCTTTAATGGGCAAAATTCTTCTCTCAGTTCCACATAGAAACCTCTGCTCTGGTTCACACATGGCTCTCTCACTGACATCATCAATGGGAGCCCCTCACATATAGAGAAACCGGAATATAGGAGGGAATGTCAGAAGAGGATTTTGGCCTTTTGTCAGCAATTGGTACTGAGCTAGCCAAAAATATAACTCAACTCTTTAGATTTCATATAGACACACAACCACAGAGTAAATGCACCTAATGCAATATTTCAACAGGAAACATAGGATTTTTTGTTTCTTTTGTGACTTCTGTGATATTGTGATCTATATGGGGCCTTGCTCATATTACATTTTCTGACCTCATACAAGCACTTAATGACTTTGCCGGGCCTGAGTCAGTCTGTTGCACATTGATGTATATCAAGTGGCACCCACTGAATTACCTCTTCTACTTTCCAATGTGGTTCACTTGTACATAAGTGTAATGTCAACTTGTTTACAGGTTATTTTGTGAGTAATTGTAAAAAACAACAAAAAACAACAAAAAAAAGCAGTTTTAACTAAAAGTTTAAAGGAATCAACTTTACTGGAAGATGTTTTAAAAAATGAATGTGCTTAATACAGTATAGACATCATTGATTATGGTCTCACATGAATGCATGTATCTCCATGTTGTCAGTCCCCACCAGTGAGGTTATTTGGCAATATTCTGCAGTCTGTGAATAGCAAATATACATAAACTACTGTGACTCTAGCAAATATAACTCAGTACCTGTTTTTACTGTGGTATGTAAAACATGTAGCTTTTAGCCTGCTGTATTTCCCTGTTAAAAATAAAATCCTGAAAGAAAGAGATGCTTGGGGGGAGATACCTGTGATCTGAGAGTAGTCATTCTTGGAATGGCATCTACTGGACATATCTGGTCCAACTACTAGACAAACTGCCTATTTACAGAAGCACTGGGTCTTCAATGGTAGATATAACTGTAGCTCTTACCATTCTGCCTTAGCTGCACTTCTGGCAGAGAAACATGCGGTTTTGTTTGCTCTCTACATTGCTAGTGATTCTAATTAGATATTAATAGCTTCCATATACTGTTTTAGTCTTTATACAGTAGTCTAGCGAAAACATACAGCTATCAGTATTGTGAAACTGTGTGGCTGCAAATCTGCTACTATTTTGTCTCACCATTCAAAAAAAAAATTTCATATCCATTGTATTGGCACGAATCATAATAAATCATTTGGTATCATGTAGTTGTCATATATAAAGATGTATACATGCTGACATGTTACACTATAATTTAGCACCAACTGATGTTATCTGTTATGTCTTAGATTGGAGGTAATTCCCCTTGAACTCTGTTTCTTCCTACTTTAGTTTAGAGATGGGCCAAAAATTACAGCTCAGTGGATAGGGCAGCTTGTTTACTACCTGCCAATCCTTCTGCACACAATTTTTTCTGATGCCACTGCTGAAAGTACTGTCATCAAAAGCAGCATTTGTAGGATTGACCTCATCTCATCGGAGATATGGACTACCTGCCACTATGGTACTTCCACTGGGAAACTACATGTTACAGCTGGAACTGTGAGAGCTTAGGAAAGGAAAACATCTGAAGAGGGAGATATTTATTTTTCTTCTGTACTTTTTAATATGGCTTGACAGGGAGCCTTTCTTGAAGACAATGGGTGAATTCCAACTGGGGGAAATACAGGACATCGAGCAAAGGAAGGGAAAGGCCCATAAGGAGAGATGTGATACAAAGAAAAAGGAACAGCAGTGGAACTTTCTCTGTGTTGGATCCCCTTGTCATCCACCCAAGGCATGTGTCACATTCCATAACTGGATCAGCAATGCACACTAGCGCTCAGCTCTGCATAAGAACAGTTAGGTCTTTAGATGGTTTCTCCTCTAGGTGTTGCAAAGATAGAAGGGGGGGGCGAGTGGGAACTATTTTTAATCCTTTCCCACAACAGCCTTTTGCATTTGAACAGCACACACAGTTTGGGGTTGCTATCATATTTTTTCCCTTTTCTGCACAGCTGTCTAGTGGATAATTGGAGCTCAGTCTTGATATACTCATAATATTCTCTGGTCTGATTCTGATCTCACACTCCACTGATGTGACCCCATTGACCACTCCCAATTCATATCGATCCTAGTGCAATTCCAGTTAAGTGCTGCGGTAGCAAGCAATTTGATATGAAAAAGGAAGGAGAAAGGGACAGTTATGCACTTGTGTCACTGAGTTTTTCAGACAGTTATTTATCGCTGATACCTTGCTCATCTTCAAGGACAGTTCCTTCTGATGGCTAGTTCTTGAGGGATGCTGACAGGATCCAGGATCTGCAGGGCTCTCTGCAAATGGTGTGTCCCCATGGAAGAGAAGTGTTACAAAATCCACACAAGCATATGGAAAGCAAAGTGTTTATGGAAGTTCAGTGGTCTCAGATGGTGCAGTGTGGTGCACTGCACTAATTTGTATATTACATCATATTGTGCCAAGCCTTAGTAACTGGCAGCCTACACAGGACCATGGCTTGGTAGCAATATGGGCCTGATGATCTAACTTATCTATCCCTAACTTGTATGATTCTGTCACATTATTGCTTTGTGTTATCTGCTCTGTATCAGCTCTGTAGAACCAGCAATGGTGGCCTTTAAATGGTTTCCTTAGTGGTTTTCAATAGCCATTATAGATCTCAGCTGATTTTTTTCTAAACTAACCAACTACCGCATGGTGCTGAGGCGATGGCGTAGAATACAGAAAACAGGCAGGAAAAATTGTGAGAAAATATTGGTAGATTGTGATGTTGTAAAATGAAATCTCTGACCAAGTGGCCAAACTGTCAGTGTGAGGCTAGGAAGTCCATCACTATTCACTTGCTTCATGGCTTCGTGTGCAGTTTCCCAGACAACAGCTGTCCACAGTCAGTCTTGATTCAATCAATGATCCATGTTAGTAGAGATGTAGGAATAATGTACGGCAGTGATTTTTGAAAATACTGCAGCAGATAGTAAAACAATGCAGATAGCACAGAAAATAAAGAGGGACGTGACTGGCCTGTATTAGAGCTGAGTATATTGTTGTATAAATAATAATTTACTCAGTTGACTTCACTTTTCCTTCCTCTTCACTCCAGATAGTGTTTATCAAATGGATCACTCAATCCACTGAAATGTTTCTTCCTAGTAAACATAAAGCAAATTCTACTAGGCATAGCACTACATCGGGAACAACTATTTTGTAGTTATAAAAAAACAAATATTTTGATAAACTGCAACACATCAGATGTCCTGAAAGAAGCTCCCTGGACACCAGGATATCATCTAAAAAACTGGAACAGGCTCAGTAAAAAAGGATAGCGTGGGCACTTTTAGACCTGGCCAGAGGATAACGTTTTCATTTTGCAACAACTTGTGTAGTTTCAAAATGTATTTTTGGTCCACATTACAATGAAAACAAAGCCTTACAAACATTTTTGGCAACATTTCGGAATTGTGTCAAAACATTGTTTTCCAGTTGAAAAGGTCGGGTTTTTCCTTTGGGTCTCTCTCTGGTCTGAAGTGACTAGAAAACCCTGAAGCTCAGAAAAACCTTCCTATTGAAAAATTTGTCAAAATCAAAATGTTGTGGCAGCAATGAAACAGCATATTTTGACCAGCTTTAATCATTTTCTTAAATCCGATTTAGTCATAGCAGTCAGCGATCCCTGGGAGTTCAAGGATGATTGTCTTCCAGAAATCCCATTTAAGCACTATTTTAAAGTGATGCACAAGCATGGGACTGGATTTCAGACAGGAGTGAATTTCATCTATGGAATACAAGATGAACCTCTTCATTCAAACCCACCAAAGTTCCTTTAAGACTTCTGAGTTCTTGAGGTCTCACTGATGACCACACCAGATCCATGCTATTTTCATTGACTTGTAGGTCACATGCACAAAGACAAAAGAACCTCCTCAGGGACTGAATGTTTTAGTTTCACAAAAGTTCTTTGCTTTCCCTTAATGTCTTAAGAGATCACAAAGCAGAGTGCAGTAGAGCCTTACTTATTCATTCATTTACTTTGTCTTTACTTAGTTAAGATAATACTTTATTATGTTTTAGTTGGTGCTTGATGTATATTTTGCAAAAATGGTGCTGGTAATGGTCTGATGCTTCACTATAACTGTGTCATTGCTACCAAATCTTTGTTAAGATGAGTGGAGAGACAGTCATATTTTTTTTGGTGTGGATTATGTATAGTAATGTTTAGCCAAATGCATATTAGTGAGGTTCGGCTCTGCGAGTAAGGAACCTCCAGGAGAAGAAAAGGAATGAGGCGTTGTGATAATTCCCTTCAGTGCTTACAAAAACCCCCCCAACTCTTCTTCTGTACTGACCAGTGATATAAGGATGAGGCACAACAAATCAGGAGGTATACTCATTGAAATACTCATTTGTGATTCAACCCACTCTCTGCCTCTCTTCTTCTTTCACTCTCTCCAGTGCATGTGTAAAAAGCCCTTACCCTGGGCTCTTTGCAGCTTAATCCAACGCTTCATTGCTCTCTCAATCTCTGATTCTCAGAGAAGGGGAAAATAAAAATACATTTAAAATTCTCCTTTTGTTCTGGTTCCCTGTTCATACGCCCCTGCCATCCTTTCCCTTCTCAGCTCTACTGATGATCAAGCATTGGCTCTTACTTGGTGTCCTGGGGAGGTTTCAGCTGGTCCATTTGCTACTATGTAAAGACCATTTTCAATTTCCCCGGGTGGTTGGTGATGTAATTCTTAGCAGGAACTTGAGTTTTGATCTTTGCAGTAATCCTACAGGGGGTGGGAGGAGGATGGCAGGTGGTTTTTATTTTCTTTAATTTAAGGCTGGTGCTAATTTATAGTGAGTTTTCAGGTTACAATCTCTGCCCAATAGTTGGCTGCAGTTGTAATCACAATCTAACTATGTGTTAGACATGGGAGTAGAAGTTTTTTTCTTTGATACCATGTGGTATCAACAAGTAGTTCAAATCCACCCCATCTCTGTTTATTAAGTTCTAGTCTACCCCATCTCTAGATTGTAGAAAACTAGAAGCTCAGTGATCCCAACCTAAATTTTAATCTTTTCCTGTGCTGGACATGAAATTAGGAAACTTTATTTTAAAAGGCTGGACAGGTGCTTGTGAGTGGGAGGAATAGCACTCAGAATGAGTCACTTGTCCAGATCTTTGTCAGAGGACAGGACAGCTTCCTGGAGATGTAGTGCATCTCTGACCTAGTAAATGAAAAGCTGTCAGAGCATTTATAATATGCAGATGGAGGTCTCTGATTGGAAGGTTACAGGTTAATACTTCGGTTACTCTCTCCACTCCCTGGTATTAGCAAATGCCACAGGATGCAGCTTTTAAGCAGGGGAGGAAATAAGTTAACTGTCAGAACTGTCCAAAGGCTCAATATAAATGGCAGTAAATTAATACATGTCTAAAAGCTCAATAAAACTGGAGTGACGTAAAACCATGGAAATTGGCTTGATATAATGCACAGTGAAAAAGGATCCTTTCTAAAGATACCAGGGCTCAGGGGTGGGACTGGGATGGTTTGTGAAATCTCATCAGCTCTGAGAGGTCAGTGCATGCCCCATCCCACCACAGCATCCTAGTCCTTCTTTAAAGATAGCCGGAACAGGGCAAAGATGAGATCTACCGCAGGGATTGCAGGGAATAGAGACACAGCCATGTTGGCTCTAGCTAGCACAGAATGCAGCTGAAGTCTGCATCTTGCACTCTTTCAAATTGCCATTCCTTATGCAACAGGCCAGGGGAGGCAGGTTCTGCCCTTCAGTGACCCGGCTGGTGGTGACTATCCATTGGGTCCCTTCTGATCAATATTTATGTGGAGGTGATGAGAAAACTCTGTAAATACAGCAGGTTAAAAGTTGGCAGAGTAACTGCAGATCTATATTTAATGCAGCTGTTTCCCATGTTTTGTAGTATTGTTTTATTGATAAATAAAAATCAACCAAAGACCAAAAAAACAAGCAAACAAACAAACAAACAAACAAAAACCCCAATAACGTGAAATTGTATGTGTGACTTGGGAATGGGAACGACTTTCTTGGTGGTATTGAAGGTATCAGGCATCATATCAGGAGATATATTGTGCTGGAAAGTTTCACGTTCCAGAGCAGGCTTTAGGAACAACTGAAGGAGCGACAGCCCCAGAAGAATCCAGTACATGCTGTTGCACAACACTTTGTAGTTTGTTCTAGCTAGCCCGCTGGCAATGCTGGAGATAGTAAAGCCGCTTTACTTTACTTCATACTGGGTACTAGATTTTCAGTTAAAGACTCCCAGTGAGAATCTGTACTCTTCTCTAAGGCCTGGTGTACACTGGGATTTGTCCTGATTGCAGCCACTGGTGGTCAGTTGCTTTGGTACAACTCCCAATGAAACTCTTATATGTAGATGATGCATCATTCATTCTTTCAGTCCGGTGGCACCTTAAAGACTAACAGATTTATTTGGGCATACGCTTTTGTGGGTAAAAAACCCACTTCTTCAGATGCATGGAAGAAGAAGGTTTTTTACCCACAAAAACTTATGCCCAAATAAATCTGTTAGTCTTTAAGGTGCCACCGGACTCCTCGTTGTTTTTGTGGAGACAGACTAACACGACTACCTCTCTGATACTTGGTATGCATTCTTTCTCTTCCAGAGGCCAAACCCATCTATTACTCACTTTTTTCCCCTTTCCCACCTAGGAAATGAGCTCTAAAGTTACTCTGTAATGACCTAGGGGTAACAGCAGGACACTCTCTTCATTCCCTTGCTCATTTTTAGACCAACATGTCTAGGGAATTCAATTTAATGGTCTGATTCTCATTTTTTTTACTCATACATTTACACTGTGTAATCACAAAAAGAAAAGGAGTACTTGTGGCACCTTAGAGACTAACAAATTTATTAGAGCATAAGCTTTCATGAGCTACAGCTCACTTCATCGGATGCATTTGAGCTGTAGCTCACAAAAGCTTATGCTCTAATAAATTTGTTAGTCTCTAAGGTGCCACAAGTACTCCTTCTCTTTTTGTGAATACAGACTAACACGGCTGCTACTCTGAAAATTGTGTAATCAGTTGATTTCAGTGGATTAACTCCTCATTTTCACCAATTGAAATGACAGCAAAATCAGGGATATAAGATGTGTATCTTATCCTGGGGCCACTATTATTCAAGTCAACACTTTAAGATCATGCACATTTGTTGCCAATATATCATTAGTCAAGTAATGTCATGTCCTGGTAGTACACTGAAGTCTCAGCACTCCTGCTAGTTCATTAATTCATTCTTAGAGTCATCAGGAAATGCTTACAGATGGGCTGCTTCAAACATAGCAATCTCTAGAAGCCATTTAAAGCCAGAGTAAACATTTCCCTTACTCTGAATAACCTGTAACCTCTGCAACAGCTCTGTGTTGGAGTAAAGCAAATGGACCAGGTGACCTTAGATTCCATGGCCTTAATTTTCCAAAAGCTCTTGTGATTTTTGGTTGTTCAACCTCAGCTAGCTTAAAGGGACCTGTTTTTCAGAGGCGAGATGCCCCTAGTACTTCTGAAAATCAGACATCTTTAAGATGCTTGAAGGTGGGAGCCCTCAAACAGATGCACGAGTTACTTTTGAAAACTTAGGCATTATAACAAGACCTCAGCATCGCACAGATACCATGGTGATGGGTATGGTACAAGAAAACAGGCAAACGGATAAATGGTCTCTTGTCCTTGAAGAGACAGCTCCTTCTTGCCCTGATTAAGCAAAGCCCTCAGGCACATACTTAAGACCATGCTTGTAAAGCAAGGCACTTAAATGTTGTGCTTAACTTTAAGCATATGCTTACAATATTTGAAGTCAACAGAAAAGGACTGCACTCTCTGCCCTTGTAAATCCAGCACCTTTAACAAGACACCAATTGACCAAAAAAATACCAAAAACTAAGCATGTTCCTTCTTCATTCCATCTAGTCAGGGCCATGCCAGTGCCATAGGGCAAACATTCTCAATATTCTGCAAGAGACAATAAACGTTTGCTGACATACCTTATTTCTTCAGTTTCCCACATCCTTGTCAGCAGCCATCTAAGGATGTTGCCCCTTGATAGCTCTCCAGTTAAGACTTAGGGATGGGGATGTTTGCACAAGCCTTACAGCTGGCCTTAACACACCCAAGGAGGATGAATTCCATATTTGATCTCAAATTTCTGTTTCCCATTGGACAGGACATTTTTTTCATGCCCAAGACAAGGTTGTGAAAGCTGTAACCAGCGGGGAAGAGAGAAGAGACTAAATACTAAGAAACAGGTTGACATGCTAGTGTGAAATGCAATGCCATGTGGTGTGAGGTAAGAGCTTCTGCGTTCTGTCTGGGAGCTGTGTGCTGACAACCCTAATCCTCCCTTTGGGAATCACAAGCTCTTTCTCTTTAACCAGGTCATTGTTATGGAGGTTCCTTGCTCCTCTTGTTTAACAGGAATCCTTCAACCACTAATTCCTTAATTCACTCCATATATGTACACCACTTCTACACACAATACCGAGTTCACCACTCTCCCATCTCATTAATACAGCTGCCACAATATATGGACATCAGAGTGTGGGTCACACTCTAAACCTTAGGTAGCATCTGGGAGCATACAACTGGATGATTTTTACCCCCAATTTGCTTGCTTTGATCCTGACTACTGTGAACTTCCTTGTCTCCCCTCTCCACCCCCACCGAGTCACTGCCAAAACAATATCAGACTCTGGATATCCCAGTACATCTCGTAGTACAGATATCCTCCTAGACCAGGAAATTGCTTCCATAAATGAAACAGTCATTAAAAACATCTCATAAAAAACAGAACTGTATCCTGTCTTTTCACCGGAGCTGGCAGCACAATGACATGACAGACTCACTTTATTTGAAAAATGAAATATGGTTCTAATCCAAAAGGAGCCTGTTGAAATCAGATTGCACATTTCAGTGTAAGTTTCTCTGTTAACAAATATAGCAATCTTCTGTGATTACTCTGGGATCACCAAGTTCAGCCAGGAGAGAAATAAGGCCCTGAAAATGAAACATACAAGCACTTGCCTTATTTTTGGAAAGTGAATGGTGCAGAGCAGCAGATGTAAAAGTGACCCTGAGATGAGGCATTCCAGATTTATTTTTTAGGTCTTACAGGTTCAAGATGAGAAATTTATTGAAAGGACTTCAGATATGCGGCTGTGTGTCTTGGAACTGAATAGTAGAGTTACCACATGTGAATTTTGAGACATATACCACATCTTCCCATTGATGAGGCTGCAGCTATGACATATGATAGGAAAATGACCCGCTTACAGAGACTTTCACCACTTACAGTGAGATATTAGGAAAGTTTCTCAGCTAGAACAAAACAATGCCAACTCAATTTAAATAAAATTTATCTAGGGGGAACTCAGGGAGCTGGTAATGAGATACAGAGACATAGAGTCTTTCACCTGAGAGTATGTCATTGCTTTGAATCCAACTGAAAGTCTATGTCATCTGATAGCTGGTGCCCTAGGTAAATGAAGTTTGGTTTCAGTCTAGTTTCTAGTGGACAAGTATCCATATCACATAAATGTTTGAGCCTGCTGTTGCTATCAGTGTCTTCCCTGATTGCTTAGTCTAGACCAGGACTTAGAGAGATCCAGTGTTTGTGTAGCAAAGTGGTCATCAGGGGGTTAACCGGGTTATTCAGAGTTTTATGGGTAGGAGCCATTTTCCACCTCTTCCTTATCTTCCTGTTTCCTTAGGGGATGTTTCCTCCCCACCACCCCTCCTTTGTTATGCAATTGAATAGAGCAGCACTTCCCTCCTAGTCGGCAGACTGTAGATGTAGTGAGTAGACCAGTACTTTCTTGTGCACTGAGTGGTCCTTTACAAAAGTTGCATACATAGTCTTTGAACAAAAGTAACTAAACAGTTTAACCTTTCCAGACATAATCTAGGCAGCCCATGGCTCAGCTGTATGAATAAACTGGAGATTCTTTACTGAGGCTGCTGGATTCAGATTGACCCTGTCATTTTTTCTGCCTCCCCAGCTTCTTGACTAGCTACACACAGGAGCTACAGAGTCCATCTGAATTAGCAGCTTCAATAAAGAATCGCCTTTTTATTCATTACGGTCAAGTCTTCTATTCTCTGGTCTGTTTTGAAGGACACTACACGGTCTGAACCAAAGCCCCTGTGCTGACATTTGAAACCTAGAATTGAACTCCAGGACATATCCAAACTTCCTACTGTACAGTATGTCTAAACACAACTTTCAGGTGTGTGGATTAGAAATCCAGATCTGAACATGACCGTTCCCAAATGTGGAGTTGTTCAGAGCCAGTATTCAGATAAGGCTGTTATAGAAATTGGTTGGAATTCAGAGCCAAACAAGGATCTGGATCAGGAGTTTGGTTCAGCCCCATTTTTAAAAACATAAAATAAAACAACAAATACAGTAAAAATTATACTAATTGGCACCATTGTTGACAGCTCATCAGATAGGTCATGGGCTCACCGTCCATGAACAGCCCTCACTTTTAGAAAGATTTCTCCAGCCCTCTCCAGGTCAGACTAGATGATCATGATGGTCCTGTCCGGCCTTAAAGTCCATGGTGAGACACATTTGATGGAATAAAGTGTTGCTGGCTGTGCTGTACTGTTTTTGATCAGTGAGTCAGCACCTTTTAGAAGCATTGAAAATTCAGTTTAAATATTAATATAAAGTACCACTCAGACAGGCAGCATGACTGAATGAACTGAGTTCCGGCCTGAGAGTTAGGAACTCCTGAGATCTAATCCCTGCCTTTTCTACTGACTCTGTGTGTCCTTGGACAATTCACGTAGGGATACATTTTCCAAAGTGGTCTGTTATTTTGGGTGCCTTTGTTTTTGGGTGTCTAATTTTAGACATGTTGGGTCTTATTGTGACAGAGTGAACTGTCATGTGCAGGGAGGAAACAAATTCCCAAACAGCTGATTCTAATGAACCAATCCAATCAGACGCTGCTGGGAGTATGTGTGTGTGTGTGTGTGAGTGAGTGTTTGAGAGACTGAGGCTGAAAGAGCTCAGAAGGAGAGGCAAACACCCTGGGAAAAAGGTACAAGTCTGGGAAGAGTGGGAAACCAAATCCTCTTTAGAAAACTTTGGACTTTCCTAAGAGATAAGAAACTTTATGGAGAAAAGGGACTAAAGGCTCTGAGTAGAGATGATGACAAACTAAATATGATACCCCTTTTATAAGTATTAACATCATTCTCTCTGGCTCCTATTTCCGTTACTCCCTTCTCCTCTTTTTTCTCTGTGGTCATCAGGACTTACCAGGAAATAGCTTGATGACACTCGTATTTCGCGGGGGCTGAGCTTGCACAGGCCCCCTTGGGTTCGTCTGGGTGTGAGTTAGATGAACTCATGTAAATGCCTGGATGTTCCCTAGCATTGTGCAAATTTCAGAATGTGTTCAAAACATCAGTGTTTCCATGAGTGACCATAACTTTTTTATGGCACAAAGAGTAAAATTACACATTGAAATATTTGGGATATATGCTCTCCCTACCTGAATTGTACATCAACTGTACAATTTCATTTAGCTACAGCACCCTTCTTTGTTTTCTGCCTACACTGTTGAGTAGCAAGATTCCCCCCTGAAATTTTTCCCATGATATGCACTGTCGGTCCCTGTGGAGCTGTCCCCACTGCAGCTGCTGGCCCCAGCACTTTGCCCACTGAGTCTATGGCATGCTCAGCCCCTGCCTTCCAGCCCAGCCCATGCAACTAAAGTTTCACTTCCCATCCCTGAGAGGGGACCTGGGCAGCTGGAAGAGGGATAAGACCAGGCAGGCCTCTGGGGAGTGCCTTGCTGCAGGAGCCAGACCTACAGCAGTGGTAAGAAGGAGCAGCAATGGCCACCCAAGTTTGGCCCCACTGGCCCACTGTCATGACAAAGGGGTTGCAGGGCCACAATTGAGTGAGTGGCATGATGACCTGCTGCACTGGGGTCACAGTGCCACTCAGGTTTGACACCCCAGGGTGAAAGGAACACAAGGTCTAATCTGAGTGGGCAGCGGGTGGCCAGCGCTGCTGGGCCTCTCCACTGCCAATTGTACATAACATGCCTACGGCTGTGGGTGCCACTGTTGTGTACTGTCGTGGTGTGCTATTCATAGTTCCATCCCACAGGGGCATGCCAGTCAGTGATGGTTGAAGTCAGTAGCTTGACACTTGTGTACATAAAGTTGTTAATTGGGATCCTCCAGGTGAATAGATCTATTGAAAAGTAAGATAGTAATTGTGAAGATTATTTAAGAAAATGTGAAAATTTAGAGTGTTGTGGGCTGGTAGCACCAGGACATATTTAGTTCTTTTCATGTTGAAAATTTTATCTGTGAACCCTTTGCTTTGCCACAGAACTACAAGAGGGCAGAGCCTGGTGAAACATATGGCTGGGACTCAAGAAAAATACTAGAATTCAATTAGAATCCTGACCCCAGATTTGGGGTAGGAGGGACCTGTATCTGATTTTTGGATTTTGATCAGCTATTAAATTAAGGAGTTAGGCCAGGGGTTGGCAACCTTTCAGAAGTGGTGTGCTGAGTCTTCATTTATTCACTCTAATTTAAGGTTTTGCGTGTCAGTAATGCATTTTAACATTTTTAGAAGGTATCTTTCTATAAGTCTATAATATATAACTAAACTATTGTTGTATGTAAAGTAAATAAGGTTTTAAAAATGTTTAAGAAGATTCATTTAAAATTAAATTAAAATGCAGATCTCATCAGTTTAGTGTGATCCTTGCCCTTGCTTTTCCTTGCTGAGTTTCCCAATGTCTGGCACATATTTGGATACTTCAAGCTGCACACAAGCTTCTGAGTGATCAGTTGTTAACCAGCTCCGAGAGGGGCAGAAGACAGATTTCACGTGTGAAAATACCTGTTCACACAGGTATGTGGATCCAAATGCTGAAAGCATTGCAAACACAATTTTCTTCAAACAGTTAAATTTCACTGGCAGGGACGTCCAGCAGGTCAGAATAGAGGCCCCATGATCTCTCTCGGTAGCTTCAAGTGCACTCTGTAGATCTCCAAACTTTGATGCCCACAATTCTGAGCTTTTTAACTGAACAAGCTGCATTTGGAAATCTTCAACACCCATCCACTGAAATACAGACAAATCCAAGTCACCTTCTTTGAACTTTTCAAGTTTAATTAGAAAAGAAAGCATTGGGCCAAATCGCTGGAAATCTTGAAATCTGTCTGAAAATTCTGATTCCAGTTCTTGCATGTACATGCTAATCTCAACGTCAAACACAGTGTGCTGTTCCACGTGGTGTGAGAGTGATGTAAGCAGCAAATCAGGACTTAAAAATATCCCAGTACAGTGGCACTGGAACAATTGTTAAGGTGGGGGTGCTGAGCTGTGCCCCCTCTTGCTTCTGTCTGCACCCCTCACTGCCCCAGGCTGGGGCGAGTGGGCCAAACGTGGTTGCAGAGCCCTGAGCCAGTGGCCAGGACCCCTGGCCACAGTACAACCCCCCCCGACCTGTGGCTGGGATCCGGCGCTGGAAGCAGGCTGACTGAGGCCAGTGGACGGAACCCCAACTGGCAGGGGACTGGCAGCCAGTACTCCAGGTCAGCAGCAGAGCCCCCGGGAGCGGTGGCCAGGACCCGGGCAGTGTGAATCCCACTGAAAATCAGCTTGTGTGCCACCTTCAGCACAAGTGCCATAGGTTGCCTACCTCTAAGTTAGGCTTTTCTGTTTCTAGATTGAGAGGAAATATCTCAAGGAGAGTGGCTTTTTAAGTTGTTCTTCCTTTCATGGACTTTTCTCCAGAAAGTAGCATTCATGGATGAGACAGAGAGACAGCTCTGAAATTTGGGAAGATGGGTGTGCAAGCACGAGGGAGGCCCAGCTGGTGGGGGAAGAATGGTATCTCAACAAAGGAGGCATAGAGATTGAGTGAGAGGAGAGATGGAGGATTATGATTTCAAGGAGAGAGAGGAAATATTAAGACACAGCTGTGGAGGGGGAGAGACAGGCTCCACAGATGGAGACAGAGATAGAGACATGGGAGAAAGAGAGATTCTAATTGTGCCACAGGATACCTCAGGGGTGGATTGTGAGTTACGCCAAAGCTAACAGTCTAGTGACCCCACTCCTGTGAATGATGGGGCTTTTCATCATTTGTCACAGAGTTTTTAACACTGGAATCCATGTGCTACTTATCCCACACTGTGAAACAAAGAAGCTTTTGCTCCTTTTAAGAGTAAAGGACAAAACTAGTTTCACTGGACGTCAGAAGGGCAGTGTGTCCTTAGGTTGATTGATATACGGGGTTTTGTACACCCCTCTCAGGAGTGCAACTGCAAGAGACCCTTGCAACGCTGTGTAAAGCTCACATTTTCTTCACAGCTGGAGAAGATACATTTAGTGCAAAAACAATAATCCCGCATCTCTGTTTTGACAAATGGTATGTGTGACGCTACCAGTGAACCTGAAATAGTCAATTTACTAATACAAGCTAGCAGGTTGCATCACTGAGAGGGTCTTTGCACAGTTAGTTTCCTTTGTGATGGGAAGTATTAAAGCTAAAACATTCACACTAACTGTTCTCTGTTGTTGTTGTTTTTTTAATCTGAAAGAGACAGATACTGAAACAGTTCTCCTTATGCTCTCTGATTCTGTGTAGTAATGAGCACTGGCACCTATCTGAGCTGTCTATGGTGTTTACTACATGCCAAAGGTTTATTTCTTTAGCACGTTCCATGCAAGGCTCTGAAACCAATTTAAAAAAAATAATAAGTGAATCCTATGGTCACCCTGCGACTTAGGTTAATATTGCTAACACCGTTTTCCAAATGGGGCAGTGGAGACACACAAAGTGTAAAGCCAACATTTTCATGACTGGCCACTGACTTTGAGAGCCTCAACTTGTTATACCCTCATCCTGGTTTTCAGAGCCCCCTTAGTTCCATTTGAAGTTAATGGCAACTGTAAGTGCTCGATTCACCTTGGCCTTAGGTGTATCATGTTGGGCACCCAAAATTAGTGAACACTGTAGTGTAGTGGATCTCCTGAGTTCTACTGCATTGCTTTGAAACAGGACTGTCTTCCCTCCCAACTTTTGTTTAAGTCAATGGGCCAAATCCTCAGACATGCTGGGCAGCACTCTGCAACAGGCCCTGTATTTAGTCAGGTCAAGCAGTACCGGATGAAGGCAGATTCCCCTGTAAGGCGGAGCATCTCTCTGAAAAACAGCAAAAAGCCAAGATGAATGACTATGCCCTATCGTACATTGGTGTTCATGAACCAAGGCAGTGAATGAATAATAGATCACTTAACTCCAGCTATTCATTCTTCCAGCTGAGGGCTCTCTGGACACACACTACTTTCCCTGATCTCATCTGAAATGAAAGAATAAAGTATAAACCCTGCTTTGTAAACTACACCAAATTGCAGAATTTAAGCAGCTAAATGATTGAACATTAAAGCCACAGTCTCACTCTCATTTAAGTAAATAGCAAAACTCCCATTGACTTCAGTGGGAGTAGGATCAGGTCCTACATTATTTGCTGTAGATACATCTTGCACATTAGAGAGGATTGTAACAGGATTATTGGTGTGATATTGATTCACAGAGCAGGAGTCTTCATCTGTGATAACTTCTCTAAGCATTGACAAATCATCCCCAAACACTCAACATTTTTAAAGCATATCAGGTCAAACAAAATAGAGAGTAACTGAGCTGCAAGTAGATTAGCTGGATCCCAAAAGAAAGCCTTTGAAAAATGGTTTCATCACAAGCTCATTAAAACCATCAAAAATATTAATACTAGAAACTATTATAAACATGTTGTCTGTGATATACATTTTCCATTAGAGATCTGTTATATTAATAAATAATACTTGGCATTAAATTTTCATTGTGCCAAATGTTATTTGTAGGTCTCATAGGCCTTTATAGAGGGGTGCCTCCTTATGCTTATTTTACAGAAGGGGAAACTGAGGCACAATGATGTGAATAACTTCCATAGGACATACAGAAAATCAGTGGCAGAACTGGGAATAGAGTCCATTTCACCTTATTCCCAGTCCTGCCGGACCATGCTGCCAAATATGAAGCCTTTACTCATGACTTTACTATAGCAAAATTTTGACTCATTTCTTTGGGAGCTAGATTCAGCTTTGACTTAGTGGCAGTACCAGGACTAGACCCAAGATACTGCAACTCCTAGTTCTCCCCAGGATCCCCTAGTTAGAGCTTGATGAACCAAATACAGAAAACAATTTAGGCTGCAAATGTAATCTGCTTTTCTTTATATGAAGCACCCATAATCGAACTTTGTTTTACACAAGTAAATTTTCTGACCCCATTTAATGAACGTCATTGTAAACAAATGTCAAAGCATGGATTTGTTATGAATAACAGATCACAGCTGCTATGAAGAATATCTGCCATTCATAATTCACGACACTCTATCTGATCCATCACTTGGTATTGTTGCTGCACCCTGGTTGGATGATGACTGAACATTTTATAACCAGGTTCAAATAAAGTCCCTCCCATTCTCACAAGTAGTTGTGCTCCTCTGGTGTGAATATACATTTGAAGGGATCGTTTGTTTTTTAAACAGTACCTAGCACTATGGGGTATTGGTCCATTACTCGGGCTTCTAGGTGCTACAATGATACAAATTCATAATAATATATCCCCATGGGTAAGAATGACACATTCATTGTTTATGAACATTCTTGCAAGCGGCCCCTTTTCCCCCCCGCAAATCTCTTGTATGAATAGCCAAGGGAAGCCAAGGGAAAAGTGAATGAAGGAAAATTCAAGGGTTTTCCCAAGTGAATGTTCACAAATCCCCGCCCCCGGTATTGCCTCAGCTCTGAGCTGGACTCTAAGCTCCAGTATCTCTTGAATTGCAGGCTACAGATAGCCCACTCTAAAATGGATGCAAAGGAAAGATGTAGGCTAACTGAATACTGGCAAACACTTTGCACAGAACTCTGGTTGTTTCATGCTGCTGCTGAGGTTATTTCAGTGTCTAGTGGTCAATCAGCTACATCAACAAAATGACTGAAGGTAAGTGTCCTCATCAAGTGAACTGAGACAAACAAAGCTAATCTTTTCATTCCAGACTTTCACCTAGCAAGAAGAAGGTGCCTTTGGCTTTAAAGGAGAGAAATGAAATCCTCCTAACATTATTAACTTCTGCCTCCCTCCTCCCCTTTTTGTTCCCTTGCTTATAAATTGTGATAAAATGAAGATAAGCTAGAACAACAGATGAGCAATAAGAGATAAAGGGCTTCAAGCATGGAATGGACTATATACATTGATTTCAAAGGAATAAGTGACCTTGACTGCACGTTTGAAGACAAATCAGTTTCATTCTTTTATTTATTCACACCCCAGAAATTAAATATAATACAGCCTGTTATTAAAATAGCTTCTTTGCATTCCATCTATTTGCAAGGCTACATGTATTTGTAGAGAATTTAATATTATTTATACTATCATTTCCACTTTGTGATGTTGCCTTCTCAGTATCATTCTTGAATTTTTTTTATTAAAATGTCCCAGTTAATTACAAGTAAGATTCAGCTAAAATAGCCGGGATTGTTCTTATTATGTAACGTATATGGTTCAGTGATATTAACAATGCACAAATAAATGGAATCAAGGATGGTGCATTTTCATCCTACCTCAGTACTTAGGTGCTAGTTTATACTTGTAGTTGAGGTTTTATTATTTTCAAACTTAGCCCAAAGAGCTGACAGTGACACACTCATAATTATTCATTATAATAATTTATATTTTATCCCCAAATACACATTATTTTTCATTCTACCATAAGATGCTGTGGAGTGTTGTGGCAGTGGGGTGTTGAATACTTGCTGAGTTCTACCCAAGAGGTGGCTGAGTTTCACCAATGGCTGCAATGCAACATACGTTTCTTGATAATTGTATGTCTATAGCTACAGATAGACTGTTCACAGTATATGTTGTGATGATATCCACATATATAAATGGTAGAGCCATGTGATAAATAAATGTACCATTTCACTTTTAAAATCACAAATATTACTACTTCTTGTAACCACTAGGTTCCCCATAGCACCTCCCATCAAACCTGGCCCAAACCTATCTGACTGAAGAGAGCTCAGCCTGAAATTTGTATAACTTCTATCACTGCCATAAGTGACACTGAGTACATGTGCAAAGCTGCAGTTTCCGAACACCAGTAACATAAGTGTGATCTCCAGCAGTTAATGTGGACAAGTTGCTGAACTTCTACATTATCGAGTTAAACAGCTTAAAAAGACAACAACAAAAAAGCCTCTGCCCACACATGCAGCAGTAGCAGAATTGCAAACTAAATGACTGAATCAATCATCACTCACTTAGGAACAATTCCATCCTGAGAGGCTTCATCCCATCCTTTTAATCCAAGTGATCTCCCATAGACTTTAGGATGGACCAGTCTGTCTAGCATACCCTCCAGCTGCTGAAGGCTGGGAAGATGCCTATACCTCCCTGGCTTAACCTTCACTACCCACAGCATCTTTGTTTTGCTATCCCAGAAAGGGAGGGTGGGGATTCAAGACAATTTACTTTTGTGAGTGATGTTCCATACTGTAGATTTACCCACTTTCTTTCTGGATTCGCACCCTACAACAGCCTTCTGCACCCATGTGACTCACATGATGAAAACTTACAGCATTCTTTCCCAGAATGCCCTCTATTAATCACCTAATGGACTTTTTCACTGAATATGTGAAGGGGAAAACAAGCATGAATGTAGAGACAGATTGCTGGTTTATTACCTCCGGGGATGCTCCCCCTTTAATATATGTCACCCTGCAGAAATCAGAGCACTCCTATGCCCATCAGAACAATGTCCTCAGACAACCAGATCCACTGTTCACATAGCAATTCCACAACCAGCTGACCCAAAAGAGTCTTGTCTGTTTCACCTTGCTAAGTGGTTAATTAAAGATCTCAGCAGGTACACTGACTCCTTTGGTTCTTTTTCGGTTATTGGTTTGGGTTATCAGACCTCACACAGATGGGCCCCAGAGCCCCAGGAAGCAACTCCTTCAATCTATCATCACTAACACCAATATCAACCTCAGAAGCAGAAGGCTTGCAGCATGTTCTCTAGTAGAAAATGTCATCAGAGGGGAAACCTGCTATTGACCTCAAGAAGAGCATGATTTGGCATTCAGAAATAGAAGGGAAGGTCTCTTTAGCCAACCTAAGCAAAAGCCAGGCACCTACCCACATGTCCACCTTGTTTTTCTCCATTTTTGTCTCCTGTTTGTGGCTGTCATTCTGAGATGAATTATTCCATGCCCATCTGTTGCCACTTGTGTTAAATCACTACAGATTGCAATTTAGTTCTCTTTTGGTGTCTGCAGATTTAGTTTATTGATTAGATTATCCACCGAGCAGACTTTTTTGTCATGCTCTTCATGCACACATCCATGCTTGCTTATATAACTTTTAGCCTGCACTGTTGCTCTGAGTTTTTGCCTTGGGAGTCTTGTCTTAAGAGAATGGATTGATTTAGCTTAACAATAGGCCAGTTTTGTCTGAAAATGACTCCCACAGTTGTCAAATAAGGTTACACGTGGTGTTGTATTTTATGCCAATTTTATCCTTCCATATCAGCCCACTCAGTCATTCCCTACCTGCTTCAGGGGAGGCTTTCAGTGCTGCTCATATTTAATTTTTTAACACATATCCCTGGAGGTGGGGATTGGCTAAGTATGTCATGTCCCCTTTCTAGTGGCAGGCATAACAGATAAAAGCCCACTATTATTACCACCTAGTTGAGTTATTCTCTTAGCGCAAATGGTAGAGGTGTCTACTTTTGTTATCTGGCTGTCTGATGTTCAAGCCCTGCTGACAGAGGCAAGGGCTTTTGCAAAGTCGTGACCTATACAATGATATGAATGCCTATATTGCTCAGGCTCAGCTCCCCTGGTAAAGGGATGTATATAATGCACTGGATAACTGTGTTACATCCCCCTCTAGTGGCTAGTCCAATTACATAAAAGGCTACTAATACCTCTACCTAATGGAGTTACACCTATAGCTGAGTGCCAAGGCCTGGCCTGAAGATCCCATGTTCAAACCATGCTAATGGCTTAGATTCCATTACATAGGGATCATTACCATGGTTGTGTGACAAAGTGGGGGATTTTCTTAATGTTCTGTATGAATACTGTGTGTGTGCCTCAGTTTCCCCTAGGTATTGCATGATTAACTAGGTGGTGAGACAAGAGTGTTTGATCTTTGCTGAGACCTCTACAGGACCAGGTGTGACTGTTTTCTAGGTATCTGGCCCAGACAATGGCTGGACACTTTGTAACCTAGCTACTGAGGACAGGGGACCCACCCTCTGCAGAAGCCAGCTGGCTGTGACAAGTTGGAGAACAAAGAGCTGAAATGGAGGCCGGGTGATCCTGTTTGCCCGGGGAAGAGGAACAAAGGATAGAGGAGGGGCAAATGCACGTGACTTTGGGTGGGTTGCTGGAACAGGACACTCTTCTGTTTTGGGGTTGGTGGGGGGGCGGGGAAGAGACAGGGCTCTGGGTCTGACTAAGATGGACTTTGCTGTCATTTCCTGTTTTCAGTGCTAACAAAGAACTTTTTCACGCTGTATTCCAGAAACTAATATATCCTTCTGTTTTAAATGATGACTGAGAGCCATTGTGGACTGTGGAAGTTGGGGGTGCGTGACTACCCTTTGGGGTGTGTGTAAGGTTTCCCCAGGTACCCTATTCAGGAGGACTCACTGCAGGGAGCTCATGGCGTGTAACAGGTGTGCTGAAGGCTCAGAGGTTGTTCCCAGGAGGCGATGAAGTCAAGGTTTACCCTAGTGAGAGTATGCCCTGAGGTGAGGGGTTGTCACATTGAAGAGGGTCCTGCCTGACATTAATTCAGAGCTGTTTGTGAGTACCGAGCCCCTGCACCCGTAACACGTGGATTCCATCTGTCTCTTTCACATTTCACTGAACCACAAGGTGCAGGCTTTTAAAGGCAAATAGTTACTGTAGGGATGATGTGGAACCGCACAAAGCATGACATGCTAATCTGACAGCAGGTTTTCGGTTAACATGATGTGACATAACAAGAAAGTGTGTAAAGTTTCAAGCTTTTCCTCTTCATCTTCTAAGCATTACACAACTTGACAGTGCATATATATATATATAAAATACAGTATAAACATTTCTCTCCTCTCTTCTTTTGGGCTAACCCTCCTGATAGTTCCCTTCATTCATATCTTTATGCCCTCTTTCAGGCTATCCCTTATGACTAGAACAAGCTGCCCTGACTATAAGCTAAGGCCCTCCATAATTTTGTTAGAGAAGGTCTCGAAAACCCACCTATCCCAGGAAGCATCCAGTTACAATGACCACATCTGTGAGTGCCTCTATGACATGTGCCTGAACTGTTATGTCCTATCTTACATTATACTGTGAACACTTATGTATTTAGCCCATGAGCACCTCTAGGCAGGGATTGTATCTGGCCAACTGTAAAGTGCCATGCACATTTTCCAGCACTAATGATAAATAAGAATAATAAATAAGATGGTGGTAATTTGGCTCATGAGGCAATATTGAATCAATTAGATGGAGTAGTACAATATGCTAGGAATCCCCTCCCCATTAAAATAAATTTGGGCAGTCATGTGAGTATTCCTTTCCTGTTACCTTGATGTGTTAGTTACTTGTCATCTGGGATGGGATGCCTTAGTCTGGTCAAACTGCTCAGTGGGGGAGGCATGATGGCATCCCGCCTCCTTTTCACTCCCCCAATCACAGAGCCAGTCAGGCCCACAGCATAAATTAGAGCAGCTTCTGGGCTGCTCTATTTACACCTAGCTGTGGGATCACTGACACTCAGCAATGCTCCAGCAATGACTTCTGTGCCAGGGCTGTAGAGCAGACGTTCTGAACCTTTTTCTTTCTGAGCCACACGTGCCCCCTCGCCCCCCGCCCCAAGCTATAAAAACTTCACAGCCCAGGTATGACACAACAACTGTTTTTCTGCATATAAAAGCCATGGCCAGCATTAGGGGGTAGCAAACAGGGCAGTTGCCTGGGGCCCTACACCACAGAGGACTCTGCAAAACAAAGTTGCTCAGGCTTTGGCTTCAGCCTCAGGTCATGGGGCTCAGTGCCCCATGCTGCAATCCCGTGAGGTAGGGCTTTGGCTTTCTGCCCTGGGTTCTAGTATGTCAAAAGCTGGCCATATTTGGCAGACTCCCTGAAACCTGCTCACGGTCCCCCTGTGGGCCCCGGACCCCTGGTTGAGAATCACTGCTGTACAGGATGGTGTAGGCGCAGTTAACCTAACTCTGTGCTCTAGATATTATTATGCACAGTGAACATCCTCAGAGTGCCAGTTAAACTGGCTTTCCAGCTCCTGTGTGTTGCCAGAGTAATCCAAGGCAGTAGAACAGACCAGTGACTCCATCCTTTATTCTGGTAATTTAGGAAAGGATTATTAATTGAAGGAAGAGTTCATTGAGATATCTGTATAGAAAATAAAAATAGCCTATTAACTGAGTGGAAGCTCCTGATTGTACCAAATGCAATATGGCTCTAAGAATTCACCATGTGTTCTGACAACTTGACCAGGTACACCTAGGAACCCTGATTATACTCTGTACATCCTGATATTTAGTTGAGAATAATTTAATCTGTTGTACATAACAAAGAAATACAAGCAACTCTACCAGAACAGCTCTGTCAATATTTATGAAGTCCCTATCATTGCAGTATCTAAGGCGTCAATGGTTGTACTCATGCTTAAAACTAAGCACCTGCTTATGTGCATTGCTGGATCATGGCCTGAGAGTTGTACATGGATTGAATAAAATATATAGAGAAATGTTCCGTGGGAGTCTTGTGTAAGCTTGGTGTAATTTTGGATGTACTCTTGGTCTGTCAATTGAGTGAGAAGTCAGGTCTCAGTACTGCTCTAAGATTAATTTTGGACAGTTATTTACAAGGGGGCTAACAAATTAACTTCCTTGTTTCCATTTAGTCCAGTATCTACAGTCATGGTCAATAAGTTTTTTTTTTAAAAAAAAATCATACTCCTTAAAATACATGGCCTAATCTGCATCACTAGAAAATGGGGAAAATCCATTCCTAATCCCACCCCCCATGATTCATTTATGCCCTGAAGCATGAGGTGCCCTGTCCCATAGAACTTTTTCATTTACTTATCACAGCTGCAAATGTTATTCCAGTTCCCATAAATACCTATTTTTTAAAATTTTCTGCTAAAGGACAAAGCATTTGAGATCTGGTTTGTGTGACTATTCCTCTAGGCAGATCCAGGTTTCATCCTGCAGCTGTATTTTAGCACTAACTAATAATCACTTCCAAGTTAAACCTTCAAAGGAGTCCCAGATCATGTATTTAAATTCTAGGAAAATATTCCCTCAACTCCTTAAAGTTAATGATCTTCAATTTCACTTGCCACATATTTCTAAGCTTATAATAGCAATACATGAGAGCGTCAAAACTTTTTATAGTTGCACTGAAGGAATATTTGCATAATTGTTAGTGTATAATCTGTTTTAATAATGCTACTTTTTTTAACTATTGCAGCTAATATATGTGGGGCTATTAAGTATAGGACAATTCTTCAGTTGAACTGTATATGATGGAAAAGAAAATGCATTTATGCATACCAGCGCGTCAACTTTAGTCTAGTATAATGCTAACATTTTTACATTTATGCAGACATACTATGTGGCTTAAAATTATGATGTCCTCATTCATGTGCTCCTCACTCTGCTGTATATTACGGCTCTGCCCTTTCTTTCTCAGAAGATTCCAATATTACTGGGAATAGTTAACAAAAGACAGTATTGGCAAGGTGCTCCACCTTCACAGTCGGGCAGAGGGTCCTCGGTTTATTGTCACTGATTTCAAGCACTGAAGATGCACTCTGAGTGAATGCTCAGGGAAGCTATTCATAGCCGCTTTGGTCATATCATATAAGGCTTGATTCACCTCTGTGCAGTTTAAGTCAATGTTGCAGGAGTGGAGAGGAAATTGTCTCTCTCCTGTTCAGAGAATAGTGGGGATGGGTGTGAGCCCTGGCACAAGTTATTTGTGCCCCTACTCCACTGACCAATATGAGGTAAGCAGAGGCATAGAATCGAGGTGGGGGGAGATAAGAATGACCCAATTCCACCCTTCTCAATGCCAAATCTCCTCCTCTAGTCCACCTGCCCTAAGGGTTGCATGGAACTGCCAGAGCCAGCTCTTCTCTTGGTGGTAGGAGCCTTATGCTCTGAGAGTATTCCTTGGTGGGGGCTCTAACTCTGTGGTCCCTTTATAACAACTTTTGCACTTCTCTGAGAAAGTATCACAAAGGCGTTTTTTTCTAGCGGTCCTTTGAAATTCCCAGCCTCAGCAAATCCATTCTTTGGGATTTATGTTTTGCAAGTAGACTCTAAACTATTACTAAAATAACCCATGCAGAAAATGATGGAGGCTTTAGAGTAAGATTTTGTTTCAGAGTTACTTTTTATTCCATACATTCAATAAAGAAGCTCAGAAAGAAATGCACTTAGATAAGCAGTAGTGCTTAGAACTGCAACTCGTTGACCTGCCTGCTATCCATCGTATTTACCCTATGTTATTTTTCCAAAACACTGGCTTCCTTTAAAAGATAAGCACAAACCGGCTCCTGTGTCATTAGCAAGGTACAGAAACAATTGTATTCCTTCTGACATTGGTTCCGGTCAATCAGTTACTACAGAAATCAAATGCTGTTTTTGTTGTAGTACAAATGTCTAATCTCAAATTGTTTGGTGCCTACTCAGCTTTGATTGTGTCTGCTTCATCCTTCTTTGCAAGGAGCCAGAACAGGGCCCATTTTGGGATTGCATTTGGAAGCAGCATAATCGAATTAGCTCTAGGGGAAAAAAAACATAAATAAAAGCCTTGACATAGCTGTTATTCAGGCAGAAACTGTGTGTGTGCTGCAAGAAGGCATCAGACCTCAGCAGAGCAAACTGCTAGCCAAAGGAAGGCCAAATCTGGCCTGCCTCTCACAACAGCTGTTGGAAGCCCTGTCTACATTCACCCTGAATTACACTCTTGCTCAACAGCTTTGCCAGTTCCTGACAAACATAACATTGAGTCTCAGAGAACATTGAGGGGAATATGGTTGCTGAGGTTAAATAGCTGTGGTCACGTGATTTCTGCACATTCTGTGCTGGGGGAGAGGGGTCGGCTCTGTCTTATTATTGACACTGTGTACTGTTGTTTTCCATTTTAAGTTAAAAGCTTGGAATTTTAAAAAGCCAAACGATGAGAAGCACCAGGCACCAGTTCCACTTGCCACTTAATTTGAGGAGGAAAAGCAGCCAGTTGCCCAACGTGTTTTACAGAAGAAACAATCCATCTTGGGGGAGGGGGCTAGCTCAGTGGTTTGAGCATTAGCCTGCTAAACCCCAGATTGCGAGTTCAATCCTTGAGGGGGCCATTTAGGGATCTGGGGCAAAACTTGGGGATTGGTCCTGCTTTGAGCAGGGGGTTGGACTAGATGATCTCCTGAGGTCCCTTCCAATCCTGATATTCTATGAGCCACACTAGCCTTTCCAACTTCAATATCTCCTTTCACCATACAAATGACTTCTGCTTCCCATGAATGCTCTTGTACCTTCTTGTCTAAAATGAGACAGGACCTAGCTTTTCTAGGGATGAAATTATTTCACCTGCTTATCGTCTGCATCCAGACTGTAACAGTTTTTGTTTGTTTGTTTTGCTGCTGCTGTTGGCAGAAAATCTGACCCAGAAAGTATTGTTAATGCGTTCAGAGATGCAGGGCCGCAGTGCTCACTGAGAGCATTTCAAAGACAAGGCAGTACAAAATGGCATGATCACTTATTGTTGTTATTAGCATTACTTATTTGGCTTATACGTGTGCCTAATGGCCACAACTGAGATTCAGAGCTCCTTGTACCTAGGCACTGTACAAGTATATTGGTCTTGCAGTACAGGATCTTCTTGCATGGATGTTGGCTATGTAGGCCTGAGACAGGAGATGGAGGGTTCCAGAGACAGCAATGTTACTGCCTGTTTGGATTCATTGGGTAACCCACCTCTCATACAAATCTTAAGTTAAAAGACATCCTTTTATTCATACATTTCACATTGCTTGGAGAGAGCAGGTACTGATCATTACACCGTACAACCCATCATATTACATTACAAGTCTTACGCATTTCCCAGGGGATTGTAACTCTTGATTAAGCTGAGCTGCCAGTAACTGAGCAGTACTGACTGCTCCAGTAACATGTAGCGGGGCAGGGAGAAGAAGGATGGTCCAATGTTTAAGGCATTAGCCTTGGACTTGGGTAAGTCACTTAACATCTCTGTGCTTCAGGGCCCTATCTGTAAATTGTGAATAACAGCATTGCCTGCCTTAAAATGGTGGTGTGAGAATAAATATACTAAACAAGAATGTGAGGTGCTCAGCTAATATAGTGCTGTGGCCTCATAAGTGTCATGGATAGTGGGTTTTGAGTAAAAACATTCTTCTTCTGCCATTTTGCAATCCACTCATATTTGCTAGATAAACAGTCATGCCAGGGTTTTTTATTTTATTTAGATTCTCCGAGTATACACTGATTAATGTTCCTCTCCTTAGGGGTTGGCAAGTCTAGCGGTGATTGTTCTGAAAGCAGCAAGATAATGTTCTGTATCGTATCTGCCATTGCGACACATTACAGAAATAATGTTCTAAGGCTAACCTGTACTAAATAGATTTTATATTTAACTTGCCCGCAACAGCTGTCAGGGTATAAATCTCATTTCTTTATCCAAATCATTATGAAGACCAACTTGACCTGTAAAATCTGGGACATAAATATAGAAAGTGATGTTGATATCCCTCCTATAAAGTGGCATATCTTAGGTGTACTGTAAATGTATTGTTAGGAGAACTGTTTATTCTATGTTTATGAGGATTGTCAAAGCTCGGTTAGTTACATATCAATGTAACTTGTGAGTGTTCTCAACTCTGAGCCTGAAGGTTAGTACATTTCCGTTCCATATCAGGCCTGAGCTCATCCTCAACAGTAACATCATTGTGTCTTCTTAGGAGTGAAGGGGCTTGAGTGGTAAATATTCCACCCTTCAAATAAGACATTGAATGATCCTTTATATCTGTCTTGATGGAAGCTAAAGGATCTGTGGCAATTCTGAACAGCAAACGAGATGACCTGATTGTTCCAAATGGCTAGTATTCTTTTTCTTTACTAAATAGGTTCCAGAGCTCAAAACACTTTCAGAGTTACTGCAGCAGTGGGCCAGATCCTTGGATGTAAATCAATGTAGCTCCACTGACTTCAAGTTATTAACTACAGAATAGCTTAAAAAATCCCAACTATTTTAGAGGCTTTGCCTTCAATTGTGCTACGTTGAAATTGCCTTAGTTACTCTGAGTCATTCTCTTCCTCTGTGCTCAGCTCCTCCCATTGAAATCGATGGCGCTGCTGAAGAGCAAATTTGGCTCTTTGAGATAGAAAATGATAAGGGGAAACAGGAATTTGATAGGTGTGGTGAAGTGAGCGACATAAGTCCAAGGAGGGAGACAAGTCAGTACTAAGGAATTCAACAATCTGTTTAAATCTATATTTTAGGAATTCAATAACCTGTTTACATATATACATTTGGACTTAAGAGACTCTCTGTGAAAGAGGAGGGATGGGCCTCCGGTTAGGGCACTAACCTAGGGCTTAAGAGGCTTACGTTTAAGTCCCTGTTCTACCACAGACTGCCTGTATCATCTTGAGCAAGTCACTGTGGGCTACATTTTAAAGGTGTTTAGGTGCTTAAAGATGCAGAGAAGCACCTAGTGGGATTTTCAAAAGTGCCGAGGTGCCTAACTCCCATTGGCCCTTAGTCTCCTGTGTCTTAGTTCCCATCTGTAAAATGGCACTTCCCTAGCTCCAGAGGTGTTGTGAGGATAAATACATTAAAAGACTGGGAGAGTCTCAGTTATCCGGTGCTGGCTGCCATATAGGTAACTTAGAAAAAAACTTCTGCTGAAACCCACTTCAGCATAGATGCTATCTATCTAATATAATCTATCTAAGATTTACAGTCCTTAAGAGATGCTGTATAGTTGAGAATTTGACTGTGCACATAATATCACTGGGACAGTGAGGCTGGCAATGTTATTAATGGAGAGCAGAACAGCTACTCTGCACTTGAACAGCAAACACACATGTTTAACTGTCCAGAATTGCTCTTTCATAAGTCTTGAGGCTTTTTTTTTTCTTCTCTTTTCTCTATATACATAGGGCTGAAACAGAGCGGGAACTGTTTCTCGTCGGCTGACTTCTGTTGTGGCACCTTAGTGAGCTGTAGCTCACAAAAGCTTATGATCAAATAAATTTGTTAGTCGCTAAGGTGCCACAAGTCCTCCTGTTCTTTTTGCGGATACAGATGAACACAGCTGCTACTCTGAAACCTAACTGCTGTTGGTTATCTTTAAAGTTCAAGTACAGATTTATATATATAAATAGATAAGGATGATACATGTATTAACACCTCCTAGGATCTGATGTATCCTCATTTCTCCTTGGTGGAAGACATGCTAATAACCTTCTGTTTGTTATTTTACTTATTATGCTCCTGGGACTCCAGACTGGTTAGCCACTGTATGGTGCTCCAAATTTGTTCTTGCTTAACAACTAATAAATAATATTAATTACTAGCCTTTCAGATACCTACAGTCAACTGCAGGAGCTGTTTATGACTTTTTTAAGAACAAAATAACATGATTAAATGTTGCTGTCGTGTAAAAATGAGTGGCATACTATAATCCTCAAGTTTTTTTCAACCGTTTTGATGGCACCTTATTTCCATAACAATAGATAAACAACCGTGTCATATAAGGCAATAATTTCATTGATTGTTCCAGGCAACTTCATAGACTATGTCAGCTGATGTTCCTCAAGTGATTTTTCACTAGCTTCTCAAGATGGAATGTTCCTGTATTACATTGTTTCATATTTTACACATAATCTGTTTACATGTAGCGGTTGTCAGGGTTTCCTCCCTACTCTGAACTCTACGGTACAGATTTGGGGACCTGCATGAAAGACCCCTGCAAGCTTATTTCTACCAGCTTAGGTTAAAACTTCCCCAAGGCACAAATTCTCTGCCCTTGTAGGGTACGCTGCCACCACCAAGTGATTTAACAAAGAATCTGGGAAAGGACCACTTGGAGTTCCTATTCTCCCAAAATATTCCCCCAAGCCCTTATGCCCCCTTTCCTGGGCAGGCTTGAGAATAATATCCGAACCAACTGGTTACAAAGTGATCACAGATCCCAACCCCTGGGTCTTAGGACAATAGAGAAATCAGTCAGGTTTTTAAAAGAAGGATTTTATTTAAAAAAAAAGGTAAAATTCACCTCTGTAAAATCAGGATGGAAAATAACTTTACAGGGTAACAAAGGATTCAAAAACACAGCAGAACTTCCTCTAGGCTTAGTTTCAAAGTTACAAAAAACAGGAATAAACCTCCCTCCAGCAAAGGAAAAATTCACAAGCAAAACAAAAGATAATCTAATACGCCTTGCCTGGCTTTTACTTACAATTTTTGTAATATGAGAGACTTTTAGGATGGTTTATAGGAGAAGGAGTTTTCTGTCCTGATGCTTCTCTGCTTCTCAAGAGAACACACAAAACAAAACCTTGCCCCCCGCCCAATATTTGAAAATATCTTCTTTCCCCATTGTTCCTTTTGGTCAGGTACCAACCAGGTTATCTGAGCTTCTTAACCCCTTACAGGTAAGGAGGAATTCTAGACTACCCTTAGCTTTATGGTTATGACAGTGGTCTCATAATAAAAAAGCTCCTATAGGAACCTCATGCTGATACAGTATGATAGCATATCTGTACTACAGAGGATGGGCTCAATCCACAGGTGTGCCGAAACAGGTCTCAGGACACCTGGTTGGTGAGGGAGGGAAGAGGTAGCTTTACACCACCTTTCTGCTCCCCCTCCTTCCCCAGTTATCATGGGTCCTGGTTAAGGAGACTTACTACGGGCTGAAGATCTTGCCCTGTCACTTTGACCCCTAGCCAATATTGTGAGGAGAATAGAAAAGGCTATGCTGCAACAAAAAGCCCTGGAGTCATTCTGGACAGCTTCGACAATGTGCAATGTATAACCCCTGGCTGATTCAAAGGGTTGGTGGGTTCACAGCCTTGCTCTCCCTACTCCTTTTGTGGTGAAACAACTGTAACTGCAACTATGGCTGACCACAGCCCAAAACCATAGCGGGGAGCTGGCATTTGTACCTCCTGCCCATTCCCCCCCTTTGTACACCCACTCAGGGCCAGCCGCTCATTACCGCTACTGTAACCATGCCTCAGTGAGCCACAACTGAGAATGCCAAATTCAGGCTGAACTGCTGAGAAATAGGGCAGATACACCCCAAGACTGGTGGCTAATCCCCCTAGGATATACCAAACCAGCAACAAAAGTAAACTTCTGTTTCACCACACTGATTAACAATAAGTCATAAAGGCAGTGTCCTCAGGCATTCCAGTCCTTTATTACCACCGAAAACACTAGAATTAGAGATGGTTCTTTAAAACCAACCTTTTCAAATAAAAGATTCTTCTGATCCCAAAGGACCAGCCATACACCCAGGTCAGTATATAATTTAGATCTTACCCCAAAATCATGCTGATGCCAATCCTTTAATATTTAAAATCTAAAGGTTTCTTCAAAGAAAGAAAGAAAGAAAGAAAGAAAAGCAATCAAGACAGAAAGAAAGAAAGAAAAAAAGAAAAGAAAAGAAAAAGAAAGAAAAAGAGAAAAAGAAAGAAAGAAAGGTGAGAGTTCAAATTGGTTAAAGGAGTCAAATACAATAAATGCAAAGTTCTTGGTTCAGGCTTGTAGCAGTGATGGAATAAACTGCTAGCTTAAGTCAAGTCTCGGGCTGCTTCCAAATCACTGGAAGGACCTCTGTCCCTTGTTTAGAATGTTCCCATTAGTATAGTCCATAGTCCAAAGGTTTGGGCAGAAAGGAGGAAAAATAGAGGGGTTTCCACGACCTTTTATATCTTCTGCCACGTGGAGGGAAACTAGGGTGACCAGATGTTCCGATTTTATAGGGACAGTTCCAAGTTTTGGGTCTTTTTCTTATATAGGCTTCTATTACCCTCTGCCCCCATCCCGATTTTTCACATTTGCTGTTTGGTCACCGTAAGAGAAACCCATTGCTCTTACTGTGGAAAAGTACAGTAACATGATGGTTGGAGTCACATGGACAAGTCACATGTCCATGCATTTCGCCTAGTCATTGCAGGAAGCCATTACCTATACTTCAGATGGAACATTTGCTGGACAAATGTAGACAAATTTGTTATATAGTCTTCTATTACCCTCTGCCCCCATCCCGATTTTTCACATTTGCTGTCTGGTCACCGTAAGAGAAACCCATTGCTCTTACTGTGGAAAAGTACAGTAACAAGATGGTTGGAGTCACATGGACAAGTCACATGTCCATGCATTTCGCCTAGTCATTGCAGGAAGCCATTACCTATACTTCAGATGGAACATTTGCTGGACAGTCCATTCAGGTAGATGGGCATCTCCCATGGTCCATTGTCAGTTAAGTGTTTCTTGATGAGCCACTTAATTTGAATAGTCCCTTCAAGATGTGCTGGCTAACTACCTTGTGGGTGTTACCCCAGGAGCAAACATTTGAAATACATGTATAGAGTCAATACTCATAACTTCAAATACAAAGATGATACATGCATACAGATAGCATAATCATAACCAGCAAATCATAACCTTTTCACAGACATCTTACATGCCACATTTGTACAAGATTTGTTGTAAATATATAACAGTGGTTGCATCAATGATCTATATGGTCATATTTTAATCAGATAACGTCACAGCTATCATGACTTTTTATGTGTTCCAGTCATCTAGAGGTATTTCTAGAAACCATATCTAATGGCATCAGTCACCTGTGTATTGACAGTTCAACTTGAGTCCCTGTACTACAAACCAATGATCACAATTCTCCTTTGTAAATGATGCAGTTGTAACGAGTTAGTTAATGGCTTCCAGATAAATAGATTTATTGATGCAATTTGGCTGTACATGGATAGGATGAAATACTGGTGTGTTTATAAAATATTTACATAGCTCAACATTTTGCTTTGCAGCAATGGAATGGGAAACAATCAAACAACGTGGGGTCTTTGTCAGCACTGTTTCATTTGCCAGATTTTTATTTTGTTTTGCCATGTCCCTACATTAGGTTTTCCTCATGCTAAATTGATCCAGATCATTAGTTAATGATTATCTCTTCAGTGTAAAATCAGATTTCTTAAGCTATCACAACTGGCTGTGATTTTAAGATTATGCATAAACCTGTGTGCATTTGTCTGCTCCGTATTTAAGTCATTCCACTATTCATCGAAAACCTCATCAGGACAGATAATAAACCACTTCATGAACAGATGTGCCACTTATTCATCTAGTTCTGTAATGATAATGAAGAAAATTTAATCTGGAGTGTCTATGAAAGATGATCTAAAAGACAGATTGGTATGAATAATAAAGACTCTACACTGGAATTTAAAAACTGACATGAAAAGGCAATCATTAACTACTCTACAATGCCGCCTTTGATATAGTCCAATTTTGTACAAAAACAAGCACCTCTTGGGTGCTGGACTCCACAAGGCGCTACTATTTCTACAGACGTAAATGTTTTAAATTGCTTTTACTTTAAAGGAACATAAAGGATAAATTCTTTTACAGCTGGAAGCAATGTCTGACATTGCAAAATGCTGAAAATATGTTCAAGAGAGATTGGAGAGTTCAGACACATTCAAGGTGAACTGAATAACACATGTAACTGAATGTTCTCTCTGAGAAATAAGCAAATGTGGAGACAAGTGGATATTTGTAAAACCACCTTGTGCTGGACAATGATTTCCTCCATTTATTGGATATACATGTATAGTTGTTTGGACATTGTTGCCGCATAAATACAGCTATTGATTCCTGTCAGTACAAAAAAGGCAGTATTATATCAGCAATATAGCCACAAGACACTCCCTGAATAAATGGATATTTACAATGAGCTGAATGGAAGTATAGAGTCACATGATTTCTGTTAACCTTAAAAAAAGCTGAGCAGCTAAACGCCATCTGACTCGAGAGTCTCACAGCCCATGTATATTCTTGCGCTGTATTCCCACAAGTCCATAATGCTGACAGAATTAATATTATTCCCTGTAGCAAAGGAACCTGAGGGGAAACAGGCCAGTAATAGTAAATCTTTTTTTAACAGTTTGTCAACAAAAAATGTTGCATCTGGCACTAAGAACGTTGCCAATCTCTTTCAGCATCTGTCTCAGAAGCAACAGCAGCAGCAGCTGCAGGAAATTCTGGGTTATGAATATGGGATATAGAAGTGTTGTTTGTGAGGGGAATTGTGGAAGTTGGATCAAGTTCCTCCCTGGTGTAAGTATTGAAACCAGTGGACATTGCACCGACTTACAGCAAGGTTGAGATTGGTCCTTAGCTTTGTGTATTAGAACCTATTGGATAAGTGCCCAGAGCCTAAGATGGCACCTATATGTCATATTTAATAAATCTGGAAAATAATGGGTCTCCTTTGCCTCACTGAACAAACAGTCTCCTTTATTTCACTCTGTGAGCAGCTGGGGTCCCCACAGGAAACACATGCACCACAGGGCCTTATCCATAACGTGTGTGTACAGGAACACCCAAAGTAAAGGGGAAGCTATGTTTAACTGGGAGTTTGCTAGGGGTTTGAACTGGGGCTGTGGTAACCATGTTCTTTTTATTTATTTTCTTCTCTTCTCAGGGGTTTCTTTTGAAATTCAGGGCCAAATCCTGGTCATACTGAAGCCCATGTGAATTTTGCCATTGACTTAAATGGAGTCAGGATTTGATATACTCGACTGGAACTCTGGCCTTGATTGGTGCAGATACATCTTTGACTCAATGGAATGTACTCTTCATTCTTACCATCTACTAAGGCAGAAAGGACCATAGAGTAGATGCTGTATGGATGCAAGCTCCAAATCATAAGAGTAAAACTATACTAGTAGAGGTACACATTATTATTATTTAACACATATATTTGTGCTAGTGCTGTTGTAATAATTGGGCTTACAAATTTTCCCTAGTTGTGAGCTCAACTATGTAAAGTGGGTAATAGTTTATGAATGGTCACAATGACGTGTTATATAAAACTGTTTAAGAAAAGGTGTGAGAAGGAGACAGGCTGAATTAATTTAAATAGCAAGAGTTTACTGAGGCTAGTCAAGGACTGTACTAAGATTATGACTGGTAAACAAGAGGAGAAAGGACTGGAAATCAATGGACCAAAATTGAAATTAGGCCTAATTAGTGGGGGAAATTATTCTATCCACTGCCTTTTTGGGGCTCTTATAAAGCAATGATGAAGGGTTGTTGCTGTGACACCAGGCCTTGATGCTCCAGTGGGAAAGCTTGACCATACCTCACTATACCAGTGAGGACCTCAGCCTGATACATGTGAGATCCTGCTCCGTCTTCCCCCCAATTCATGTGTTCCTTTCCATCCCCCACTATCCTCCTGGTCTATCTATTTCTCAGCGGTACTGCACAGCAGCACAGCAAGATGAGATGGCCCAGACAGCTCTGCTCAATCTGAGGGCTGATCAACACTATGGGGGGGGAAGGGGCAGGGGGTATTCGATCTAAGTTATGCAACTTCAGCTATGTGAATAACGTAGCTGAAGTCGACATACTTAGATCTACTTATTGCGGTATCTTCACTGCAGTCTATGGGATTCTTTCCTCTCGATTCCCCTTGCGCTTCTTGTTGAGGTGTAGTACCAGAGTCGACACTAGAGTGATCAGAGGTTGATTTATCACATCTATACTAGACATGATAAATCGACCACTGCTGGATCGATCGCTGCCCGTCGATCTGGCCGGTAGTGTAGACAAGCCCTGAGACCGTGAAGGAGAGGGTCCAGACCAGATCAATCAGATGATATCCCTCACCGGGGAGGTGAGCTGGGGTCCAACCTGCTAGCCCAAAGCCTGTGACTGACCAGCCATTCTGTATCCTGAGAACATCAACAAAAGCTATATTTCCCCCCATCTTTACTATCCTTTCTGTGTTGGTCTGCATTCTTAAAACCAGGAAAGTAAGTATCATTCCCAACCCAGAACTGAAAAACAGATATAACCCTTTCTTCTCCATCAAGGAGGACGGTTTGACTGAACAAAAAACTTTAACCAGTATCTACCATGTCCAAAAAGGGACTTAGCTGGATTTTGATTGTTTTGCATAATGACTCAATTTCAGTGCTTTATTGTCTTGTTTTGATTCCCCTCCCCGCACCCATGACACTCTGTACCTCGGGAGAACACCCTGCACCCCCATGTTCATCCTTATAATATGATTGTGTGGTATCAATGCAAAGTTTGTCATGTTGGGTATCTTCAGAAGGCTCATGATGCACTGAGCATTGTTATCATAATGTTATAGGTTATAATTTCACGTATATAGTTATGAGGCTGAAAATGTGATCTCATGGCTTAAAACAAGCCCAGGCAAAACTCTCCAGGAGCAGAGGGGCAGTTCACAGCTCATCAGGGCATGCATGGGACAAACTCAGCCCTGCCTCACAGGAACAAAGGACACTGGCCTAGACAGCAACAAAGGATCTGTTGGACTCTCGAATGAGTCACCCACCTTCCCTTGGTCAGTTTGGGACTATGATGAGGTAATGCTCACCTGACTCTGAAGGGGCAGGAGGCAAAGCCATGAGGAAAGAAAGAACACGATAAAAGGGGGAGATGTTTGCCATGCTCTCTCTTCCACCTCCATCTACAGACTCCACCACCAAGAGACTGAACACTGAACAAATGGGAGAGCCTGGCTGAAGGGCAACCAGACAGCCTGTGGTGAGAAGTATCTAAGTTTGTATGGGCACTGAAAGTGTTAAGATCAGCTTACAATGCATTTTGCTTTTATTTCATTTGACCAAATCTGACTTCTTGTGCTTTGACTTATAATCACTTAAATCTATCTTTTGTAGTTAATAAATTTGTTTGTTTATTCTACCTGAAGCAGTGTGTTTGGTTTGAAGCATGTCAGAGACTCCCCTTGGGATAACAAGCCCGGTACATATAAATTTCTTTGTTAAATTGATGAACTCATATAAGCTTGCAGCGTCCAGTGGGCATAACTGGACACTGCAAGACGGAGGTTCCTAGGGTTGTGTCTGGGACCAGAGATATTGGCGTGTGTCAATCAGTTGCACAATCCAAACAGCAGCTGCCAAAGATGCTCACTCATGTAGCTGGGAGCAGCTTACATGCCAGAGGCTGTGCGTGAACAGCCCAGGAGGGGGGTTCTCACAGCAAAGCAGGGTAAAGCTGGTTCCCAGAGTTGAGGATTGGAGTGACCTAGAAGATCACTGGTCCAGATAACACCAGGGGAATGTCACCCCACCCCTTCATTTTTCTTTTGTGTGTGTTTCAGTTAATACATTTCTAACCTTTGGCATGAATTTCCTAATATGCTTGCCATGGTACTAAGTGGGCTGTGGTCACTGTAGACCAGCTTCTGAATCTTGTTTAATATTGGACAGTTTCAGAGTCAGGTTAACACCTTTGACTCTTTGGTCCCCTATATTTCATCTAAATTAATACAACAGTGCCTAGAGGCAGCAACTACATAAGGAATCCATTTTTTCGAGGCACTGTATAAACATTGTATAAACAAGCCTCCTGCTCCGGAAAAGAATACTGAGTGCACAGTGTTGAGGGAGTTGAAAAAAGCAACTATTGTGAAAGAAAACAATGTGAACGAGTGAGTCCTTGCACACAAACTGGCCAAATGCCACCTGGAGACAAGAAGATGGAGTCTTCACCCCTCCCCATTGATCAGTTGTCCTCTCATGTCATGTTTTCATAGAGGTGTAAGAATTCGATATGGATTCATTAGAAGGCTTTAAGCAATAGATGAGAGAGGATGCTATAAGATTAATTACCTGGAAGCGCTCAGTGAAAGCCATTGGTCCTGTTTCCTTGATCAAAATGAAGTGTAAGTCAGATTGGCAGCAGCCACCTGCTAGCAGTGTCTAACTGAATTGCAGTAACGATTCAGCAAGCCCTAAGATCAGCAGTCTAAAGGGTCTGAGATGTCAAAACAAAAATGCATTAGAAATATTAGTTATTATTTTGAATAACATCATCAAATCTTTGCTGAACTTTCAAAGGGCAGTTGTTCCCACTGTGTTGCAAGAGCTCAGCTTCCCAGGGGTTAGCAAGGACTGGGGCCGAAGGGTACAATGCTTAATCTTTAAATGAAGTAGGCAGCATTTTAAGAAGTAAGTAGAGTATTTAACTTCTGAAGTAGCTTCACTGAAGATACATCTTCCTGAGGGCAAATAATTAGTTGAGCCACTTATAGCTATTTGTCCATGAGAATGACCCTGAGACTGGTGAAAGTTCACAAAGTGCATCATGCATCACCATCAGAAAGCAACAGATCTATTTCTCTCTATGACATGGAGGTGAAACTGATGTTCGTATGATAAACAAAATATCATTTATAGGCCTGAATCAGAAGCAATTGTAATGACCTAAGCTAGGTCAAAGATGAATAGATGAAGAATTTATAGGCAAAGTTGTTGCTCCTTTGGGAAAGAAATGCTAGACCATATATTTCAAAAAGTTGAGGGAGAATTTGGTACCGTTGGATCTGTGGTACCATACAAATGAAGATGTCCATAAAGAAAGTCCAGCAGAATTCAGTGCAGACTTACCCATGTGTTGCTGCACTCACAGAATTTGCAAAGACAATGAATAAGCCCTGAGAACATATAAATGACTATATTTCTACATTTTCAAAGTGCTGGGGACAGAAGACCAAACCATCTGTTGTTGCTGGCAGCTGTCACAGATAATACAATATTGCAGAATATGCAAGTCACAATGACAAATTGTGAAAAAAATCCCATTTAAGGATGATGAGATATATCTGTTTAGTCATATGCTTGATGTGTACCGTACAATAGGCCCACATTTACGTTGCTATGGTATAAATAAGTCCTTGAGGCGCACATTTGGAATATAGGGCCAAATGCTCACTAAGGTAGTCAGCATGCACAGCTGCTTAACCCCACACTTTTCCTAGCCTGAGACTCCAACCCTCTTGCCCCATTAACTAGAGGGGTTGCTATGGATTGATATCAGGATGCGCCTCTCTTGGCTTACCTACATGGGAGATAAGGTCTTTCTGGCTGACTGACAGCTGAAGCATTGGGGATAGGCCAACAGCTCTGAAACATTTTACAAATAGGAAAACTAAGGAACAGAGAGGTTAGATGACTTGTCCAAGGGCACACCGTGAGTCAGTGGCAGTGCTTGGCATAGACTCTAGGTTGCCTGGCCCCCCATCCCAGCATCTTAACCACAAAACTATTCCTTCTCCCCATTTGTTTAAAGCCTATTTGGACAGTCCTTTCACCCTTGGTGTTTGTAGCATTTTGAGTATCAGCTTTACATTACAGCTGATAGACAGACTGAACCATCTGATAGTGGGTCATTCTGTTTTTTAAACATTCTGTTTTTTAAAATCCTGGAGCAGCCTTTCATGCACAAGCCATTTATTTAACTTGTGACTATCTAACACATCAAGGCAAAGGCAGCGAGCTTTGAGACCCTCTTTTCTCTCCTCTCTGCCCTGGCAAAAGCCAGTATTAAAATAGCATCACATAGTCCATCATGAACCAGCAGTCATATTGGAGCCTACTCTCTGTGTGGCTGTAGGTAGAAAAATGCAGCTTTGGGGTGACCAAAACAATTTGTGAATCTGGGTTAAATTAATCAAATTGCTTTGATTGGGAAAAAAATCCCTAGAAAGCAAAATGTTCATTTTTGACATTTTCAAAATGAAACATTTAGATTTTTTTTATTCAAAACACTTTTACATTTTGAATGTTACTGAATTTTATAATATAATTAAAAAGTTTATAAACCCTGAAAATGAAATAGAATGTTTCATTTGACCTGAAATGACTTTATTTTTTTTAATTTGGCCATTGAATCAAAAACACAAAACAAAACCAGTTATTTGCACAGCTCTAGTTATAGGGAAGGTTCAGTGCTGGTTTGTTAAGCCTGATTAACTATATTTGTTCCTGTAACTGACAAATGCATTCTAGTCAACCGAATCAGCTCTGGGCATTTATCAGCAATTTGGTTTCCTAGTCCTTGATTCCAAAGAAATCATAGGAACATGTAGGTGCCCAAAACATATTCCTGGAAGGACAGTTGATTGTTCCTTATTTGGCTTCCTGCCAAATCAATTTTGGCAACAGCAAAGTCCCTGATTATTTTGGCACAGGGCATGAACTGCTGCAGCATTGTTAAATCTCATTTCAAAAATAGGCAGATAGCACATTATCCAGCCTCTTTTCAGCAGATCATTCTGCCCCAGAAAGAGCATTGAGATGGGTCATGCTGCAATGGTGTCAGCTTTACGCTTCATGCTTCTCCAGCATGCATGTGCTTTTTGCAGTGTAGTGCGAGCCCAGCATAGTCTAATTACAAGTACTTGTTTCTCTGTAGCACCTTTCATATGCCAGGTAGATTTTTACAGAGCCACAAGCTAGGCTCCAGTGGTACAGTGACTGTATGATCAAGTATGGTCATGTCTACTGCACTCTGATGATCCCCCCTCCCTCACTAAGCCTTGGATATCACAGGAGAGCCTATTTCATTCAAACAAGACTTGTTATGCAAGACACCGTGGACACCCCTCTTTCTTTACTGACAATTATCTTTTATCTTCTGCTTGAATAAGAGTCCCAGGCATGTGCAGCAGGAACAGTTGCTTTAACAACTTAATTGAAAGGGAGAAAAGTCTTTTCATCTGTACAGCCATGGGGTGTAGCAATGGTCATTTGGGGTTACTGCACATTGTTCAGTCCATTAAAGCTTTAAAGAATCAGTCCCTATATGTGTAATAAGAAAAGGAGTACTTGTGGCACCTTAGAGACTAACAAATTTATTTGAGCATAAGCTTTCGTGAGCTACAGCTCACTTCATCGGATGCATTCCCGAAATGTATGTAATGTAGCACATTTTGGGAAATAGCTGTCTGTTCTATTAACCTGTTGCTAATTTGGTGGCTAGCAGCCTGGAATCTATGCTATTTATACCTTTACCCCTGACATTCACATCTTCCAATGTGGGGAGGGAGGGATGTTCCTACCTCTGAAAAATAGGTTGTAATCCCTATGCTTGCATATGCTCTCAGCCTTCCCCCTGCTGCCATGTGCTTTTGCTTATTAATTGCTACCACATTAAGGACATCAGCTTAGTTTTTTTTTTTTAAATTTGTCCAGTGCTCCCTTCCTTGCTGGGTAGCAAATGCAAGGAACGCCTGCCAAATATTTGAAAATAAAAGAAAACTCACAACACCTTAGTGGCTGTTTAGCTTGTTTTATTTTTCCTCTTAAGGTTTGCCAGAGTGAAGTTAGTTAATGCCCTGTTCCTGCAGAAAGCTAAGCAGGGCAAAATGCTATCAACGCTGCCAATGCGATCAAAGGAAAATGAAGAGCGAGTGTTAACTACAAGAGTAATTGGTGTGCTTCTTTTCAAACCCAGTCAGGCATTTGAGACAAAAGTGGAATTCTCTGTAACTTTACAAATGAGAGACGTGTGCCAGGTTTGGACTGTGTCTCCAGCATAGTGAGTGAGTCAGTGCTTGAAACAGACAAACCAATTCAGGAACGCTGATTTTAAACTGGGCCAGCTTGTTAGTGACTTTTTTGTAAAATTAATTCAGCCCTTATTTTTCATAAAAAGGTGAAGAAGACACAAGGGTGAAACAGGTGTTGAATCAGAAACTAAAATCTGAATTTTAAACAATGATTGTTGGTGAAGCAAACAGAACCCGTCCAAAAAAAATCTGAATATGCTTTTTCTCCTACATTTGTGTTTTGATGGAATCTGTTAAGGCCAGAGTCTATTATCCTTACTCATCCTGAGTACTGCCTTATACCACAAGAAGTCCCATTGATTTGTAAAGTATTGTGTAGCTGGTACAATTCAGACAAGGTAAGGGTGGCAGAATTTGATATATGACATATTCATGTGACATTATACATGCTAGAAGACTAATTCTATATATATATGGTAAATTCTATATATATGGTGTAAATCAGATCTAAAATATTCCTGATTTAGACCAGTGCAATTGGGAATAAACATTGACTCTAGATTTTTTAGGTTGGTAATAAATTTTCCAAGTGCTGTACAATAAATAACTGTAGAAATACCAATCATCTTCTTTGAAACTAGCTAACTTGACTGTATATACTTACTTAATGGAAAATGCCTGGCTGTCCTTCTTATAAATTCAGTCAAGGTTTAAGGATTTTCCTTAACCACAGAAGAGTGGAGCAAAATTGGACATAGTAATTAAAATAAAGGTCTCAGTGGATGCCAGTTTCTATCTACTTTATCAGAAGGTTCTTCACATCGGCATTGAACTCCAGTTTAGAAATTTAAAGAAACAGTGCTGGGGTCAATTTTTGCCACACCATTGGCGCTACACAGCCTTAAAGTCAGCATAGGCCCACCCTGGAATAGGGGAACCTCTGGTGTCATAGAGAAAGCAAAATGGCCCTGCTTCTACCTGCAGATGACTCACTGTGTATAGCTGGGAGAAAGGCACAGATGGTTAAGCTGAATTGCACCCCACAATCCATCGCTGATATATTGGCTCTTTGGGGCCATTATACTTCTACTGCTCTAACTCATGCCAGAGGTTCTAGTCTGGTGCACACCTGGTCCATGATGTGGGGAATCCAAAGATGACTGAAAGTCCTTTCCTCTTCTACTCAATGAGGTGTGCTCCTGAGCTGCATTGACAAGCGGGTCTGGACTGCATAGCATTTCTGTGCCGTATACAGCTGATGTTCAATAACAATATGGGTCTGCCGTCATTCTAGCTACACACACACACACACACACACTCCCACCCCTTTTGGTAGAAATGATTTCCCTCTGCGTAAGCCAAAACTAAGGGAAGAAGGCCTTGGATGTCTCCAGTGATGGCAATTCTAGTCTCACCTTACATATCTCCAATTATGTCAATTCTACATTCCCCCTTGGCAGCTTATTCTATTGAACAGATTGGGCATTTTGTGGAAATGCTGCTCCCACTCACACCAATTCAACTCAATCAGCCAAGTGTCAATGAGAGCAGAATTTTGCTATGATGTTTTTATTTAATTGGCCCCTGCCACATTTTAAACATGTAACCTTTTTTCTCACAGACTAGAAACTATGTGCAAGGTTTGCCTTCTCAATAACACATCTTTGTTTTTCTAGGCCAAAACAACGATTCGTTTGTTACTCTAAAGGGCATGCTGCAAACTACATGTTTTAATCTCAGGATTTCAAACAGAGGGAGGACTAAGGGTATTTTGAAGGTGCTGAAATACAATGAAAAAGACCTATTCGTGTTATAATTCCAACCTGTTTGGGCTAAAATCTAGATTACAGATGGTCACAAAATGGATTTTTCAGGCTATGAAAAATTTTAAGATTTTTAACTTTTTCCCCATCATGAATGAGGAAGAAAAGACAAAATTTCAAGCTAAACAAAATTCCAGAAAAACAAACAAACCTGTCTGAGTCAGATTAAAACATCGTGTTTTGATAAATTCAGACCGTTTCTTTTCAATGTTGATCCCTTTTAAAATATTTTAAAATACAAAATAAAGTACATTTTGAAATGTAAAAAGCATTTTAAAATGAAAAATTGAAACTTTCCATTCAGAAAATGTTGAAGTAGGATGTTTTGACATTTTTAAAATGTACTTTTTTCCAAACTGAAATGTTGCCAAAAAGCAATATGAGTTTGCGAGTAAGTTTGGTTTAATCGAAATGGCATTTTTCCAACAGAAAACTTTTGATGAATATTGTCCAGCCAACTCTAATCTAGATATCCCTGGAAGATTTCTGATTCTGAGAGGTGCTGAATGCCATTGGCTTCTATTGATCTCATGTGCTACCAAATCTTTGGGTACTTTTACAGACAAACCCGAACATTTGGAAGTTTAACATGCCTCATATACTTAGGTAACTGAGGCAGCTGATGTAAGTTATATTTATTTTGAACATGAATATTCTATGTAGATAAAGGGGTTTTTGTTATTATTATGTCAAATTGTGAATGCACAGTGCACTGGTTACATTTCTATTCCAGTTACCATGGTTGCTAATACTTGAGAAATTGCCTGAGAAAAGAGTGGAATTGTTCTATCCATGCTGGGATGTTTCACCTTATATCATTTGTGCCCACGTAATGTAGCAGTGCTGCTGCTCTGCTCTCTAGATATGAGGCTTGCAGAGATATAGAGAGCCAGGTGTGGCAGACAGCTCCTAGCTGCTTCTAGTTTATCGTAATCATCACTCTGCCAGTACAAGTCTCTTCATCTCTGCTCAGTCCTTATGTAGAGTCAAATCTTTCTTATCATAGCTTCTGGCATACACGCCTCAGGAGACAATAGAAAGCCCACTGGCATCCAAAATAACCACTAGTATTCCATATGCCTAACCTGATCCATCACAGTATAGGTATGGCATGCTATACATATGAGCACAAGGTTAAAGAACATAGGAACAGAACAGACAGAAGAGGGAAAACTGATGCAGCATTAACTATAGTGTTGCATGGCCATCAGGTCACTCGCAGGGTAAAAAGGGTGGGCAGAGAATTGGTGTGACTGAAGTAACATGGGTTCAAGTGCAGTCCTCATTATTCAAATGAGGGGCATTGCTATATGCTCCCTTCTGTGTCTTAATCTTGCTACTAAGCAGAAGTAGCTTTGCTCCACCCCCATTGTCGCAGGATCAGTTCTGCTTATCACTTTTTCCTTGCAATTACGGGTGCAACGGTCCATACTTGTGTCCTGGAAGCATCAAGCCCCTACAACATAGCCTGAGAGCCATCCCAACACACGTGCACAAGTGCACAAATCCCATGCTTCCTGCTGTGCACGACACACGAAGCTGCAGGCTCAAGGTCTCAGCACTGGAGAAGGCTCCCTCCCCCAACAGATGCTATTTTGTAAAGTCTCTCGTTTAGGGTGTTACAAACTATCGCGAATTATATCTGATCTGTCACGCACGGTTCGAGTTTTAGGCTGAGGCACCAAAAACCAGATCCAGATCTGCAGAGTCTAGTAAATTGTTTAATGCATTACGCTCGAGCGTGGTGCCCCCCTGCTAGTCAGGAGGGGACCCTGTATACAGGTTAGACAAAGCTTATATACCCTCTAACATCGCATGCTGTCCTCGTGCATCGGCACTCTTAACCAATGAATTCCATCCCCACCCCATCCTTAGCCACTCTCCGGTGAGTGCTTTCTCGTGTTCTAAAAATGTCAACAACTTTATCATTGAGACATACTGCAAAAACAGGAAGGAGGTCATGGCTGAGATAGTTTAACAAGAAACAGCGGCATACATGTGATTAAAAAGCACAGCATAATACAAAACAGGAAGGACACAGTTCAAGGCCCATCACGATTCCCCAAATGCGCTGCGGTCTGTGCTGCACAGAGACAGGGGCTGGGGCCAAAAGGGGTCAGCTCTGTACATAATGGCTTTTCCCTCAACAAGGGAAATGTCCCCAATTCCCTGAAGATGGGACAACAATGGTCACTGGCTTTCCAACAGCCTGAATTCACTGGATCTTCATAAGAAACTACCCATCTAGCTGTTCACAGATCATTGTTTGATTTCCCCGACATCCAATTTTTGATTTGAGTTTCCTTTGCTTTGTTGCTTCAAAAGAAGCAACTGTGGCATTTGTTGGCACCTTTAAATGTAACACCTTCTATTGTGCCTTCCAAGTGACATAGACTCAAATGAGAGCTGCAGTGGGATAGAAACACCCAAGACAAAATAGCGGCACAGAAGGCTTGAAATTATGTCATGTTCATTTCATTAGCACAAACAATAACCTCAGCTTCACCAGTTTGTGTTTTTTGAGCTACATAATTTATAATAATAAAAGTGTTTAAAATAAAAGGTTTGCATGGAATCCAGATGAATAGGAATCTGAAATGAAGGGCAACCTGGTAATAAGGGAGAATTGTTGAAAGCTATTTATGAGGGCATTTTAATGCGGAGTCTGAGAATAGTATGGAGATGGCGGAAGCTTGTATAAATGAAGAGAGGCATAAATCTCCTGAGTTGTTACCATTGTTTTATCACACATGTGCTTACTTCTCCAGCCTCGCATTTTGGGTGAAGCATGTGCTATGTTACTGTCTTCAATAAAAGGGAAGTAAGTTTGCATTACAAACTTCCAGAGTTCTGGGGTGTTTGAATCCAATGTTTTGTTTCAGCCCATTATAAAGGGCAGGGTCTTCTGTGAAATTTGGATTTAGTTCAGAGAGCACATTTCAGGCACACCCAAAGTTTGGAAGTGTTCAGACCTGATGCACTAGATTCTACCCCACCTCTACTGACTGTTACTACTATGACTAACTTTATTTATTCATTATAATTTATTACTTGTGTGGCAGCAATGCCTAGAGGCTCCAGCTGGGTTTGGGGGACCCCATTCTGCTACTCCAACAAAATGATAGTCTCTGCCCCAAAGATCCTGCAGTCTCAGTATATGATGAGAGACAACAGGTGGATACAACAAACAGATGAAGTCAAGAGACCAGTACAATGATTATGATTAGTTTATTAAGCAGAGATCATAGCACATCAACTGCCTAGTCATTGTCATAAGAACATAAGAACGGCCATACTGGGTCAGACCAAAGGTCCATCTAGCCCAGTATCCTGTCTTTCGATAGTGACCAATGCCAGGTGCCCCAGAGGGAATGGATGGAATAGGTCATCATCAAGTGATCCATTCCCTATCGCCCATTCCCAGCTTCTGGCAAACAGAGGCTAGGGACACCATCCCTGCCCATCTGGCTAATAGCCATTGATGGACCTATCCTCCCTGAATCATCTAGTTCTTTTTTGTTTTTTGTAGATGCCACAGGAGGTCTGAGTTTTTAGGAGAGATTTAAAGGATGGATATCATCACCCCCTCATCTAGATTCCTCATCACCAAGCACTGGAAGCAATAAACTGTCTTATGAACAGATACATATTTTTTCAAAAAAGTAGCTGATTTATTTGTATGCTTAAAGAGTGACTCATCCTGTTTCCTCAACTTCAGCCTTCAGTGGTAAAGAGAAAACAGCATCATTTATTATTAATAGTTCCGGTCAAGTACTCCAAAATAGAAAAGGAGTACTTGTGGCACCTTAGTCTCTAAGGTGCCACAAGTACTCCTTTTCTTGTTGCGAATACAGACTAACACGGCTGCTACTCCAAAATAGTATCTGCAAACTTTCTTTCCAATTCTCTGAACAGCTGTTCGATTTGGTCATTTTTATTCTCTTTGCTATTGGCTTTTCATGAATGTTTTAGCTACTGGGCTTTTGCCTGCTTCAGTGTAGGAAGAATGTTTGTTCTTCATACAAATATCCATATTTGCATGGGAATGGGTATATTCATGTCCAAAGAACAATATTCCCTGTTGGTTAATCTTCTGCTGTAAAAAGGTTTAGTCACCCAACCAGAAACAATAGCATGTGATGTAGGTGACCCATCACAGACAGCAAAAAGTAGAAATGAACAGTTTCAAACAAGCCATAAAGCTGAGATTTGTTCATATGAGAACAGGGTCATAAAAACCAAAAGAACTGAATCTCCTCACCATTATGGCAACTGCATGCCAGTTGGTAGCTGATGCAACTAAATTAGTTCATACAAAGACTGTCAAGACACTGGCCAAACACTGAGCTGATAGGGCAGGCCCTGTCCCCTTCTTGGGTTTAGTGTCAAGCAGAAAGTAAACAATTTGCAAATAGGAAAAATGGCTAAATAGGGAATTAATAATTCTACTCTCTCTATTAATTACTCCCAAAGAACTAGATGAAAAGAACATTATTAAGGTTGTGAAAACCAGCATTCAGGAATGAGGAAATGCCAGAATTAAGGTAGCCTCTGCAATGTTACTTTGCCCCCCTGGTGTGTCTGAATTATGATACAGTCTTTAATTACATGATCTCATACTATTTTTCCACAGGACCCTTGCCTTATTCAGTGCATGCCCCTACCTTAGCTTCCAGCTCAAACACAAACATATAAGTAAGGCTAAGATTTAGCCATGGGAATTTTTAGTAAAAGTCATGGACAGGTCACAGGCAATAAATAAAAATTCATGGCCCGTGACCTGTCCATGACTTTTACTATAAAACACTCCTGACTAAATATTAGCTGCCCCTGGGGTGCTGCTGCTCTGGGGGGCCATGGGTCCAGCCCCTGCTTTGGGGGGCCCTGGGGCCAGAACTGCCAGCCCCTGCTCTGGGGGGCCCCACATCCAGAACCACCGGCTGCTGCTCTGCGGGGCCAGCTGCCTGGGCAATGCCATTGCAGCTGGCTGCGGGGCCACCTGAGCAGCTGGCTGGGGGTTGGCTCCAGCAGCAGCGGGTGTGGCTGGCTCTGGGGCCACCTTCGAGCAACTGCCCCTCAGTGGCAGTTGCTTGGTCAGCCCTGGGGTCTGGCACACTGGCTGCTGCAGTGGAGGAATTTCACGGAGGTCATGGAAGGTCACGGAATCCATGACAAACTCGCAGCCGTACTTGTAAGCATCTGAAAAATAGCTCTTATAATGAGAAGTGTTGGGCAATCTTAATAAGAGGCCGTGCTAACAATTGTGGCATGGGAAGCTCAGCTCTTAAAGGCATAACCTCCCCCAATACAACACCAGTCCCCCATTTTATAGACCTGGGGCAGAATGCAGAGCTGGAGAGCAGAGCAAAAATAAAGGATGCCTGAATTTTACAGAAAAAGTTGAATTGGACATTTCAATTACCCATTCTCTTTCCTTCTTCCATCTGCAAGTTTTACCTTCTTTAATCTTCTAATTCATTCTTTCAATTTCTGCAGTGGGTTCTTGTTTTTCAGCTGGAGCAACTATGCCCCAATCTGTTGCTCCTATTTCAGGTCTATGAATACTTGCTCACTTTGAGCACTGGCCCAGCGCAAAGTTATACTCGTCTGCATGGGAGATGAGGAGAAAAACCTTTAAAGGCACGTTCAGTGGCCTTACAGGACCAGGAAGATTTCAATGTGAAATGGCAATTGCTATATAGAGCCTGCCCATGGAACTGTGATTACTGCATCCCATCAGTCTTTCTGGATGAACACTTGGAAGGAATGGGCCATAACTGCAATGATCACATGAGGCTGAGTGCTGTATAGACCTTGAGATGGACCAAGAATAAGAACCCTCTTATAAGGATTATCTTGCTGGATAGACCCTTAAGACTCTTTTTATGAACCTCTTCATCCCTAGTAGTGCTCATAATGGCCAGTTTATAGCTATAGGCTGTTTTTCCCATAAGAGGTTTGAGGAAGAGAAACTCTCATACTTACACTGGATATAGGCAAACATTCAAGGACTTGTTTTCTGCTCAGTTCATGCAACAAACTCCCCATGATCCCTAGAGGGAGTTACACATTCCTAAGCAAGGATGTTATCTCTTCCTTGTTTGCTGGGGTATGTGTCTGACCATGAAGTGTGATTATACACAGTAAATTATAACTAGACCAGGGACCTGGAAGTTAGGAATGTTGGATTGTTATCTGAGTGAGGGTCTAAGCCTTGCCTGAGACATGCAACCTTATCTCCTAATTTCTTAGCTTTCTCACTTTAATTTTTAAAATCAAATACTCGTGAAAGGCAGTATGCGCTTCAATTAAAGAGAGCAATAGGATCTAGTGGGCGGGGATTGATTTTTATGTCTAAAGCTGATCAAACGTTTTAGATCAATTTCAAGTTATTTGGCCTGATGAAGTAATTACATGGTGGATACCACAAACGATATACGCAAGAGGTTAAACTAGCTTATGACAGTGGTCCTCTCAGGCCTTGAAATCTAAGAAATAATAAAAAGAACCGGTTCATTAATATTTCTGTGAATAACAGTGGTGAGTTTAGGTCCTTAAGGTTCATTAAGCCCTATTATTCATTAACTTATGAGCATCTGGACAATTGTTGGCCATTCATGAAAATATTTGCAATGCCTCACAAATTTTAGCATTCATTTAAAAATTCATTGTACATGTTCATTATTCATCTTCTCTTGTTTTCCTGTTCTACAGTCATTCAGCCCAGAAGCAGAAAATATTCTGGGTGACTTAGGTGATAAATCACACAATTATAGGATTGAGGCTCCATCATTCTACGTGCTGTACCAATGCCTAGCATGCCTGCCGCAAAGAGCTATCGCAATCTAAGATAACAAGTTGTATAAGAAGGGGTGGGAGTGTGAGCTACACCAGTTAAATATAAATGGTAACAAATATAACACTGACTATCTCAATTAAACAGTTGACAAACAATCAATAGGCTGATAATTGCAAACTGAAACGAATCAGCAGATATTTATAAATAGTGATTACATTTGCAGAAGGTTGTGCCTGCCATACAAAGGCATACATATTCCCAGTGAATAATGCTAGAATCATCTCTAGTCAACTCCATGCTGGGCTACTTCCTATCAGAACAGATATCCAGCAACTGCCAGAGTGGTTAGAACTCTGGAGTCGCAGAAATATGCAGAGGGTCATACCGTTCCCATCGCTTTAAGAGTGAGGCGTGCTGAGTCCTGCAGGCCCCCTCAAAGATCACACAGAGTCCACACGGATGACGGTGCAAGCCTCCAAGCATGCTTGCTGACATTTTTAGAAATGCATGATTGATTTTTTTTTTAAAAGAAGCCTATTTGAACACAGACACCTTTCAGTAAGCAGTCCTCTCTGACCAGCTATGGGGGAAAAGGGACATATTTGTCTCCCCTCAGTGTGATATATAAAACATTGGCAAACTATATAATGTATGCAAGACATGCACAGAGAAGTAGAGCACTTGAGAACCATCTCAAGGGAAGTTTCCCAATTGTGGCATTTCACACGATTAGATCAAATAATGTTTTAGTGAGAAATTATAAATATTAATATAGCACCTGTTTCAATTACTTTCAACTAGTAGGAGCAGACATGACACAGAAAGGATGCAGTTCATGACACAACTCACATGTTTATTTTCATGGCCTTTGTAGAATTGCATCGGGCTTCTTTTTTAATTGGCACTCTAGGGTAGGTGTAATGATAATCCAGTCCTGGTCTGAAGAAGGTGAACTTTCAGAAACTAATCACACTACCTAAAATACCTTCAAAAACAGTAGGGGTCCAGTTCCAGTAGATAATGTAGGTTACTAGCTTCCACTTTCTATACCCTGTTTTCTGATGTGTAGGTTGCAGGGCCACTAACACTGCCCTGAATTTTCCTTTGATGCTGGCCTTTGACCTTAAAGAGATCTTGCATGCAAATGATACAGCAAATATTTGAGAAACAGCCATTTTGTATTGTTTTAACCAGAAAGTTTCAATAAAAGTTATTTCTGCTGAGTAATGTGGTTTTTCAAACGTCTAAAACTGTATTTTTTTACAAATTACAGGAAATCAGGAATCAAACATTGGCACCAAGAAAGAACGTACAAGTAGTGGAAGGTTTGCAAAAAATTTACGTTCCTCATAGCTGTCTGCTTGAATTCTATATGCAGTAGTACATTTAGTTGCCAGACACAGATATAATCCAGCAATTGCACAAATATGTGGAGAAGTTGTATATGCAATGTACCACAATCATTTGTTTGCAGTGGTAATTGAAGTTGAGATTTTTCAGAGCTAACTGGGGGATTTAGGTACACAGAGCTCATTAATTACAATGGGAGTTGTATGTCTAAATCCTCTGGTTAGCTTTGAAAATCTCAGCCTCAGTACAGAATGACATACTTTATTGAATATCCAGTCATTACAATCCAGAACAATATAATATACCATATGCTTTACCCCAATCAAATGTTATTCCTCTCCAGCTAGAGATAATGTAGGGGGGAAAGGCCAAAATCATGAACTATTCATTACATTCAGCCCATTGGGAAATAAAGAAATCTGAGGAGATAATGTCCTACAGAGACACTCAGGCAGCTGAGTTATACTAGATATGGGCCCCATATCAAATCTTTGGCTCAAAAAAGTACATGGGCTGGAATCCAAAAATAGATCTGAATCTGAGTTTTGCAGCTTTCCCCTATATCTATAATAGGCAGAACCAAAATACCGGATCTAAATAATCCCTAAAATAAAGGAAGGCTCAGAATCTCAGATTCTCTATCACTGACAATTTTTAAATCAAGGTCGAAAGTTTTTCTCAAAGATCTGCTCTAGAAATTAGTTTGGGGAAGTTCTGTGGCCTTTGTTATATAAGAGGTCAGAGTAGATGGTTAAAATACTCCCTTCTGACCTTAGAATCTATGAATCTGGATCCAAGTTTGATTATTTGGGATTGTCTCCAATTAGATCAGATTTTAATCACACAGTCTAAACATCCTTTCATAGCACTCCTTCTGGAAAGCCTCCCAGACAGCACGTTCTCACAGATGTGCATTGGATCCTCAGAGAAGAAGGGTTCTGTTGCCACCAGAAGTTCAACACTGGGACGTGGAAAGTGATGTAGGTTTGAGCTATGTGTGTCTGTACCTAGGAATGCCGCTGGCTACCTGAATTATTCAGGAACTGATCACATATTCCTTCACCAGTAGGCTGCACTTCCTGTATGGTAAGAAAATTCAGCAGGTCTTAAATCTAGCCCAGGAGCTCAGTGTCAATAGATTACTACTCCCTGTGTGCCCTATAAGACACTAGTTTGTCACTTGGTCTGCAAATCTGTCTATAAGCAGAAGAATATCTAGGTTAAAGCTCCTTACAGCTGTTACTCTTCTGTAATAGAGAAATTAAATTCCAGGGTAAATGGCAATCCCTTCACCACCTCAGTTCTGCCCACTCCTGAAATGTACAGCCTTTGAAAGCAAGCTCTATTTTTCACTGGCTCCTGAAAGCTACTCATGATGTGGTATCCAAATTGAATTTTAGCTCAAAATTTAAAAGTAATTATGATTGCTCCGTCCCCTGGGTCTCCCAGAATAGTATGTCTTGTCTTATTTTTCTGCCTTTTAGACTCTAAATTCCCTGAGCTAGGAACTGTCTTGTCATTTGGGTCATGTATAGCACCAAGCACATTGCTGGAGTTCAAAAATAACAAATAATAATGACAACACAACTTAGTTTAATATAGGAGTGAACAAAATGGTTAGTAGTCACACAGTATCTTTCATCCACAGATCTCAAAGTGCTTTTGTAATCATTAACTCTCTTTTGACGTGCCACTGTGATATAGATGCTACTAAACACACATATTAAAGCTAGATCTTTCACTTCAGTCACCAGCACAATACTGAAATGCAGCCACTTCTTGGGTGGAACACAACACGTGTTGAACAGTGCCAAGCAACATGCTGCAAAACAGTGTAGAATAGGAAATGAAGAATACCATATCCAGTTAAAATATATGGAAAATTTAGCCAGAGCTAAATTGCCTACGTTAGAGCTTGTCCAGGTTTATACTCTTCTGCCCAGACCTTTAATAGTCTCAAATCATGAGGCCAGTGTATAGCACCTCCAAGAATGCTTTGCTCCCTAACACCAGGCAGTAGCTCAACATATATTCAGAAGGGAAACGGCTACCTATTGAGTCAAAAGCACCACCTGTAAAGTCTCCCACTCAACCTTTGACCAGCCACAAGGCAATTTAGCTCAGTGATTACAGAACGTGGTGTCCTAGCTGAAAGCCAGAAACTTGTTTTAAAAAAATTAATGCTTTTAATTAGCACTTCCAAAACACATTGCTGTTATGGGCCATAGTCTGGTCTTAGTCTCTGGTGTAAATCTAAATCTATTTTACATTTACACCTATGTTTCTGAGGTTAGAATTTGACTAACAAAATCTAGAGTTATGTCAACAGGAAGATCTTTGCTCTCAGAAATCACAATATTGATCTAAACTATGCTCTGCCTGTATAATCCCCAAATGGAAGAAACAATGACAATCCAAAAGACAAACAAATCTTTGGTCCATATAAGTCCTCTTTGTGCCACTCTGGCAACACAAGGAACACTTTAAACTATGTAAGTGAGGGTTCCTTTCCTTACAGGCCCTGGTATCAGCAGAGCCAAAGAAAAGGATTCATGGCCAAAGCAGCCATACACAATCTCCAGCTGCTAGACTAACCCACTGGCAGCCATTGCAGCTGGCCCAATTTAGAGTCACCTCAGACTGGACCAGCAGTCTGTGATTCAGATTGCTGCAGAAGTGGTTTAGCACTGGGTGCCAAATAACAGTCCTGAGGATCTGGCCCACCACGTCGCAAAAAAAACAGCAAGGAAGACAGAAAGCCCATTAGAGATTCAATCTGAGCCATATGTACAGCAATAATAGCCCTGGCTGGGATGATTGAATTGGGATCGGTCCTGCTTTGAGCAGGGGGTTGGACTAGATGACCTCCTGAGGTCTCTTCCAACCCTAATCTATGATTCTATGATACTATTGCTCAGTAGGAATATATGTGATAAATAAATCTCAGACCTAATTTGTTGACAGACCTAATTTAAAAAAAAAATCCAAGTGGGAAGAAACAAAGAATTCTACTGCCATTTTATGAAGATCAAATTCCATTTGTTCTTCTTTAAAAATCTGGTAGAATTGAGATCTTAGCAAATTTATTATAAGAGGCAAATATCCCATATTATTCTCCTCTTGAGATTTTCTTCTCGAGGCACCTATTCTACAATATTAAGAAAGTTTAAACTTCCCAAAGTAATAATAAAAAATACACAGACTTGCGATGCTGTAAAATTTCAATTGATTCAAATGAGCCCATCACCCCCTCAAAGTGCAAAGCCATGAGGTAAGCAGGTTAGAAGGAAGTTTCCATACAATTTAATTCATGGTTCCCCCCACCTATAATACACTTCCAAAGACCACTAATTAAGTGAGACTCTCTTTCTTCTGCATTTCAAAGATAAACAACTCATGTTTGTAAGGTTCATTGAAAGAGGTTTGATAAAATTAGAAATCCTTGATCCCAAAACTTAATTCTGAATTAAACCCTTTTTGAGACTTGAAAAGTGCGACACAGGTTTTTCAGCACTATTTTTCATTTTCATGCTCTTTTGCATTGCCAGCTTCCTTCTGTGACCAGAAGTAGTGTTGGAATACCAGGAGAAAAGGCCTATTGATGGTAGTTATGGCCTGGGTGAGAGTTGGAAGAATTTAAAATGTCATGTTATTGTGAGATTTCCAAACTCACTGAGCAGAGTCAAGTAGTTTGGACAGTTCTGCATTAGGGTTGGAAGACAGTTTCAACTCTTAGATGTCGCTTCAGGCTCACAGGACCCCACAGCTGCACTGAGTTTAGGAGCTGATGAGAGTACGAGGAAAAGTAGTAACCTTACAGTTTGTTGCAAATTATGCTGGCTGCAGCAGTCCCATAGGAACAACACTCCATCCTAGGATCAGGCTGTGAGTTTTGTCCCCTCCTAACCTTTGGGTCTAACCATACAGCTGATTTTATCCCTTCCCAGGGTGGGGTGGGGGCGCTACTGAGCTGCTCTTTTAGGGTAGCTTTCTGGCTGCAAAACCTCAGCAATACAAAACAGCTATCCACAGGGCAGGCATCTTGTTGGCCCAGCATGTTTTGAAGTTCACTATCTATCTAAGGCACTTACATGGCCCCTCCACTGCAGTATCTGAGCATCTCACAATTTTTAATGCATTTCTCTTCACAACAGCCCTGAGAGGTAGGGCAGTGCTATTAGCCTCCTCTTACAGATGGGGAATTGAGACACAGAGAGAATCATTGATTTGCCCAAAGTTACACTGGAAGTCTGTGGCAGAGTAGGGACTTGGCCTCCCAAGTCTTATACTAAAGCCCCCCAGCATTGGACCAACCTTCTTCTCTATTGATTCAGCTTTACAATTATGACAATGTAGGTCAGGAGCCTGTTTCAGATGAATACACAGCAATGAGAAAGGAAAGAGAACAGAATAAGAAATTAAAATGTCAATTATGTTTTATTTTTCTCTAAGCACAAAAATAAAAAAATATTCTAAATGATATTGAGGGAAGATTTCAGTCCCTCCTCCCTTTAGTCAGAGAATTAGAGATGAAGGACTGAATAGCAGGGATGTTAAACAGTTTGTTTGCATCACACAGAAGACACCAGCTGTTTGCCTACATCAGAAATCAGCTGCACTGGGATGGAAGGACAGGAATTAAGATGTGCATGGAGAATACCTCCTCTGGTTATTAAAAGATTAGAATCTCTTTAGATGTATAAGGTACTAAGGCAGATGCACCTCCATCTTCAAGCATTAAAGGGATTTAGTAAAGACATTTGAGAAACTTCAGCAGACAAGCTTACTAACCTCCAGAGAACTCCCAGAAGCATGTGGGGGGCATATGTAAGGAGGAGGACTGTGCTCCCTCAGGTGTGAACAGATTGGCTGTCAGAGCAGCTAGACTCTGCAAGAGGAACTTCAAAGGTAGGGGGAACTGCAGGGAGTGGGGGTTAGTAGAAGGCACCAGGACATGGGGGCCGGGGAAACTGAGGTATGTCGGCTGGGGATGCAGGAGACTGAGAACTCATGGGAAGAGAAGCAAGGAGCTGTGGGAAGGTTGTGCAGAAAGAGGGATGGAGCTGCAGCAGTGCTGGGAGCTAGACAGAGAGAGCAAAAGAGAATAACTTGAGAAACCGGAACCTGAAGAGAAATCCAGTCCAGTTTTTGAGGGTAGGCTAATGTTTTACTCAGTCCCTGTTCTTCCTTTCTCATTTCTCTGGCCCTACTTTTGACTAGAGCTGAGTGTTCACGAATATGAATAATGAATGCCATGCCTTCGGTGTTATGATATTGGACTGCAATATGTCGCTGATCTGGAACCAAATGCCAGGGGTTTCCCCTCTGCCTTTACATTATGAGCAGATGGAAATGCAAACACAGACATGTCCCCCTGCCACCCACAACTCACATTTTTGTTTGATTATCTCATCTCTTTCTGTTAACTGTTCTTGGAAGCTGCATTGCATCATTACTCATCCTCCAGCCTGAAGTGGTTTACCTGAGCAAAAAAGGCAAATTTCCACACTAAATCCTGAAAAGCTCCCAAAAAATCCCATGTTGCTCAGGCTTTGCAAACAGGATCAGGAATTAGATAGTCTGAAAAACTGAGCAAATTCATACTAAAGACTTCACCACAGTGGTGGAGAGAAGATCATAGAATACATAATATCAGTGGAAGGGACCTCAGGAGGTCATCTAGTCCAACCCCCTGCTCGAAGCAGGACCAATCCCCAACTAAATAGATAGGTGGCTGAAAGGAGAACTGCTGGATTTTAGGAGTGTACCACACAGGACAACAGAGACAAGAAACAAAAGGGGCAAAGGGAATAGGAACAGCAACACAAACTGAGAGAGAACTGCAGGATTTGGTGGAGGCTGGGATCTATAACTAATCACAGACATGAAAAACGTTCCCTTGCATTTATAATATGGTCTAATTTTAAAATAACTCTACAGGATTACAGATAATTGACTTCATCATTGCTTCAGGTTCCTCAAGTATCAGGGGGTAGCCGTGTTAGTCTGTATCCACAAAAACAACAAGGAGTTCGGTGGCACCTTAAAGACTAACAGATTTATTTGAGCATAAACTTTCGTGAGTAAAAACCTCACTTCTTCAGATGAATGAAGTGAAAGTTACAGATGCAGACATAAATATACTGACCTCAATAAGCCAAGTACATCAGGCACAAGGCACCTTACATGCTGCTCCACCTACCAGTTAAGAACATCAGCAATCAAAGAAAGGTTCCCATGTGTCAATGCAGTGAATGGTGCTAAATTAAGGCTGTGGGCGAAACACAGCACTTGGACCAATTCCCAATGCGAAATTAAATGCATCAGATCTCCTCATGTTAACACTGACAGGAGATGAGAGAGTAACCCTGTATGTGCCATATGGAAAATGTACCCTTAACTTAACCCAACCCCCGAACCAAATAACATGTTCCTATGCCATAAATAACATGTTCCTATGCCTAGACAGCAGCACTTGCCAGTGATAACCATCCATGCCTTTTTCTGTAGCTTTACATCCTTTTCTCATATAACTCTCTCATTTGCCTAGAAGAGATGGGAATTAGAACAAAAAAAAAAAGTGAAAAGCATTCTATTGCCCTAGGCACATTCTTACTCACTGCAGATCCTTCTTGTTCTTCCCAATGAACAGCTGGTTTGCTGTTAATGGTTCATTTGCTTGTGATTACCAAGGGAAAAATTATTTCTCTTCAACCCCCAATATTCAATTTCTGTGGGGGCTTTTGGCTCTCAGTACCCTTAAAACCCAGCTCCCCCTGTAACCTGTTACCACTTGATTATATTACTCATGAACAGGTAACAGGGTTTTTTCCTATTCCAGTTTTGGGCCTTGGTTCAGCAAAGTACTCTAGCACATGCCTAACATTAAGTATGTGACTACTCCCCTGGAATTCAGTAGGGTTACTCACTGCCTTAAAGTTATGTACATGCTTTAGGGGTCTCAGATATTATTTTAAAGACTTTTCTTGTTTTCGTAAATATTTTCTCTGAGTCAGTAGTGGGAGGAAACAATTGTTGTAGAGACCCAAAAAAATTCCAAAAAACACTGGGGTCAGGACTCAAAGTGTATGATTTTGGTCTGCATAGCATTCTGGACACCCTTCCATCCATCCACAAGATCTATAGCTTAACTAATTCCTCAACTTCACTGATACATTTTTGAAGTTGCTATTGATTTATAGATCGATATCTGAGCAATTGAAATATGTCTCCTCATCATAAACTCTACTTGTTGGAAGTCAAAATTGAATCTAATTGAATGATTTCATTATTTGTGAAACCAGGAAGGCGGGAAAACCCTCAAACACACTTTGCTATGTCAAAAGCTATTTTTCTTCTACTGCTTAAAATGTTGACAGGATTCACATCTCACACAGCAGGAAGATACTGAAAACATTTACCATAGGCCCCCCAGCTCTATGCTCTAAGAAGGGTGTGTAACTGGATTTCAAATAACATCAAAACCCACGGCCAGAGCAATACAGAACAGAAGACTAACTTGATACTGCTGATGAGCCAATATAGTTCCTCACATAAAATTTGAAATTAATTTTGCCCTTTCACAAAGAATGGACATGAAAAGTAACCCTGGTTACATTGGCAGACACCAGTGTACCTCACTTGTTGAGCTACACCAGGCAATTTATACATCTCAATCATGAATGGTGAGGTTAATTTGTAGATTACAGAATTTCAGGCATATCTGGAGCTGGTGGGATCTGTTATAAGCCACATGAAGTGGAGAAAAAATATGAAGCAATCGGGAAACCATTTACATAATCTCAGTGTACTGTAGCCAGGGATTTGATAACAAATAAACGTATCTGAACATTCTTATTTTCTTTGTTTAATTTTTACATTAGCCATTTTCGACTGAGGAATAGCTGGGTTTGTAAAACAAGGATCAATGTATCAAAGTCTCAATTGAAACTGATCAGACCACTCCTGGTAATAATCAGTACAGTTGGTACTCAGCATACACCAGACTGAGCCATAAATAAATAAATGGCATTTCTAGGTCATATTTCATGCAAGGATCTTAGAGTGCTTTGCAAATTTTAATGAATTCAACCTCACAAGCCCCGCACCTGGAGGTAGCCAAGTATTATCACCCTCAGTTTAAAAAGAGAGGCAGAAAGGTTTACTGACCTGCTCTAGGCCACACCATGACGGAGTCGGGAACAGATCCTTGGAATCCTGACATCCCCCATCTCCTAATTTAACCACTAGACCTAAACCAGTATCCTGCATATTTTCTAGAATTCCCAAACCAAGTTATCATTTCCTGCCATCTGTTGTCATTATTGTACTGCCATATGCTTACATTTTACATGGGAATACTAAGGTTCCAAAGTGAATTTTGCTGTTACAATATAATATGGCAATGTTATGAAAATACAGTAAGAAATGATTTCTGAAATGCATTAATTTGATTCTTGTATGGAGTGGGCCAAGATACATAACTGTGATGTTTCCCATTAAATATAACGGGTTCTTTTTAACTCTGGGTCTCTTTTCCATTTACCCTGGGTCTGTACGTTTGCTTTCTGTGTTGTCACATTATGTTTGTAATGAATTTTCATTTTGTACATTGTGGAGAAATCTCTTTTTCAGTAGTCAAGGAAATACTACCTTCTTGTTTCCCCACCTAATAATTCAAATGCCAAGGCTGTAATTTTTAGGTAGAGAGGAAATGATGTTTTTGAAGATTGTATTCTGTGCAAAGTAATTCAAAGTACATTACATTTCTTCCACGGTGAAATCCTTGATCACCGGTTTCTCCTTTCTATTAATAAGCTGTTATCAGTAATAATCAAATTTAAGAATGCTGCAAACCTACAGCTGAGAGAGAAGCTCGCTTGGATCGACTGTACCTCAGCCTGATGAAGCTCAAAAATTAGAGGGTTCCTTTCCTCCAACCCCATCAAATAAATAAAAACATTACCAGAGCCTTATTACAACCTAGCTGAAGCTACTATAGGGTGGGTGCATAACTGGTTGGAAAACCTACCCAGAGAGCAATCAGTGGTTCACAGTCAAGCTAGAAGGGCATATCAAGTGGGGTCCCATAGGGATCAGTTCTGGGCCTTGTTCTATTCAATATCTTCATCAATGATTTAGATCAGGGGTCAGCAACCTTTCAGAAGTGGTGTGCCGAGTCTTCATTTATTCACTTTAATTTAAGGTTTTGCGTGCCAGTAATACATTTTAACATTTTTTAGATGGTCTCTCTCTATAAGTCTATATATTATATAACTAAACTATTGTCATATGTAAAGTAAACAAGGTTTTCAAAATGTTTAAGAAGCTTCATTTAAATTTAAATTAAAATGCCGACCCCTGATTTAGATAATGGCATAGAAAGTACACTGATAAAGAGTGTGGGTGAGGTGATACCAGGCAGGGAGGGATTGCAAGTGCTTTGGAGGAGAGGATTAAAATTCAGAATAATCTGGACAAACTGGAGAACTGGTCTGAACTAAATAGGATGAAATTCAATAACGGACAAATGCAAAGTACTCTACTTAGGAAGGAACAATCAGTTACACATATACAAAATGGGAAATGACTGCCTAGGAAAGAGTACTGCAGAAATGGATCTGGGGGTCATAGTCACAAGCTAAATATGACTCAACAGTGAAATGCTGTTGCAAAAAGTGAACATCTTCTGGGCTGTATTAGCAGGAGTGTTGTAAACAAGACACGTGAAGTAATTCTTCTGCTCTAGTCCGCGCTGATTAGGCTGTAAAGAAAACCTTCAAAAGATGAAGTGAGCTGTCTGCCTGAGTTTGCAGGCAGGCTGAACTGCCCTATCCATTTCAATGAGTGCTTGCTTGGTGGGCAGTGATTATACTTCAAATGTCAACATCGTTAATTATTTCACTTCTCCACAAAACATGTAAGAAAGGAAAGGAAGTATCATAGTATGAAGACCTACACCCCTTCATTCCCCAAAGTGCGGGCTGGGTGCATGTGAAAGGATAGCTGGTGGGAATCGAAGGTGTATCAGTTAAGATTCCTGACTTGCTGTGTGACCTTGGCTACGTCACTTCACTTCTTGGTGTCTCAGCCCTTTTATAAAATGATTCTCTAGCTTCCCACTTTTGTAAAGTGTTTTGAGATCCTTGGCTAAAAAGGTAATACATATAAGTGCAAAATATTCATGGTAATTAATTATTAAGAACAACCAGAATTTGCTTCCTCTGCTATCCAGAAGCATATGACTATGAGCTTCTCTGTGATCTGCCTGGTCTCATCTCTAAGATACATAGCCAGAGGGGTATTTCAGAGGTGACTGTGCATGTCCTCATTTTGACTGTCACTTGTTGGGCAATCTCATGTTTAAGACCATCTCAAGAAAAATAAAGTACCGTGGTATTTCATTTAATTAATTAATTTATTTTGCTGACCTCTTTTCTGCATTATATTTCCACTTGTTTTGTGCTTCATTAAATTTGCATGATGCTATCTAGTCTTCAGTGCCTTTTAGTAAGGTTGCCAGGAATTAATCCTACATAGATTGGAAATAGCCCTGTAAAATAATAAGCAGGTTTTTACTGGCGTTGCTTATCTCACTGTAAAGCAACACAATTAGCAGATGAGATTACTGAAAAATTAAGATGTTGCTGTTGTAAGAGAAAGAGAGAGAGAGAGAGAGGAAGGAGGTGGACGTAGACAGACAGACAGATAAACTGAAAGCATAATTTGCCCAAAGTAGCACAAGAGTAAAGATCATGACACTATTGAGCGTAAGATAGAGGGAAGGTGTGGCATGATTGTAGAAGTACTCACTAGATACATCTTCATCAGTCTATGCTGATTTGCTACTTACTAAGAATACAGCACTCAGTTCTATTTCTTTGCCAATGAATTTTTATCTGGAGTGATTTATAGCTAACTGAGGCACATGTTTTCTGCCCATGAGAGCTGCTTGGGAATTTTCTAATATAGAAAATATAGATTTGTCAAAACCAAAACTATTTGTGGGAAAGGGTCAGTTTAAACAAATATCCTATTTCAAAAATAATTTGAAAAAAAAAGTTTTGAAGCAAAATGTTTAGTTTTCCATTTCAAATCAACTTTTTGTTTTGAAATTTTAGTTAATTTATAGTAAATAAAAAAGATTAAAAATGCAAAAAGGTCAAAAGCAAAACCAAATATTTAGAAATGATCAAAACAAAATATTGATTGACCTGATCAAAAAAAAAGTTGGTTTGTCAGATGGTGAAATTTTTGGGAAGTTTCAACTTCATCCAGATTTGGAATGGAAAAAAATTCAAATTTTGGAAAACTGTCACAGGATGGGAAAACCGTTTCCCACCCAGCTCTAAGTTAGCATCCAGAATGCTCTACAGTTTTACTTTCAGTTCTTCATTTCCACATATAATTATATTCCAGAGCATTCAAATCCACAACCACCACCGTAAAACTTGCAGCTGCTAGAGATGTGCTGAATCAACCTCCCCAGATCTAAGTGTATTTAAGATTTAAAGCACGTTTAAGACTGCCGAGGAAGGAGTACTGCGGAAAGGCATCCAGGGGTCATAGTGAACCACAAGTCAAATATGAATCAACAGTGTAACACTGTTGCAAAAAAGCAAACATCATTCTGGGATGTATTAGCAGGAGTGTTGTAAGCAAGAAATGAGAAGCAATTCTTCCACTCTACTCTGCGCTGATTAGGCATCACTGGAGTATTGTGTCCAGTTCTGGGTGCCACATTTAAGGAAAGATGTGATCAAATTGGAGAAAGTCCAGAGAAGAGCAACAAAAATGATTAAAGGTCTAGAAAACAGGGAAGATTGAAAAAATTGGGTTTGTTTAGTCTAGAAAAGAGAAAACTGAGAGGGGACATGATAACAGTTTTCAAGTGCGTAAAAGACTGTTACAAGGAGGAAGGAGAAAAATTGTTCTTCTTAATCTCTGAGGATAGGACAAGAAGCCATGGGCTTAAATTGCAGCAAGGGAGGTTTAGGTTTGACATTAGGAAAAAGTTCCTAACTGTCAGGGTGGTTAAGCATTGGAATAAATTGCCTAGGGAGGTTGTAGAATCTCCATCATTAGAGATTTTTAAGAGCAGGTCAGCCCAACACCTGTCAGGGATAGTCTAGAGAATACTTAGTCCTGCCATGAGTGAAGAGAGACTGGACTAGATGACCTCTCAAGGTCCCTTCCAGTCCTATGATTCAGAAATGAACTTTATAGCATGGACCGTCCTTAGTTGCCAGACATCTTGAGTAAGCGCTCCAGCAGGGAAGTAGCTCCTGGACCTGACTGTGCTTTCACTTCCAGTGGTTTAAATCAGGAGTCACTCCATGAGCAGGTGTAAAACTAATTTAGGTATAATCAGAATCAGGTATTCTGGGTGAAATCCTGCCTCCATTGAAGTCAATGACAAAAATCCCATTGATGTCAACAGAGGCAGAATTTCAGCATCCATGTTAAAGCGCAGATGTTAACTTATAGAGATGATTGAGGGAAGGAAGAGAAACATGGGATTTTTAAAAAAATGATCCCCTTGCCCCCAAAACAAACACATTTTAAATTATGAAGAAAAATGCACTCAACCTTCCTGCACACTGCAAAACATAATGGAGGTTAAGCAATTCATGGCATGAACCAATTTGTATGCACTCATAGAGAGAGGTGAACAGGTGCTTCTTTCTGTTTTTACACTGCAGTTTTCTTCATTGGAGGATAAGCTTTCATAGTTCCTGGAAACAGGTATCCCACAGAGGCTCTTCTCCAGACAAACAAGCTTTTTCTGCTGCATACAGATCCCAGGAAGAAATGATTTCTTCCTTTTAATAGATATGAAGATTAAAGGCCCCCGTTTACTAAAGGACAATATCATATACAAATATTAATGCAAGTAAGTGCCCTCCATCCAACATTCAGGAGAGTAAAGTGCCCAAAGAAACTCTCTCTACTCTGATGAAGATTGTTTTATTGTGAATCTCTCTCTTACATTGTTAGAGAGAACAACCCTGAAACTGATTATGACTTTGTTTTATTGTGACATCTCCCTCCTTTCCATTGCCCTAGAAAACAAATATCCCCCTCGCCTCTTCCCTAAATTAAAAAGAGATTTGCCTGGATTTTTGTAATCACTAGTGCTTTTGCATGTCTCCATTTTAGGCACTCAAATTGACAGACCTTAAATGGTTCCGATTTTCAGAAAATGCTGAGCACCTGTCTTTGAAAATCTGGTCCCATTAAGGTATTTCAGGTTGGGCTCCCAAATATGGAAGCAATGAAAATGACCACTTTTGAATATCTTGCTATTTGTCTGACTTAAAGGTCTTGGTCTTTCTAAAGATCCTACATGAGTTAGGTAGCTGTAGAACGTGTACAGCAACAGACAGTGTTGCCTAGTAGTCAGGCAGTGGTTGGCAGGACATTTCCCCATTGAAGTTCCGTCCTGTTCTTCAGTGCTTCCCTGCCCCCCCCACCAAGGATTTCCAGTCCTCTCTTTTAGCACAGGGGCTTTGAGGACTGGGTCTTTGAATAGTCACAGTCTTTTCCAGCTGACCTCTCACCAGAGGTGAAGGCTCTTGTTGTTGTATTGTTTTCTCAGAGTGGGTAGGGGAGCTCAGGCCCACCCTCTGGGATCTGGTCCCAGGTCCAAGGGTGGGTAGCTACACCCAACACCTTAGGGTGCTAAGCCACTGCCCCCACTTCCTAACCCCACTTATCTTCAGCTTCCCAGAATAAATCACTCCAATCAAGTCTCTCACCCACTCGCTCCATCTCCTGCTTCTCCTTTGTGGGTTTGCACAGGTCTGCGTTGTCAGGTCTCAGGGGATGAGCTCCTGTGCACTACTTTCTGCTCAGAGCAGACACCTGCTCCCTTCCGCTGCCTGCCTCGGAACAGCTCTGCTCCTCTTTCTAAAGTCCTGCCTTCAGCATCTGCAGGCTTTGCAGGTATGTCTGGGTGGGGCTGGCTGTACTTAGGGTTTTTCCTTAACCCCTTACTCTCCAGTATGGAGTTTGTATACCCCATCACAGAGCTCAAGTCCCATGGGAAGTGGGCTCCTAACTCCCCAAATATTCCTTTGAAAATCCCAGCTCTAGGTGTTCAAAGCAAAATCATCTGACTGGCTAATCTGTTTGTTTTGTGTCATGAAGGCTTTGCATTTCACGGAAGGTTAAAAAAAACCCTCTGTATATTTTTACTAGAGAACTACTTTGACCTGTTAGTTAACTGTGTGTTCACTCAGACATTTTGTAAAAGGCATTGGTCAATATTTTCCAACCTGGACCCTTAAATAATTGGTCTGATTTTCAGAAGTGCTAAGCACTGACAAATTTCATTGCAACGGGAATTGTGTGAGGACAGCACCTCTGAAAAACCAGGCCACTTATGCAAGTGCCTAAATATAGATTTAGCTGCCTAACTTTAGGAACCCAAGTTTGAAAATTTGGGCCTATGTCATGTGTCCAAGATTGTATAGCATGGTAGTCAGGGAAAGGACTCAGGTCTCCTGACAACCACTTTCCTGATGTAAGCATTAGATACAGTATCTCACTTGTCAGTACATTAAGTAAACAGATACATTTGGGCAACTTCTGCTCCCAAGTACATCTATTTAAATCCAGAGTAAATCAGTTTCTAGTGCTGAATGAGTGAAGCATTATTAACATGTCTAGAAACAGGCAGACAAGAAGCAGTCAGTAAAAGGAATGCAGAATGAAATGAGGCCCAATCCTGTGCCTATTGACCTCAAGGGTGAAATTCACATTGATGTTAATGATAGGAGGATAATGCCCTCTGTCTGATTAGCTTTTAGGACTGGCAGCCTATGTAAGTACCCATGAAAAGCCTGTCTGATTTCACAAACACCTGAAAAGACTTGAGGGATCAAAACGAAATTAAGAAAAATAAACACTCTGTGACATCTGAATGGCGCATATGCTGGCCCTTTGACAATGCAATTTCCTGTGAGCATAAGGCAGTAATTTGGTTGGGGAGTTGATCCTTTCCCTCGTTTTCAATGCAGTGATGAACTGTCTCCTGGGATCATCCTGCTACTTTTAACACCAGGTAACTGTCAGGTCATTTCCTTAAGCCAAAGGCACTTCTAACCACATGATGGTGTTTCTTTTCATTCAGGAGCATGCATGATACATAGGATGCTTTATCTATATTCCTGTGAGTGAAATTGCTTTTCTAGTGTGTTTCATAGTCAAAGTATCCCAAAGTTCTTACAGATCAATGAGTTAGACTGTAATAATGAGTACTGAAGATAATAGAATAGTCATTTTGTTGGTAGTCCATCACTGATGATAATGACGATATTGTCTCAATTCTCATCTATACCTACGCATATGACTCTGAAATACAAACCCTGATGCACAGAGTCATTCACACTGAGATCATGGGAAGTTCATATCTATGATGTCTGATGATGCAGCTCTGTGGTACCTTTCACATACAGCCTGGAGATGATTTTGTTGATCCCATTCAAACCTGTTATTTGCTGATTTTGCCAGAGACCAACAGTGAGTCCAGTTCTGATGAGTTCTTTGAGACTGATGAAGTCCACTGGACACTACTCTTCAGGTTATCTTTGAAGCATGTATATGGATGATCCTTCTTTATTTTGCACTGCCACAGCTCCCCACATAGGATCTGTTTTGGGAGATGGTGGTCTTCCATTCTGATGACATGTCTGGTCCACCTAAGTTGTGCTCTCAATAGCATTTCCTCAATGCTCGTTGTGTTTGCTCTCTCAAGGACCTTAATATTGGTCACTCTGTCATGCCAGTGAATGCTCATTATGAAGCAGAGAGCGTGCATGTGGAATTGTTCAAGTTGTTTAATGTGCTCTATATAAAGAGTCCATGTTTCAAAGCCATATAGGAGAAATGTTAAGACCACTGCTCTGTAGATGTTCAATTTGGTGGAGAGATTAATGTTAAGTTGGTTAAGAACTTTTGTTTGGAGTTGGCCAAGGGCCTGGCTGGCTTTACTAATTGTTGAGGCAATTTTCTTATCAAGGGAACAATCATTCGAGATGGTGTTGCTCAAATACTTGAATTCATCCACATTTTTTAGCTATGTGCATTGGATGAAGATGGCTGATGATGGGGAATTGAAATGAGGTGCTGGTTGGAACAAGACCTCTGTCTTACCGAGACTGATGGTGAGGCCAACAATCTGGGGTGCTTCAGAGAATCTATCAACGATGACATGCAGGTTGCTATGTCTATGGGCCATCAAGGCACAGTCATCAGCAAAAAGTGCCTTGATCAGAAGTCTCTCCAGCATCTTGGTCTCAGCACTGAGTCTTTGAAGATCAAAGAGAGAGTCATAGAGTTGATAGTAGATATATATCCCCTGATCCAAGTCCCTTGTGGCATGGCTAAGGACACAGGCAGAGAACAAGTTGAACAGCACTGGAGCAAGTACACAACCTTCCTTCACTCCACTCAAGATTTCAAATGCATCAGAATAGTCAACACTGGCGCGCACTTACACTGTCATGTGGTCATGGAACAGACAGATGATTTGTATGAACTTTCTTGGGCAGCCCAGTTTATGTAGAATAGATCCTCTCTGTTAACTGTATCAAAGGCTTTGGTCAAGTCAATGAAGACTGCATAAAGGTTCCTGTTCTGCTCTAAAACATTTTCCTGGACCTGCTTATGACAAAAAATCATATCTGTAGTACTACAACCTGCTCTAAAACCACACTGCACTTCTGGCAGATTCTCCTCAGATATGTTTGCAATGAGTCTGTTCAGTAAAATGAGAGGTATATTTTCCCTGCTGTACAGAGGAGGGAAATGCCTCTGTAGTTTCTGCAATCAGCTTTACTGCCTTTGTTTTTGAACAGTAAAACAATAATAGCATCTTTGAAGTCTCATGGTGTTTTTTCCTCCCAAATGCTACTCAAGATGTTGTGAAACTCCTCGATAGCCTTTGGGTCTGCTGCTTTGTATTGATCTGCTGGAATATCATCCTTTCCAGATGTCTTGCCAGCGTTCAACTGTTTGCTGGCTTTTGTGATCTCTTCAAATGATGGAGAGAGGTCAAGATTCTCTTTGACGGGTTTACCTGGGATAATTGATCAAGTATATGCTGATCAACTATAGATGGTCTATTGAGTAGACTATTGAAGTGTTTAGCCCATCTCTGTATGATTCCCTCCTTGTCTTTGATGAGGGTTATGCCATCTGCCTACTTCGGGGGAGCTGTGCCAGTTTTAGATGGTTCATATACTGCTGTGAGGGAATCAATGAACATCTTTGCATTGTTTGTATCTGCACAATGCTGAACTTCTGCTGCTTTCCTTTCCCACCACTCATCCTGCATTCTCCTCAGTTCAAACTGCTCTGTAGGTACTTAAACCTATCTTTCTTTGAGATGGAAGTGAGAATGTTCTGCCATTCAACAAACACTTTCTGCTTTGGAGTTTGGAAATGTCCTCATTGTTCTCATCGAACCAATCCTGGTGTACACTTTGTTGGGGGCCCAGCACTGATTGAGCTGTGTCAATAATCACAACTTTGGACTGGTTCCATTTTTCTGCTGGATTGCCAGTAAATGGATGGCATGAAAAGAGTTGGTCATCAAGTGACTGCTGAAACTGCACCCGACAGTCAATGTGCTTGAGCTTTGCTATGTTGAAGGCTAATCTGTTGAGTTTGGGGTGGTTGCACTCTGAGGGACTATATTCAGGTTGAGCACTGCTCTTACCAATCTGTGGTCTGTCCAGCATTCTGTGCCACACATGGCTCTGGTAATTCTGAAATCATGGATGTCTTATTGGCTGGTGATAACATAGTCGATCAGGCACTATTGTTTGGACCATGATTGCATCCATATTTTATATTTAACATTTTGCCTAAAGATTGTGTTAGTGATGAGCAGACTGTGTTCTACACATTTACCCAAGAGGAGGAGTTTGTTGCTGTTCATCTTTCCCATTCAATGTTGTCCTATCACACCTCTCCAGTCACTGCTGTCTCTACCAATCCTAGCGTTGAAGTCTCCCAGCAGGATGATCTTGTCATATACAGGGGTTAATCTGAGGATAGAGCCCAGGTCAGAGTAGAACTGCTCCTTTCCTCTGTGCTGGTCAGTGCGGACCCATAGGCACTGATGATAGTGACATGCCATAAAGGATTCAGGGGGAATCGAATTTTCATGAGCCGTTTATTCAGGCCAATAGGGAGGTCAGGAAGTTGTTTCAGGAGTGATGTTCTAATTGCAAATCCAACTCCATGGATCTTGTCTTCATCCTCTGCTTTTCCTTTCCAAAACAAAGTGTAGTTGCCTCCTAGCTCACTGATGGAGCCTTTTCCAGCCAGTCTAGTCTCACTCAGTGCTGCTGCAATATCAATGTTAGAGCAGGCGAGTTCTCTAGAGACAAGAACTGTTCTTCCCTCAGGCCTTTATGCATCGTCTCCGTCCATAAAGGTGTGGACATTCCATACTCCTAGGATGAGTCTTTTCTTCTTCATTGTTTTTTGACTGCTACAGGATGACCTGCCAGCCACAGTAGTCTGGCCAGATGTTATGGGGCAGGCAATGTTTAGGGCACCTTTTCTAGCCCCCCTCCTTTAAAAAGGGTGAGCAGTGATATTCAAAAAAGGGCTGCTCAGTCGCCTTGAATGCTGACGAACATCTCCACTGCCCCAGAGATGGAGCTGAAAAGCCACTAGTCACATGGCCACCTACATGCAGGATTGTGGCTACAACTGCCAGTGGTCATCGCCACCTGTCACTTTGCTATGTGCCCATCGCCGCAGCACATGGATTAATGATGTGATGTTAATGATAATGAAATTTGATAAGATGTTAATGGGATGAAAGTTGCAAGAAAACCTGTGAGGGGAAAGTTCTGAGTGAGAGAGCTGTTGCACAGAGGCATTCCCACTCTCTTGGCCACGGAAGCCAGATTCCAGCGGCACGAAGAATTGTTATGGCTGGGGACTTCCTTAGATATGGTGGGTGACCAGGACAGCTTCAATGCCTTGTCATGCTCTCCATGCCCCACAGCACGTTGCTGAACCGTCTTCATGGCCGTTGAATCACAAACTGATTTTCTCTGCCAAGTCTGCCAGAACAGCCTTTGCATGCTAGAGCAAGGCAGCTTCCCTATGTCACTGAGAGCAAAGGACCCATCAGCTACCTAATGGGTATATGACAGGTACTAGGGAGGGGTAGTACCACTGTTGGGGGAACACGTCATGCTTCTTAGGGAGTAGTTCATCCACTTTGGTCCCTACCTACACCCAGCTCTCAGCTGTGGTTCCAAGTAGCTGCTTGCATGTGACACTGGCCATACCCCGGTAAACCACTTTGATGAACGGGCTAAACCAGGAGACTAGTCATTTTACACCCTCAGCAATAGCTCATGTAAAGTGTTAGACACCAGATAATCTACTTCTAAGAGAGGGTATATTAACAATGCATCTGAAGAAAGCCATCTCTAGCAGTGAAGCACTTACTAGTACAAAACTGAACTGGATACTTTGGGACTGAACTTAAATTCCACTGTAGGATTTCAACCTATGGATTTCTGACCAACAGCTGAAAATCAGCTGATATTTAAATCCAAGTTCTTTCTTCTTGATGGCAAATGTGGGTAGCCCAATGTACAGCAAACCACGAGATGGTCTAAGGTCTTACTTATTTCTCGGGCATCACAGTCAGCTCAAGTCTCCTCGTGATAATTATTTTAGTTTGAACTGAGATTTTTGCTGGCTTTAGTTGAAAATATCATGGAAGAGTCACAGATAACTGGTAATGCAAAATATTAAAAGAGACCCCATTCCCCCAACCATTAACTCTGGACAAACAAGCTAAATATTTTAATAACAATGGGACATGTGTTCCCATGTATTTTAAAGCAGAACTCCCCAAATGACATCAATGTGGATATCATCATATAATATGGCATATCTGGCACCACTTTACTGATTTGTGAAGGCAAAGGCTGGGGCTTGTGCGGAATGATACAGGGATAGAGACCCTCGGTCACTATTTTTAATTTGGCTCACAGGAGTGATTGCCAAAAATTGTCACCAGCTGTTGGCTGTTTGCTGGAGGGCTCCCACTGAAAGATTTCTGTGTATGAAGTAGAACAAATACAAGGCATGGAACATCCAGGGCCCAAACATTTAGTCTGTTGCATTCTTATACTATGTCCTGCATGGTATTTGCCCATCATAAACTGTGCATTTCACTGCTCACCTCCACTAAATTACCAGTGCCTAGCTTTATTGCTAGCGATCACTGAAACCAAAAATTCAATTTGGAAAAATGTTCTAAAATGTCAATGTTCTTTGGCTGGATTTTTTTAAGCCTGCAAAAGTGGGTTGGGCATCTCATGCCAGCAAGCTTGGTGATGTTATTTGGCTTTATTGGGCAGACCAAGGAAGTGGACAGGCACATGAAGATAAAAATAATGTGGAAACAAAACCAGTGGAACATTGCCAAACCGCCATGAGGAATCCATTTGGGTTTGGGCAGGGTCTTATTTTATCTCTAACTAGTTCAGCCATGCCTGTGACTAGTCTTTTCTTTACCACTTGAAAACAAAAATTCGACTCCTTCATGCCTGAAGGAATTTGTTGTTTGTTGTTGATGATGACTTTGGTGCAGCTAATTTTAAACTGTCATCTCCTTGTGCTCTGAGGAAATCTGCCTGTTCTTGGGAAACACATCAAAGAGCAAACTGTCAATGTTTATGTGCCAGGATGTAAAAAATCAATTTCAACCCTTTGGAGGTGAAACAGTTGGTGCAGAAAGTCACCCAGTACTATGAGCTCCTCTTTGGCATTGACAGCTAGAAATAGAGGGTCTAGATGGATGTGGAACAATGTCATGTGCTGCTGCCCTGCGTTAACATAGGTTTCACTGATAGAAATGAGATCAGGAGATTGACCACAATAAACATAATTATAGGAGTAAAATTATTTTATAGTTATACAGCTTCTTTCATTCCCAAGGATCCCAAAAAGGTCTACAAATTGTATATTGTATTCACATCTGGTACGTCTCCATTAATACAGCCATTAC